>NC_086250.1:54692321-55317321 GCF_021018805.1 Prinia subflava | reverse complement strand
GTTCACGACTGTTAGCACCAAGGCATGAAAACAGATTGTGAATACTGAAAAAAAAATCCATCATTTAGTCATGCAGAATGTGCAAGAACATTTTTTTATTTGTTCATTTTATAGAAGGTACTACCTTAAAAATGCTTTGAAGTGTTTAAACTTATACTCATGTCAAATCAAATGCTACTAATCTGTTGAGCAGGAAGGAATTAATATATTTTCAGGAATGTTTGTATCTTCCTGACTTGTTTAAACTAAACATAATCTCCTGATGTCATTGTGTGTCTGAGAAGGGAGAGAGAAAAGGAAGAAGAGGGGTATAGTTCATTAGTTAAGAAATATGAAGTCATTGGGTTGCTTAAAGTTGAAACAATGGAAAGGTTTTGATAGTTTGAGACCTTACTGCAAATAAAGGGTGGGGAAGGGGGGGGGGGGGGGAATTTCTGTGCTAATCTCTTGATAAGATAACATATTACATGTCCTCTTACTGTAAGACCCAAGTCCACCACCTGAGCCTGCATGGCTGTTATATAAGCTGTTATTTGGATTATGAAACTGAGATCTGATTGCAATTCACTTATGAGGAAATAAGCCTCATAGGATCTATTCAAATTTTCAGAGAAGACACATGTTTGTGGTGCTCTTATATCCTCCTCCATTTGCTGTATAATCCTGCCAGATCAGCCACAGAGGGGAGGTCCCAGGCACTGCATCCCCATGGGGAGCAGGAATGAAAGGGAAGAAAAGGGGGCATCCAAGGGATTTGACCTAGTAATGTGTGATATGTAGGGAGGTCTTTTTTTGTTCAATTGATTTTTTTTTAGCACAAGAATTTGAGATTACTTTTCCAAATTCATAATTTGAAACTACAAACTGTGGGATTTCTCTAAGCTGTCCTAACAAGTGCTGCCATTTCCTCCACATGAGCAAGAGGAAACACTCCTCTCAGAACTCAGAGATTTAACCTGAACAGATGAAATACTTGTGTCTTTTTTTCCCCTCTTCTCTATTCCACAGGCTGGCCCACCTGAGGTTTTAGAATTACTATATGCAAGTGAGGTGTGTTGTTATGTACCTTTGTTATTTGTTTCAATGAAGGAGACAGGCACACAGAATACATATGACTTTAAGAGGTGTTGTGAAGGACTGTTTTGCTTGTGCAGAAGTGAACTGGAGAACAAATTCAAAACAGAGCCTGCCTGATCAGAGCAGGTGTTCCTGTTGTGGGAAGGCTCTAGAAAGAAGGAGCATGGGAAGGCTGAGATGTCTGTGTGGTGCTGGCAATGAAAAATATTGGCCAAAGAGCTGCAAGTATATATCAGAAATTAGTTGCAGCAATTTGGAGGACAGCCTCCACCCACTTAAAATCCCTTTTTTGTATTTTTTGTGCCATGATTTAAATAAATATTTTTAGTTTCAGTAGGAAGCTATGCATTACTCAAATGACAGTTCTGGTACAATTTATTCAGAAAAAGTGCAGAAAGAACTTTAAATTGATTTTGAAACTAATTGCAGAAGAGAGGAAAAAGGTGGGTGGGAGCACAAGCTATCTTACCTAATACATACACAAATAATTGTATATTCCATATCCTGATAGAATTATATTTTCTGGTCTCCAAAGTGCTAAAGAACATTAGTTATTCTTGACATTGACTTTAATTAAGCATATTTTTAGTCATAAAAGTGAGTAACAAGTTGCTTACTAAAAAAAGTTTTCATATCACCATTCAAAAATGGGAAGGGAAGAAAACAGGATATATTGTTTAGCCATTTTATGGGTTATGAGTATTTAAAGTTGAATTGTAATACAGTGGAGGTATTGTCCACCTTGTATTAGTGATATGTTTGTGTTGCAGTTATTGTTACTGAGGAAGAACTTTAGTTCTGCCATACTGTATGCATTTTTCCCAGCTGTTTACATTAGGAACAGCTTTTGTATGTCAAATATGTGAACCTGGCTCCAATATGCAACTGATTTACTGCTCTTGTCTTCAGGGCCATCATCTCAGTGAAACTGGAGGACATACCAGCTTTGACAAACTGTACAGGAAGTTTTTTTGAACAGATCAGACTTGCTAAACCCTAACGTCATCAGTCAAACAGGTCATTGACTGAGTAAAAGCTGAGTAGTTCTTGAGGTCTGGGTCACTGTTTAATATCAGATTACAAGCTTCTCTTATTTAATAAAAATTTAAAGGATGGCCCCAAGCTCAGAAAGCCATTGTGCACATGCCTGTCTTTAAGCATGTGTGAAGTCCTGCTGATTTGAATATGAGTACTTCCTGCAGCAGAAGGGCATGGGAAGCTGGAGAAAAGTATGTGCAAGATCAAATGTTGTCTTCTTGGGTCTTGATCTCCTTGTGAGGTCTGAGTACAGTAGCATCTTTTTTTTTCCCCTAAGATCTTGAGATTATTTTCTTACCACATAAAAATGTACTTAACAGAAAGCAGAGTCTTGATTCAAAGGCTAGTGTTGCTTGTCACAGTTATTTGGATAGACAGATATTTTGCTGGATGGACTCCTGACGTGCATTTGTGTATAAGTGCTGTGAGCTCTCACCGAGAGCTTCAGGCTCTGTGTGTAACAGTTTAGACACTGTGTTTAGATCTCTTAAAAACTTGATTTTTTGCTATCACAAAACATGTGTGGAAGAGACTTAAAATTAGCATTCTGGAGAAAAAAAAAAGAGACACTGGATAGAAAAATAAATATAAAATAGTTATTATGGCAAAAAGAAATTCAGATAAAAGTAATTTTAATGTTTTTTGAAAAAGCTATGCAATAAAAATTCCCACTAGTGCTCTATGCCTCTTATGCCTTGCTCTGCTTTTAATGACATAAATTTCCCACAAGGAACAAAAATAGGAAACTGAGGGAGAAAATAAACAATGATCTACTTACTTTGAGGTTTGTGTGATTGCTGTCACTATGGTGTCAGAAAGTCTCCTATATAAAACACGCTTGTTTTGTAATCACACATTTTCTAGGGTACTTCATAACTACTAAAAGGAAATTTGAAAAGAATTTTCATCAAGATTGGAGGCAAGAATATGTTTTAATTTAGAAATAAATAAAGTGATGTTCATATTTCTAAGCAATTAAAATTGAGTGTAGCAAGAGTTTACTGATTTTTTTTTTCCTCTAATTTTTTAATCTTAAGGGTATGGGAGAAGAACTGCTTTTGTCCTGACACCATAAAGGTCATGTTACTGTCATCTTATTTTGAGTGCTTTATTACAGTCATTTAGATATGTTAAAAAACTGTGCTTTAAAAAATATATTTTCCTGGAGTATATGTGATTTCTAATATTTTCTAGTGTAATGATTATAATGATTATCTATACTCTTCTCAAAATATTTTGAGGGTGTTTTGTTTTGGGGTTTTTTTGGTGTGTTTTTTTGGTTTTTTGTTTGTTTGTTGTTTTTGTTTTTTGTTTGTTGGTTGGTTTTGTTTTGTTTGTTTGTTTGTTTGTTTAATAAAATTCATATCTTCTTCCAATGTCGCCATGATTTTACTCTCAAAACTGCTCATGCCAACACCTTGCATGTCTGTGTAGGTAGTTGCAGTTGTATGCTTTGCCTTTGAAAGAAAAGGCAGATGAGATCAGGTTTGTGTTTCGCAGCATTTGGCTGTGTATCTTGACATAAACTGACACTGTACCATTTTTAATGCAGTACCTCAGACACAAAATGGTTTGGTCTCCTTCTTTCCTCTCTAGAGCAGAATTTGATACCTGGCTTTCTCCCAAAACTGAGAGCATTGTAATGTGGGAACTCAACCTGCTAAACTTGGGAGGGAGTGGATAATTGTTGTTGTAGGTGTTCACATACCAGAGCATTTATATTTACTCCTGTTTGTTTCTAGCAACCCTCACCTCAGCAAATTTGGCAAGTCTCTCCATTTAGCCCACATCTCTATTGTTGATAGACTAATTGTGGAATTCAGCATTTGCACACAGAGCACTACTGTGGTGTCTCAGGAATGTCTCCTTCAGTGAGAACAGAGATCGTTGTTCTTTGCCTGGAATGTAATTATCTGAAAAAAATCCCAATTGCTTGACTTCATCTGGAATCACTATGGAGCTGTGAAGAAAGTGTAACAACACACAGAAGGTAAAACTGCTGTCAGTGCCAGTGTGTGAAGAAGTGCCTGCCAAAAAATTATTCTATCTTAAGGTCACTAGCACTTAGAGATTATCAGGAAGTTCCATGACTTTGAAAAATAAATAATTTTTGTCTGGAGTTCTTGGCTGGTGTGAATCAAGCTGAATTGTGCACGTGATATTACAGAGAAAGAGATCTCACAGTTAAACAAAATAATTCTTACAGTAGTGCTTTTGATCAATGTTTTACTGTACACAGAGGGCATTTGGGAATATTTTCATCAAGTTGTCAAAGATAATATCCCAGGTATTTTTAATAAAAGATGTCATATATTAAATACATGCTTAAATTTCATGTTTGCAGCCTGCACCACGAAAATAAAATTCAGCCTATACTTTTAGCATTTCAGTACTTTTTAAAAGGCTTACTTTATTTATTTGAATGTCCTGTTTTCCTGAAATCTTCAATATAGTGCAAGTGGAACCTCAGAAAAGAGCACAAAATATGACCCCAGTATGGTGTGCAGACCCTTTATATAACTAAATGTACACCAGTTGTATTCACTGTTTAAATCCACAGAAAAGAGAGATCCACACTCATGAACTTATTTGCATGACCATGGACCAAATTTCAATGTAATTGGCTTATTCAAATCACATTAGTAGGAAATAGACATTAGGAGACCAAAAAATGCAAAGAATGAAGGCATTTGCAGCCTTATCTAAAATCTCTTGCACATAGGTAGTCTACTCACTTTCTGAAAGTCCTTGGAATCAGAACAAAAGTTAAATGAAGTAGTTCTAAAACAGGGCTGCAAAGTTAGAAATTATAAATAGCTTTGGACCTTCTTAAAGCTTCCAGTACATGAAGGATATGAGCACCTTAACACCACCTTTGTACAGCCTCTTTTCAATAAAATGTAGAAGAATGCCTCCAGGTAAATGTCCTTACATAGCACATGGATTTTAAATAATTTTTACAGAATTTCTCTTTGCAGAATAATGTTATGAGTATTTGCTTAAGAACTGTGTATGAAAACTGATTCTCAAATGTCTATAGTTTGAAAGAATGTTACATAACATAACAAAAAAATATCCAGTACTCTGTAGTTTTGGTGGGGTGAGACTAGAACATTCACATTTTAAGGAAAACCTCCTACATAACTATTCCTACTCAAGGCTTGTCATCTTGTATATGTGATATCATGTAATTTCTTTTGAAGCCTGTTGCTAATTTAATAACATCATGAGAGAGTAAAATTTCACCATAAAATAACTCCCAATATTCAACAAATTTCAACAGTTGTGTCCAAGTCTGTAAGAAATTTTATAAAACAGTGTAGGTTTACATAAAGCTTTAAACATACCCCTGTTAAAGAGTTTGAGGCAATTTGAACCACATAAAATCTTCTTATAAGGAGTTAATACAAGGAACTGTTCAAAGGAGGGAATGGACATAGTTGAAAGAAAAAAAGAATCACTTATACTATTTGCTTTCCCAGAAAATAAAATAAGGTTACCATGTCAAATATATGCAAAACCCCAGAAGATTAAATTAGGCAAAAAATCTTGCATAAAATATAAGATGGTTTTTAAACTTGAGTCATAACAAATATGTTCATATAACTAAAATTCTTAGTGATCTTAATTTTGTTTCCCTCCAGTTCTACAAATTATTTTCCAGCATACTTCCAGGTCTTTCCTGTGTACCCCCTCCCCACACTGTTAGCTAGGTGACTTGCTGGAGGAGGAGATCAAACTCCTACAGATGCTATAGAACTATAATTTCTATATTTTACAATGTAGTACTATATTGCTACAATTTCCTTATTCCCTGGGGTTTCTAGTCCTCCTAGGACTAGAGGAGACTAGTCCTCTCCTGACCTTGTCTTTTTTCTTTTGGCTCTGACTTCATCTTCTGCACATGTTTCCCTTCTGATATCTTCTTCTGAACCTTCCATGTGTTTTTCTTGTTCTGTTCCCATCACTCAGCTTTCTGCACAAATGATTTAACTTCATCATCCTTTCTCCATCAGTCTCCAACACCCTACCTGTAGCTGAATATAATTCCTTTTATTTTGATCATATCTGGTATTTCTTAATTTGAGTCTAACACTTTTTACAATGATTCTCTAGATCAGGAGGGCAAAGGACCAAAGGTAGAGAGGAAACAAAACCTCAGGAGAAGCACCAACAGCTTCCTACAGAGTGGTTGCTGTCAGTCTTCTCCATATTCATTTTAGTCCTTCTTGTTCATGCAGGTAGACTGCTCTGTTAGTAAAAGGAAGATACTGATGTTGTATGAAGTGAGACTTTCAAGAGATACAAAGTTAAGTACTTTTTAGTGTATCTTGAAAAGATGTCAAAAGTATAAAGTGACTGTCTACGATATGTGAGGTCATTGTTTCTTTTTCTGCAAATAAAGAGGTATTGGTAGGTCTTTAGCAATCAGTCAAGAGGGTAGCAACAAAAAATTATCTTACATTGTCTTCCTTTTACCTGAATTCCTCATCTGCCTCTCCTGAACTAAGCCTCAGATATTTCTTTACTGCCTAGAAGAAACTGGCAAGACTCTCTTTATTGAATGATGTGAGAAATAACTGGAATAGTTTTGGTAAAATTTCCCATCACTGAAATGTTCAGCATAAACAGTTAAAATCGGGCAAGGTTATAAAGAACTAAAAATGTGGCTTCATAAAAGGAAGGCTCAAGCTCATCATTTGTACAATACAACAGTTTGACAGATGGTATTTTTCCATAGCATGAATTACAAGCTAAATTTTAAGAGCTGTTGTTTGAATGAGAAGATGGAGGAGAAAGTGAAGGAAGTCCCCCTCATAAACCTGCACACACTGTAGTCAGAATATCAGTGTCCTTACCTTGAGAACCTCAGGTGCAGCCAGTGACTGTCTTTCTGTACTCTCTGGCAGCCAAGGGTTTGCAGGAGTACAAGAGCATAAATAAGAACAGGTTCTGTGTTTTTTCTGACCTGAGCCTTAGGAGAGAGGGCTTAACAGCCTACCTGTCCAGTTCTTCAGTGCCAATACTGCTGCAAACTCTTTCTATCTGTATTCAACTATTTCTATTCCTACCTATATCCAAGGAAAAGATTTTGAAAATAGGGATGTTTCTGATGAAATAAAAAAGAGATACATTAGTGCCACTGGTTTCTTTTTCGCTTAAGTCTTAAGCTACCTGTTTAAAAATGTTATGCACATTCTGGACACTCACCTTATTCTCTCTTTTTGAATGTCTAGTTATAAGTTTGCACATTTTTAAGCATTTTAAAATTATTTTCTAATTTCCTTTGTTTAAACCACCTGCTTCAAAATTATCTTTTTTAAGATTTTGTTTTCTCTTTGTGGCCATCAGTGGCATGCACATAAATTTGAATGTGAGAGTGTTGTCAGTATATACAGGACACAGAGGGCTTGGGGCTGTTCCTTTAATGGTCTCAGTGAAAATGCAGAGTGTCAGTGATTTGCAAGACAAGCGTGATCAATACTTTTTCAGCACAAAACCAATAGCCATTTTCTCCATTGCATTATTTCCCAGAAAACAGAACAGAGATGGCTGCATTTAATGCAATTTTATATGAGGGATGTTTAAAGAAGACCTATTGAGACCTAAATTAAAAAAAAAAAAAAAAAAAAAAAAAAAAAAAAAAAAAAAAAAAAAAAAAAAAGATAATTTATGTTGCATCTAAAGTGAAGGTAAGATGAAGAACAGTTTTTGGGTGTTACTGTTATTTAGTTACCTTTAATAGAAATCAGTAGCTGAATTCTAGAGTATCTTAAAGCTTGTTCTTGAAGCGATGGATAAACTACTGGGGAAGTGTCCTTGATTTTCAGATGGACTATGGAATTTAGGAGAACTGCATTTTTATTGTAAAGTTCTTAATGGGGCTTTGATGATACTGTAAGCCTTCTGAGTGGTCACTAATATTTGAAGACACATCACTAGGGTTAGTATTAGACATAGCTTCATCATTATCCATAAAATATTAACTATTTATTATGAAACAGTATTCTGTGTTTTTGTGCATCTCAATCATGCCTACACATTTTAGAGGTTTACCAGCAATCTATAAAATTTTATTCTGTGTTTTTGTGCATCTAAATCATTCCTACACATTTTAGAGGTTTACCAGTAATCTATACAATTTTACCACTGAAATGGTGAGGCTCAGTTTAAGGTGTGATTAAAAGTATTATTAATCCTAGTAGAAAATTAAAGCTTTGAAGATTCATCCTTCCTGAGCTTTCATCATAGCAATTAAGTGACATAACCTCATTAATCTGCAATAAAAGTAATGTACTCTTTTGGCATATCTTTAATAATAGAATGGCTTGGGTTGAAAGAGACTTTAAAGATCGTGTAGTCCAACCCTGCTATCATGGGCATTGATACCCTCAACTAGACCAGGTGGCTCAAAGCCCCATCTGACATGGCCTTGAACATCCAAATTCTCTGAGATCAGGTATAAACGTTCCTCAGAGTGGCATCCTTTTTTTAAACTGATGGAATACAGCCCTTAGTATAACTCAAGAGGCACAGACAGTTTATCTTCATGGGCTGTATAGTCCAGAGTGGGATGGGCAGTAGTGGGGAAAAGCATGTATGGGAGAAGTCTCTTTGTGCATGTAAGAGACTGAAAACCTGAGATGTTTGTGAAAATAGTTCCAAGGGTTTTGGCAACAGGAAGAAATGCCACTGGCTTGGAATGGATTATTTAGCAGAATGAAGAAATATTTTGAAAGGACCCATATGATAAACTATCTAATTCATCTTTGATCTTGAAAGCTACATTTGTCTGTTATTTCTTTTCTCCCTCTGTTGTTTTCAGATCCCACTGGTTTTGTCAGGTCTGGTATTAGACATGCAAGCTCCTAAGGGCCTGGAACATGTTTGCCTGTGTGTTTCCCAAAAGCCATTCTGAGCACTACTCATAAATAATACATTTGTGCAGTCTGCACACTGTCTGACCCAATGTAAGTTCTCTCTTTTTCAGAAGAGAATCATTAAAGACGTGTGCACATACACACTAAATTATCTTCTCCAAGAAATATGAGAAGACCCCTTTTATGTGGGGCGGGCTCCTGGTCACGTCAGCTGTCAGTTAATGGTTAGAATTCTGGCTGAAGCACCAGACAGCCACACCAGCATTCCAGTGCTCAGCCCACATGCCTCTGCTTCAAAATTAGGCCTTTGCAACACTGGGCAGCTGCTGCTTTTCAAAAGTATGAACAAAATGTAGTCAATTTGGGACAGAAACTATACAAACAATTTAAAAAATGAGTTTGAAAATTAAGTATGCACTATGGCTCATATGCTTTAGTTTGTCCAGGACTATGCAGAAACTCATAAGAGACAGTAAAAGATGTAATCCAAATACTACTACTACTACTACTACTACTACTACTACTAATAATAATAATAGGAAGAATACTCAGAAAGCAGATTCCTTTACCCTCATTTTCTTAAAACATTTTGCTGCAACATGTTATTGGCTAGAATAAGAATGTTAGGAACTACTCCACGAATCTGAAAAATTTCAAAGGAAGAAATTAATTATACCTTTAATTTCTGTTTTTCCTGATGAGCACACAATTCCTCATTCTTTCCCCCATAAAGCAACCTTTAAACAGAGAATACTCTTGTGCGTTTTGTAAAATTTTAATATAGATTTTAAGACAGAATGAGATTTACTTTTCTATGTGCACAATGAGAACCTCTTTGGACCTCCTGTATGTAAAGGTCTTCCAAAGAGCTGTGTAAAATATCAAAAGTGTACACTTGATCCTTTCATAGCCTAATTATATTATTTCACAATTTTTTAAATAAAGACAGGAGCAGAGCCAAAACTCTTGTTATACCACGTGGATACTTGGTGTGTTGTGGTTGATGTTTTAGAGACAGGACAATATGTTTGTATTCTCCCAGACACCATGGCTGAAGAGCTACTTCTGCTTGCCCTGGCCTTTGAACCACCTCCCATGGGAATTTCACTGAGCAGAGAAGCCTGGCATTAGACCTGCTCTTTCCAGGTTCCTGAAGTGCCAGAAGGCAGCTTTGTCTGGAGATACATCACAAAGATGACCTCAAGGCAATTATGCATGCTGTGATCCAGGCTGGGACTGCTCTGACAGGGGAAGTTCCATACACCTTGTAGGTCAGTTGGCACGAACATACACCTCTTTTTACATCATTCTAGTGAACCATATATACTAAAAAAAAAAAGGATTATTGAATTAGAGTAAATAAATTTATACTATCAAATTGTACCATCCAGTTTAGATCAGTTTAACTTCCATGCCCAAACAGGAAGTGTTCAGAGATTTAAAAAGCAGCAATTTGATTCATAAAGTAGTTATGACTTCAAAATGTCAAGGGGAATTAGTGAAGCTGTAAAGGAATAGCAATAGTAAACATAATTCTTTAGGCTGGTCATTTACCCAAGTAAACAAGACAAATATAATGTAGAGGCATAGCGCACAGACTATGTTTTTGAAAAAAAAAATTGGTTACTAGGAGAAAAAATATGTAAGAACAAAAGTAATCCTTGATTTTATTTTAAGCAGTGCAGTTCTATACGTAGCTGTCAAAGAACCATTTTTTCATCATGAGTGTAAAGTGTAAAATTCATCATCTTGGTTGGATGAAAGGAGACATAAAAATGCACACTGCATTGTCTACCTTCAAGTACAGCAATGAGATTAAAATGAGAATGCTAATTACAAAGCCATTCTAAGTAGCAGCTGAAACATAGGCTGCTTACAATTAACACATCAGTTGTTCAGTGTTCATGCATATCCCTGACTGAAAAAAAGAAACAAACAAAAACATCCCACTATTTTTACCAAAATGTAAAGAAACAAACACAAAGATTGTTGGAGTTAATTGGCACCCTAACAGATGATCCCAAAAAGAAGAACGCTTTTTAGAAATTGTAAGTTTTGTCAGTATTTTAAAAGCAATGAATGAAGAAGCAAGGTAAATGCAAACTCATAGGAAGTCAGGCTGAAATTATTTTGAAAAGCAATTTGCTTAACTAAAAATAACCAACCTCTTTTTGAAATGACATGTTGAGAAGCTTTCCTGTGAATGCAAGTCAAACTGGAGCTTTTCTACTTAGTAAAAACATGACCAAGACTATAAAATGGAAATATAAATAGAAAACATGTATTCACTATTTCCCATTCAGTGCTAAGTGCACCAAAAGTACCATGCTGCTGAAAATTTTAATACAATTAAAATAATTATTTCCATCCAATTCATAATGAAATGATGAATTTTCTTGCCACAGGATGAGGTGAAAAATAAGGTGATAAGGTAAAAAGTACATGTGGATTGAGAAAAAAAATTAAACAAATGCATGATTAGAGGTCCACTTGTTTCAGCTAAAGATGATGGCCTGCAGGCAATCACCAGCTTAGGAAGCTCTTAAACCATTACTGTCTGGAGTATAAAAGGAATAAACTCAAAGTTTTTATTCAGTATCTATTATTAGACTTACTTACAGATACAAGTCTCTATACTGAACAGCTCTCCAGGTTTGAGTTGACAATGGTGTTCTTGAGGACTTAAATTGAAAATACACAGCATGGAGTGAAATACAAATATCTTTCTGAATTGCTCTGATAAAATTTGTTCTTTTTGTTAAATAGAAAAACATCAAACTATTTATATATGATATTTATATAGCTGAAAACGAGCACTGCAAATTGTTACTTCCACAGAATATAGCAACATTATAATGAGCTATGATATTTAATCTAAAACATAAATGTTGTTTTCTAACTTTCCTAGCATTTTGCATGTGGTGAGACATTGGTCTCCAAGTTGATAATTAACTCTTTTGAAAACTGAGTATAGAGAATTTGTTTTGTAAATTTAATTCCTAGGAAGGCTCTTAGATGCTGAAATGTATGCAGAGGTTTTCATTAAAATCCTTCTCATTTGTTTTTACAGGTATTATTCTTACTGTTTATATTGGTCTCATGTATTTTAAAACTTGTTTAGGAGAATGTCTTTGGCACTTTGTGAACCAGAAATGTTGGTTCTTTGAAAGGAAATTAAAGGTGATATCACTGGCACAGTGGGAGGATTGTTCTAAGTATGAAGTATTTGAATATACTTTACCTAAATCTTAGAGTACTGTGTTTAAATAATTTTTCTTATTTTGCACAAGCTTATATTGCATCGAGCCATCCAGCTAAGACAGCAAAGTGGTAGGTATATACTTGCTTTTTCTTAAGTATATACTAAAGCCCAGTGTTTAGAGTGGGCATAGCTGTTGAAGACAACCCAGCAGAAACCTTGCTAGTGTTTAGCTATATTGCACATTCAACTAGAACATTATTAATTGTTAGCAGGGCCAGGAAATTTGTTTTCCTGGATGTCTCCTATCAAACAGATCAATAAGGCAGGATGACAACTTGATAAAAAATAATAGTGATAGGTGGCTCTGTCTATTGTATATCACAGAGGCCAAGATATTTCAAAGAATCATCATCATCATCTAGAAAGAGTTATACTTATTATCTACATTTTGCAAGAAATCTCAGACAATTATGGCTGTTGTCATAAATGGGTATATGCTCATATTTTCCACAAGCTTTTAGGACTTCCAGTGGTTTTGATGCATGTGCTTCACATCATACACAGATAATATTTCAATCATGTCTTTTTAATCTGTCTTACAGAATGAAGAAGGTTGAAGGAATCAAAACCCAACAGATGTGCCTTCCCAGTAATGTAGGATCTTGCTGCTTTTGGCCAAATAACACAAGTATAATGTCTTCAGTAGCAGTCAGAACAGATTAGAGTATTTCTTTACTTTTTTGCATCACAGATATACAGAACTGCTTCATCTTATCTGAGATTCAGGTAAGTGCAAAAAAAGCAGGATATTAGATCCAGGTGGCATTAGAAGGGCCATTTTAATTTTCTTTGTTCTACCCTGGCACAAGACCTACCTTTATAAAAAAAACCCTTTATTAGCAAACACTGTGCTGATTTACAACATCCTGTATCTTCCCTAGTTCTAAAGTACTAAACTGTCTTACATGAAAAATTGTCTTTCAGCCTAAGCCTTTTGCTTTGGGTCTTTAATAATTAGGATGTAGGCATAATAAATGTAATTGTTTGCTGAGCTGTTTAGGGTCTATAAAAGCAAGTTCATGTCTTTGAGTGTTTATATTTGTATGATGACTATTTCAATATGTATGAAAAGAAAAGAGGAAGAAAATGTTAATGCAATGAGTTTTTGGGGTTTTTTTTAATTTTTAACAGAAATTACTGGTTATTACATTACTTTTATACATTATATTAGTACAATTTGCTGAAGTGAAAAATACATAAAATCAAACACTTACTGAAAAACAGATACTCAAAGCAAATTTATTTTCCTCATAGTGTTGTGGATCTTAAATAATGAAGAGAACATGTGCAGTGCAATCCAAACAAATAATTCTTCAGGACATTTATTCATGTCAAAAATTGCAGTTAAAGGGAAGGCAAACACTCATTTACAAAAATGTGTGCTTTAAACATGAGAATGAATCTACTGCATCACTTTTTCTATCTTGGTTCTCAAGGATTCTTAAGCAAATGAGTTTAACCATCAAACTGTGCTCTCATCCACCAGAGAAGCTTCCTTTAATATGACATTTAGAAGACAAACATTGTATTGTATGATTTTTAACTTCAGACAGGATTTGCTAAACTATATTTTTTCTCTAAATATTAGTAAATCCAAGCTGTAAATAAGCTTAAATCTTTTGATACTTAAAGGTGAACTGGAATTTACTTTAGATGACTGAGTTTGATGCATGGATGGCTTTTTGGATGCACTATTGCATTTTTTCTATTAAAATACATTAGAACAGTTTTAGAGATAACTTTAAAGGTCACCTGCTAATTATCCATGCTGAATATCTTCAAATGATGTGACATATTGCAGAATGAAGCACAACCATGAGTGGTGTTGGAATCAGTGAACTTTATAATCAAAGGGATGGCAAACGATAAAGGTTTACCTGGAAAATTGAGCAATATTGGCTACTAAGGTCAACAATTATCTTCTATTCTACAAAGATGAGTGCCTTTTTTTCGCATCATATTATTCTTTAACCTTTTTCATTCTTTATTTTTTCTTTTTTTTAATTTTTTCTGGATAAACATGAGTAGCATGAACAACAGCATCACTCACAGTTCTGAGTCAAATTAATGCTTGCAGGGAGAGTCACTCAGCAATGACAGTATATCTGAGATTTGACATGCTGATACACCTAAAATCATTTTCCTTCCTCTGGGACTCTGAATTCAAAAGTCTCAGCTTCTTTTTGTTTCATTATGTTTTTCTGATTGCTTAGAAGACAAAATAAACCAAAATTTTATTTTTAGTCCTGTTATGAACTCGCTGACAAGATTTAAATTCAGCTATCTGCAGAAATATGTGTAGAAATCTCGAAGTCCAGTAGTGACATCCTGCATCCAAAATATGTGAGTAGTATGGGCACAGTTTGGCTATCTGTGAAACCCTGGTGTTTAGGGACAATTTGGGGTATTACACAAATAAAGAAATATTGTAATTATTCTTTTGCATACAGTTTTGATAAAATAAAAATTTTTCAGAGCCAAATTTAATATTTGGTAGCTGAGCACCAAAAAGAAAGCACTCAAAATTTCTAAAAATCTAGAACCTATTCTAAAAATCTAGAATTTATGAACCTTAACTTATCCAGTTAAATATGCATTTCAGTACAATGCCTATTTTGCACTTTCTTTCTTTCAGCATAATTTCAAAATTTCTCATTCCGTGGCTGTACTCCTTTTATGTCATATCACTGACCTTTTCCCTCTCATGTCATGACTGAAGTAAAATGTCATTTATTTCCTAATAAAAGTAAGCTTTTTATTCAGTCATCTGCATAATTGTGTAGAAACTTATGGTGTTTTGAGGGTAAATCATAGGAAATAAATCTGGATACGTAACTTCCTATGAAAAAGAAAGGTAGATGTAAATTGGATTAATAAGACCCAACCCTACTTTGGAGACAGTTCAAAGCTTAAGTTTCAGGAGCAAGGAACTGAGGCAGGAGGCAGACCATGACCGGAGTGTCTCAGAGGGTGGGGCTGTGTCCCTGCAGAGTGGTGACCATTCTGCACTGGAGTGTGAAGCTCCACATCTGCACCCAGATTTACAGAACCAAACCCTGCATTCAGAGCAGTAGATGTGTTGCATCTGTGTCTTGATCTCATGCTGTGCAAAACAGGAGGTTAAAGCTTGTACACTCACCAGTCCTATATATACAATGGATAAACAGAAATACTCAACTTTTCCTATACAAGTGGTCTTAAGAACTTTTGCATTTTAGAGTCTTTAAGTTTTCAAGAATTAGCTTCATGATCTGGCTCTTAAAAGACATGTAGGAGTAGAAATTGGAAGTGCAGTGTGAAGCTGTAAGGCATCTCAAGTGAGCCACGATGTGTATGGATTAGCTCTATGAGTCTTAGTCTGGAATGTGAATCCCATCTTAAATTTCAGCAGTTCTCATGTCACGAAACGTATTTTGTTCTATGACTAAAATCTGTAGGCCTGATATTATTTTCTTGGAATCATTCACAGAATGTAATTTGTTTATACGAATGTTAGCAAAAGGGAAAGATAAAAGTTGTCCAGAATGATTTTAACTTAAAAAATTGGAGCTATGGTTTGAAGGGTCAAGTCTTTTCATGCTGATGATATTTTTAGGTCATTAGTCTTGTGTTGATATTTCCTCCTAAAGCCATATTTCAAACTTTACTTTTGTTTGCACTGTTGTAGAAGTTCCATTCACTATATGATAGACTTCAAGAGAAGGTATGTAGAAATTCAGATTATCAGACACATTTCCTAGCACTTTAAGGCAAGTCTGACATAGTTTTCTTTGATTCTCTTTGGTCACTAAGGATTTCAAAATCTAAAGTTTGTCTACATGACATCTTTATATAAAACAGAAATGTGCTACTTTGTGGAAAAGGAACCACATTAAGATCTATTACTACCATGTGCATGTGTCATCTTTCTAAACCTGTGCTGTTTGATGAGTGGTATTTATGCTGCATTTGCACAGGGTAATGTAAGAAGATCCCTAAATCCCTTGGATTATGTGTTTGGTATCAAAACTATCTATCTAAATCTATCTGCTTATTCAGATTGAAGAACATAATTCTGAAATCTAGTGACAAAATCATTAATATCTTCCTAGCAGCTAATAGGCACTAAGCTCCTTATATGCACTCATTTGCTCCCCAATTCTCAGAAAAAATAGTAGAAGTAGAATTTGAAAGAATATGTTCTTTATTGGCATTACTGTACCTGACAGAATAATTTTAAAAAATCTTTGTATTTTAAAAAAAATTTTTGATTAATATCTTTAGGAGCAAAGACTACACTGCAATATCAGAGGTCACTAAGATATCAGACTTGGCAAAATTAAATATCATCATTTCTTGAAATAGGAAAATAAACCAAAATAACTGTTTCCTTGAACTGCAAATTTGGCATTACTACTCCTGTCTGACTAGGGTGCATTTCACAGATATTTTTTTCTGATTTTGCATCCTCAATAGATTGCAAATTAAAGTTCCATCCTAAATTTGTTTCTGTTGTTCCTGTTCTGTCAGTTTTTGTAGCTTAGTTCTCTATTGAAAACATGCATAGATGCATGAAGGCAGCTTTAAGCCCTCCCCATTTTTTTAATTAGTCTGAAGGGATTTCAATGTAACCACAAGCCTCCTCCATAGCTGAAGAACATTTTCTACTCCCTTACAGAGCTACCTCAATGGAGTTAGAGAACACCTCCTGCCCCCCTGAATCTCCATCCATATAACCAATTGTGCCTGTGCAGACACAGCTGAGCTATGAGTGTTTAGCTGCCCAAATAAAATTTAGGGAGCTGATACTGCTTTCTTTAGAGCATGTGGAAATGTGGGAAGTGTTTTCCCACATGAACACAGAGTCACCAATGTGGCTTGTGCTTGTAACTTAACCCCACGTTTATGCTTGGTGTCCATACACACACACGATGAAATGAGCTTCAGGTGACGTTCAAGACTGTGAAGGGTCCACTGTATCCCCTCTGACAAAGGCCACGAGTCAGTTTTCTGGATAACAGTCACTAAAGAACTAATCCCCAAAGAGCCATATGTCCTAGGTCCAGTCTCCCTAGCAAAGCTCTGGGTCAGTGACCAACCCATTGCTTATAAAGTTCAAGATTTCTTTCCAATAAGTTTTCTGAGGAGATGCACAGAGTGCCTTCCCATTGGGTAAAAGAAATTTCTTTTTAATGGTCTTGGGATTGTCTCAGCAACAGATCAAAAATATACTATTATTTCCCTTTCTCTATCCCCACACCAGAAAGAAATGTAATTTCATTTTTGCTAACAATCAAATTAAGAGGAAAAGTCCTCCAAAGATAATTTACCTACAGTTCCTCTTTCCCTAATTTTTTGGCACACTTCTGCAGATCAGTTCATAAACAGTGTCATATTTAGAAAACCTGAACAAAACTTGCAACACACTTGTCTGGGACAGATTACTGAGTACAGACAGTCACTGTTGCAATAGAAGCTGAAAAAACTTGTATGAGTAGGAGTTGTAGCACTGTACCTTATCTGCTGCTCATGAATAACACCTGCACCCATCCACTTTTAAAGAAATGAAACAGCAAAAAATTCTAATAAAACCTCCTAAGTGCTTTATGAGTCACTGGGATATTTTTAGTTTCGTGTGAGCAAGCATATGCTGAAATAATTTAGTGTGTGGCAGTGTGGCATCAAATTAGTTAATACCATCTTACCCCACAGGTAGAGATGACTTTAAAAACCTTTAAATTCACAGAAGTTGATCAATCAGTTCTGGGCTGTTTACTGAATATGCCGAGTGCCAAATCAGGATGACCAGTAAGGATCTAATAACCTAATGCTTAGTTTATTTTGTAGGTGAGAAAACTGGCTTTTTTTATTGAGAAGATCAACTGAGTAGGGGGACATGATCTCTGATATAATCTTTCTCTTTCTTCACACGAGTCTTACCAGTGCTACTGCTCATGTGGAAACAGGAGTTGAAACAAGGCTGACCTTCCTTCTCATGCAAATTTTTACTCTGGAGTCAAATAGAAGACTTTATTTTAAATTATCATGAGGGGAAATCTCCCAACACTGGCCAAATCTGTCCGGTGTTCATATTGCTCCAAGTCCTTGCTAGCTGGTTTGGAATTTAAATTCTGATTTCCAGCTCAATGGCACGATGAACTGCCACTGGACCTGCTGAATGGCTCCAAGTAAAATCTTTGACTTTTTTTTTTCCCCGCTATTTAAAGGCTGAAATCTTCTACAGCTCTTTGCAACCGATTTGTTCCCACCCCCAACAATCTCCAGGCATTTTGCTTGTCAAACAACCCAACACCAAATGTGCTGGTTTTGTTTGACCTATATTACAATGCAAAGCTACTTGGTTCTTTAATTCACCGCCAAATAAAGCTGTTATCTCTGGATAAAGGGAACTAGGCCAAATGGTGATAAAGTCTCAGGGATGAAATGAGATTAAACCAGTTCTACCTCACCTTGCTATTTACTAATTATATATGTGCGGGTCAGCAGAGCTCACTGTCTAATCATATGTCTAAAGGTCACTTAAAAGGGGTAAATGCCCATAAATTAATATCCAGTGAAAAGTATTAATCGGCATAAGGATTATACCTGTCCTTTTCTTTCTTTTTGTCTTTTCAAGAGCTTTTGGGGGCATGATACATAATATATATAAAATTACAATGTGATTTTAAAACACAAGAGGATTTATACACTTTTTTTTTTCCTTTAAAATTCAAAATCACTTGGCAAACTTAATTCTAGTGCAGAGCTACAGTCAGGTCAAAGAACTACCTCTCATTTATTTTTTAATTAACACTTGGCAATATTGTTAAGGAAAGCGTTACTCAGAGAGCTGGAGTCATGTTAGCACCAAAATTGTCTCCAGGGCATCAGACAATGCTGAGAGGTTTTCATGGAAGCTTTTTTAGAACAGTGGCTCACTTTACGTCTTTGTTGGCACTGCATAAACAAACACAGATCCCTCTATAAAATGGATGACTTATAACCAAACTCAGTGTGCAAGTTTGCTTGGCTTGTTGAAGGGGAGTGAAGGGGAGAGCAGGGGTTTACCAACTCTTGGCCTGCCCTGCTTGAAAATACAGCCAACAGAGAAAGCTGCAGGCAAGGGCAGTGGTGTAACCAGGAGACACACTGCTGTTTTCAGACTGCCCCAGAGTATCCAGTCAAACTGAGAGCTGCCCCTCCTGGATCCTTTTCCCTCTTGGCCCCAGCTGTTCGTTCATAGCTATCCAGGCACCTCAGCAAAACAAGTGCAAGTGGCAAGAGGATCAGGTGCTCTGGCTGTCCTGTCCACACAGCTCATCCTGAGGGAACATCTGGTGCTCAGCTGATGAGAGCAGGATTTGCAGCTTCACAGCTGCTCTGCTCTGAAACACACACCTTGCCAGCCTCTTGTCCTCCCTTTCAAAGGAGGGAGTAAACCAAAAAATGATGGTGGATGTCTAATACACAGAGGCCACAAGTAAAGGAAAGAGAGCTGAGAAGGCAGGGAATACATCAGGGGTGAAGGAGGGCAAGAGAGAAAAGCAGTGTAGACAGAAGGGAAGGGCAGTCAGAGAGATGCCTCTGTCTGCAGTGTCCTATAGATGAAACAGGTGCAAGAGGAAAAATGTAGGGGAAAATGGTATCAAAGCACTAAATCTGACAAGTTAGAGCACATCTGCTCTTTTGAATTTCAAACAGTTCACAGAAGCATGGAGTGAGGTATTTAGGTTCAAAATAAGAGCGCACACGATATCTGAAACATAGAAAGCTGAAGAAATGCCAGTTTCAGGCAGGGCAATTTCTTTGAGACAGGACACATATGGAATAAGTTATCATCAAAGCAATGAGCATTAGCAGATGTCTAGACATCTGTATGAAAAGAGAGACACTGTTGGTATATCCTGACATGGTAGGGATGTGAGATTGCATTTAGAAGTGAACTGTCCTTTTAAAAAAGAACAGTTCCCTGCATCTTTTCAGGAGCAGAATGACCTTCTTCAGAAACTCTAGCTACTAAATTTATAAATTGCTCTTTCAAATGACTCTGAGATCATTTAGTCAAAACTACTAATGCAGTCATTTGAGTTCTTCTAGCAGGCATTTTCATTTTTCTCAAATCTTCATGAGAAGGGACCAGAGCATCTTGTTTCAACCAAAGTATATCATCTGTCTTCAGTGTCACTCCTTTAGTTCTGGATACCACATATTTTGTAAATAGGCAACCACTACCCTCAGGTACTGACCCACTGGAATGTGGACCTTGCATGCTCAGTACTCTGTTGCAGTAACTGATCACCACCGCACTCTGTACACATGCTTTAATTTCAGATTTGCCTGGCTTCGGCTTCAGTCTTCCAGCCAATACTAGATGAAGGGGCAATGATGTGAGGTGGGAGAAAATAACCTCCTTATCCTAGCCATGCCCCCTCTGGCTACTGCAAAAATTGATGCTGTCCTAGTCAGAATGAGGAACACCCTCAGCAGATTTGCTGTGAGGAGTAGCCAATATAGCCAGAAGGTTATATTGCCATCCAGAGGGGCCTCTCCAGGCTGGAGAAATAATCCTCTGCACTAGGACAAGATGAGGCTGACAGTATGGGAATGAGCTTAGCAGAGAAGGACCTGGGAGTCCTTGGTGCTCACCAAGTTGAACATGAGCTAGCGATGTGTCCTTCTGGCAAAGAAGATTAACAGTATCCTCAGCTACATTAGGAGGAGATGCCAGCAAGTGGAGGGGAATTATCCCTCCCTTTCATTCAATACTGCTGAGAGTGCAACTGGAGTACTGTGTTCCGTACTGGGGTACCAGTGTAGGAAAGACATGGACATATCAGAGTCAGTGAAGGGTCATTCAGATGATAAAGAGACTGCAGTGTCTCTCATATGAGGAAAAGCCAAGAGGGCTGGGGCTGCTCAGCCTGATTAGAGAAGGCTCAGGAGGGATTTTGTCAGGGCATCTAAATATCTGAAGTGAGGTGTAGATGGGCCAGGTTCTTTTCAGTGGTGTCCAGTGACTGCACAAGAGGCAATGGGCACAAATCGAAACATGGAGATTTTGTCTGAGCATAGGGAAGAACTTTTTTTACTGTGCACTCACTGTGCACTGTCAGAGATTTCCTAGAGAAGTTGTGGAGACTTCATCCTTGAGCATACTAAAAAACTATCTGTACATGTTCTTGGAAAATCTGTCCTAGGTGGCCTTTACTTAGCAGGGGAGTTGAACATGAGGGCCTCCAGAGGTCTCTTCCAACATCAACCATTCTGTGATTCTGTGATCTGATACAGTCATCTTTTGTACAATTGACCCTAGCTAAGGGGGACAAATACCACAAGAAAGAGTAAATGCCCTATGTAGAAGGCTTTGATGTTTGGTAAGTTTCAGTGCTGCAAAAGAAAGAATCAAACAAGTAAAATATTCTAAATTGAATTCTAAATAACACATGTAACATGTGGATTACATTAGAAGTGTTTTGAAGGTCTGTTACTGAGCATTGGTGTTAAATGGCACTGTATTGAATGGGAAGAAGCAAATAATAGTATGGAAAGGAATCAATGTTAAGTAGTGTAGTAGTTAACAACTTTGTTAATGAACTGGAAAAGGGGATTAATGTAATGTTAATGAAACTCACAAAATAGTATCTGTTGATCTGTTTCAGATATATATATTAAAATAATGGGATCCCATGGAAACATAAGCTAGAAAGAAAAAAACAGTTCAGGAAATTATGTTTAGCACAGAGAAAAATAAGTGAGTTTTCATCTGTATGCATATATAGATTGCGTGTATGCATAAAATGAGAGAGTAACATGAAGGAATAATTTTGAAAACCAATGAAAGTGTGAAAAGTTAATTAAAAGTGGAAAGTTAATTAACTCTGATTTGAAAGAGAGCAGCACATAAAACCATGGAGTTTTAGGCTTCCTACTAGTTCTTGAAGGGTCTTGATTATCCCTCATTCCATAATACAAGGGTATCTCAAAATCTCAAGAACATTCAGCCCTGCAAGGAAAATGCTTTAAAGACAATTATTTGAGTATACTATTATTTTTGTCTTATAGACAGGCAATCTATGGATAGAGGAAGATTAGTAACTAGAACCAACAGAGGACTTTCCTAGGAGTTACTGTGTTAAAAAACATACAGATTGACTTGAAATTAATATAATGAATTAATGCAATTCACCAGCTCTGCTTCTTACCCTGTTTCTCTTCTAGGCCTCACTAATTTAATGGCAGGGACATTTTCACTGCCAAGGAAGCTGAACTTCGATTACCTCTGTGTAGACAGTACTTCCTAGCTGAGTGCTTTAGCCAGTACTAAAAACAAATCTTTGCCACAACTGCAGGAGGGAGTTCAAACTTACCAGCCAAAAAAAAAAAAAAGGACAGAGGAAAAAGAGAACAAAGAAGGATTTTGATTTGACTATAGGTAAAACAATTTTACCATATGTAAAATGTATTCAAGTCCAGAAAAATGTCTTCATTACCTAAGTATTTAAATAAAATATAGTTTGAAATAAACTTAACAACCAGCAATATTTACAGCTGCTTAACCTCTTTAATCAAGAATGCTTAGGAAAAGAACCATGTCCCAAAACTGTAAATGCAGTTCTGACCTAAAGCTCTGTAACTCTCATTGTTCAAGCTACTGAGATCTTGATGACCTCCCTCTTCATCTTGGAATATCTGCCTTTGATGATGATGTTAATTGGACTATAATGCTTATGGACTGAGATACTTCTATGCCACATTGTCTTACTTTCTATTCTCCTTTAAGAGCTCAAGTCTTGGACTTTGAAGTATTCTCATGCCACATAGTTCTATGAACTCCACCAGTACTCTTCCACCTTCGACTTCATGATACTTTTTTATTTAAGGGGCTAGAGGAAATCTTGGGTTCCCATTAAACATTTGACAGACTGTTGGCTAGGAACTCTTCAAACCAAGGAATTGCATCCGCTATTCAGGGTTACTCAGGGTTATTCAATCCTCCTAAGTTTAGGTATATAATTTACTTGTTTTTCAAAGTTCAATTCCTACTCTGAATAATCCCCTGGAGGAGCTTGCCTTTTACAATAATTATATAGGAAGCATAAGGTGACTGACCTCATATCTCAGTCATACTTAAAACTCTGAAGTTGAATGCTGTTAAGGTCCTTTTCTGGTGTTTCTCTTTTCCTAAGTGCTCTAACTACTTTACTGTTAATATGAAAGGACATTTCTTTAAGAGAACTTTTGTAGATACCTACAAAAAGAAGAATTCAGGACTATGGGTTTTACACAGAATGAGGTGGTATTCCCTGAACAGAATGCCAGTTGTACAAGGGAACATGATTTCAGATATACGTCATTCTTCAGGTTTCCTCTTGAATAACAGCTTATGCCACCACATTCATCCCCATTCAACAGAGAGTTGAATGTGGTGAACTGTATGCCTAGAGAAGAGAGGACAAGGTTTCATTAAGTACCTGAACCTTGTAGCACGTTTGTGTTATTCACAACATGTTTGTGTTGTAAAGATCACAGGGCTGGTAGCAGAAATAGACATATACCTTACATCTCACTGAAGATCAGATTCTCATCTTAATTTCTGAAACCACATGAACACTGACTGATTTAGTGAGACAGCAATAACATGAAAATACATGGCTAACATGCTCACTGAGCATGGTCCTGGACATTATGGAAAAGAATCAACCAAACCATTGCCAATTTAACACAGTGTGAGGGTTATGCTATTTCCTCTGGAACAGGTTGATTAACCTAAATACCACACTTATCCCAAGCTAGGACTCAAGCATGGAACTCTGTAAGTTGCTGCAGAGATCCCACATGAGCTGCTCAGTGATCATTGCCTTGCCTGGCAAAGCACAGTAAGGTCTGCCTTAAGGACCTCATTGGCATTTGGCCCTAAAGGATTTGCCTAAAATTACAGAGGATATCTCTGTATTTTCTGAGAAATAATCCAAATTTTTTGATGCCCCAGGCTAGCATTTAAATCAATGTGCCATCCTTTCCTGATAAAAATCATCTCACCTCAGTCAACAAGTTAATAATGTTTTGATATGTAACTGCTTAGAACATACACTCAAACCATTACAATTAGTTCTGTCTCTCCACTGGTGAGGGATATTGACAATTTTGAAGGAAATGGCAAAAAAAGTCACACAACTGATTAAAAAGATAGAGGGAGTGATACATAGGGGAAAGACTGGAAGATTCAGACAAGATATTTAGCAAGTTTAAATAATAATCAAGAGGAAACATGGAAAAAGTATATTCATATTTAAGGGACCCAAACCCCATGACAACATACAGATTATTTAACATAGAGAAGCAATGAAAAATGGCCTTCAACTTAAGTAAAAACTGCAAGAAAATTTCTGGAAAGCTACAGTATTGAGTTGAGTACATATCAGAACTGCACTGTAAATTGTATGTTTCAAGTCCCTGACAACTATCAGAGTGTGAAACTGACTCTTGAGAAAGAAGCTGGGGATGTTACATCTCTCTAACACTTAAATTTGGACTGGACATGTTGCTGAAGTTTTTAAGGCACCATACTGGTGAAGACTTGGGCTAGATGAGTCTTGTGTTACCTGCAACTGAGCAAGAACTTTCAAGATTTCTGCTGTCACTGACTAAAAAAAAGTTGACTGTATAACAGAGCATAAGCAATATCATTTCCTGTGATGGGGCCAGTAATGCATTAATTAACTTTCTTTGTCCCATTAAATAGTTGGGCATCATATGGGAAGAGTTTAATCCTTGTAACTAATAATTCTGTCAATGAAACTGATCAGTTAAAAAAATCAATCTAAAAACTGTCAGAAAGAGTTGAAAAGTAGATTAGTCTCTTTCCTATTTCCATGTTTCTGATGTTGCTTTCAGCAGGCAATGAGGTTGCTCTTTCTCCTCTCTCTGCCTATTGGAAAGAAATGTGCTCCCTTTCCAGATACAGACCTTGCTATTTTGTATTTAATCCTCTGTCTCAATCCTTCTTTTATGAGGCTGGCATATATACAGTAAGATTTCCTTCCCTAGAGGAATCAGAAAATCTATGTAGCCTTTCCCACATCAACAGCATCCAAGGATACAAAATCTGCTAAGAAAAAGCAGACAAAAATTGCTATGGACCAATTCCTGAAGTGTATGGACACCCATTAGAATAACAGATTCATAGATTATCCTGACTTGGAAGGGACACAAGATCAAGTCTAAATCCTGATTCCACACAAAAACTCTAGAGGTAAAAACATATATCAAAGAGTATTGTACACACATGTCTTGAACATCAACCAACTTGGGGCTATGGACTCTTACCTGAGAAGATTGTGCTAATGATTGACCCACCTTCTCAGGACATTGCATATTCCTAATATTCATTGTGAATAGATGTATCACCATGATACAGCTTTTTAAGCCATTCCCTCTCATGCTTCAGCAGATACCAGAGACAAAAAATCAGCACTTTGTTCTTTACTCAGCTTCACTGTGAAGTTGTAGACAGCAATGAGGTCACATCTCAGTCTCTTATAAGGTGAACAAACTAAATATCCTCAGCCACTCCTCCTGAGTCTTGTCCTCTAGTCATTTAATGCTCTTTGTTGCTCTCCTCTGGATACATTCTATTATTTCTATATATTTCTTATATTGTGGGACTCAAAACTGCAGTCAGGACTGTGAGTTGAGCCTGCACTAGTGCTGTGTTGTGGGACAATCATTCCTTTCCACTGCTTACCTATGATGTACTTCATGCACTCCAGGTTATAACTGGACCTTTTGTTTCCCATGATACATTGTTGACTCATATTGAGTTTTCCATCAGCCAAAACCCCTAGGTTCCTTTCTGCACTCTGTACTGGTTTGAAAGCAAAACCAGTGAGACTCCAAGTCAGAAATACAATTTAATAGAGAGAAAAGAAACAAACAACAAAAAGGGTAAAAATAAAATAAGATAAATGCAATAGTACAAAGGCCCACTGACAGAGTCAGGATGCAAACTTGACACCCTGTTGGTCATGGTGTTGGAAGTAGCCCAAAATAAGTCCTCCTGGAGTGACAGATGTGGCTCTGTTGGAGTAGAGATGATCCTCAAGAAAGGGTCCAGTCATCCTCTGGGAATCCAGTGCAAACAGGCTCCCTGGGTGTTTGGGATTGCTGGTTTTATCCCGGTGGAAAGGCTTTGGCTCCTCCCACTGGGTGGAGCATCTCCCAATGGGATGAGGTGATGTTATCAGTCACGTGAGAGGCCTTAAATGGCCCATTCACAGGGGATGTCCCTCGGAGGAGGATGGGTGGAGGAAGCGATAAGGAGGCACTGCCTTATCTGGTGTTATCAGTTGTCCCATTTACAGAAGGCATCTGCCCTCTCTCGGCCCTAGAGTTACAAGAGATAAAGAACAATATCTCCCTACCGCTTCAATATTCTATGAAAATAGAATACACATTTTTGGTTACATTTTTCAACCCAAGACACACTACAACCCTTGTCCCCTCCTTCTATGCATATATCCAGGATCACATTTTTCCAGGTGCATAATCTGGCATGTGTCCTTGTTAAATTTGATATGGTTGGTGCCTGCCCAAAGCTCTAGTCCATCAGGATCTCTCCTAAATGTAATCAAGAACTTATCCAAATTTTGTACTGTTGGCAAACTTAATGTGCACTCAACTCATTTGTTCAGGTCATTGATAAAAATATTGAAGAGAATGAAAGGGCCCCTAAAATTGAGTGATGTGGAATCCCACTGGCTGCTAGCTAGATATTCCCACATTTAGTGCAACCCTTCAGCCAGTTGTCACTCATTTCAGTGTGCACATGTCTGTGCTGGACATTTTGTCTTGAAGGATACTGTGAAAGACAATGTCAAAATCTTTGTTAAAATTAAACAAACAAACAAAAACAAGCAAACAAACAAACAAAACACACACACAAAAACAAACAAACAAACAAAACCAAAACAAACAAACAAAAAAACCCAACCAACATTCAACAACATATCCACTATCTTGCCTCAGTCCAGGAGGAAGGTAACTTTGTCATAACAGGATACTCAGTAAGGCACGATTTTCCCTCCATATATCCATGACAGCTTTAACACATGACTGCATTGTCTTTCATGAGTTTTTTAATACCTCATAGAATAATCTTCTCTGTAATTTTACCAGGAACCAAAGTAAGCCTGGCAGACCTATAATTGGTAGGACGTCCTCCTACCCTTTTTGAAGTATGAATAACATCTGCTAGCTTTCTCTGCAGATCTCCAATATCATTGATAATTAACTGAGAAAAGTCTCTCAGTAACCTCCCCCAACTCTCTCACTACTCTGGGATGAATCTCATCAGGCTCCATAGTCTGGCCTTAAATTCTCAAAATAGGGCTAGCTACCTAAACAGCTTTTCTGAATTTGCTTAATTTTACTAGCCATTAAAACATTTCTTAAATAAATATGTTGCCTTTAAAACTATTTTATGATGTAGTTTTAGGATATATTTTAGACTTTCTAGGATGAAAAAAATCTCAGACCTTCAGCCCTAATCAGACTGAGATATTCAAAGTTTTGTATAATACAGCTTTGGTTTTATTTCAGGGTTATACACTGGAGTCAAACATGCCAACCCAAGCATATTAAAACATCAGATTGATCATACAGACAAGTTTCTTACTGTGCTTCTGTTGTTGTTGTCTTAGTAGTGACAGTGACAAAATTAAACTTCTTCTTCATCACCACATAAAAGAGGTAAATGACCTGGGAAAATAAGCTGTAGCTTATTACTCATCATTACTAATAATTGAAATGCTTCCTTAGTTCCATTCAATGCATATAGTGAAAAAGTAAGAATGTTTCTGACAAGTTTTACTGTAGAATGAAGCAAAAGTACCATGATGTAACCAGTCACATAACTGGTTTCATATGCAAGTGCTAAATTGCTTTCTGTGGATATGGAATTCCCTAATGGTTTTCAGGAATCACAGATCAGTGACTTGATAATTCTGGTGGTTGCTATTTGTTTTGCAATTGTTTTCAAAATCCTTGCTCATGTCAAGTTGCTGTGGTCTTGGGTTATAGTCAATATAATGTATGATTCTGTTTTGTTATGGTCCTCTTGCTATAATTGAACTTCTACCATCTTCAGTGAGCTTCTTAGACAAACATACAGTTTATTAACAAAAATTTTAAATAATTAATTTTATTTAGTGATCATTCACATGCCTAAGACTGCAGAGATGGCACAGAGATAATGAAGCAGATCCTTGGCCACTGCCTTTACCTCTCTGCCTTGGGAACTTCTATACCTGAAGAGATTCAGTTATTCACCTTGACACAGCTTATACTTAGAAGCATTTTTTTCTTTGTGGTTCTATGTAGTGTAAGAAATAATCAATCAATCTATCTATTTATTTATCTATCTGTCTATCTATCTATCTACCTACCTATCTATCCTCTTTGCATTCCTCCCTTATCACCTATAAACACATCAAAGAGTGTCTAATAGGGAAAGTAAAACCTGCAATAACTGATAGAAGGTTCTAGTACACTCTGAAGTGACTGATGGTGAGGACCTTTGCTAGATGATATCTAGTCCTATATATCTTAGACATGTCATTAAATTTCATTGGTAGGTTGAGGCTGTTCAAAACCTCTCCAGACCAGTCTGTCAGGAAGGTCCGTGAAATCCTCCTTTTAATCTTTGTGGAAGGCTCCCGACCAGTTACTTTAAGAAAGTGAGAACCCATGTTTCCATAGGAGACCTGTAATTTAATTTCCATATCTTTTAAACTAAGCACTTAATTTTTAAAATTTATTATGTTTCTTGCAAATGGTTTCTTGTGCAGGATTTGGTCTTTTAATTAAGACATATTGACTTTATAAAGAGAATATACAAATAGGATTTAATTGTCAGATTCAGGTGAAATAAATGTTTTTGCAGTAACATTTTAGTTTCTGGTTTGCCAGAAGATGCCGCAAAAAAAAATTTCATTTTTTCCGAGTAAATAATTTCATTGTCTAATTACGACTTAACAGAAAATGATATTATTTTCCCATTATTATGTCTGCCTCACTTGCAGTGTTTAAAAATTTTATAAATATCTAAAGAGAAATTCTACTGTAGCAATAGAAATTCTATCCTAGTATATTAAAAAAAAATCAATATACATTAATAAATGTAAGCAGACAACAAAATTGGTGAATTTCCATTATTTTCAGTGGGATAAAAGTTCTAAAAGAACTGCAAGACAAATAAATATATTTAAGTCTTGTGTCTCAGAATTCAGCAATGCTAACCCGAGGCTCCATAAAACTCTGGAAAATCCTTGAACACGTTCATAAATCTAAGATGTTTAGGGTTTCTCCATACTTAGAAAATTAGACACAGCCTTTGGAAATTTCATGGTAGTGCTTGGGTTTCCTTAAAAAATCTCAGGCACCTTTTAGGATACTGTCAGAGGATTCCTGACTGAATATTTTCTCAAAATCTTGTTTTTAACCTATTTTTTTATCTTGGAGTATAAGCAGAAAAAAAAAAAAAAAAAGATGGACCTGATTTGTCTCTTCATTAAGATGACAGAATGTCACAGATATGTTTTATTCTTTACATATTTATTTCCAAAGCATAGAACTTCTAAGAGTTATCAAGGGATTTAATTTGTGTTGCATTATCAAAATGTCTGCTACATTAAATTAGACCTGAATTTAACTCAAGGTTTATCTTTTTTTTTTTTTTTTCCCCTTGATTCAATTCTGATTAGATTTCTGATTGGCAATAAATTTCTGGTTTTCCTTGTTTCTGGTGTGAATGCCAGTCTGTAACATTTTTTCTCTGGTGTTAGAGGTCGATAATTTTTGAACAGCTCAGCAAGAGATATTATCATGTCTACTTACACTTATTTGCCTCTACTGATACATTTGAACATATTAACATAATAATTAGGCATTTCAGATATGCCTTAATGTTTTGATGTGAATTGCTGACTACCCATTTGCTTGTATGTGCTGATGTCATGCTCATTATCATGAACTTTCAGAGCACAGGTACATTTTTTTAGAAAACGAAGCTATGTCCTAAGTACTAAGAATATGCAGCTTATTCAAATACACCCTTAAATAAACGGCTGTCTCTCTCTTCCTCAGTACTAAAAAAGCCTCCAGAAATCAAACAAAATAAATCCTTTTAAATGATAACTGACTTAAATAAATTTTACAAATTAGTAGGAATATTGAAGACAGCGCCATGCTTCTAAATATTAACAAAACTGACAGCTAAGAAAAGGAAAGCCAGTCTGTAGATTTCTTCATACAGAGGAAAAGAGTAAGTTCTCAGTTTGTTACATATGGCAGAACATGAAGGTGGAAGAGGGACTCGGGTTCTGTCCACACACAGGAAAACATCTCCAATCAGATCCCTGGCAACTGTAAAACACAAATCAGTAGCAAACTAGGCTGCATTTATTTTTGTGTACCCAAGATGATTTATTCCTCTTATAGGTTGAGCTTATGCAGCTGGACAAGTCTCATTTGTTTTTCTTTTCTTTTGAAGGGTTTATGGTTGGATGAGGACTTCTAGGCTGAAAGAAATTAAAGTCCCTGCTATTTAGCTCAACTACAGTTTCCAATCCTAAAATCTCTGCTGCTTTTGGACCTACCCTGAGCCAAAAACCATGATGGGTCGTCTGGATTTACCTCAAATATCACTGCATGATGTTACATTGTGTGGTCACTCAGGGGTTGTCTCTTATCAGTATATTTTATTTAGAAACCTCCCATTTCGATAGTTACATGTTGAGGCAAGGGAAACCCTTGCAAAGGCCTTCATGGGGTCAGGATGCAAAGGGTGAATCATGAGGACAAAACACTCAGACTGTCCACCAATCTTATCCTGAAATGGCTGCACCGGAAGCAAAGAAAAGCTTTTCTTTTTCTCTCTGGCCCAGTAATAGGTATTTGGGAATCCGGTGTAGAATTTGAAATAAGTTCCTGTCATGCTGGAACTTTGAATTATCAAATTAAATACATTTAATTAATGATATTTACAGCCCCCATGGTATTAATTAAAACAAACTTATTTTTCTTTTATTATTTACATACTGTTGCTGTGCAGCTATGCACTTGGAAGGATAATACTGCCTTGAGATGCCTGTTTTATGGCATCACTCTGTGCTAATGAATAGAGCTGTACTGGAGCTATTCTTAAGCTGTACTGGAGCTTCTTGTTCTTTTTTGAATATGTCACAAATAGATAACTACAAAATAATAACTTCTGTAGTTAGACTGTGTTAAAGAACTGTTTGTTTCCATAATGACAAACCAAATCTACTTTGTAAACTCATTTTTATGTTAAAAAATAAAGTCTCTGTAGTTTTTCCAGATCACAAGTTATTTGGGACTGAGAGAAAAAACACAGAGGCACACTTAGGGGGGAAATCAAAAAAGCAGTAGAAAGTCTGAAGGGACAGTGGCCAAGGAAGTGCTTTTAAGTGTTTTTAAGATTGGTTTGAGTTTCTGCTGTATGCTATGGCCAAGATAAAGTTGGAAATGCCAGAAGTGACTGTACCTATATAAGCACAGTAAGACTTGGAATGTCCCTACTGGTCTAAGAGACTCAAGATTTGAGACAGTACCAGATCAAAATGTTCAGAGATGAGAAAATTTCAGACAAATCAACAGAACAGACTCATGAGTGCAACTCTGAAGCTGATCCTCTTGGTTTTTCAAGTCACAGCAGCAGCGAAACTGGATATCTTAATCTATAAAGAATATTCAAGACAGTAGCTTGACATAGTCTGCTTTATGAATTTGCTCAGTTGCTGCGACGGTGGTCTTTAGACCCCATCTTCTACGACTCCTAATTACCTGGGAAATTTATTCATTTTACTTCCCCTCTAATTACCCTGTGGCTTTAGGACTGATTTATTCTATTTCCCTACATAACTAATTTATTATTAAGAGAATTTAGCCAATATTAAATGCTTTTATCAAAGCCTTTTCACCACAAATTCTTTGTGCAGGGCAGAGTGAAGAGGGTGGTCAAACTGAAAAAGGAAAAATAGGCAAACATATGAAACATTCTTTAACTGTGCTGATACCCCTAATAGCGCATTGGACCTATTGGCATCCATAGATAATTAAAGCTGCCAGAAGCTTGGTCAAAATTTTTAATTAATGTAATTATAGACTATTTTTTAAAATTAGAATTAGCTATTAAGAAATTTTCATGTCGTTACAGTTCATGGGCACTGACACATTGGGAAGTTTCAATGGTTTTCAGAGGTGTTGTGCTGGCTCTGTCAAGGTCCAAGCCTGGGAACATGAATGGCACATTTCTCTGTACATGATTGCTCTAGGCTGGCAAAATTGTTCTGTGGCCTGCCACTGTGAGTGACACTCACCAACAGAGACAAATTCTGGTACACCACAGATTCCAGGGCTTAATAAAGAAAGGTGAGGGTGTGAATAAATATCTCATTTTTTTAATCAAGTGTCTTTGCCAATTATTCAGAATTGTTAAATTATGAGCAGCAGGTGGGAAAGTATAACAAAATGCTTTAAAATAATAAATATGGTGTATGAACTACCTATTAAAACAAATCACAATGTAGATTTTTCCAAATGGAGAGAAGAAATTAAAATCACTACAATTAGTTAGATGAGACTACAAATCTCAGAGAAACAAGCTAGTCACTTCCTGAGAGGAGGAACACACTATTAGTTTGCATTAATCTTGACAATAATGTCAAGAGTTTCTGATCTTCTGAAACTCCATCATATTCCCTTAGGGTAGCTTTCACAATTATCACTTGCATCAGTACTGGGTTTGTGAGGTTTCCCGGTGAGTCAAAGCGGCAGAGAGCTGACTGCAGATAAATTAATCCCTTGTTTTTCACCTGAGTCAGAGAGCCGATCTGACTTGGTAGATGTACAAGTGCAGGATCTCAGGAAGGGAGGAGGAACACTATTTGTAGCAACAGCAGCACAGTTTTATAGTTCCTTAATCCAGGGATGAAACCACACCTTTGGAGTATATTTTCTTTCCTCTCTCCCATCTTCTTCAATGTCTGGGGCTGCCTGTAAGTCTTTGCCAGTTTTAACTTTTAACCCTCTTATAAGAGTAAGATTCTCTTATAACCTTATTTCTCATCATCTGTAAACATAGACTCAAGGGCAGGGGTCTATAAAGCCTGTCTCTTCTAAAAGCAATTGGATGTGCCAGCATTAAAACAGAATATATAATCATTTTCCATCACCAATTAATCATGGTTTTGCATGAGAGTCAAATCAAGTTCCAGGTGGTTCTATCAGCCTATAGGAAAAAAAAAAGGAACATTGTTTTGCACAAATGAACTTCAATGTGATATTTACTGTAATTACAAAGAAAATGCATGGAAAAGTTTTGAAAATGCATGCTAAAGTTCTTCAAAGTTCTCTGCTCCACCTTACCATTTTCTCAGCTGAGGACTGCACTTTTCTGACTTATTTAGTAATCATCTGCCAAAGTACCATCCTTCTCCATTCCCTAGTATACTAATTATTTAAGTGGTGTATCCTTCAGGAGGGGTTGGAAAGATGCCTGTGACTAATAGGATGAGATCAATAATAATGAAGGACATATTTTCATCTTTTTCATCAAAGTAAATGGTACAAAGAGGGGCTCAGATATTTTTTCTCACTAAAAGGAAGACTATAGAAGGATGACATTGCTGATATTCAGATGTTCTAGAGGATGTGTGATTGATGTGATGGGGAGTAGATATGTCCATAATTGATTGTTCAGGTAAGTGAGTTCAAGGGTTTATTACAGACAAGGTATCAGATCCACACAGCACTGCCAGTAGACATCAGTGATATCCACAGACATAGTTAGGGTGTGGCTATAGGAAATGTAGAGCAGGTATACTCACTTCTCCTTTCAGTAGTCCATTACTCTTCTCTTATATGGTCTAGGGAGCTTAAAGATGAGGGGATTTGTCATGAAAACAGGAAAAAAAAAAACCAAACAAAAAAATCCCTCTTCTCACACCCTGGAATTAAAGCACATTGAGTCAAACTGATTAAACTCTGATTGGCTTAGCTGTTTGTATAGCTTTGCTCTTAAGAATTATTTATAGAAAATGTTTCCTTCCTTGGCAAGGTTATTTCAAGAAATCATTCTACATTACCTGAGAAAACTCTAAACAGCTCTATACTGACCTGGATGACATGGGTTGATTTTAATTGCGTTTTGCTGCTTTTTTTTGACAGGTGTTTTAAAGTGAAGAGCAGTTTAATGATTTTGACCCATAAACATCCATAACAATACAAGTTTTACCTTGCCAAACTGTGCCAAAAAGTCGTCATGGTTTAACCACAGTCAGTAACTAAATGTCATGCAGCCACTCACTTGCTCCTCACTGTCCTCCCCAGTGAAAGAGAGAACGGGGGGGGGGGGGGGGGGGAAGTAGATGTATGGCTTGAAATAACAACAGTCTAAAAATTAAATTTTAAAATACATGCTAGTAATAATAGTTATTATAGTGGAAAAGAGAGAGATGGGAATAAAACCTGAGAGAAAGGAGTGATGCACAGTACAATTGTTCCTGCAGTTTATCTACTGGGCATGGTGTTCTGTGGTGTGGAACATCCCTATGGCCAGGTCAGGTCACCTGTCCTGGCCATGCTCCCTCCCAGCTTCCTGAGTAGTTCTTCACTCACAGGGCATGGGAGATTCCTTGACTTGTTATCAGCACTACTCAGCAACTCCCAAAACACCAATGTGTTATCAACATTATCCTCATACTGAATCCAAAACACAGCATTTAAGAAGAAAATGAGCTCTATCCCAGCTAAAACCAGGCAGTTCTTTTATGCAAGACTGTCCTGGTGTCAGAGAGAGCAGAGAAGGGCTTTACCAGTGAAGAAATTGATTCTATAAGTGTGCCACTAAGTACATCTAAGGACCTAAATGCTGATAAATTGTCCTGAAAGAACCTCCCTCCCTCAAGAAATATTACAATGTCCATTAGTGTGCTAAAATTATGCAAAAAGACTCATTTACTTTAGCCATGTTCCTTTGCTTGTTCCTTTACTTTGCAGCATTCCTTTGCTGTACCAATGCTCCACTTTGTCTGCAGGGAATATTTGAAAAGCTCTTTGCACATGTCCTTTTATGCACTCATTTAAGCTCACTATACTGACTAACCGTTTCTGTAAAACCTCAAGTCACACAAAACAATTCAGGAAAGCCTTCTGATGTTACCTGGCCTGAAAAAAAAGAATGCTTTTGCGTTTTTTTTGTCTGTTAGATTTGTCTTTCCTCTAAAACACGTGTCTTTTTTACACATACAAACACACAAAACTCCCACCATCCTCTGATGTGCTTGAAATTATTTTTCCTAAATAGTCATCTGTTTTTAAGGACTCTTCCTGCTGATCCTTTCTCCCATGAGGACAACTACTGTCCTTAATTTGTCCTATGCGTGGTTTAGCGTATAGCTGCTTATGATGTATGTTTATGTATATGTAATAAATTACGAAATTAATGATTTTACATTCATCTCTTATTTACAGGAGAAATTATGGAGTCCAAACACCTTCATGTCCCAAAAATATTAAATAACTTGAAATAAAGGACTACACATATTAACACAAGCAAAATCTCCAAATTTTGTTGATTAGATTTTTCTATTTTGAAATATCTTGATCATTTTTTTATCACAGATTTTGTTAATCAAGACTAAATTGAAAAGTACTTATACCATTATAAACTAGATTACATTGCATAAGCTTATAGACAGCACTTAGCATAATTAAAAGTTAACTCACACAACTTGTTAAGATATTCAGTAATAGATGAAGTTTTTTCCTTTTTATTTCCGCTCTGCTACAAGAACATGAAATGAAACAAACTAAAGCCAAATTATGACATCTCAGGTTGCTTTTCCTTGAGATTCTCCTCGGGGTTGCTGTTCCCTGAGGTATGTAGGGTTTTTGAGCTTTTCTTGCCCAAAAGGTCCAACGCCAGAGCCAGAGAAGACAAACTGAGTCTGCCAGTCTGTGTTTCCAAGGTTGTTTATTCTTTCATTATCTCTCAGTTCTTTCTCAGCTCTGCCAGACATCCCCAGCAGAGCAGGACACGCAGCAGACTGGGCAGATCAGAGGGTCCTGGACTTTAGGTACGGTCTCCCTGACCCAACCATCATCCACAACGTACTTTTTATTTACAAAATCTTACCAATACTTATTACCTATGTTAACATGTCATTTCTACTCTAAACCAATCCTTGTGATACAACTCAGCAGAAAATGGGAGATGAGAACAAGAACAAGGAGAACAGGACCACTCCCCAATTTCTCCATCTCGCCTCTTCAAGCCCATATGCTAAAAATCCTAGATTCTGCATTTACATTCTATGATAAACTAAATACTACTTATTTTGAATTCTCTCAGCTTGTGATTCTTTGTACAATGTGGGTATTCTCTCCCATGGCCAGGAATCAGAGGCAGTGTCCTCCTGGGTTCTGTGTGAGGCTGACTGTCCCCCTTGTACAGATTCCAGAACCCCTGTCCAGTCTTCAAACCCTCCAGGGTGGCCAGAGGGATGTCCTGGACTCTGACAATGACATATCATCACTTAAAGAGACCCTCTATTTTATTAAAGGCCTTGCATATACATGTCTGCTGAAAGTGAGACACATGGCAGTGGTTAAGGAAAAAGAGAACTTTTGAAATCTGAAAACAGACTATAAACCCCAAGGAAATGAATAATGTTGGAGTGCTTCAGTTACTGGAAAAAGAGAACTCCATTTGAAAATCTCTTGCTAGGTATGAGGAGTCTGAGAGAGGCAGCTTCCTATCCCATGTCCCAGATCACTTTCACAGTTTGCATAAGTGGCTGAGGAAAGATGGCAAGATGTAGACATGCTAAAGAGCTGTGCTTTATAGGTAAAATGGCGTATAATGATTGTGTGAACACACATATTTTAGTCAAAACAAACCATTTTAAAGATACATATGGAGGCTACATATGCCACATAAGGAGTGCCACGACTAAAGTGTACTACATTTCTTTAATAATATTTAGGTTGTAATTAAAAGTGATAAAACAGTATCTGGTCTCTGGTATGGCAGAAGAGCTGGCACTATAATCAGACTTTGGAAGAATTAGAAATAAAAGGCAACAAGATACTCTGAAAGCTTCAACTCATTAATGTAAGGAAAAAGTCAGTCAAAATTCACATCTGCATGGGACATCTTGCAGGCAGAGAGATTCTCATTTCATGCAACTTCTGAGCCAGTAGGACCTAGACAGTGTAACATCAATCCAAAAATCATGTAGCTGTTTTACTGCAGCAACATAAGCAGGTATTTCTGGTTCTTCTCAGGGTATATTACTTCAGCATGAGCAATACATGGATGCTGTGGTGGCCTTCGTCCCATTGAGTGTTGTTCAACTGCCTGCAATTTACCATACAGACACGGATAAAGGTTAGTCAGACTTTTATCTCCTAGGGTATAAAACATACCAGACAGAGCAAAACCACAGGAGAATCTGTACCTAGGACTCAGTTTTCGTGCATCAGAGTGGTGGTCTCACACCAAAAAGTAAGCAAGAGTGTAGGGTGAAGAAGTGCTTGTAGTCTAACTGGTATGATCAGGTATTTGAAATGTAATTATCTCTTTTGTAGACAAAACACCTGATTCTGAAGAGCAAGAACTTCAACTATGAACAACAATTAAGCATGTGACTCTTCACTGGACCAAAAAAATCTAACCCCCCGCCCCTTCAAAAAAAAAAACCAAAACAAAAACAACTCCCCCTCCCTGCTTTTACCAATGCTCAAAATAATAGGGTTATCTTCAGTCTTGAGTCCAGAGAAGAAAGCTCTGTTTCACTAAAGGCTGAGTAGGATGAGGATTTTTCTTCTGGTGTTTCTTTAAAAGTGTCTTTGTGGGTTTTTTGTTAATTTGGGCTTTCTTCCCTGGTTTTGTTTGTTTGTTTGTATGTTTTGACTGAGCTATAGGGTCTTTTCAAGTTTTTATACACAGTTTCACTTTTTATTGCTGTTCTTCCACGTTTTAGTATTTCATTAATGGCTCTAGGAGTTTGCAGCATAATGAAAGAAACGCAAATATTTTATTTGAACAAATTCACTGGATTAATTACTGAAAATTAAAAAAATCCCCTTCTCTGCCTTTCTCTTTCCCTTATCTATGTCACATTAGATATTGAAGTGAATGATTATTAGAAATGCAGAAGTTGCTAGAGCTTCTGGGATCTTGCTTTGGAAGTGCATCTTTTCTAAGCATTCATACAAATTTAGAAAGAGAGGAAATTGTATTTTCAATGTATATAAGAGAGGAAAAAGAGAGCATGTGTGTGGAAAGCTGGACAGAATATGATATGAAGAGGAAAAGAAAGGAGACAATACACATCTACACTTTCTGCAATCTTCCCTTAAAATAAATAGTATACCTATATCAAATCATTACATAAACCTAGACTGTATGCAAATCTGCTTCAGTGCAATTAATATGAATCATCTAGCTGAGTAATAAAAGAAAGTTATTAATCATTTAATTCCAGTTTTCAGCCTCTAGTGACTGCAAATGTTGCTATCTTCAGCAGGAATCCCCAACTAAACACAGCTGTTGAGAAGCTAAACATTGCTCAGGAGGTTACTTTCAGCAAGTGATCTGTCACTGCCTGATATATATTCCTTCATAAGAAAATCTGCTACCAGATGTGTCCATAAGTATGGCAGCCTCTCCCTCCTGATGATTGTACAGATGTTTGCTATGAGGTAGGCACCTCCTGGGCTCCTTCCTCTCTTTCATACCTTGTAGTAAAAGAGCCCTGTGGTGAATGTAACACATTACTCCACTTATTCCTTTAAATATTCTGAGACATTAATCTGAATTCTTTCTACATGCAACAATTTACATTACATAGGTCCTGAAAGAGCCATGTGAAGTTGTTGTACCTGTATCTCAACCCATGGAGAAAGGGAAGAACTTTAATTGGTGGCACGCTGCTTGAGAAAAAAGGTCAATCGCTCTTTTGAAATAAGATTGATGTAGAAGAGGGATAGTTTGTTAATTCTTCTTCTTTTCTCAGTCTTAACTGCATAGTTATGTACCACAGCTCCAAAGAAACCTTTTACTTCCCAAAGATCAAGGAGTCAGAGAACACAAACAGGTGCAGTGTTGCCTGACACTCCCATATGTATCACCTAGAATAATCCAAGGCAAGATTATGTTCCACAAAGTGCTCCCCCGAAAAAGCCACATGAACCACAGAAGGAAACTTAAGTTTGTCTTTCCTTGTGATTTTCAGTGTCTCTCATGGCCAAACTGGGAAAGAATAGCTTTCCCTACTTGAAGCAATGAATTGTAAAACCAGGATTAATATTTTATTGACTTTTGGATGAAAGACTCATAGCTTTTAATGTTCCCTCCATCAGATACCTGAGACATCCAGTTCAGTGTTAACAAACGTTGTGCACACAGGTTTTTCAACTACAGTTTTAAGCTTTCCAGATGAATTGTCAACTGAAACTATGTAATTTCACCACAGTGAAAACCTAGACTGGTTTTACCTGTTCTTGGCAAGGAAGCAAGGAAGCAAGGAAGCAACCTTAACCAGTCATGGATTTACTTGGGAGGGTGGATAACAGTGTTGAAGGAAAGAAGAAGAGAGAAATGTAAGCATGAGTGGCTACTGCTTGCATTTCTGCATCACAGCCATGTCACAGTGCTTTCTGCTTCTCTCTGAACTTCTTTAGGGTAGTTTTTCAGCCTATGCATAGTGAAAAAAACTAGAACTAAGGAGGGATTCTAACAATTGTCTTGTTTTTCTCAATCTGGCAAAGTCAAGAGTAGTTAAAGACCCTCTCCTTAGAAAACTAGTTTCTAAGTGCTTTAACTCCCCAGAAAGAAAAAAAATGCTCCCCTGTATCCTCAAACCATAAGTTATTGTGTAGGTGAGGCCACATATCCTTCCCCTGAGCTTTGACTAAAAGCAGAGGGCCTCAAGATACTCGGACTCTGTCCCTAGAGGAATTCATAATTATGTCCTAAGAACAGGCTCCTCGACATGAATAGGCGTGGAAAACCTTGTCTGTGGATGCTAAACATGAAATATATACAAAACTGGTTAGATCTGATAAAAAAAAATTAGTTCTGGAAAAATGTGGAAGGCAGCTAGTTATTTAGGGGGTATAGTAATGAAAGATAAGATATCTCTGGACTTTCCCTACCTAGAGATTTTGAGAGACAATTTTATTACAGCACGACTAAACTTAAATGCCCAAATTATGTGAACTTGTCCCTTGGGCCCTTCAAAGAAATTATTTTAAATTCTTTTCAATATAACCCAGAAATAGATTTTTTATATATGTTGGCATATGGCTGTTAAGGGTTGTTTTTTTCAATTTAGTTGTGCAAGCACTATTTGATGAACAATGTATTGGCCAGATTTTGTCCATATTTGTCAAATAAATTATTCAACAAATCATTTTCGCTTTATTTGATCAGCTATAACAGCCTTTCTGACTCTTCTGCAATCTAGATACCTTTTAAATAAATAAGTATTCTTGCCTCCAGAGACTTCAGGAGTCGAACAGCTGGTTTCCATCACCATGGTAAAAGCCTTGAGGGTGATTCTGGATGAATACCATTATTCTTCCCTGATATAGGAAAGTGTAAAAAGAACCAGAGAAAATTTTTGTAATTTAGGTACACAAGAATGTTTGGAAAAAATGAGTTCTAAGTTGTCTTTTTTGGAAAAGAGACAAGGTCCTGGATCCTGATTTAATATGAAGCAGCTAGGTAACACCAAGGTGCCTAATTTCTTAAAATGGATGAGGTGTGGGGTGGCAGGTAGACCTGAAAAATCAGGCATCAGAAACCGAGTCTGCAGAACAGTCAGTTCATCAAGACAGGTGATACCACTCACAGAAGGAAGGAAATATACTCTTTAAGGCACCCATAATTTATTTTTTAACAAGAACCATACAACTTTGATAAAGAACTTTGAAGCCTTTTTTAATGAAGCATCTTCAGTCATAACAATCTGATTCACTACGTATTTACTGGATAAATGAAAAAATATGCAATTGTGATTCCTAAACTTTGATATTCAGAGTTATTTAAGCTCAGTATGACGTTCCCAGACTGTTATTGTTGCATATAAATGTTCACTTGCATAAAGAAGCACATTTTCTACCACAGCAACCTCAGGGAAGCAGCTGGCTGCAAATGGGAATATCATTATTGTCTTCCAGTCCTGAAGGAGACATTGTTGTAATAATAAAGGCTTACAATTGTTCTACCTAACTGGCAATTAAATAACCTTTTCTTAATAGAAAATTTGGATTAACAGAGGAAAATCTGTCGTAGGATTCACACACAGTTTTTCATGGTTATCACCAGCCTCAGGGTTGTACCTCACACTAAAGGTAAATTTATACATAATTTATTTAAGATTCATTAATTATTAATGAAAGATTCAAGTGTGTTACAGGTGTATATGGTATGTGCCATGGATGATTATGTACATCACAGTAAAATTTAGTATAGGCACTTGCTGTTTATGACTACAAATGATAAAGTTATTTGTCAAATTCTCTAGTCATATCTTTAAAATAATAATTTATTAACTGCATGCTAAGTTCATATTAGATGTTTATCAGTTATTTAGAAATTTATCTTTGAAATAAAATTCATGCCCAGTCAGTGGCTGGGGAAATGTCACGTGAAAATACACAGCCTCACTCTATTCTACTGATTCATTCTTAGAAAAATGGATGTATTTGGGATTAACAAATTATATTTATCATTTAAATTATATGTGTTTCATTTTGCTGCAAAATTTGTACTGATAAGTAGAACACTGCTAGACAGAAAATCTGGCTGTGATTATTCTCTACTTAAGTGCTTCTTTAGGCACTGCTAGACTAATTGCAAAAGCTACCACTGTGAAGCCAAGGAACAAACAGTTACATGTTGCCTGAAACAGTGTGAGTTGCAATCTCATTGAATCCTGTTAGATAAAGAAAAGACAATTAGATTGATGAGAAAAACATATATCTTCCTACAGTGAATAATGAAAAGGAGACAGCTCACTGGAGGAATCAGTTTCTAGATAGGTCTTTTTCCAAAACAATGTGGTCTGGTAATAGGTTTGGAGCATATGGGCCTGCATGCACATGTATAGATGCAGAGTCCATGTGATTGTAGCTGTCAATTCCTCAATTCAAGAGTAAGAGTGTGCTACTCATGACAAAAAGCTGGGAGACACTTAAAAACAAGTGAATTTTAGAAAAACAGATGAGCTTTAGAACTAGAAAAGCAGTAGTCCATCTCTCCAAGCTGTTGAGGTTGTTCTTAATGGCTGCACAGTAACAAAGTTAGCTCTCAGAAATCTCTGACTCTGGAGACCAGGGTAAAAGAATGTTGAAATTAAGATTTTCCCGTGTTCAAGGAGGATTGGATTCGAGAATACTGGAGCAAATATGACATCCACAAGTCCATGGGCCCTGATGGATCCATGAATGCCAAGAGAGTTGGTGGACAGCACAGCAGGGTCACTCTTAATGATCCTTGAACGGCTGTGGCGATTAGGAGAGGTGACTGGAAAAAGGCAAATCTCACAGACACAGACTAAGGAAGGGTGGAGTGGGTGGGTGGACAGGGAGATGGACTGAGAACAGGGGGAACAGCAGGTCCCAGAGGGTTGTAATCAGTGGCACAGGGTGTGGCTGGAGCCTGTCACTGGTGGTGTCCCCCAAGGTTCAATCCTGGGCACACTCCTGAGTTATCCATCGATGCCTTGGATGGATGGTTAGAGCACCTCCTCAGCGAGTTTGTGGGCAACACAAACCTGGGAGGTTTTCCTGGCTTCTGAGAGACCCATAGACTGATCTGCACATAGGACTTAGAGAAGTATACAGTAAATTCTGGCTACAATTTAAATACATTTTCACACTGTTTGTTTCATAATCTTCTTCCTGCTCCCTTGCAGTAATCATTAATTTCAAATGGACTACAAATCCTTCAAACAATTAAACATCTAAGGGCCCTTTGTCATATCATTCATTCATTACCTATTAATCTGATTAAACCTGACACTGAAGTTGGTATAAATTTGAATTATAACCAATATATTAGTTTTGGCTGTCAGTAGAACTCTCCAACTTGATTATTGTGCAGTACATTAATTTTATAATTTTTTTTTGCTTGTTATGAGACATCAAAATTGTATAAATGTACAAAAATTAATATTAAACAGAGTAGAAACATGTACAAATTGTTATTGATTCTAAAAGTAACTGAAAAGGCACTTCCATAAAACATGACCTCTGTTGATATAAAGCAATTGTCCCCCAGAGGATTTTGTGAGCACTGAATTCAGTATTTTATCCTGTAGTGGAATTCAGTGTTTACCTATGGTACATAGAGCTTCAAATCGGATAGATGTATAGGTTCTGTGTGACGAAGACAAAAAAGGGAAAGCACCTTGAGGAGACTCTAGAGAGAGAAAAGTCAATATTTTTTTCAGTATAATCTGCAAGTGACGCATAATTTAAGCCACACTTTAAAGCAATAAAAAAAATTGTGTCATGGTCACTGTGATTTTTAGATAAAATCCTGAAGCATTTCACAAAGATACAGATTAGATGTTCATTACACAAATGTACTTCCTCATCAATCTGTTCTTTGCTGACTTAGATAAAGTGGTACAGTGTTTCAGTGTCAAATATCTGATTTTGAATAAATAATTCAACGAGATACACTTGTCCACAGTACATGAAAAAGGAAAATAAATTGGAAAGAAATGTCAGTAAATTGACAATATTAAATGTCAGTCAACTTACTGTGATTGCATAAATAAGGAAAGGGAAACACCAACCCTTCCAAAGGGTGCTAATATTTAACTTGTTACAATCACACATAAAACCTTAATAGTGTAGCAAAAATGATCCCCATAATGACAGAAAATTAAACTCTACCTCTATCGTGTCATAATATTAACATTATCATTGGTTTTAATAACAGGAGAAGGAGGCAATTACCTTGTGTATTTATGAAGCACTTACACTGAAGCATTGCAGTGGGAAGAAATAATATTATTGTCTGTTACATCAGATTAATTCTGATTGAAATTGTGTCTTGGGGTTGATATCAACAAATTTTGAGAAAGAGAAAATAATCACTGTAATAGACACTTGTAGAAAACCCTGGCCAAAGGGCACATTTTTATTCAATTATTGCTCCAGTAGTGCTTAAATTAGTCAATAGGGTAATAAATGTATTCTCTTTATTTTGTTTGAAGATATTTTGGTTATACAAACATTTTTCTTCACCTTTCTAGTTATGATATTTAAAATGTAGGAGTGTCCTTGCATGGTAAAAAATGTTTTTCTTCATCTCTGAATCCATGTCTAACCTTTGAGAAAGTGGATAAGCATTTTTTTAGTTCTGCTCTGCTGGCTCTTCCACAGAAACTTTCACTTTGGTCCTTGTCTTCCTGTCTGCTACAGAAGAAACATTTCCTGGACACCAGATAATGGTTTTTCAGCAGAGATTTTTGAAAAAGAAAGGGAGAAGACAATAGTGTTTCAGATATTCTAGTTCAAAATTTGTTTGATTAAATTTAAAGGATAAATTTGGGATTATTTTTCCAGGGCTACTGAGTAAATTAAAAGCTGAAATAGACTTTTCCAAATGTATATCATGTTCCCATAATACAGAAAAATGATATTAGTTGATGATAAATTAAACAGTAGCACTTGAAAAAAAAAAAGAAAAGAAAAATTAAAAGCCACAAATATATAGTAGAAGTAATAATAGAACAAGCCAATTTTTGATTATGAAACCCTGAAGGAACCCATTAGTTAATATTTAGATATTTATGATAAGAATATATATTTGCACATATGTTTTGTATTATTTTAAATTATCTTATTATTGTCATTTTTAATACAACTGAATGAGGAAAGAGATTAAGTTGAGTAGCACTAAACATTTTATGTTTCACTTAAGCATTTATTAGGCTACTGCTAATTAGACTGGAGGTTTTCAACTATAACAGCACATGTTCCACTTTATTATACAATTAGGGATGCAATATGAATATTTCATGCTTTCATTAGCTTTGCTGTACACAGAAAGGGTTGTACCTCCTATAAACAACAAAATCAAAAGATTCCAAAGACCCAACAGGGAAAAATTAAGTTTACATCTATATTAATGTAGGTTGAAGATAGGTTAAAGAAAATGCTGAGAACTAAGCAAATTTTATTTTATGCCAATGTTTCAGTATGTTGAATGCTTGTAAATGTAAAGAAGGGGAGAAAGTAGAAGGAAAATGAAGAGAAGCAAGCAGTGCAGATGTAAGTTAGGGAGAAGGAAAACAGGGAACATTCAATATAAAGGGGGTTTTTGCCAGCCCCAAAAATTTATTTCTCTGTTTTTTTGCAGATATCAGGTCATAGGTAAGGCAGAATTGAAGGCACTCTGGTCTGAGAGGGTAGATGGCCTTGGCCTCTGATGTTGTCTCAAGTCAAATTGTCTGATAGCTTAAGGAGGAAGTAGCTGTTAAGAAAACAAACATCAGATGAAATTTGCATGCGATGTGGCTCTTTGCCACTGGGTACTAAAAAAAAAAAAATCATCAGGCATGTAAGGAAAAATGTTTGTAGAAAACTGTGAAACAAAGTAAAAAGTCATTCTATTCACTATTTAGATTTTGTGTGCAAAACAAGTTATAAAGGAAATACTTTCAAATATTGATAAATGTTTTGGCATCAAAGCATACCTGTGGCCTAAAACTGCCACAGGTCTGGAATTAAGATACCTAAGATGCAGTGAAATATACTATAGGAATCATACTATACCTGTGTTTTCATGAGTATTAAAAGTCAGCAGGCCCTCACCTCCTGTATTCTCCACCCTTTTACTCTGTCCTTATCCTCCACTGCACTTCCATTTTACTGCCTCTGCTTTCAGTCACATATTCTTTCCTTTCAGCCAGCTTGTACTCGTACATGGTCACTGGTGCCAGCTCATGTCTCCTTGCCTGTTACTCAGTTAGAGTTTGAAGAGTGATCAGGGGAGCTTCGTGTTAGAAGCAGAAGCTCACAGGGGGTAGGAAGGAGGACAGCCTCCTTCTTTCCCTAATTGTGAACTGTGAATTTGGGTGCAGCTGCTTTCTGAACTCTTGGCCTTGGAGGTACAATTGGTTTGAAATTGTCTGAAACTGAAGCTTTACTCTGGACCTTGTGCTGTCACTAATTGCCAGTTGCAGTAATCGATTGTGTTTCAATGTTCTTTTGGTTGATTCTTCAAAACAGGCTTCACAGCCTGCCTGGAGAAGGCACAGAAAGCTTGCTGACAGTGACCACCCTAAGCTGGATGGGAAGGATGTGGAGAGCAGTTGTATGCCATGAGTCACAGCCAAGGAGATGGCCAGCAGGGAGTCTGCAGGATAACTGGCAGAAAGGCTCGGGGTGTAAGGAACAACACTACCATGTGTACGTGGTTTGGAGACTGAGCTTTCCAATCAATATAAATAGTCTGAGTTCCGGAGAAATCTGCATCTCCTTTCACACCCACATGTGAAGAGAACAGAAATCCAGAATGCCATTACAATTTTCTAGAATAAGTAAAAAGAAATTCCCATCTCTCAAGTCTTTCTAGTTTTACTTTGGGGTACATATTTCTATAATAAGTGCTGTGATACATATTTCACCACTGATTTTGGACTCTATAATTGTGTTTTCCAGAGAATGCTTTCCCCAGCCTCCTCATCACATTTCACTAGTGATGTTTTTGTAACTTTACTAAATACCCAGTCATGAACTCTGTGATAAAAATGTCCAAGAATTTTATCCTTCCATCCTAATAGACAACCTGGTCTCACACTCAGCTGAGTTCAAAAGACAAGTGTCTTCCTGGAGAGTGGGGAGTGTAGTATGACACAGGGAGAAACAAGGAGGATACTTTTCTTTTTGGGGATAGGTGAAAAAATTTCTGTCTCTGAGCATTTCTCAAGATTTCTCAAGACTCCAGTGTCTATAAAAATTGGAATAAATGAGGCAGAAAATGATAGAGGAGAAAGAGGCTGGCAACAAAATTATCTTTCTAATTTAGGTATCCAATGGGCTTGTTTCTATAATTTAGCTCTCCTTTAGAAAGCAGTTAAAATATCCTCTTTTTATATTTACAATCCATATAAAATAATTCTTGAGACATTTCTTCCTTTTTTTCTTTAAGGAAACACTCTTGGGTATTGGAGAAAGGAGAATTCTCAAAGCAGTTCTCAGCTGCAATCATTGAGTTACACAGCCATGCTGCTTGTAAGGTGGAGACTGACACACATGTGGCGCAGATTTTCATCCAGTGGTCTCCAACACTTGTGGTGTCAAGATCTAAAGAGGGGAAAGTCCAGGTTCTCTGTGCTTTCCCCCTTTTAGTGTATGAATTATGCTGATCAGGTTTCCACAGAATACTTAGGTACTCTCCTATCTTGTATTTGTTTTAGATTTGGTGACTTTTGCAGGTTAAAAGTGATCCAAAATTAAATGCAAATGAAGTGCTTAAGTGCTTTCCCACATGGAGGCACAAAACAAAGTTTGTAAATGTCAGAGAAGCCAGAAAATTGAGGGCCCAGCAGTTCCAAGAGAAGTTTTTTTTCTCTGAGTTTTAAAGAACAAAGTTCTGGCATTTCAACTCAAACACATACTTTGAATGCTGTATTATTTTATCTAGTTTATTTATTGAAGTCTATTATGCTTTGTGTTAAACAACAAGAATTGATTTGATTGTTTTTTGCAATAAACCTTATTGCATATTCCATGAGCATTAAGAAGGAAAGAAAATATTAATCTCTTAAGCGTTCTTCAAGACTTTATTCTCTTTTTATACATTTCTAAATATACTGAAATACACTGTGACTTGATAGTTGTATACATTAATTCTAAGAAAGTACACAATTAATTAGAACAATGGAAAGAGAGAGTTGATACAGATTCTTCAAAAACTGTTACTGGGTAATTGATGCCTCATACTCACTTTTCATTAGAACATTCAAGTAAATGATGTCTGAATCCTTCCCATGTCATGCAGTGGTTCCACCTTATTTTTGACTGAATGACAACCACTTCCCCACTGGAGCTACAGTTATCTGACCAAGTGGTGAAAATATAAAAATGAAGCAACCATGCACCTTAAACATTATTCTCACAGTTGCTTTCCTCCTCTGATGTGAGTTGTTCCTCACAGTCACCAAATATCAGCCAGATGTTCATCAGACATGTAAACAACATGGTTTGTGGAAGATATCTCTTCAGTCTGCATCATTACTAGAGCATCCAAACCAGACTTCAAATGGTTTCCTAGCTGGACTTACACTGCTTTTTAAGTTTTATTCTCAGACAGCTGGATGTACCTCTAATCTCAGGGGGAGAAAATTTGGTCTTTACCTTTTAGTCCAGATCTCAGTTTGCTTCTACTCGATTTGTAGACTGGACTAAGACAGATGGAATATGGCACATAGTTTGCCTTTTTTTGCCTGTCCTCTGCCATTTCAGGCCCATGGAGACTTCATGGGTGGTAAAAGTTAGCTCTGAGTACTTTCCCAAACACCCAGAAGGATCTTGGTCAGGGCATCTGGAGAATGGGAAGGCCGCATGCAGGAATGAGGCAGTAGTTTCATCACTGTTCACATAAACAGTTTGTGGTCTTTTATGCAGTCTAGACAACCATGTCTTTGAATACAGTCTGTGAGAGAAAATGAAACTCCCTAGAATTCAAGTAGTCTAATAAAACATGTGAATCATATCAAAACCTGCTCTTTTCTGTACACATGTGATTTAGTTGATATGGTGGTGCATCAGAGGTTAGACTCAATGATCTTGGAGGTCTTTTCCTACCTTAACAATTCTGTGTTTCTCTGTCCTAGATGAGTTGATAAAGAAACAAGCTCTGACTCTCCTTATGGGCAAATAGTCTGAAGGATACACAGCTTTTCATTGTTTCTTTCCATTCCTCCGTTAGTCTTATTTCTTATGTGTGTGACTGTTACCCTTTGTAAAGTTTAAAATGTGGCACCATATAATAGTCACAAAGAACTAAGTTGCATTGGTTTTTTTCCCCAGAGCATCTTTCCAGTTGATTTTTTCGGAGACAAAATAAAAGATATCATATACTTATATATAACATATATAAAACATAAAATAACCTCTTGATGCCACACAGGGCTAGTTTTCCCTGATACCTGTTGGCATTCCCTTCTGTGCTGCTGAGGAAGACAAGCACTACAGGGACTCTAAAGAGTTTATTCTCCAAATCCTCAGGCTAAATACTGAGTGAGTTTATCCTAAATGTGAATATTGTTTCTTACTGTATATTCATGGCAGAGTTTTGTTTGTGGGGAGTGCAGGGGTAGCCTCTATGATGAGAGGCTGGGAGTGCCCCATCAAGGACACAAGTTCAAGCCTCTGCACAGCGGAGGGGAGTGAGAGGGAAAAATGTGAGAAACAGCCCTGGGAACACCAAGGTCAGAAAATTAAGAGAGGGAAGAGGTGCTCCATGTGCAATTGGTGAAATTTCCCTGCCTCCTGTGGAGGACTCCATATTTAAGCAGGAGGATATTCCCTGCAGGAACTGCAGTCCATGGAGAGGACCCATGTGAGAAGAAAGGAGCAGCAGAGAGGAAATGTTATAGATTGACCATAACACATCATAACAACTATTAGGGATTGCCCATGGACAAGGTGTAATAGTTTTAAACTGAAAGAGGGTAGGTTTATATTAATTGTTAGGAAGAAATTTTCCACTGTGATAGGAGTAAGAAACTTCATCTACTGTAAGGTATCCATGCCCATGGCAGAAATGTTATTCCTAGATGATCTTTAAGGTCCCTTTCAACCCAAACCACTCTATGATCCTATGATTCTGTGACCACAAACCATTATTCTCCACCTGTCCTGCACCACTCAAGGGGGAGAAGGTAGAGGAGTTGGGAATGAAGGACTGAAGTTGATCTTGAGCAAAAGGGGGATGGTGAAAGGTAGTTTAGCTTTTGTCTTTGTTTTCACACTATCCACCTCTGCTATTAATTGGCAATAAATAAAATTAATTTTCCACAACTTTAGTCAAACTTCTAAATCTGTGCAATGGATAGTTGTTCCAGTGGGAGAGGACAGTGAGACCTTCAAGCAGCTGCAAGGAAGAAACAGCTGACAACCTTTGTTGGGTATAAATGTGACATGTACATTCAGTGTACTTGTTTTGTCTTTTGTTCTAACATCTGTGACTTAGTCTATATGCCACCAGCAATTACTTGTAGAATTCTGGTAAAGAAAATAAAATATGATTACAAGTAGGAAAGCAAATATGATGAGTTATCATGGCCATTATAGAAGAAGAATACTGATCTGGCACTCTTCAAATTGCTTAACTACACTGCAAATGCAATCAATCAGCTTTATTTGTGTAATATATTAACTCTTTTTAGATATTTTTTTAAATCTTCTAACAAAATATGTCCTTTATAATATCAATTCCATTGTGTACTCCTCTTTTTTGGGTGTCTCTGGTTCTCTCTCTCAAAGCCTTGTTTCTAGGAGAGCTCTCATATCAAAAATGTTGCCCCAAGCTGTTACCACTTCATGGTTCATCTGGCAGGAAATGGAACTTCAATTGGAAGGGAGAAGATAGGTTTTCATTAATGCCTTTCAAAACTGAGTACCAAAATTTTTTATTCTGTACTCATTTTCAGGGTAATTAAACTGGGTCAAAGAGTGAGAAGTATTTGGGTGGCTGTTTTCAAAATGCATTCACCTCTGCATTGTTGCAAGGATGTCTTACCATAGTTTCTCTATGTTTAGTAGCATGTGCAGTAACCTTTCCTCCTCCTGTAATTATTTTCACTCTTTAATCGCCTCTATCCACTGCTTCAAATGTTAGGTTTAGAATGGAAGATGGTCTTATTAAGGAAGAAATGAGAATAATAAGTGAGAGAGATTTCCATGTTGATATATGATGCATTAGAGAAAGATAAGAAAGAGATTGAGTTCCAGATGAATAATTACTCTAGAGTAATGCATGCTTTTAGTCACCTGAAGTGTGTATTTTTCAATTAAAAGATTTTTTTAATATGTCAGTAATATTACAGTTCATACATCAACACTATTTTATTTTTATTTACTTTTCCATCAGGTGAGTTTGTTATCTGTAAAACTAATCTCTACAAAAATTGTCTTCTGTAACACATTCTCACGGTGCTTTTTCTTGTGTAACAGACATTGACTTGTGGCAGTATTTTGTTAAAAATGTACCTTTCTAAGAGGAGTTAGCTTTGATACATCAAGAGTAAACATAAGATAATAAACATTTAATCAAATTGAAAGTTATGTTTCCCTTTACATTGTCGATGTCTTTCACCTCTGTGGGCTAAAACTGCCGAATCCAGAGTTAAAAGAAAATGGGCTACTGAAACTGTGAAGAGGTTAGTTATTCTTCATTAGACTTAAATTTTGGTGAATGTTCAACATGTACCAAAAAAAAATAGGTCTTTTTAATCCTTTACTCACCAATATTAAAACCATAAGTCTGTAATCAACTTCAGTCAATTGAATAAGAGTTCAGGATATAGTTCTTGCTTTTCTGCTTGTGCAGGTGGGGTCCTGTTGACACCATTTGTGTTGTAGCAGATCAAAAGACAAATCTATGTGACATTTGGTGTCATCAGAGTTCTCTGAAAAAAATATCCCATCTACAATGGCCTGAGCATATCATCATTATTCACAGGGCGCATTACTAAAAGTAATTCAACAAGGAAACTCAATGACATGAAAAAAAAAGTTAAAAGCAGCAAAGAAACTGAGAAGTCCCAATTAGGCTGTAATGACTTTCATCAAGTAAGTTAATTAGAGATTTAATGATTGAAAAGCAGGAACTATTAGAGTAGATTGTAATTTCCAGTATCCACTGCATGAAGCCCATGCACAGGAACAAGCACACAATATCCCATATGACCATACCTTTTTTTTTGTGGAAAAGGAGTCTGACCAACAACCTACCCAAAGGAACACGGACACATTCCTGATTAGGTAGCTTAAACTCAGCATCTATTTACTACTGCTTACCATTTAGTTTCCCTTCATGTGTACTCTATTGCAAATAAGAAAAAATAACAATAACAACAAAAATTATGTGTTCTGGATACAACCTCTGCATGCTTTGAGGGCTTTAGGCTGTTGTTGGACAGCTGCAGTAGCCCAATGCTGACAAGATGTCAGTGGCTTACCTGCTTTGCTAGATCTCTATTAATGCAGGAGTTTCTTCTTCAGACTACAGCTTTATCCAAACCTGTCAAATGCTTATAGCAGTATTTAGTTATATCTCTAGCTTTAATGTAAGTAGATATATAAACTGAAAAAATAAAAACTATGCACCCATTTGTCTCCCTTCTATTATTTTGCTCAGTGGCTCTAGCAGTGGAAGCAAACATAGACTTCATGAGAATTTCTTACATATTTCATCCAAACAAAAACCACATGTAGATGTTTCTCAGTCCATTCTTAGACTTGCCTTTGATTTGATCTGAATCTGAAATGCAGGCAAGTACAGAAGTGGAAACAGATATATTTTTCATTCTGAAAATGCTAAGAATAATAAGTTTATAAGAAATGTATATTGAGGCTTGAAATTATAATTGCTTTAAAATAAGAATTCTAGATAAAAGTAGGTCCTGAAAGAAGGATATATGTCAGAATATACAGGATGAAATTTACTTTTATTTAGAAATGTAGCATAGCAATAATTTACTAAAGGATTTAACTGACCTATACAAAATTACTTCTTGGCTAAGAGGATAAAAGAGGATCTAGCACTTCTTCACATGTGTGTCTCTATAGTTTCGTTGACTAGCATACTTGCAGGGGGATCTTTTCAAGCCCTCAGGAACTTCTTCCAGGCTGCAAGGCCTAAAAATCCTTCTATCAGTAGAAAACTTAATGAAGAAGGTGGGAGAAAAAGGGTGATCAGGAAACAAAGAGCAAGAAACAGGAATAATACAAAAGCATATTAGTAGAAATAACTTGAAGGGAATACTGAAGATGTAGATTAAGCATAATACGGTAAAAGTTCCAAGGACAGAATGGTGAAACAGGCTTTCAAGTTCAAAAGGGCTGTCCTGTATTCCTTTGTTATTCCTGGTGGGGTGGTGGGGTGACACCTTTGGAGTCCCTTTTCTTTTGGCTATCTGCAGAAGGAGAATCTTTTCCTAAGATACAGGTGATAGTACATTCCTGGTTTTCCAGATTTTTTTCTTTGTATTTATCCTTATTTTTTTTCTGAAGACTTCTAAAATTATCCTTTATGACTCAGCTGTGTCTAAAGATAAAATCAAAACCTTTGCCTTACTATATGAACAAAGAAGGAAGTCAATGCTCTCTATTCTCCACTGAAGCAATGCAACATGTGAGTTTAAGTAATACAGTAACTCACATAGAAACATTTCTTGTGGAACTCATCTGTCAAATTCATTCCTCTAGTTAGGATTAGTTAGGTTAAATCTGATACCTGGGATGTTACAGATCAGGAGGTTTGGGGAGACAGGTTTCTCTTAGGTTCATCCTTTCTTCCTATTTTCTCTGGTAAAATGGTTAGATACAGTTTTCTATACTGCAGTATGATGCTTCAGCAAAAGATTGTTAAGGGAAGAAAATTCAAAGTCCACAGAACATGTGACGTCCTGATATTTAATTTATCACTACCACTTTTGGACTAAATATAGTAAGAGAAACAAGGTGTTTCCCAAATCACAGCATATATATGTGCAACTGAGCAGAAGCTTTTGACACATTTCAGACTTCAAAGATCATTTTGAGGAGTTTCCTTTACTGCAGAGTTCTAAATGACTTTATCTGCTTACTTCAGAAATCCCACTGTGGCATGGATCATCCACTGTGTCTGCAGCATGGGAATCTCTATGTCTCAGAAGGAATAAGCTCATGAGAGGTACCTGAGCTGCTTTAAAGTAGCTGCCTCATCTTTATGACACAATACAGCGCTCTGCAGAGGATCCCAGGAGCAGCATGGTTTTGTTAGTGCAGTGGTGTGCTGCATAGATTTTCTTACAACAGCTAAGTAACTGGGAAAAGGTTTTTAGGCTGTTCCCTTGACACAGCTGTATTTCCATCTGTGGGTTAAACTCCTTCCTTCACAGATCCTGTCTGAAATCCAGCTGTAGTCAACATCTTCTGTTGGCAGGTTGATGAGGTCCTTCAACAGAGAAATCTGGAGCCCTTGTTAGGTGTTAACCAGAGTTAAGTGTCCTACCTGCAATCCGTGTGGGAGCATCATCAGTGCCTGGATCCAGTCTACTGACCCTGAATTAGAACCTGACTGACAGAAGTTTTCACAGCAGTAAATGGCTCTCAGTTAGACAGTTGCCAGGAACACTAAGGTACTGTGAAGATGATGGTATGTATCCTTGATCACCAGTGATTTGTCCATGCCAGCAAGAGGAGCAAGGTTGATAAGAGTTATGCTACAAGATCTCCATGCCAGAATGGGATCAATGTCCTTTACGTGGTTTTTTCCACAAAAAAGTGAGCTCTGTTTTTGACAGTCCTTTTCCATGGCTGTTTATTTGCAAGAAAGGATCTTCTGAACTGCTCGGTAGGAGAGTTCATGTTAGTACAGAATGGCAACAGCACGTGATTGCTGAAAAACAGCACTTGTAAAATGCATGATCTGGATTAAACATGGACTTTGAGGGAAGGGTGACATTTATAAGAATTAAACAAAAGAAGCAGGTAGGTAAAGTGGCTTAGCCAACTAATGCTTTTATCCATAAGACACTTCAGGCAATGTGATGCTGCCAGTTTTTCACAGGATGAAAGAGAAGAAAATCTTAAATCCTTAAAAAGGAGTGAGCCCACCATATAAATTATAATTGGTGGAAAACATGCATTCAAATAAATCAGAAAAGCTATTTCAAAAGCTTCTCTTATTACAGAGGAAAATAAAGCAGTGATTAGCCCTACAATGACTGTAAGCCCACTGTGTATAAGAAAAGTTACTACTATTTACTTTCCATCTTCATTTGCTGTATAGGCACAAAGGATGCCAAGCTATAATATGTGACTCTGTTGACAAACAATAGTGAACTCTTTAGCCACACCCAGGTTTTCAATCTGCAATTGAGCTTTTGACATTTGTACTCCCTCCAATTTGTTCAGTCTGGTGTTAACAAACACAGTTGGGATGACAACATACTGTAGGCAAATCATAGGCTTCAGATCACATGCAAAGGTTTTGTTTGCAAATAAACACATAAAGTTTCCAGTGAATAAAGTTCTGCATCACTGAGTTTCCCTCCAGGAAGCTGGCAAGGCACGGACAGGGATATGGGAACAAAGTCTCATTTGTAAACACTTGTGTCTGTTGCTATTTACAGTAGAGTAAAATAACCATAATGTTTAAGAACAGACCACACCTAGGTACTGCATAAAAATCTGTGTGCCCTAAGACAGAACTCTGGGTTTTATCTGAAAACTTACCTAAAAAACAGTGAAAAAATTATGAGATTTTCTGTATGGTTTGGTTTGGACTACTGTAATTCAATGCTCCTGTCACACCAGATGTATAATGGATGTATTTTTGGGGGCCAAATGCCTTTTGGAAGTCCCCAGACTATCTAGCAGTTTCTACACAGATTGGATTCTTGTTCTGATGGCTTGCCAGAAGTAATTTAGGATTTGGGATAGTGCTATCTTCTGCCCTGGGACAGATTAATGGATCTTAATTTGATTTTCTTTCCCACCCTAGGAGGTATTTATTGAGCCAGCTTTTAAATGCATACATTCCTTTCACCAAGCTATTTCACAGTCCAGTAACTTGAACTCCTCTTTCCATGACTTCTGACTAACTCCGGGCAATGATCAGAACAAGAACAATTGTTTATTAAGACTTCATATTGTTGCTCCAGAACAATATCACAGGAGGAAAGAGGTTAATCCGTTTTTTCTCAGATATTTTTAGTGGTGAGATAACTACAGGACAAGTGGCAAAGTTTCTAAGGAAGAGGGAAAATCTGATTTGAAGGAGAATGTTTTCAGAAATCTTTCTGAAACAAATTTCTGTTCTGAGCTGGTGTCAGGTTTTGCAGAAAAATCCACATCTTCCTAGGCTGCTTCTAATTACTGGACAGGAATATAACAACTCATCATTTTGGCTACTATCCATTTGTTTCTTTCATGTAACATACAATTACTGACTTGTAGCAATCAGTATTTAAGGGCCAGGTGTAAGGGTCAGGTGTAGCACTCTGACCAGACTTATAGTTACAGAGATATTTGACTAGGTTTGCAGACCTGATTTGGAATAGTATTCAAATGCATTAGAATTCAGAATCATGGAAATTATGCTAAAGATCTCATGAAAACAATATTTTCTATAAATCTTGCAGTATTTTCTAGCTTAAGTCTATGGTAGAAATACTACCAACAGAGTATTTTCTTTTTTTTTTTTTTCTTTTAGGTTTATATTTCTTCCTCCACTCCCAGCTGGATATGTTCATATTAAAAGAATAGGGTGAATCTCCACTGTGACACCCATTACAGTTAGATAAGTCATGGTGTTTGGAATTTGTTTTTACCAGAAGGAAGAATAATTCATAACACTGTGACTGTACTGAAAGATGCCTCAACAGGCTTTTTCCCACAGGATCTGTTCCAGATACTGACTTCCTCTTCCTTCCTCTCCCTGTGGCTGCTGTTATATCTCTTTTATGCAGGGTGGATCTCACCTGTTCCAGCAAGTCAGCAACCTTCAGCGTCTTCCTAATAGGCTGCAACTATCACAAATATGCAGTCAAATATTCCTGTGGTTTTCTACCTACCAGACAAAGACTGGATCTCACTGGAGGCACAAATTAGGGCAGAGTTCTATGTGGTGGGGTTTTTTATTATTATTTTATCAAATTCTAACTCAGCAATGGATAGAGTAACACAAATTCAGAATGACTACTTTTTTCAGGTGAATCTAGCAGATGTTCTTTATCTGGGCACAATCCCCACTTCAGTGGTGTTATTCCATACTTCAGGTTCTGTGGGAAAGCAACACTTGTGTTTCTGTTACAGACTGAAGTGACTGCCACCGTAAAAAGGAAATTTCAACTCACCAAACATCCATAGCTTGCAAGACTGGCCTTTCCTAAACCCAGCTTGACTGTGCAGCTCATCCAGATGCCCAGGGCTCTGTGATAACCCCTGTGAAGTCACAGCATCTTTCAGGACGAAGATATGGGTATGTCCCATCCCTCTACATGCCTCAGTTTTCTGTAGATATTTGGTATCATGGTCAGGAAGAGAACTCTGGTGAGATCCATTGGGTTCCACAGCCCATTCTTTGCAGGGAACCAAGCAGCAGTTTAGCTGCAAACAGAAAATTCAGAACAACCTGCACCATTAAACACTGAGGACCACCAGCTAAGTAATAAATTTTTCTAAAAAAGAATCTTCTCTAGGACACCATTTTACCACCCTAATGTCATGTTATTATTGACATGACAATTCTTGCTTCTAAATGTTTGAACTGCATACAGGTATTATATGAGGAATAAAACACATTTTAATTATTCACAAATTATAAACTTAAAATTATAAGGGTAATTTAAAAAATGTATTTAAAAACTTCTTCCAAGATTCATAGTTTGGCCAAATCTACTGGGAATGGAAGCTTGGCTACCTCCATTCTGAAGTCAATGGACATTCCTTTAGCATGTCTAATTGAAGGCCTGCTGCAGGAGGCTCAACTAAATTCAAACAGGTTTGGAATATACATTTCCTGATCATATCTTTAATACTTGTGCACTTTTTTTCCCTCTATTGTTCATTAAAAATAGAGGAACTATGAAATATTATACATTTTTGACTGGATTGATAATGAATTACATCCCATTCTATTCTAGATAGGAAAATATATAGAATCAGTGAAAAATATTATCTCTACTAAATGACACCTTCTAAACCCATGCTCCTACCAGGATCACAGTCACCCAATGTGATTGCTGTTTTCATTGTTTTTTAGACAATTCTTTGGGAATTGCTTTCAGAACTAAAGAGAATCCACAAGAGCAAGAGTGGACTGTTAAAGGCAGGCACATTCTTATGCACCTGGCAAAATTCCAGTGCTCTTTAGATGACTGGAGGTTCATTGTGACCTTCTGTGTGAGGATCAGACTATTGATGCCTGCAAAATTGCTTGGTTTATTCTAGTTCTCAAAATAGCTGGTGTAAGAGAGGAGTCCAGTGTCTGTAGGAAGCTCATCTCTATAAAAATACATGTCAACAACAAAGCACATGTGTATGCACACATATACACCGAGACAAGGGGGTTCAATTTGAGCTTGTCTGGGATATTTTCATACTCTGTAATAAAAGTTGAAATTTCAAAGTACTTCCTTGCCTTTTTGTTCTAATGGCAGATGGTTTGAGAGGAGCAGTCTATAAATGAATTTGTGCTGACCAACACTGGGCACCATTTATTCACTTTCTGTTTATAAACCTTAATGTTTGTTTTCCATGCATTCCGCTTCATGAAGATGATCACTAAGTACAAGAGTTCCCTTAAATCAGCAGTGACTGTGGTTTGGCTCCTCTTAACAATGTAAGTTTATAGCTTGGTTGAAGACATTCCAGACTCCACTGCCTAGTTCTTTTCTCTTTTTTTTTTTTTTCCTTTTGTGCCTGTGTGTATCTTTATATAACTGATGTTGATTTTGAGTATCTGACTTCAAAAACAGCACACAACAAAAGAAAATAAAGAAGAAAAGTCAGGGTTTGTTTGGATTCTTAAAGTCAGCATACAAAAATGAGCAAAATCCATCACATTATAAAGGAAGATTCTGCAATCATTTGATATGATGCTCACTTTCTGGTCTCTGTATGATAAATTTCAACAACTAAGTCTACAAAATAATAAAGTCAGAGAAGCATGGCATTCCTAAACATACATTCAGCCCTTCAAATTTCAGTTCTGGCCTCTCTTGCTGACAGCACAGTCTGACCTCTAAATAAACCTTCCTCTGTCTGTCTGGAATCACCCCTAAATCATCTTTGTCAGAGCAGTAGGTGATCTAACAGGGCAGCAATGCTCCGTGGGGTGCCTGTACATGTTCTAGAATAATTCTTAACAGCAGGAAGAGAAACTGCAATTTGCTAGCGTTCACTTTTATCAGTGTCCCACTTGTAGCTGCTGCTAGGGATATACCCAGGGTTTCCAGGGTGTTTACTTGTCATGTGGCAGCCTTAGGAGAAGTGTCCAGGGTAGCAGTGCTCAGATTCTTCAAATTCTGGTGAGATGGCATCAGCACAATGCTGTCAGCAAGTTAGAGGATTCCAGCTTGGAGAGGGTTTTCAGGCCAGAGAAGGATTTTTGCCCCAGCTTGCCATTCTAGTGAGACCTCACTGAATGTGAACCTCTGTGCTGTCTATCTAGTACCTGCTCTGGTTCTCAGGAGACAGACACATGAGGAAACAAGACTATTCCATTTTGTCTTTCACCTGATTTTCCACTTCAACTCCTTAAATGAAGTGGAGAAAAATTATCTTGGTTTTAAATTACCCTCCCTCTGTGGAAAGGGCTTTTGGGTGATTATTTCATGGATTGATGCACATCAAATTTACCTGCTCCAACTCTGAGTGTTTATGGGACCATGGCTTTGGGTCCTAATCAGACTCACTGCTCCTTACACTTCAACCATGCAGTTATTTGCTGGGTATTTATCCAGTAGCAAATGCAAGGGCTTGTGTTAGTCTTCAGCTTTTATGATTCTTGTCCCAGCTGCCATTTTTTTCACTAATGACTCCTGCAACAAAGAAACCACTGATACTGGGCAGCAAAACGTTGCAACCACAGATATCTAATTTGAATACCTCTGCAAACATACAGACAGACAAGCAAGTAAACAAGGTAAGAGAGTATCAGCTGACTTATAGTCACTGTTTACATGTACACTCAGCCTCTGGCAGACACAAGGTAGCACAAGTCATGCCAGCTAATTTCTTTGAGCACTTTAAATGAAGTCCCAAGATCTGTCTCATCTTAAAAAAGAAACTTTGAGTGCCATCTGAACATGCTAAAGTGCGCCTTGTTCAGCTGTTATTATTAAGAAGTACTAACTGCTAGCTAAAATACCAGGTTTTAGGTGAATAACATTTTGTGACATTCCTAATGCTGACTCAAGTAGCTGTTGCTGTCATGTCTGTGGTCAACTGGTTACTTAAAAGTGGGAACCATAAAATTCAGGACACTAACACAGCTGCTTAAACTTAACCTACAGTGAAGTGAGCATCTTAATCCTCCAGCTACAAAGATGTCTCTAAGCTTGAGGTGCAAGGAAATGCCTCTCTCCACTTAATAATCATCCATTTATAAATTTTTTTGTAATTTTTTTCCTTGAGTTAGGAGTGAAAGGCAGTCCTTTATCACTACACTTCTTCAAACAAAGGAGAAGTTCACTCAGCCTATGTCAACATTTGCAATTTGTGCAGTGCATTGGATCTGTATGGGAAAAGCTGTAGCTGAAGCCATCACAACTATGTTAAACATGTTTCAGGGGTTTACTTTGGCTTGACTGCTGCCTGGCCCTGGCTGCTAAATGCCCTTTAATGGCAGCAATGTGATGGGCATACTCCTGAGGCTTTATGTATAGTTTCATCTGAAAGAATCCATATTGTTTTCATCAGTGTGCCTTTCACAATGTGAGCAAAAATTTGGCACAGGTGATTAAGAGGTTCATTTTAAATGCACAGCCCTGACCTCAAATGCAAAGCCAAGGCAGGTAACCCCAGTACCTCAGTGACTAGATAGCTGGGTTTGGAGACTTATACTGAATTTTAGGTAAACTTTGAGAAAAACCATGCCAACCAGAATCCATCTTCTAGCTCTTTAACTCACTGGGATTCAACACAATGATGCGTATTTTCCAGTTTCTTTCCAGTTCATCAGAATTTCTTTTCCCCATGTGTTTCTGTGTAACTGGCATTTGGTTAACAAATGGGCTTTTGACCCCCAGGAGTACAGGTTTCCTTTTTGATAAAAAACAAGACATGCTACTCTGCAGTTCAGCTGAGGCCCGAGAGTGCCCTTGTTGATGATCATACCTTGGAATTATATATACATATTTTTTACATGAAGAACTTTTCCTTTTCACAATTCCTCATATTTCATTGCATAAGGCTGTACCAGAGATTGCTACCTTGTGTACATTGCCCAAGTTAGAACAAAATTACAGCTTACAGTTGCATACAGTATTTCATAAACCAGCCAGTGTATTTGTGAACACTAACTGTTCTGTCTCCAGCAGGTTTCAGAGGAACAGGGTTGGCAGTGTGAGTGTGTTTCTGAGCTGTGTTACAAAGAGCAGAGCACCTCTGCAAGGACTGCTGTTGTGTGGAACACTTCCCTGATCACACAATCATCAGTGAAAGGTCAAAGGCACTTCAGGCTGTGCTTTAACTCCTAAAAGGATAGACTGTAAACTGCAATCCCCTACAAACTAAGCCCCTCATCATTTGACCTCTTTCTCTTCTTCTTTGCTTCTCCCCCATCTTTGATGTGTCTGTCAGGAGGAGATGGACAGCAACAAAGTCTGGGAAAGCTCTTGGCTGGCTAGAAACTAGAAAAAAACATTAGTCACCAGATTCACTTGTATCATTACCTACAAGAGAGGCTAGCCAAACCAGAAAGCAACAAATGTAACCTGGAAGTACTTTATGTAAACTACAGAGGTTTTCTAGTTTGTTTGTTTTTCTCCCTTGAAGGGTTGCCACTTTCAAGCATCTCCAAGCATAAGTTTTCTATAAACAAAATACAGTATTTTTTTCTAGCATTTTGTACTACTGGTTTTACCAGCTCTACCCTTCTCATTTCTTTTAAAAGTCCGACACCAACCACGTCGTATTTTGATTTTTTCTTCTGACTTTTTAAGGAAAGAATAAAAAGAAAGGTGATAACAAAAAAACAGACTCAGTGAAATGAAATGTTTAATAGTGCAGTATCTGCAAATATTCTTTTCTTAAAATTTGTAGTGTTTTTTTCCAATGTACTAATAAATTAGTATTCTAGTAAGCTGATAAGATTGTGTGAAACCATCTACGTAACAGTATTTATGAGTCTATTTAAGAAAATTTATTTTATTTTTTATTGTTGTGAAATCTGTCAGGAAATTAGTTGCAAGGCCTGTCCCTGTGAATGAATGATCATATGCACAAAGATTGAAACCCTTTGCTTTGGTGGTGTATGGCTAAATGAAATTTTAACCAAAATCATGAATTATCTTAGATGCAGGTCTTGGTTTCCTAATGAAACCCACTGGCTTGAGTGGAGTTCTTCCTTCATATGAATATGAGAGTTGCATGTATACACATGTAGTTAAAAGAGGAGTTCTTGGCAATTTAGCACCCATCATGTTGTTTTGCAGACTAACGCTGGATATGCTAGACATAAACATATGTTGAAAAATGTCAGTATGCAGTCCAAAGTTAAAATATGCAGCTCTTAATTTCGTGACAAATCTCTGCAGTGTATAGAAAGGAAAGTCAGGCTTCCACCATGATCCTGATATTCTGTGAATAAGAACATGTTAATTTATGGAAAGGGTAAAAAAAATGTACTCTTTGTGGATAAATCTGTGGTAGTATGACACATGAAGGAATATGTTCAAAATGTCCCCACATGTCAGCTCTCAAGAGTGTTGGAATGGTGATTTCTAGGAAAATTAAATGTAGGTCTCAGTTTCAATACTGAGGCTTGATCACTGCTAAAGAAAGGAGATATGTAACATCCAGTCTAAAATCTCAGATTTTTTGTTCTTCCCAGGCTATTGGTTGAGATAATACATAAATTCTCATGCTGAGAAGATGTAAATCAATCTTTTCCAAGTACTGACTCCATTCTGTCCCCTCATTTTCACTGGTATGAATGAGGCTGTGCACAGACTCTCTGTAATACACTGCTGCCTGTGATGTTAGTAGGTGGCACACTCTGAACTGTGGTGTGATGTCTCGAGGAGGAGTGTGCTTTTGAGAAGTATTATGAAAGGAGTAATCATTTTACTCACAATGCAATTAACACATGAAGTCTGAGATAAGTTACCATGAAGACTAGTATTTCCCTCTGAAATTTCAAAACTTATTCAGAAAAAAAACCCACCACATCATAAGGAAAAACAGGAAAAAAGTGATTGAAGTTGGACTGTTACTGATACTACTTACCTGGATGTTTTGGGGTACAGCTTGAACTACTGGAATAAGGAAGGAATTTTCTCCCTGTGCACAGAACCATTCTAATAAACACATTCAGGCAACACATCTTTCCTTGAAGCATCTGGGATTTAATATTAGGAGGATACAGAGCTAGAGAGAGCATCCAGACAAAACATGTGGTGACTGGTAGTTGTAGTTTCCCATCAGGTGTCCATACATCATTGCAATATAACTGGCTAGGCTCTGTTAAAATTCATAGCCTTACAAACAAACATGAAACAATAAGAAGAGTGGCTTTCCACTGGAAATAACTTGAAATACAAATATGTTAGAAACGTTTCTGTTCTCTTCCCTCCTGCATTTGGCCAGACACAGTGACAAATCTTTCTTTCCACCCCTGACAGGTTTCATTGCAATAAGTGCCAATAACAATTATGCTAAGTTTGGCTGAATGCAAATTCAGTCTGAATTCCCTCAGCTCTTCAGATTTTGACAACTCTATCAGTTCATAACAGACCACCTGTTTGTTTTGTAGTGCCTGCCAAAACATATAAGTGTTAATGAGGAAAGGAGATGCTGCCTTTAATATGTGTATATTTATATAATATGCATAAATTCATACACAGCTAATGTACACATTTCTTTCCACTGAAGCAGATAGAAGATAAACAACTTGATTACAAGGTGACACCGTTTTTTGTTTTTTTTTTTCCTTTAATCGCCTTAATGAGTTTATTTAGCATCCGGGTTCAATGTGGAGAGGCAAAAATGTTACCAATCCTTTCATACAAAAATTGTAAAGAACTTCAGTATCTGTCCTGATTTCAAACTTACAACTGCAGAGTTGTAGATGTAGACTGTGGATATTATGGAATGATCCACAGATTGTATATCCTGAAGTCAGTGGAGCTGTGCTATTTACAGCAGCTGTGTTATTTTCACTACACACCAACTTTCACTACACACAATGATACGCAAACAAGCATGCACATGGCATCTTCATGAAAATAACAGCAGAGAAAAGGGTCCTTTTCTCTCAAAACATTACAAAAAATGCTAAATATTTCAGACTATCCAAATATCACCTTCATATAACCCTTCAACTGTTTAGAAATATTTTTCTATTTAGAAATATCTTTCTAGAGTGTAACAGTAAGCACCAAAATTTTAAATTCTGAAAGTTGTGAATTTTAACTTTTGAAATTAGTGCTTGGTTTTGCAAATTGTGTTCAAATTGATGTGTCAAAGGGCATCTATAAGTGTCAGGTAACACAGAATCAAATTCATAAAAGAATGCTGTCTCTTCTGCAGTGGAATTCCAGGTATTGCATTCTGAAAAATGTCTGTGATTGAATGGATGTGTTTTTAATCAGATATAGAAGAAACATCTGACACGTATGGAAAGTGGTAAAAATTCTGAAAAGACTGAATGTCCCTGTTCAGGTCATCAAAAGGCGGAAAGAAAACATCTGATCATCTGAACCTCCAATGAGTATTCACATTTGTCCCATAAATTTTCCTGTAGTGTAAAACTAGATGTCCACTTTTCTCAAGACTTTGGTTCTGTGTGTCCTGAAGCTCCCATTAACATATTATTATTTCTACCCAGAAATCTGAAGTTCTAGTACAAGCAGAGGTGTGTATAGCCTTGGGCTGTTAGCATTTACCAGTGTTCAGACCCTACATCATAATTAATTCATGCATTGATGGGATGTACACCTTTAAAGCATGTGCTGTAAATATAATTCAAAAAGAGATGAGACCTCAGACCTTTGATAATTTTCAGATGTTTTCTCCTTTTGTTGAAATTTACTTATTTTCTTGCCTGCCTTTGTGCATTCTTTTCAAGCATTAAATAAATAAATAAATAAATGCAATTTAAATGCACTTGCAAAACAAACTGGATTTAAAAGCTAATTTTAGCAGTTTTTGAAGTTAATTAGCTTCTTTTGCTGCAGAATTGAGTCCAAAAAGGTTTATTAAGTAGTAGTTTTTCTGCAGCAGCAATTTCTGAATAAATCCATAAATTTGCAGAAAAGCCCAAGGACAGCCAAAGTACTTCTGTATCTAAAACAACACAAATAGGGCCAGAAGCAAATGGTGCTGAACACTTATGCTGCTGAGAATGATAAGACAACCCTGAGTGCTCCCATTCTGTCCTGCAGTGTGCAATGCAGACACATTCCCAACATGGCCTTGGACTAATCTTTCATTGTATGTCAACGTCTCATCTTTAGAAACAGAACTATTGTGTTGATAGAGCTCATCAGTGAATGTGAGATGGTCAGATGGCATTGTGATGAGGTAATAGAATGTGGATTATACCAATGTGTAAGCATTTGCTCATGCAAAACCAGGAATCGGGAATGATTTCATCCCCATCAGAATAGCCAGAGAGAGAACCAGAGCAATGTGCTATTTATGGAGAAACTGCACTCTGACAGAGGTCAAATTTTGTAAAACTGCATGGATTACTGCAATATTCCTCACTCTATTTGCAGTAAATTCAAAGGTACCACCAGACTCCAGTCCCAGGGTTAAATGGATGGAAAATATTCATTATACAATAGGCAAAGAAAATGTTGAACGCCAGGGTCTGTGTTGCTTTGTGTTGCTGGCAAGTAAGAAAAGAGAACCAAAATCTAATGCTAATCATGGTAGCAAAAGTAAAGTGCTACCTTTTGTTCCTAAAAACAATTATATATTTAATTCTACAAAACTGAACCAAAATGCTAAAATATGGCAACAGAAACCAGACTACTGGGGAAAATGTATTTCAGGAGTCATGATTTACCCTTGGAACTGCACACCATGACTGTTAAGGAAAGAGAATTTATTTCTGCATAGTATATGTGCCTTGGCAGACATTATTATACAGTGAGATGTTTTGAAGAAGTATTTGTTTAGTCCTCTAAACTGTAATGATTTTGGCTGGAACACAGGGTGAATGTCATCCGAGACAAATAGTTATGTTGTTCTTTTCTGGAAGAAAAGCGATAGTCTACAAGTTTTAGAACAGTTTCATAATTATCATGTATCTCTAAAATACATCTTTGGCTTTTAAGACAAAGTATTCAGGTATCTGAGGTGCACTGACACTATCTTCCATGTCAATGTACTAAGTACACATAGTAGTTTTGAAAAGATTTTTAACACCTTTGTGTGCGAAATATCCAGCCTGATGGGTCTTTTATGGCAAGTGGAGAAGTTTCCTCGAAGTTTAGTTACTGGAGGAGTAACACTTTATCTTGCTTGTGGAAGCACCTGGTAACACAACCTGTGTCAGGTTTCACATTGCACTGTGCTCTCAGTCTGTCCTCCAGAAGTTACTAAGCTGTTTCTGTTCCATGATTTTTTCGTATCAAGTACCAAGTGTGTTTTTGGTATCCAGGTTCATGGCTTCATAAAAATTTTGCTGATGGATATTTATAAACTGGAGTTGACTGAAATGTCTGATATGTGAATATCATGAAAATATCGAGAAAAAATGTTGTGAATTTTTTGTAAGAAAGTACTGAAAAAAAAAAGCAAACAACTTGGAAATTGATAACCTACCATATCCTGTTAAAAAAACTCTGAATATTATTTTTAGCTTGTTGATGATACACACACACACATACATAAATATATGCTATCCTCAAAAACATGATGGGTTTCAAAATGTCATATACTTTACACTTTGTACTCTGTATGTTACAGCAATCCTGTTAAAAGCACTCAAAGTATCTCATTGGAAATTTATTGGACAAATTCCAAGAGCATTGTTTAATATTTACTGTTTCAAATCAAATGGCTTGGAAAATGCTGAGCAATGCAAATACTCAATGCAACTAGGTGTGCCTAAGAGTTAGTGCATCCCACCAACTGCACAGAGCCAGTGAAGTCATGCTGGAGCAAAGAATCAGGCAGCCACAGCCCCAAGCATCTGTGTTTGGCATAAAACCAGCAATGATGTGGTATGGACTCACAGCCAGAGGGAGAGACAGAGGTAAAGAAAAAGAAGACACCAAGAAAAAAATTAACTTTCTGAAGGGAGAGCACTCAAAAACTCACTTTCACTCCTTTGTTAATTAAAAGCTGTGGTCAGTAAATGTAATTAGACAAAAGACTCTACTTATCAAAAAATTTTGCAAACAATGGGTTGAATTAAACTAAAATAACTTCTGTGAGATTTTTCTTGTTTAAGAAAAAATGAATAAAGCAAGGTTTGGTTTCTTCCCCTCAGCTCCCAAATTTATTTTGATGAAGGAAAAAATTTTACATGCAAAATTTTACAGGTAAAAGCAAATTGCAGTAATTTGTTTTTAAGTAAAGTGGAGGAATCAATAAGATGTATAAAATGACTGTTGAAAAGCTCTGTCCATAAACCAAGTCCTGCCATGAATTAATTATTACCAGTTATTCTGAACAAGAACACTTCCCTTGACATACCTGACATTTCCAAGATGACTCTTCCCTCTAATGGGCAAAGCCCAAGACATCCACTGGAAATGTGAGATTTGACATTTCCGGGGAAAGAAAATTGTGTCAAAATGCTTTTGGAGGAATTTCTGAAAATATGCTTATTTTATATTTTCCTTTCTTGTGATGCAAGTAGTGTTTTTTTAAGTTCAATTTTTTTTTCACAGTCCACCAAATCTGAAGGTAGCTTAAGGACCAGGGCACTAAGTTGCTAGGAGCCCTGCTTGTTAGTGTTTCGTGTTTCATATTAATTCACAATAATTCATAGGAACAGCAGTAGATTTTGCACACACCAGGGACCATTCACAACAATTTTGAAGGTGAGTGAGGTAAGACATTACACCATGAACTGTGTTTTTTCATCAGGATAAAAGCCTGGAAAACAGGGTTCTGGTCCACAGAATTTAATAGTACAGAAAACGTTCCTCTAGTGCTAAAAGATTATGCATTTTCTTCATAGAAGTAGTTCCTTCATCAGTTATCACAAAAGCATATGATCACTGAACACATACTAATGATTTGAGCCTTATGTTGGGTACCACAAGGGTTGGCTGCTGCACACACGATGTATAAATCCCAACTTGTTAATGTGTAGCAGGGAAAGAGAGGACAAGACTGTTTTCCATATGTCTCTTCAGACTTCAATAATCTCATGATGTTGTTCCTTGCAACTTTGTTGTGCAAGACCTGTTACAACATTCTGCTGATACAGCCCTAAAACTTGATGGACATCACAGCCAAAATCTACCAGGAAGCCTGCCTGTGTCAAAGCCAGGCTTCCTGTTCTTATGAATCCTAGTCCAAGAGTTTGGCTGCCTTTTTTTCCACCACATCTACCAAAATCATGCTAGTCTTCCTCCTTGTTGTAGATTGACAGGGAGAGAGTCATCTGAGACATGTAAAATCACCTTTTTTGTAGCAATTGATGTTTTCCAGAAATGTGTGTACCTTCCCTATATATCATAATAATATATCAAAAATAAATTGTCTATGGGAGGTCATGATTAGTTTTGTGCCAGTCCATCTGTGGACCATGCATGGAGACAGGAGTGTTAAACAGAACAGATGTCATTGAAAATACAAGTCTCTAAACATGCATGTGTTACACGCACTTTCATCAGAAGACTGAGTGATGAAATGTCTCTGACTTTTCTAACACCACTTTATTCTATGTTTCAGTATGGATCATGATGTCCTCGACTGCCTGTGTTCACAGCTAAATTTTCAAAAGCTTCATCTGTCTGTTTGGTGGAGTAAAGTTACTCAAAAAGTCTTTCATCTTTTTGTCTTGGGTCATTTGGACAATAACTCCCAAGGGGCACGGAGGAGGGAAGTGCATACCTGCTCTTCATCTCTTTGCAGTGATCATTAGGTCAAAATTTACTGCAAATAGTAACAAATAAAGCACTATATACTGCATTTTATGTAGACTACTGGAAGTAAGTTTGGAACCTGTATCGAGCTTATCATGCCTCCGTGTCCTTGCACACCCAGTGAAGACCTTTCTTCAAATCTCTCTGGGGGAATTCCCTTTCTGCAGAGCACTTGAGGAGATATAAGCAACTAAGTGCCTAAATTTTGGCTTATATTTCATTAAAGGAAGAATTAAGCTTATGTCTTTATGCCATATTAGGTGGAACTTGGTGCAGAGACCTGTATTCTGGATTTGGTTTTAGCGTTGCATGTCAGCAGTTTATCACTGTTCTTGTCATAGCTGGGGCTAGTTGGGGACTGGAGCAAAGTCCTGCTTGTGAAGTACTTTTTAAATAACAAGAAACTATCTGAGCACAGTGCTTTAAAGTGTTTTTTTGAAGAACTGGATATGCATAATCAACACAAACATGATTTATGAATTTGAGATAAATCAGTTATATCCCTAGCATATCCCAGAGCCACAAGGTTTTGCTTTAAGATAGAAACTGCATTCATTTTCTCTTTCTGAAATTTACATCAAAATAACTATCTTGATGGACATGAGGAGGAATGACAGCCTCTTTACAATGCTTTTATTTAGAACATAAAGCTAGGTGCTAAGCACTTATCATTGATTTATTCATATCTCAATTATGTCAGTTACTTCTATTTGGAAAATCAGCTACTAAAAGATGCATTCAAAATTAGAATTGTAGTTTAATGGGTTTTATCACATCCTGGAAGTTTTAGTCTGCCTTTTTCTTACTGGTTACATACTACTTGATTTTATTGCACAAAATTTAATTTATTAAAATGACTCTAATTCTTCATTAATACCAAAGTATGAGAATAAGTCCCAAGTAAATAATTCTGATAAATTTTAGATGGTCAGGTAGAGATGTACCTCACCTAAGACATCTGGGTCTAATTCATTCACCTGCAGAGACAGCCAATGACTCTATAAGATGTCCCTGCCGGTCCAGCAAGTTTACCTGGGGGTTTCAGATAAGACACAGGAGGCACAAGGCACTCAAACATTTGTGGAGACTGTCATACAGGATTCAGCTTACAGATCAAGGTGCTTAAATATTTATGCCTACTTTACAGACTTTACAGTGTCATTAGAGTCTAGACTTTCTTTATAGGCAATAGAAATTTATGAAATTGATACAGCTATTGAAACCTACTTTAGTTAATTTAAACATCAGTTCACTAAATTTGCATTTACTGAAGAGTACTTCAAATGGCTCTATGGATGCCACTGTATCAACTAAACTCCACTGACTGAATATGAGTTTAGATATCATTACCAAGAGAGGGTTTTGAGTTCTGAGATTCTCTAGGGTACCCTCTCTGCCCTATGGCTGCACCTGCAGAAGATCATGAGTCACTTGTAGGTCCTTCATCAAAATTCGTAACACATGAATGTCTCACAAACCTTTGGGCATCTCATCTTACACTTCAGAGGCTACATTTACAAAATGGAAACAAACACCAACTTTCCTGCAGTCTCAAAAACGGAAGTCACAGACAAGTGTGTGTCTGAACATCCTTTCCTGAGGTTTTAAGGTGTTCCTCTGAGCCTGGGGTAAGGAAACATAGCTGTTTATCAGTGAATGGGAAGTCAAAATAAATAGCAATTTTTAAAATATACAGACACACACATGCAAACTAGCAAACACACACAACTTCTGCCCTCAAGGAAAAAAAAGCCAGCTGTTAGGTATTTACTAACCATCATCATAGGAAATCATGGGTCCTAGAATGCTTAGACACTTGGATCCATCAGCAATATTGTCACTGTATAAATTTTTAGCATATTGTTTTCTTTAGCAGAATAATAGTTACAATAATAATGTCAAGTCATGATCATATAATTGAAGCATTCCTCTCCTTTCCTTGAAGCATAGCATAAAGAAGTTCAAGATTTGCTGAAACCAAACTGACTCATCTTACTATGGTGTACAGGATAATCATATATCAGAGGGACAATTTATGTCACTATATGAAGTAGTGATGCTTTGGGAACAGGAAGCACAAAACCTCTGAATTCAACATTATCTCACTTTTCTTCACTTTCTCCTAAATCCTTTTTCTTAGCAATGAGCTGTATGCAAAAGTACAGAGCACCTCCGAATCTTTCTCTTTCCTTACGTATAACCATGGCTTGAGGGCTTTAAGTGAATAACTTTTTCTTTTAAAGAGGTGATTCATAGAGAGTTTTTCAGTAGATGAGAGAAATCCTTGCTTTCCATTTGGCTGATCAACAACTGGAGGAAGAAATACAGAAGAGCTCAGAAAATTTGTGATGAAGGATCCTGTTTGATAATTTAGCAATAAGTCAGATCATTTTATTGAGTTTGTCAACAAAATTGAGAATTAATTGACCAGAATAAAATGTGTTAGTTCAGTATTAGAAAGCAGACTACATGCTGCTAAGTTGCCACACATAGTCTACCATTTATACCATTAATTTACTGATGTCAAGCTGGACAAGATTGTAAGTTTTCCAGAAAATGTGTATCATTTTGCTATTATTTTATATTTGTCCTTATGCAAAACCTGTTCTGTCATAAGAAAAAAAATCCCTGTGTTTTCCCAGTACACTTGTATGCAAATGATTTCTGCTGAATGAATGCTCATCCTTATTTTCTACAGTTTCACATCAATGCCTGTCATCATGCAAATTTATTCTCAATGGGATTACTCGGAACTGTGCTGGTGAGAGCTGTATTTGTTCTTTAATTTAGGTCTCATTAACCACAAATAACTCGACAAGGATAAGAACAGATTATTGTCACTTTCCAATGTGTATTAATAGTTTGTTTATTATGTAAATATAATTGCATACTAGTGAAATTTGATACTGGGCTGCTGATATAACCTAAAATTCAAAGTCTCTGGAAGGACCATGATATAATATTAATATAGAAGTTTCTTAGATTTGAATGTGCTGTGTTGACAATGATAATGCATAAAACAAAATATATAATACATGTAAATTCTAGTCTGCATTTTGAAATGAGGTAATCATCCAGGCTTAAGACTAAGTCTGTTTCGTTAATAATAAAATACTTCAAAACTTTTTCATCTCTGAAAAAAATGTATCTACCAGTGTTCTAGGAGCAGATTAAGAAATTCTTGACACTGGTATATGGCATTGGTTTCAGGTTATTTCAGAAAATAACTGAACTGATAATGATCAGTAACAGGTGATACATGACCTTTAAAATATACTACCTTGGAACCTATTGATAAGTTACTTGGGTCAACTTAAGCCATTTTGCTTATGCAAGTGCAAAATTTATCTGACTAAACAGTGCAAGAACTAGCAAATTTAAATATTTACAAGAAAATATATGGTGCCACACTTGTTGTAATGAATACCAAAACATTAGAACTTAAATACTGATGCTCTGCCTCCATGAGTCAGTTCTAAATTCAGGCTGAATTCTGCAAAAAGCTAAATCGAACTTAACTTTGTAACCACCTACCAGTTCAACTCTTTCCATGTTCCACAGTTCCCCCAGTCACAGATGCAAATACTATTAAAAATGTGGCAAAAGTTTTATTCACATACTCAGTTAACTTGAGCTGACCTCAAGCATATAATTACAAAGATAATTGGGATAAGGTTCATTATTGGGCAACTATCTTCCTAAGGCACTCCCAAATGATTTCTCTCCCTGTCTTTCCCCACCTTCTGCTGGTAGGTACTTGTTCCTTCTTGTGTATCCAAGCTTGTCCCTCCCTGGGCTTTGCCAGCTTAGCTCCCAGGGAAAGAGGGAGCTGGAGACATTGCAACAGACCTTGGACAGGGGAAAAAGGTTCTAAACTCGGCCCTTGAAAAGTAAGGACTATAAAGAAAGCAAGACAACCCGTGAGAGATGGGAGCAACCTGCAGAGCATAAGGTGGGAGAAGGTACCTCACATCTGTACACCTGGAGACACATAAAAAATATTTCAAACAGGGCCTTTCACAGGACTCATTTTTACTTCAAGATCTGATAACTTTTTTAGAACATGAAAGTATGATCACTTGTTGTCTTATTTAAACAAAACACTTCCTCAGAACTATAAACAGGGAATGAGAAAATTTCTCCTGGCACACGTACTCATATTCTTTGCAAGAAATATTTATTCATTCACTGTTAGCAAATAAATGTAAAATTATGTCTTTATTGCTAAGACATCTGTCTCTGCTGCATACCTGTGCAGCTGTATAATTTCAGTGGAAGCAGTCTGAACAGTGTCAAGATTGTACACAGGAATTCCTTCCAGGAGTAGATCCCTTTACAATTTCAAATTGTTTCTGGTGTGTTCCAGAAATACTGTGAGCAGGATAGAAGTGTAGAACATGACCTAAGACACTCTGGACAAAACAGAATAAAAGTTGTACATATGTACAGCTGGTTTACAGAGTATAATATGAACTCCTAGCAGACAAAAGTCATTCAGAATTTTCATTCTGAAGTATTCCCAGTGTAATATTAATTTTGGTTTTAAACACACTTATAGCTTCACACCTCACATAACTGATAATGACTAATGCCACAATACCTCTATATGTGTGACTGCTCTTTTGCAATATCCTGAAAAATCATAGGCCAGAATTTGGATAGTGAGAGCTATGAAATGTTTGAGAGGTATTGTCAAAGTAACTTTACTAGGTCTTAACAGTTCTGGAAAATTGTCTGGAATGCAAAAACCAAACTTGTTTCTTTTAATGGCCTCAAGTGCCCTTTGGCAAGCCCCTTGCTATCAGAGAGTACTTTAATGGTGTAGAGATAGCTCAGGCTGACATCAGTACCTTCCAAAGAGTGCTGAGATAATGTAGAATGGAATTCTTTTGAAAGCTATGAAAACAAAACAGCATGTCTTGCTTCATAAGTTATGTAACTAATTATTACTACTTATGACTTTTCACACACATACCTTACATCAGCTTTTATATGTGATACAAACTGGAGGAGAATTCAGACCTGGCTTCTTGAATTTAATGGCTTTGCATTCCTTCTGAGCATAAATTTTGAACTGAAAATCAGCAGGTTTTGACAATAATTCAGGTAAAAATATACTTTATTCTATTCCATTCTGTAGTTGCACCTACAAGGTGATTATAGAGCTCACCACAAACATTATGCTATGTAGTATTCTGTTCAGCTAGTACTTACAGTCTGGGTTGGAATACAGCTTTTTTTTTTTTTTTTGTTAGAGAAATAAACATAACACTAGGGAGGGGTTTGTGGTGCAATCATCAGGCTGCAATAGGGTGAGTTGTCTGAAGAGTCTGTGTTTACTATAAACTGCTAACTGCACTCTGCTGGTCTGTCTTAAATCATGCAACCACCATTAGACAGAAGCAAAGAGGTTAAAATTTAAATGCAAATCTGCTTGTCAAAGCTTTCTTCATTTCCAGAGGATGACACAGTTCAATCTTTGGTTTGTTTTGTCGTGAGTGGATTTTAATTGCCGGTGTAGTCACTTTTCTTAACATATAACTTATCACAATGACTCTAATGCTTTTATGATAGCCATCATAATTGCTGGAGATATCTTCAGAAGTCATTCACATTCCTCTGAGCTGGAAGAATTCCAGAGTTTGCATTGTTTGGCCATGAGAATAGCTATAAAAAAGTGTTATCTGCTGAAAACATTTCCTTCCCTGTTTGAACTTTAAAATGGTTATCTGGTTAGCTCACTGTAAATTGCAGAGGAAAGTTTAACGCAACACACATAGCACTCTGATCTTTAGTGGTGACTAGAATTAGAAATGCACACACTGCTGGCTCCTGACCCTGCTGCTGCTGCCTGAGAAATGGCTTCCTGCAATTCTGCTGCTCTGATACCCTACACTGCTAGGAACCAGGCTGACACATATGAGGAGGCTTTTACTGAGGTTCAAAAACAGCTGTTTCTTCATGAAAATTCATCACTGTTAAAAATAAGTGAAGCAGCTCACTAGCTGAATTTGCCTCACCAGTAGGAACCCTATCAGTTGATACTGTCCTCTGCTAAGCTTGTAAATGCCTCTTAAAGAGCTTAGAAGGAGTGAATGATCTGGCTAAGGTGTGTGTAGCTGCCTTAGCTACATATTTCATGACCCAGTTCTCAGTGTGGCCCTGACCTTTTGCAGGAAGGTTTGAATGCCCTTTGCATTCCAGCTGTTTCACCTTCCTAATTGTGTCAAAGTGCTGACTTTAATTTTTCACTTACCTTTTATGCTTGCACACATGGAACTCGTGTTGTTGAGAAGGCTTCACACAATGGCTGTCCATGGCTTTGTTACCTACACATTTTCAAAAGGAACTCTCCAGACAAGGTCACCAATTTCTTTACTGTGAAGGCTCTGCAAGACACCAGGCATTTTGAACTATTTTGACTCTTGGATTACTAAGTCTATGTTCTTTCAATAAACAGTATTACCTTCAGGTTGCAAAGGAGCACTGAAGAGAATATACCCTTATGGATGCTGACCAAGCAGCCTGAAACAATGGATTCATAAGTGCCTGTCATGTCCTTGTTGCATCAAAACTGAAGCTGTGCATACAAACATTTTTGTCTGCATAGAGACTTCAATGGCCAAATAATTAATACCCCTTTTCTTTCCTACATCTCTCATTCTTTCTCCTTTACTACCCCCATCTTGTGTAAACCAAAAAGCCCTAATTCCTTTAAAGATTTTGCAGTCTTATGCAATGTGAGACATTTGGACGTTCAAACATCAGATTACAATAATCTGGGAGTGAGCAAGCAGGAAAACATATTGGCAAGTTATCTTGATGTAGCTATTTACGTCAAAAAAATTTTGACACTGGGAACAGAAAAAGAAATTTAACAAGCACAAAATTTACATATAAAAGTGGTTCTTTTAAAGTGGGAAAATTTCTTGGACCAAAATACAAAATTATGTATAAAAAGGCCTGAAAAGGGAAAACATTATTAAAAGGGAAGCATTCACATGTTGAGAAAAGTGGAGGGCTGAGATTGAAATCTTAATGCATTTTCTGGTACATTAAAGTTCTGTTTTTAACAGTTTTCAATTAAGTGATAGTATAAATTTTCTCCTCATAGGGACTCTGTCTCTATAAGTGCAAGGATAGATTGTTTTTGTTCTAAATGGGAAAGTATTTCATAATTTGTTTTATTGTTCACTGGGTGCCCAAATATCCTACTTCTTGCACATTATTCAAACATTGTACCAAAGGCAGACTATTAATTTTCTTGTGTTTTCAATAATTTATCATGATTATATATGCCTATGTTTTATCTTGGAAATGTTTCAACAAAAGGAGGAGAATGATTTTATTTCTAGTGCATAAATTCATTGGTTTGCATATCACAAGATTAAATAAGGGTCAAATAATTTTACTAATGTAGAGTGCCACACTAAACAGTCTAAGCCTTGTTTCTTCAGATGAATTAGCACTGTTAAGCACTCTAAAATGTCAACATACAACTCAATGTAACTCAAGAGGGAGGTGCTAATGCTCAGTATTTCTAAAAATCTGTCACAAGGATATCATAGTGGACACTTGAAAAATGGAAAGTATCAAATTAGCCATAGTCTGTTACAGGCTTGTACAGAATTGGATTTATTGGAGACTTGGGTTCCCCAGGAACTTCCTAATTTAATTCAAGACAGTCCCAGATCCTCAATTCATATTTTTCTTTATTTAGTAAACGATGAACAAAGCTGCTTCTTCAATGAACGAGGTTGCAGATCCCTTGGTGGAGCAATCTTCACCTCCACAGCCATCTTGAGTACTGAATGAGGTTGAAATATAATGATGACTATGATAACATTAAAGACTGTCAACACCTGGAAATGCACAAAAGAAATTAATTCAAATAGCCCAGAAAAATATAATTTTAGTTTCTTAATCTTAGTTTACAATCTTTTGAAATACCATCATTATACTTGGCTATGTTTTGAAATGGCAGTCTAATATTGCAGGTTAGGAAAGAAACAGACATCCTAAAGCACTTTTAATCCAACAAAACTTCTGTTTGGTGACCAAATGCTGATGTTCACTTTCATCCTTTGTATGTCTGAAATAACTGCATTTTTGAGTCTGACTGCTACCATATGAATAAGTATATTTAATAGACACAGAAGTTTCAGCAGAAACTGTCCTCTTGGCTTCCATTGCTGGATACAGACATTTTGTGTTTGACCCCTCTGTCCTATTCTTTCCAGTCCATTCTAGTCTAAGATCCAGTTTTCATTTCTTTCTTTAACCTTACTCTCCTTTCCAGTAACACAAACTCATTGAGTGTGAACTCTTCAATTAAAAAAAAAAATAGAAATTCTAAAATTCAAATTAAGTAATTAACATATTAATTCAGAAAAACATTAATTGCCCTGTTTTATATTTTCTTTTGAATTATGTAGTCCCAGCCATATGTCTTGATATCTTTATTCGCCTGACCTGCAGTTTTTAAAAGTTTGCATGTCCCCTAGACTCTGTTTTCTCTAGAGTTATTATTCTACTTGCTTCATTCTGTTGCTGTCATACAGATAGCATTTACACTGCCTGGGTGAGAAATCAGATTCTAGTTCTCATTGCATTTTCCTTGGCTTGTTTATTACTTGTATGGATGTGTTGAACCATTCAACAATAGCTGCAGTTTGCAAACTTTCTGCAAAGGATTTGAGAATGATTATATGAATATTGTCCATATAATTCTAGATCTTGTCCTAACCCTCATGGATGTATTGGACAGCAGCTATTATCCTAAATATATGAGAATTCAACAAGTTATAACAGAAATAATACTAATTTAAAAGCAGTATTTTGAAAGCACAAGCATGATTTATGCTCATAACATAGTTTCCAGCCTCAATGAAATGCACAGAGTTTAGAATGGTGTCAAGTGTTATACAGACAGTGAAAGCTCCATGGTCATTTCAGATTGCACACTGGCAAATTCTGTAGAATAGCTATACTTTTTATTAAACAGATATTTTCAAAGCAAAAGAATTCCCCAAACAACATGGGCATAGGGTTAAATTGATAGAAAAATAATCTCTTCTCTATAACCTTCCATCTACTTTTTCCTACTGTGGATAACACACTCCTGTTTTGTCAGGTGAGGATACTGAAAGAAGACTAAAGCTGAACTTCTAAGACAATAATGGGACAGCCAGGTTTTTTTCTAGCCCTTGCTCTTTCATTACTTGTGAATAAAATAAAAGCAAGATCTGACATGTAAGAAAAAATTACGATATGACTCAAGACCTTGGTAATGCTGACTGAGCCAAATTTTGAACTTCCAGGAAGCTCAGAAAATTTCTGGAACATTTTATGAGGGAGTTCCCCTGATTTTCAAAGACTCTTCTTCCTTGTCATAAGCAACATCAAAAGTGAAAAGTTATGAAACTACTCTGGAAAATGTCTCAATACTTTCGATCAGAGCAGAAGCAGGAAATTATTCCAGACATTTCATCAAAGAGGAACAGATAACTATCAAGGCTCACTAGATCATTTGAAGTCCATCCAACACCACTTTAAATTAAAGATTTTAGTCTATTATTTCCTAAAGCCAAGCGGTGTCTGTAGAGAGGACAGGGAATCAACTGCCTGAGGTCTAATTTCATCTCTTTGAAGTAATGTTGAGAAAGCTTTTCTGCAGGATAAAAGCAATATCTTCATCACAGAAATATTGTTATCTAGAGGTGAATTCCTAGAGTTGATGTTCAATTTCCCCAGTTTTGTTCCCACACTGGAAAACAAAGAATATTATGATATTTAATTTTATTTATAAAGCATTAAATGCCATCTCTGTATGCAAGTGTTCTTCTGAACAATCAGGTAGCCCTCTGTGATGAAGTGACTGAAATATTTGACAGGGGAACCTTGCACAATGTCATCTGCCTGGATTTCTATAAGGCCTTTGATGGTCCCACACAACTTCCTTCTCTCCACACTGTGAGACATGGATTTGAGGGGTGGACACGGATGTAGTGGATAAGGAATTGGCTGGAAGGGACACAGAATTTTTGTCCATGGTGGTCTGTCCAGTGGGAGACCAGTGAAGAGTGGTGTCATTCGGAGATTTTTATTGGTACTAGAGCTCTTTAATATCTTTATCAATGACAATGAGATCAAGTACCCGTTCAGAAAGTTTGCAGAAGACACAGAGCTGAGCAGTGCAATTGACACAACAGAAGGGAGGGATGCCATCCAGGGGGGCCTGCACCATTTTGAGAAGTGGGCCCATGAGAAACTCCCCAAGTTCAACAAGTCCAAGGGCTTTTCCTCTTTATCAGATCTACAACAATTAACTGTGGTTTCTCTGATTTCCTGTCTATTTTGATCCAGGAAATTCTGAACAGAATTTGTCTGGATGCTAGTACTAGTCTTGATGTATTAGTCTTGAACCCACAATGCACTGGACCAGTGATATGTGTTTTTAAACACATACACTGATAGGCTTTCTAGATCAACTGAAATGAGGCTGTTGAACACAGGAAATATCAGGTCCTCTGCTTTTATACACTGAATATCAAATGCAAGATAGTTGCTAAGTCAAAGCGTATGTGTAGAATCTATTTACTGAGGGGTTTCTTCTGGCGAGACTTCTGCCTGACCAAAACCCTAAATTTTTTCCTTCCAACACAAAAGAAAGTTTGAGATACAGAAGAAAATATATTTGGGGAAAAATTGATTAAAGAAGACCTACCTGTGAGATCTTCCCCAGAAACCCTATTATTGGTTCAGAGAGTGACAGAAATTTATCTAGGAAGCATTTCAGTTTAAACTTCTTGTGCTCTTAATCGGGTACTTAGAGTGGCAATAAGAAGCATCTTACAATGCAGACAGACAGCATGTCTCCATGACAGAAAAGTTCTAGGGGAATTTGGAACCTTAAGATATCACAGCAAATAGTGGCTGGCGAAAGAATGCAATTTCACCATGTGGTGTAGCTTTAAAATCATAAATGTGTTTTATGTAGAGAAGAATGCATGAATTCACCCTGATCTTTTGAAAGAATTTATGCCATTAGCAGACAGTCAGACATGCTCCTACAAAAGGATGGTGATCAGGGACTGGGAATAGTTGCTGCATAGCTGTGACTGAGCTGTTTTAACATCAATGCTACAAACATTGAGCCAGATGTATTCAAGGCCTTGCCTGTGGCTTGATGACACATACCCTTTTCACAACAATCAGTGGATTTGTGGTAACAATCAAAAGGCATTTAAAATGCTTGGAATGTGGTTTAGAAACCCGCCTTGGCATCCCGCTTTTCATGTCTTAACATAAATGCCTCAACTGTTTTTATTGTTCTGCAACTGCTCATTTATTTTGAAAGAAGGAGCTTGGCCTGCAGTATTTGCATTCAACAATACTTGAAACAAAACATTAAAGTATTTTTTAATTATGCCAGTGAAATATTTCATATGAATAATGCCAACAGCTGGGTCAGACTTTTTGGTTTTGAGTAAGAGTTTATTCCAGGCTTGCTAACTGAAAGGTTCTTTTTTTAGAGAAAGTTTCTGATAAAGTGCCAGTTTGGAAATACATTACAGAACAGGAATGTCTTTTCAATTTGTGTTGCAGTTGTACCACATTCTTGATGTTTTTCAGATTTTTTTGCCCTTGTGACTCTATCATAACAAATTACTGCATAACTGATGAAACGGCACAGAACTACTTTCAATAAAATCAAGAAAAGAACAATGTTAATATGAAACACATTTAGGAAGAAATTACTTCATTTTGGTGGAACAAGACAGAAACAGACTTATAGATCCATGGATAGACAAGGTATTACTCCATATGTTTAAAGATAGATCAATTGATTGATTGCTCATTGGATCAGTAGGTCAATAGACAGAAGGATGGAAAACCCGTCTGTTACTGAACAGCTTGTCCAATTTTAAAAGTCAAGTACAACATTTTTAGCTTTGAAGGAGAAGCCAATAAGCTTTCTCTCTGGGTTTCAGTTTATTTGGCAATTATTGACTAAGAATAATTTTCTAGATCTTAGTAAGAAAGAAATCAGTTTAAGGATTGGTGAACCATATCAAGATGAAAGAATAATTTGCTTGACCCCACAGGGAAGAAAAGTTGGTTAAACAGCTGAACTTCATCAAAATTTTTGTGGCTAATCTCTCCTCTACCACTAGAAAAACCTCAAAACAGTTTTCATGTCTGAAGATTTGAATTCTGATATACAGGTTTGAGATCATCTGCTTTTAGGAACTTATTAGCCAGTGAAACTCATCTGCTTTTGAATCAGAGGACAGGTGTGGGGAGGACCACTGTTGTTAACCACACTGAGATGTGAAGCCAGACGAGTTGGCTTTGGAGTATTGGAGCCAGTGAACCTGGGAAGAGCCACAGAAGTTCCTGCCACCTAGTGCCAGCACTGCCTCTCCTGGTCTTCTGCTCACATAGCAGGTATTTAGCCTAGCATAGTAAGGAAAATCAAACCAACTACCAGCTCAGATTACTATTCTAGGCTTCAAAATATAAAATTCAGCTCTTGCCACGTGTTCAGTAAGTCTCTTTTATAAAGATGAGAACTTCTCAAGGGAAGGTGAAGACCTGTGAGTGGATCCAAGTGCAACTATTCCAGGAATCCTATTTGTGGCTTAGGTAATGCTTACAACCAACATCCTTGAATCTTTACTGATTTTATTCCATTAGTTGCTGTGGTCAGATTCAGCCACAGTCAAGGAAATACATGACACCTTTTCATATATTGTTCTTGTCTTCTCAGGAAAAAATTGTGTCAGAATTATTGTTATTACAATTACTATTACTAATCTGAGAGTATCTTTTGACATACTATCAAGAATTCTACACTACTGTATCTCTTCTAAAGTCTGCAAGGTGGTTGGAACATGTCCTGACAATTTCAGCAAACTCCAATTTCTATGTAGTCTGTTCTTTAATTCTGTAAAATGTAGGAACATGCCTACTTTTTTCCCTCATTGCATCATTCATTTACACAGGAGCTGAGTTTGCCAAATTTTTCACAACAGACACTCTCTCAAACCATTTTGACTCAGTAACTCATTCTTTTTTGTTTATTCTGTGCTCAGCTCATAGGAGTTTTTGTTCACTATGGGAAACAGTAGAACCAGAAGCTTTAAAGTTTCCCCTTTTCATAATATTTACATTTGTTTTCCCTTAGGGAGAAAATTTCTTTTTAAAAGAGTCTTGTCTCTTTGTCTGTTGATGCAATGGCTATGATTCTGTGCAGAAGATAATTTTTGAATGATAACTGTTGGACCAGTTTCTGAGTCTGCAAACTGAGTATGATTTGACATAAATAATTTATTTCAACTGTCCCCTCAAATTTTAAGAAAGTAGTTCTGTGCAATTTCATCAGTTATGTAGTAATTTGTTATTATGAAATCTTGGCAAGAAGGATATGACCTTTAATAGTAACAATCAGGAAAAACAACACCCAAACATGTGTTCTGGGTTGGTTTTTTTTTTAATTATGTCAGAAACATGGACTATTTCAGAAATATACACTATCACAGTATCACTACACCCATGATTTCACCCCTTATGCTAGGAATAGAAAAGGAGAAAGTTCTGTCAGCATTTCTTTCTTCTTCTGTGCCACCCCTATTTAGCACATTTTTAGGGCATGAGCTTGGCTCCAAGTACCTCTTAAGGGCACTATTGCACATAGTGGAGGGAACGATCTGTAAAAATCTCACACTGATGGAAAATTCCATGCAGAATTAATTCAGTTTCTTTGTAAGTCAAGTGATCAATATGAAAGATACCAGGAAATTATGGCCTAAGAAGCTGTAGATTCAAGATATAACAAATGTGATATAAAATGTTGTTGTGTGTCAGCTGGAAACCAAATCAGGAACATTTTTAACTATTTGAAATAGTTATGAATAGTTGTTTAATTATCTGAAATATCAGAAAACAAATTACAAGAGGAGTAACTTTGTAAGAGGAAAGTATTAATTCCTTTGTTTAACATACTTATGTACATGATAAAATCACAAAGCATCATATAACACAGCTCCATACAGTTTCCAGAGAGATAAATTAAGAATACAATCAAAATATATGTTTTATTCTTTTTAGTGCATTCTAATTTTTAGACATGCTGTTTTCTTAGGAGATGTGAGAGCCTTCAGTTTACCTTCCAGAAAGACTTTACTTTTAAAGAGTGCAGATCATTTTAGTTGGTTTGATACAGTTGCCTCAGACTTCTTTTCTCATAGTGTAGAAAGAAGTGTGATGCAAAAAATTTCCCCTTTTCATTCTGATCAGCTGGTCAATCCTGATAAATGCTTTTATTTCAAGGATAAAAATCTTTCTCAATGAAGAATTGAACCTTGTTCTTCTTCTTCCTGTGAGAATATTTTGATTCTCTCCTAATCAAGTCAAATCTGACTTCCATTGCACAGAAATGAACTGAATTTGAATGTCTCTAAATCCTCTACCATTTTGATTGCACTTTCTGTATATTTTCAGAGCACTAAGTTAAATATGTTACTATGATTAGAACCAGATCAAAGGAATCACGTATGGAAGCTGGCTACAAACTGGAATAACCTTTTTCTAGCTTCTGGCATTGCCCCTTTTCAGGGAAATCATCAGTGTAGATGTCTGCTTTGTAACTGTACTTTTGCCAAAGCTTTTCTGTTTTTTTCCTCTTAGGCCAGCTTAGAATATTTTATCACAATTACAGTGGAAAATGGTATCTACCAATGATTTATCTTCCACACGTGGTTCAATATCTACTTTGTGACTTGAAATACCTGTTTTTTTAACCACATTGCATTCATATTTATAGGAAAAAATATCTCTCATGTGGACAAGATTATCAAAGTTGTGTATTAATGCAGTTTTTCTGACTAATTAAAGCATACAATTTCAGGAATATATTCTAAGAAACTTGCTTCAGACACTGCCGCACTTCACAGGAGTTGGAATAAGGCTACCTCTTTAAAAATCATATCTTTCACTTATATCTAATTTATAGATCATATCTCTTAAATTAAAGTGTCAATTTAGGTAAGTTTTCCTTGAAAATATTCTCTGGAGGTCTAGAGAACCTTTGAGAATGGCTCTTAACTAAAGTTTTAAGTAATGCTGTTCTGGCTATGACTTTGTAGGGAAAGACAGTTCAAAACCAGTTGCACCAGCATAACAATTAGATTCTCTTGCTATTTCTCTCCAAATGCTGAAAAAGGAAGAAAAAAAAAATCTAGTATTCCAACAAGCTGTGTGAAATTACATTTTGACTTGATATTAGGTAGAGAAATGCAACAATACACATGATATAAAATCCCTGGTAATCTTAAACTATAATTAATAGCAACCTTACATAATGGTTGATGTGGCTTTCTTTTCTGCCTCATCTTTGATTAGTAAAGACATGTTGTCTACTGCTGCCGGAAATTACTCATTTAACATGATCACTCTTGTTTACCGTCCCTTGCCAAAGACCTAGTTAGGTTTTGGCTAATTACTTACATAATTTTATGTAGGTATTCTGGAGTCACAACTTCATCACACAGTGACAACAACTCAAAGTCTATCACATTGCTGGGTAATGTTCACAAGTGGAGGAATTTAGATAGAAGCTGAAAACACACTTCTTGATTCAATAGTCTACTGTATGCAGTTGGTCTAAATGGCTTTCATGTACCAGAGATGTTTTCCTTTTCTAGAACTCACTGTCATGATATCACATGAAAACACACTTCAGGGTTACAAATGAGTTTACAAATGTGGAATATCAAAAGAAGAAGAGAGATATGATGCATTTTCTGATTAAAAGACTGAAAATTCCATACAGAAAATTTAATCTATAATTTTATTTCTGGTGAAGTCAAAGGGTTTCTCTTTTTGACCAGATTGCAGAATTATCATATTTCAGTTCTAACTGTTGGAAGTCTAACATCTTGCTGAGATTTTTAAAAGAAACCTGCTAAACCACACCTCTTTTATTAAGGAATCGATTCATGATTAATTGCTACATCTGTCCATTCAAAATCAACTGAATATTGCTTCTAAAACCTATGAAATCCAAATATACAAAAGACTGTCCATCATGTGTAGTTTCTGAAACATATTTTTCACCCCAGTATCTCCATATGAATCATCAGAACAAAAGCGCTTAAAGTGAAAGGATGTGAAAGATTAAGATTTATTCAAGTGTGTGGGCACAGTGCAAGGGCCACAAAGTACTGCATACTGACTGTTGTGTGAAAAATGTAGCATCATACCTTTGTGCAGTTCAAGCAGAAACATTCTACAACTGGTTTGTCATGTTAACATGACAGGGCAACACCTTAAGCAATCTTGCATTATTGTCTTCCCTGACTAATAGGTATTCACTAACCATTTTGCAACACCTGGTGTGTCCTATTGTCATTTGATTTACAATGAGGATATGAGGCTCACATGTTTTCTACAGCCCCCATAATTCTGAATGAAAAAATTTGAGTGCCATAGAAAAAAAATCTAAGATCCTCAGGTTTAGCCAGAGGGGAACTTAAAAAGCTAAAAAAAAGGATATGTTAGTGTTCACCTGAATAGCCTGAATATGGAGCTCAGGCTCACTAATTTTCAACTGAAAAAATTGGACTAAGACATGAATTACTCACTTTTCAGCCAGAGCTATTCTGGTCTACTAACCAGCTCAGAGAGACTAGGAGACCACAGACAGCCTTTGTGAGGATCTCTCCTCCTGAACTGAGGTTGCTGTATTATATGCTTGAAGTTCAGTACCAAAAAAAAAAATCACTTCAAGCTTATTTCTTTTCTTTAATGATAATTGATAATTTTGACCATTAAAAGGTGGGCAATGCTCATATTGTAGTGAAGAATTCCTCTTCTTTTCTTACTGATCTGATCATTCTTTAAAAGTACAAAAAAAGGTCTTAAGTGATCAGCTACTGTTTTCTCAGTCAGAAAGCTGTTTCCTGTAGGAGAGAGGTTAGCTAGTTTCTTCAAACGCCTCTCATCTATAAATTACTTGGTATCCAGTGAAATGCAAAAAACAAAATCACTATGAGAGGTGGAAACACAACTGCTTCAGATCCAACTTCCAGCATGTTCTATATGAAAAAAAGCCTTCTTTCTATTGTGGACCTAGCTTAGTCATGGTAGGTACATAAATTTCAGCTCAGGTTGAATTATCGGTGAGGCCCTCACAAAGTTTAAAAGTTATTTAGAGAACAGTGCAGCCAAAATCTATATTAAAAATATGGGGCTTCGGTTTTCTTCTTTTGTGGTTCTGTGCATTTTGGAATTTGTCTTACTCTTCACATCCTCATTTGTGTTAGGATCCATCTTTACATATTGATTTAGACAAAATGATCACAAATGTGAAAATTGATAAAATCTGGTAGGAACAAATAGATGTAAAAAACTAGTAAATGCAATACCAAAAAAAAAATCAAATAAATAATAATAATAATAATAATAATAATAAATTTAAAAAAAAAGGAAAAAAACCCTGAGAAAGTATGTTTTTCTCATACATTAGTCTACATATTTCTTTTAAAAATGATTTTTTAAACAAAGTTTGTGATTTTATGTTATCTCCATCTTATTATTCATGTTTTTCAACTAGGTCTACAATACCTCTGGAAGATCTAAGAAATATCAGTAAACAAAGAAAAGACATTAATGTCTTTTAAGTGCATAAGTGTATGCACCTACCAAAAATGTCATGTACTTGCCACAGTTATTTGTATTCTAAGTGGTTGAAAATGACAGTACTTTAAAGGTTCTTAATTACCCTCTTACAATCATTGATTTCAAAGTTCTTTGAATTAGGCTGTTAAATGCTGTTGTGTGAAAAATGTATCAAATTCTATTAATTAAGTTATTTGAATAAGTACAGTTAAAAGTTACTCCCAAGATGTGGAGCAAATCTGATATACCCAATGCTGTCCATGAATGCACCATGATTTAGCCAGTTCTTTCTAAATGCTACACAATGCTATAGAGAGCTAGGTGTTGGTAACATACCAGTGGTAAACTTTTAAAAGGTTTTCAATACTTTTCATTCTTCTGGAAATTCAAACATTTAAAGAAAGCTTTCATTCTAAGATATTTCATGCATTGGAAAACATAAATGTTGATAAATAGATATCAAGGCATGGTTTGTAGGGCTGTCAGACTCCTAGCTGTGCACAAAGGCATTGAGAGATGTAGATTGGTTAACTTTTGGGATATTAAAGTTCTGTGCTCCTACCAAGTTGCCTAGAGTTTCAAATTTTCTGATGTGGAGTCCCTGGGGCATGCATCAGAAATGGACTAGTCTTGAACATTCCAGTTCCTCAGCTGCTAGTCAGTCAAAATGGGTGAATTAGATAATATTCTGACAGAAATAGACACATGTTTTGGCAAAAGTTGTCTGAAGTATAATCATTTTTGAAACACCTGGATTTGACCACATGGGTATGTTTACTTATCCTACAGCTTCCCAGGTGGAAAATTAGTCAACCATGTGCAGAGCTCCTCTAATTAATTAGAAATCTCTCCTCAGAACAGCTTCAGGTTTTAGTCCCAAATCTCTTGGATTGGAAAAAATAAGCACATAGATAGTTTCCCATTTATTATTACATGGAAAGAAGGGGAAAAACAAATTTTCATTTTTTACACTCTTCAAAGAAACAGTGCTGGCGAAGGAAATAGAAATTGGAGTTGCTGAGGAGATAATATTATTTATTCATTCGTTTCATTTACAATGCCTAGCATATTCTTTTTTATTTTAAGGTGTACATTTCAGCTATGAAAGTGAGAGAAGTTGAAAGTTATTCACATTTTACAATATACTTAATAGGCAAAAGAATTAGATATAACTGAGTATTTTGAAATGTGAAAAAAAACTAGTGAATCAGTTTAAAAAGAGACTTAAAACAAATGCGAGAATGGAAAAGAAAAGAGAACTTAAACAGGAAAAAGCAACCTGTAAAAATTAAAAAATGGTAATAATAATAATAAATGCATCATAATGAAACTGTGTGATAAAAATTTAGTTTTATACAATTGTATCCCAGAAATTTGAGATTGCACTATAATCAAATTATAATCCATTAGAGTTTATGATTTTATATGATGCACTGAAGGAATGGACTGTATAGTCATATCAGAACAAAGTGAAAAGCAAAAAACAGCTAGAGGAAAAGACTTAATAAAGACTATCACTGGAACAGAAATATATTACATAATTCTTTTTAAATGTAGAAAAAATAATGAAACCTTATAGAAAGTGAAGTGTGAGTAGAACTCTGTAAGTAAAATAAGAAATACTGTCATGTTTGATTATTGTTGTAATCAAAGAAGAGAGGACCAGAATAATAGCAGAATTTCACGTTTAAGGCAATAGTAAGAGATCTATCCACACATCACAAATCTCAGAAAATATTAAAAATTAATGTGTTAGATAATATTAAATTGGGCTGAACGGGACACTCTTGGAACTTCTAAAGAAATGTTAAGTTTGCATTGTAGAAAATCCTTGATAATCTCAGCAGTTCAAGATCATTTTGGATAGAAACCAAGCTGAAAAAGGTGCCTATAAAAATTATCTAATAAAAAAAGTAAAAGAAAATGCCAAAATAGACACACTTTAAAATCTTCAAAGACAGAGACTATCTCAGTCATAACAATTTTCATTATTTACAGTGGAATGAAAATGTTGCAGCTAATAGTTCACAAAAATGTTCTTCATTAAAAAAAGAAGAAAGAGGTGTATTTTACAAGTCTATGATGGAAGATTTCTAGTAAATATTTACTAGAAGAATAAACCTTGTTCTTCCAGAGAGAAATCTCCAGGGTTGAGAGCAATCACAGCAAAAAGCCTGTTAAATTATTAACAGATTTTTTTAAAATTAAACATAAAAAACTTCTGAAGAGCAAATGTAGCCATTTAACATGAATTTCCCACAAACCTAAAGTACAGACCTCCTTGAAGAAAATTAATGAAAATCCCCACCTAGTGCTAACCTGAAAGAAAAAAGAGGTGCCTAGAAAGGGAAAGATCTTGAAATATCGTCTTTTCATTTAATGCAACATTGTACAAGAAATTCAAAAGGATGAAAGAGAATATAAAACGGACAAAGTAAGAAAATTGTCCCACTTAAGGAAAAGTATTTCTATAATTTCTTCTGATTTCCCTATTATAAGTATCATTGTTTACATTGGAATATTTTATTAATAAATTTTGAAACAGAATTTGATTTCTTAAATGTTTTCTTTTATTAAGAGCAGCCTTGCATGTAATGAATTTCACTTTTAAAAAAAACCTCGACAACTTGGAATCAAAAGATGATATTTCTTTCTCCAGAGAATGAGGGGTCTTTGAAAGAATTCAATTTCCTGAAGTTATGAGTACCAAAATATTCTAAAGCATATTCCTTTCAGAAAAAGACAAATCCTGTGAAGTAAAGGTGTATACTGGCAGATCTTATGCCGAGGCATTAATACATTTCTCTAAACATTTCTCTAATACATTTATACATTTCTCTATACATTTCTCCTATACATTTCTCTAAACTATACATTCTCACAAGCAGCTTTTGAGTTCTGCAAATAGCAGTGGTGACATAGGCATTCAAACAAAAGTCTCCTACTTCTGGCTTACAGCAAAAATATTTGATTTTCTGACATTGTTCACTGCCACCATGTCTTGGTTTGGAAAGATAAATGTCTGCTAAGGAAGGCAGGAGCCTCCCTTAAAGGTGTAAACTGCTTCTCTCTGAATTATTACAATTTTGAAATTAAGGGACTCTCAGGCAAAGATATGGGAATAAGAATAACAGTTCTTTACTAGGTAAATTAAAATAAAAATGTAGCAGTTCAAAAACCCAAACAAACAAAAAGAAAACTCTGACAGAGTGAGAACGCAACCTAACACCCTGTTGGTCAGGCTGTTGGTAGCAGTCCAATAAAATGGTGGCTGCAGTCCCCCTGGAAGGACAGATGTGGTTCTGTTGAAGCAATGATCTGGTAGAAGGGTGTGGTTTTCCTCTGAAGATTCAGTGGTGGTGAGATGGATCCAGTCTTCCTCTGGGAATCCAGTGCAAACAGGCTGTCCTGCTGTTCTGAATCTCAGGCTTTATCCAGGTAGGAACGCTTTGCTCCTCTCACAGGGTGGAGCATCTCACAATGTGATGATGTAATTTTATCAGTCATGCAGTGACCCTCCATGGCCCATTAACAGCAGACATCCCCCTGGAGGGAGGCTGGGTCATAGAAGAGATAAAGAACATTGCCTCAGCTGGTTTTAACAGATGGTAATAGAATACATACTTTTGGTTACATCTTGCATTGCAACCTAAGACACACAAGATGTAGTTTTCTAAGATGTAGAAAAAGTATATTTATGCACTCATCCAGGTTAAACAAATATGGTGTTTCCAACAGGACACTTCATCCTCAATGAAGGGAGAGATGACAGAAACACAGGAGCCACTGAACTACCATTTATTTAATGTGTTTTCACTCAAAGAAATGTTCAACATATATACTAAATACATGAATATGGCTAGCATAAGGTATAGTGTGGTGGATCTAGCATAAGGAATACTATAATATGTCAGATTATGTCTTTGGATACATAAACTGAAGAATCTCAAATGAGCCTGCATTTCCTTACTATTTGCCCAGTGTGGCATGTTGCTGAAATTTTATGTCCAGTGGCCAGGGAAGTGTAGACAAGTTCAAATTAAGAGTAAAGTGTGTACATTCAGCAGGAAAAATAGCCATTTGTATAGCTTATCCAGACTTCTAATGATTTCACTTGTTTAATTTGTTCAAATTAAAATTAGTTCAGAAAGTTCTGTGTTAATTTATGTAAAAAAAAAGAGGCTGGAATAAAGATTTCAGTGATGTCAACTGATATCATTCATGTTTTGTACCTAAAGTGGGACAAATCTAAAGGTGAAAAGGAAATCTCTGAGGTAATTTCTGTCTATGGTACCGTTTCTTCCTAACACAGTCTAGGTGATGTGCTGCTTTTTTCAAATGTAAGTTTCTCTTCTTCAGATTCCTCTTACTCATTGATCTTTCTCTTTTGATGGCAGTATGTAACATTTTAAACAAATAATTGTCCTGTTTCTCATATGAACTTTGTTCTTCCCAATCTGGCTTGCTTTTACATTGATATCTCTGACCTAATAATGCTCTGTATGAGTGGATTATTAGATAAAATTGAAATTAAAAGGAGAACTTGATGAAATCTTCACTTAAAAATGATTGGTTCCTCCACAAGCAAAAACACTTGCTAAGGAATAACATTTCTCCTTGGCACTTCAGATGTTGTTTGTTTATTTAATATATCAGTGTTTTGATATTTCATTTTTACTAAAATCTTGGATTCATGAAAATTTAATTCTTGAATAAGTAATCAAATCCAAGTGTTTTCTGGTGAAATTACTTCTTTGAGTAAGGCAGATTTAACTGGCACTTTTTATCAGACATTATTTACTATGTAGCCAGACACTTTCCTACAATCACAGATTGCTTATGTATTTGTTTTAAGCAACTGTTCAGGTTAAATATAAATAACATGACTTCATCACTTTCTAATCATTTTTTCTGCTGTATTCTTCCATGTCAGATCCCTATGATGGATTCATGGGGTTCTATCCTCTTTACAAACTGTTCTGTGATCCCTGCCAACAACAAAAGAGGTGATGGATATGATTGTCTGCAATTCAAGCAAGAGCGATTCAACATTATTGATTAAGCAGATGGTTTTAGCCATAAATAAAGGCAAATAAGACATTCAAGTACCTGTGAGACAGCAGGAAATGTGGATTCTGTATGGGATAGGACTTGAAATGGAAGTTCTGTCCTATTCTAGTACAAGTGTGCTTACATTTAGTGACAGCATGGAAAATTATTTATTATTTATCTGAGACTATAAGCAAATCTTGTGAGTATTACAAAGTGTTTCATCCTTTGTGAATCTACTTTGAACTGTGTCTAAGACAGAGAATATGGAATTTAATTTGGATTCTAGTGTCTTTCTATTTTTCATATATGATTCACAGATGATTGGCCAAGTAAAATCATCATAAGATCAGGTCTTTGTAGCAGAGTATAACAGATTTAAAGGTGCACCCAAGGGACTTTTTACATATCCTATAAAATTCAAAGGGGATACCCACAGTTCCTGGAGATTTACCTTTGTTTCAGTGTGGCTGCTGGCAGACAGGTAGGTTTATTTGTTTGTTATTACTTTTTTATCTAAAATATAGCCTGAGAGAAGCATGTCATTTATAGAGATTTTTTTTTTGTGTTTTAATCACTTCTGAGAATCAAATATCTGAAGTGTTTTTAGGTAAGCAAAAAAAAATTAGGCTTCTTATTTGTATGCCAAGCTAATTGCTTTTAATCGTGAGATAATATGGCATCTTTGACTTTACTTAGCTTAAAAGTTACTTTTTTATTACTGCTACCCTTTTAAAGAAAAATCTGCTTTGTGTGCATATTACATTTTGAGTTTTAACCTCACAAACATCAGCATGTTCAGACTCTCCCTAAAGTAGGTAATTCATGAGGTTCTCTTTGATAAATCTATTTATTTACATTTTTATGTATCTCTCTTTAGCTTTTGATCTCCTCTTTTGGTTTGATATTTATCTGAGTTCTTTTCTATTCTTTGTTATCATATAGGAGACTGTGTTATTGATTTTATATAGTGAATTTCTCTGTACTGACTTTGACCAAGACCCAGATTCCTTGCTTGACGTGTTTAATTTAATTTCCCAAAACCTAGCTAGTAGGCATTTGATCTCTAAAGGGAGATGCCAGACATCTGAAGTAATTTGCTTCAATTTGTCCCTATTTTTTGCTTGTTCTATTTGTTGTTTTGTTTTGTGGTTGGGGTTGATTTATTTTGTTCATATGCTTGTTGTTGCTGGTTTATTTTTTGGGTTTTGTTTTGTTTGGGTTTTTTTTGAGGGGAGAGGGAGTTTTAATTTTTTTATTCTCCTGAATGTCAGGTCTTTTTGATTGGTGAATACACTGGTAGGAAATGGATACAATTGAATATTCTCAAAAAATAATTAATTTCCTCAAATTTTTGCAAATTTTCAAGATATACTTCAGACAATATTTTAGCTTTGTTTTGGGTTTGGTTTTGATTAGGAGGATACAAGGAGATGACAGTTTTAAGTCACCTGATAAGAGAGTGAACCACAAAACTTTCTCACATGTGATTGACAAAAGCAGTGCTGGGTGGAGATCTCAAACCAGTTCTCATGACCACAGTTTAATAATGAGACTAACTTAGCTTTACTAGTTAAGGTATTCAAAAAGATCTAGCTGGTCTTTGCATTGCATTTTGGTATACACCATCAGTGAAAGAAATAAAGTTCCTCACTGATTCTGAGTGAAAGATTACACTGAGGTGAGCCCTAATTCTGGAATGTAGTTTCACTTAAGCACCTTTCAAAATTAAAGCTCTGAAAAAAAATGGTTTAAAGTTCACATTTAAATTCTTTCCTGGAAGAAATTAATTTAAAGAGAACAAGTTATACAAAAGGAAAAGAAAAAAGGAATCTAATTTTTCATTCTACTAAGCAAAAGTAAGTCAACATACTGTACTTGAATTAAGATGATTTGCAAAATTGGGACTGGATATGCTGTGCAAGACAATAATTATCTCATCCTCAAGTACCTGGTCATACAGTAATTTAAACTATACAATTCAGCTATCTTTGTTTCTTTGTTAGTCATTTAAAATTATAGCCATTAATTAATTTGAATATTTCAAATGTGAACTGAAAGCAGTACTTTGGAACAGTATTGTCTGTGTAGTATACAGCAGGTTGTAATTAAAGCTAGACGAGTTCTTTAAAAAAATTCCCTTTTTTATATATGAAGACATGGTGAGTTTAATCAATATCAGTAGGGTAAAATCAAGCAGTTAAAAGCGCTAATTTAGGATAACAGAATATGACCTGCTGCAATTCTGAAATGCTCATTCGTTTCTAATTGTTTTGTATTTTTCTGAAGCTTTTCACTGTTTTCAGTATAGAAAAACTGAACTTTGAGGACGAAATGGAGAGTAACCCTCTAAGATGCACTTTCTATTTATCTGAGAGCATAAGGGACAGAAATATTTGAGACAGAAATATTATGAATCCTGTTTAGTGGATTGTAATCAGCTCTCTGTTATCTAGGGAAGTAGAACACAGTTTGAAAAATTAGTGCAAATATCATTACAACAGGGTCCTGCCAGGCTCCAGTCAGGACACCATCCCTTGCTGCAGCAGCATGCCAGTAAATTTTCACTGGAGAGGCTTGTCCATTCAGAAGGTTTCTGGCAAATGCGCTTCAAGGTCAAATAATTTTTTGAATCCTGTCTTCACGTTTGTCAGGTATCTATGTTTGAGATCCAGCATTTCTGGAAATATGAAAAATCATCCTTGGGTGTGGACCCAGCTTAAATCGGGCTGGGTATGACACAAAACTACATCACAGAGTCAAATTAGCTTTATGATCCTGTGACTCTAACCCTATATTAACAGCTCTACCAAATCTAAGATTACTTTCGCAGGACAAGCTCCACTGTCTTGTTGTCTTGATGAAATTATCTATCTGCCAGTAGGGTAACAAACTCACTGACAAAAAAACCCAAACATTCAGGGGTGGGTGCTGCATGGTTTGTTGCATGGTTTCCTCAGATGTCCCACAAACCCCCCTCTTTTTTTTAATAATTTTTACTTCAATTTATTCTCAGGAATAATGTTTCTGTGTGACAGGAGAAAAGCAGCCAGGAGTTGAATATGCAAGCTGACTACAGATCATTTCAGCTATTACATTCAGAACTGCATAAATGCATAGAGTAACTATAAAATCTGTCTCACTGGCAGAAAATTGCTCATAATGCTCTGCTCTGCCAAACCATTAGTAGTTTTTCATGGCATTGTTTAGGGTTCAAAATATCAGGAGTCACAGATTACAAAAGTTAAGCAAGTGGCTCAGGAGAGGTCCTTCTTAGCCTTTTGGCCTGGGGGGATGCACTTATAATAAGCAGTTGTTTCTGAACAGTCTCTAAACCCACAATCTGATTTGGTCTGTTTTATTACTGTCTTTTTCTTAATTTTTTTTTCCAGAACTCTGAAAATCCTTCAGCTGAAACATTCTGAGTTTCCGCTGCTGTGTTACATGTTGAATGGCTGAGATTTCCACCTCACTGGTAATGGCATTTCAGTAGTGCTGTGTACATTAACTGTAGAACTGTCTGAAATAGATTGAAGTGAATAGTGCTATATAATGGAGATATTATTACCATTATTTCTGGGAAATCACTGCAATCCTCACTTAAAGCATTTTAGCCAGATCAAGCACCTTCTGATCCATGTGATCATATGAAAACATGATTTTCAAAAAGCATAGTTTTTCCACAACAGACAGCTGTTCTATTTTTCCCCCATAATCAGAGGCTTCTCTGACAAATAATCTCATTTAAATTGTTATCTAGGATTAGGAATTTTGCAGCAGAGAAAATGACACATTTTATTAGGAATCTTGGTACCTTCTGGATATTTAGCCTTTTTCACAAGATGGGAGAAAAGGAAAATGTTATACTAGAGCCAAATAAGAATAAGGCTTTCTATCTCTTCTGTTCTTGCAGGAAATTCTCTTACACAATTGTGATAAAAGTTAGTATTTGCTTTGCTATCTGTCATGAAAATTAGCACCATCATTTCCTGGACGTGGTCCATTGTGTCCTCTACACAGCTGTATGGGATCCACAGAGATTTCTATGACAAGGTAACTATTTTCTCTTTGAGAATATGTGGCTTTAGTTGAAGGCCTTATGAATATAGAGAAAAGCAATTTTAATGGGAAAGACACACAGACAGAATAAGAAATTAAACCGTATACAGGCATGACAGTTTTCTGTCTCCTCTCTTCCATCAAGCCAAAATTCTGCACTTGCTCTCTGTGCCTGTTATAATAAAACTTTTCCAGCTAAACAGAAATAGAAGCATCATAAATTCCCCCATAAGCAGTTTTTGCGATGGTTCAACCTACTTTTATAGATCAAAACATTTTGATTAAAATCAGGGAAAAACATTCTATTTAAGTATTCAACTGACCTAAATCTCCCAAACTTTTGAAGTTTCTCCAACTTTGAAAAAATACAACATTTGTTTAGAATATGACAAAAGAATCAAAGATACCCATTGTGTTTCACGTGTAATTGATATCCAGGCAATAACAAAGACATTTTCAGAGACTGAGGATCAGCTAAGTATTATATTGATTTGTAGATTTTTATCTTTTTTACACATTTCTTTTAGAGAATGAAATTAAATAATTCATGTTTATATATTTGTTCCTTGGCAGAAATAAAACATGTTATAAATTAACAGTTGGGCTTGGTAATAGAAACACAGTAACTCATAAATGGGTTTTTTCCTAGCTTTACCTAAGGACAGTCTGAAGACAGATTAAGCAATGTGTATTTATTTTTTAGAAGCCCATTTTTGACATGTGCTATACCCTTCAGTTAACAATTTAAGGCAAACAAAACTACATCTCTGTTAATGGTCAATGAAGTACTAATTTCTTGTACTGTTGATTTTTATTAGTTTTTACATCAAGTTTCTTCAATTTGCTACCTTAAAGCTATTGAAATCAATGAAAATGCTTCCAAATGTCTTTAACACAGGCAGATTTGCTGCTGTCACAGAAGAGTCTGGACAGCTGGGCAAAAGTGACAATGTATGTCCAGTCTGACATTAAGTACCCAGACACATCTGGTAGCAACAGGGCTTAGTGCTCAAAGAGTCTAAAAGGAAATAAAAGAGCCATGAAGCTGTTCCTTTTTTCTGGTTCTGCACTTACTGCCCTTCCTGTGTCATGACAAGACATAATGTATGATTTGACAAGTTTTAGTGCAGCATTAATCTGAGCTGAGCTTGTCCATCTCCAGTTTGCCACATTTAAGCTTTGTTAAAAAGTAATAATCAGATTTCAGACATGGTAAGAATTAGGATGACTTACTTTGTTTAGCTGTGTGTCTGATGCTTCATACATAGGTCAGCTCCCTGATAATTATTCCTTTTTTCCCCTAAATAATATTATTTCAAGAAAATTATAGGACATTATTTTTTTTCTTTTCAAGATATGCTGGGTTTTATTCAGAAATTGGGGGTTCTGTTGCCCAAACCTACCGAAAGTATTTATTCCCCACAAATCACCACCCTTGGCCAAGAACCAAAGATGTATTTTGAATGTAATTTCCTGATTTACTGTGACACAACACGTTGATTTGATTTTGAAAGTTTAAAAACATGTTGGGCTTTGTTATCACTACATACTACCTGGCACAGAACTACTCAATTAAAAATTTTATTAACTATGTCATAATTTTCCATGAGCATGAAAAAAAAAAATCACAGTGAGTAAATGGGTTGAAGTGATACATTAAGGCTGGTATAAAATTAGGTGGGGTCTTTTTCTTTGATATTTTTGATCACATCTTCATTCATTCCACCTCCAAAAATGAGGAACTTTGCTTAACACTGTCCCAAGAGATAAGACATCAAGGCAGAATTTCTCTAAGATAAATATCAGAAATGTATTAAAGTCATTGTGAAAATGTCTCAGCTAGGGGAAAAATAGTAAATGACAGGACTGCTAGATTGCTCTTGGAAGGCAACTGTGGAGTTGCATTTCATTGCTACCCAAGGAAAGACATGAAAGATTTTACTGTTAATTATCAGCCAAAGGAAAAATACTCCCCTGACAGAAAGAGATCTGGAAAAGAAAGGAGAAAATTACATTTATACAGCTGTAGGGCGCTAGAGTAGTAATATTATAATTTTATGCTAAAAATGTATGCTCCAGTATATTCTCCTTTTGATGTAATATAAAAGAATACCTCAAGAACACTGGGTTACAATAATATAGGATTGACCAAAGAAACCTAAACAAAAATAGTTTGAACTCTTTAAGGGTTTCAATTTGCATTTCCTAAGATGTTGAATTTTGTATTAATTAAAAATATTGTTTTTAGCTGAAATCAACCTTTTCTTAGGGGGATGAGGAAAGAAACCCTCCACAATACTTAATTTCTGCATTATTAGTTACTAGTATCTCCTCAGAACTGTTTTCTCATTTTATCTTTCCTTACAGCCAGTCTTATCAAAGAGGTTCATTTCCAAAGAGTCACTCATGCCATGTGGCCCTCAAGAAAGGAAAATTATCATGCAGTAAAAAAAATGTAACTTGAAAATAAGGAAAATGTAAGGTATTCTATTTACCCAGCAGTACTATGGTCTCAGGGTTGTTGATTCCCTGAGATTCTCCTTGGGGTTGCTGGTCCCCAAGGTAATAAGGTTTTTCCCCAGGGTTGCTCCCTGGGAGTTTCCCCTGGGTTGCTGTTCCCAGGGGTAATAAGGTTTTCAGTCTTCTCTTTGCCCTAAGTGTTACACACCAGAGGTAGAGACGACAAGCTGAGTCCTCCGGTGCACATTTCCAAGGTTGTTTATTCTTCATTATCTCAGTCCTTTTTCAACTCTGCCAGGCCTCCCTGGCAGGGTACCTTATCTTAGTTCTTTCTCAGCTCTGCGAGGCGTCTCCACAGAGCAGGACACGCGGCAGACTGGGCGGATCAGAGAGCCCCGTACCTTATGTACAGTACCCCTGACCCAACCACTGTCCGAGACGTATTTTTTATTTACAAAATTGTACCAATACCTATTACCTATACTAACATGTCAGTTCTACTCTAAGCCAATCTCTAAAACCCAACTCAGCACAAGATGGGGGACGAGAGCAAGAACAAGGAGCACAGGGGCCACTCCCCAATTCCTCCATCTTGTCTCTTCAGCCCCATATGCTAAGAATCCTAATTTCTATATTTATATTCTATAATAAACCATCCACTATTTATTTTAAATTCTTAGGATTTGTGATTCTTCCAGCATGTGAGTATTCACTCCCATGGCCAGGAATCAGAGTCAGTGTCCTCCTGGGCTCTGTGTGAGTCTGGCTGACCCCCCTGCAGAGATCCCAGACCCCCCTGTCCGGTCTCCAAACCCTCCAGGGTGGCCAGAGGGATGTTCTAGACTCCAACACTATGGTTTGACATTTGGCTGAAAACATGAAACATCCTTCTAATAAGACATTTCTATCTTTTTTGTAAGAATAAGATTCAGGAAAATGTATTTTCTAACTTATCTTGAAAAATATTAACAACCTCATTTCAGTAATAATTTTAATGAACAGTAGCATCATAGAATATTTAGTCTGTGATTTACCCCTGGAGATAATCTACTCCTACTCCCTGCTGAAAACCTACTAGATCAGTTCAGTCATGGTCCTGTCCAGGCAGGATCTGGATATTTGCACAGAAAACTTGACAGCCTCTCTGGCAATCTATTCCTATGTTTGACCACCAGCACTGTGCTGACATTAATAGGAATCTTTAATGTTGCAAGAGTTCTTACAATTATATGCCACCTGAGCATTTCTTCACACATGTATGTACATACGTTTCCATGCATATGTATCTGTCAAATTTGAATATGGAAATTCTAATTACCACATTTTTTCCTATATTTATTAGTCATAAAAAGATGAAAGTTTCCCGCTGACAAAATAAGCATGTTTCCTTTACAAAAGTATTGGGCTGAAAGTAAGAAAACAACACATTATGTGTTACAGCTAATATGCACTTTTATGTTTTCTACAGTTTTTGCTGGTAGTGCACAAAATGGGATTTTCAGTACTGTTCTAGTTCTATTCTTAGCTCTGTGGACACGTGGTATATCTGGGATTTTTCAAATAGCCTGAGGCTGAAAATAGATTAACACTTTACCAATGCTTCCATTTCCTAGAAAGTTTATTTTCTTTGTAACTGGGTTTGAAGGCAACAAAAGGCTCAAGGGCTTTCAACAACAACTCTAGTATATCAGAAGATATACTCCTTTTTGGAGTAGATAAAATTATACCATCATTTTAAACATACTCAATTTCAGTGTATGACAGCAAATATTAGGACACTAACAGTGTATTATTATCAATACTGAATTTATCTTGCATAAATTTTATAATTATTTAGAAAATACTTACAAGCAATATTTGAAATCACTCAGTTTGTTGCTACTGGCTCTATCTTTGTTTCTAACTTTGACAACTCCCAGGACTGTCAGTTTGGGTCTAACTTGTACACTGTTAAATGACTGGATACAAAACTGAGACATACTATGAAAAAGTGAGAAACTGGCCTGGGAAATATGGTAAGAAAAATCATTTATAGTAATATTTAGTAAAGTTGCTTGGTCTTATTATGATTGGTAGATACCTGAGATTACAGTGTACTTGTGTTTTAGTTATAAATATGTGTGTATATATACATGCACAGATGCATGCTCATCAAAACACTAATTCACACCGTTAAAGACAGATTCAAAGACCATAGTCTGAAAGGTTCAAACCATGAATCTCATAATTACACCATAATATAACGCTGTTATACCTAGAGCAAGCATTTCTTGTTCTTTCTCTCAAGTTACTGTGAAGAAAATTATTAGACATTCTGGAGACCAGAAGAAGAGCACTGAAAAGAGGGTGATTGTATATCTGAGTTTTCACCTAAGTGAAAAGTATCCACATCCTCCTGGGCATCTACTTATCTTTATCCAATGGAAAATTATTCTGAAATACATAAACAGCCCTTCGACGAAAAACTAAGTACCCTAAGCCTCCCTGTTAAGATACTGTTTTGTGACAAAATGTTAAATCCTTCCATGAACGACAATTTTATCTAGTACAAAGTCAAGAAAACAAAATCTGTCAAGGACTATTAAACACACAGATATATGTCTTAGATAGTCCTTGAACCAAGAAGTCTTCTAGGGCAATGTCGTCGTCTCTTTGACCTCTTAATACATTCTTTGCTGTTTGTCTCTGTAACAACTTTATATGATATTTACTCTCAGCTTTGTCCAACAATCAGTGGATTGTGGGACAAAAGAAACACCTCTGTCTCCAGGTGTTTCTGTCTTCATTTCCCCTAAAATAAAATCCTTCTGGCTACATTATGTGCAAGGAATCAGGGTTCCAAATATGTGATTGTGAATTTCAGACATCAACAAATTCAAAATAAAGCACAGCAACCCTCAAAACAACCTACAAACCATTCTTTTGTAGAAAAGGCTGTACCCTTGGGAAAAGAAGACATATGAAAACAGCTTGGCAGCAAAGGGGCTAAGAACTGGCAGAGGAGTCTACAAAATGGTTAATTCAGACTTAAATTTCACAAAAGCAAAGCAGTTCCAATCTTTTTGGAAACAGATCTAAAAATAACTAATCCAGAATTGTATAGTAAGCCTTTTATTGTGCAACTCATGCTCAACCCATGGTAGTGCTCCCTGATATACTTAAGATGTTGTTTTACTTCTCATCATCCTGCTCTGATTTTGTTAGCAATAAATTTACTTTCTAAGGTGAGCCTGTTCTGCTCCTGATGGTGTTTAGTGAGTGATCTCTCTTCCAGTCCTTATCTCAACTGATGAACCTTTTATTTAGATTTTGCCTCCAATGTCCATCTGCAGCAGAGGAGCGAGCAAGGGGCTTTTGTGATCAAACCACAACAACATGTTAGCATATCAGAATTCAATATTGCCATGCTAGTGATCAATATGTAATCCTTGTAATCAGGTCCAAATTTATGTTTTAGAATTGTGATGGATATAAAGACACTGTACCGATGTAAATGATACACTGTTTGTGTTGACTGTGTTATGAAATAAAATCCTTGACCATGCCTATAAAAACTCTGAGCATGCAACTGAACCAGAATATATCAGGGTCCATGGTACAAACATCCCTCCCAACTCCAGAAAACTAATAATTTCTTTTGCTTGTAGTAGGGTATTCTGGACCCAGATAATGGCTGGACATTCAAATAAACTTTTGAGAATTACTGAGGTATGCAGTAAAAAGAGAATTCTCTTAATTATATATAGACTCAATATCATGCATGCTGAACTGCTCTCATTCCAAAAATGATGCCATGGTGTAATTTAGAAAGAAAATAGAAATATTTTACACTGTTACTGAGTGACAGAACTGAATTGAACTGAAACAATGACTTAGCCAACTCTTATTTCTCCTAGAAATCTCTAAAAATCTGTGAGTGAGTTCTGGTTTTTTGTGTTTCTTAAGGCAAAATGTTCCATCCCTAGAATTGCACATACAATCTATATTTTTAAATCTACACTTTAAAATAGTAATGGGAACATGTTAGTCTGCTGTGTGGTTGATATTCACAGTTTTTCAGCATAAAGTTTGTGCCTGAAATCTTGAAATTTAAATTGGAGCTGAAGACATATACCAAAGGGAATTTTAATTGCCATTATCACTCTCATCACCACACAGTTTGATTGAAACGCTTAAGGAAATGAAGTGAAGGAAAACATTTATATTGGCCAGTGGGTGGTGGGAGGGTTAATCCAACAGCCCCTAAATTAATAAATAGTCTTTACTGTAAAGAGGAAGACTGAGGGCCACTACAAAGGAAAAAAATGTGGTTTATTTTGGAAATGTGACTTCACATCACTTGCAAAAGGTAAATTAAAATCATGTGAAAACTGTGGTCCATAAATGCCAAGAAGAAACTTTTAGGTTTTAGGAAAATCATTGTCTCTGACTTCAGCATCATTGAGTAATGGGCAAGTTTCTCACAGTTTTCAGAAGGAACTTGTTTCAAATATGCCACATAATCAGAATAATTCATTTTAGGACAGACCTTCCCTGTGGTCTGACCTCAGACTTTCCAGGCTGAGGTTTGTCTTTTTCCCATAGTCTTCCTTTGGCTTTGGAGAATGGGAAACAGAGAGTAAGCTTGTTTGGGCATGAAACCTGAAAACAAGGAGCTTGATAGTATCAGAAACTGGAGAATGAAATAAATTAGTATTTTAGGCAAAAATAGCTTAAATTTTGAATAGCAACTGGTGGCACACAATTGAGTACATGTCTGTATGGGGATGAATGCCTGATTGATCTTATGAAAGCTAAAATAGAAACCAGCTACCTCCTGGATGCCACTACTATCAGCTGATCATCAATTTTGCAAACACCTAGACTAAACAAGAGAAGTACCTCCCGAATTCTGATATTATAGCTATAAGAGGGATTCACCACTTAGGGAGAAGACCATTTATCGTGCTTCAGTGCATACATTATTTAGGAGGGAAAAATGAACTCCTGAGAGGTATTGAATGCCCAAAAGAAGGATTTCTGAAGCTGCCACAGAAAATAAAAGAGGGCCTAAAAAAGGAAAAGTGAGGAACCTGACAGGAACAAACATCTTGCAAGTCAGGGAGGATTCTGGAAATGTGATATCTGCTGGGAAATGCCCAGGGACCTTGGCAGGTAGCATGAGGGACCAGCAGCTAGAAGCAGCTGCACAGCATGACCAGGCAGAGTTTTCTGACCAACCTTCCAGGGCCAGCAGAGACCTCCCAGCAAAGAACTAGAGACCCAGTGAGCATAGCACAGTAGCAGAGCAAGGAAGTGCAGTAAACAAACAGGATAGAAGCACTAATCTTGATGGTTCTCACATCAATCTCAGTACCAGGTTCTTCTATGGGTTGTTGCTTACTCTGTCTCACTCTGATAGCCAGGCAAGAAGGTTTAAACTGGGAACTAAAAGGGAGATTAGGAAAATGATAAGTTTGTTATCTGTTAATCCTAAAGCAGTGCTGATTTACTGAAAATGCATAGAAGCAACTGTGATAAGGAGTCAGGACAGTTCTGCTTTAAGATTTCTGTCTTTTTAGCCATATATGAAAGGTATGGTAAAGGAATATCACAAGGGTTATAAAACTGAGTAGACAGATGTCAACACATCAGAACTAAGACCACTGATGCAATCTGAATTTACCTTCCCCACTGTGAATATACAGTATGTTAACTGTCCAGGACACAGCTCAGTATTTCAATCATCACACACCATAGAGGCAATGGAAGCTGTTCACTATTAAGATCCTGCAGCTGCTAGGCAAAGGGCAGATTGTTAGGGATGCTACGAAAAGAAAGCTGTCTCATATTTATAGGGGCTGAATACTGTCCCAGAGAAAATTTGCTATCAGAGTTAAAAATATGTTTGATGATTTTCAAGTCTCTTAAACCAAACTTCGGTTAAAAATTTGGAGTCCTCAGTTATAGTAAAAATTGGTGAGATATATTTTAATAGATAGAGCTAATTTCTGCTTACAAAGCTTTAGCCTACAAATAAAGAATCCACAGTAGTCTTAAGGTGGCCATGCAATAGAAATTCTGGACATGAATCCCTTTACATATCAAATCTCCATCTCTGATGGGAATGACATCATCCTGAGTATCACAGGGTACTGAGAAGTTTTATGTGATGTATTCTTACATGATAGGGAAATCAGAAAAGAAAAGTCTGTGAGGAAATTAATAGTCCTCAATAAGGATCTGAATTGTTAGTGTCTAGTAAATAACAAATGGGACCACACATGCTGAACAATGAAACAAAACCAGTATTGAGCAGCTGCTCATTAAGCAAGCATCATCCACTCTCTACTGTGAATGAAACAGGGGTCCCCTAAAAAAAAGAAATAATTTAATTAAAATTACATCATAATTTGTATGAATCAGAAACCTTCACAAAAATCTGCTGAATTGATATTTCCCAGGTAACATTCTTCCAGCATTTCCTTTCCTTCAAATACATGATTTTGATGTTTTAATGAAGAAATATAGCTCAGTGTAAAACACTGAGTTTTTCATGTGTTGATAATGAGTTTCTATATATTTGTGTAGTATGTGTAAACAAAAGTTGTCAAATGAATAGGGTATTAAATACAAAGAAATACCCATCTGGTGAAGTTCCAGTCCCTGTCTTTTCCTCCAGTCTCATTCTCCACAAAAGCTGAAATCACTTCTCGCTTGTTCTATACTTTGTAACATTTGAACTTCAGTTCAGTGGAATATAGAAAATGAAAGCTGGGAGATGGGGGATAAGTTTACTTGTGATCTCTCTTCCATCTGTACCACAAAATTGACATGGCAGGCTGGAATGAATCAGAGTGTCTGCTGCACCCCACATAAATCCACCATATACCTGCTCAATACTGTAAAAGCATATTGTTTTATACACTTATCTTTTCTACTTTAAATTTTGCATTATGCACTTCATCTGCACGAATCAGTGCTGATTAGACTTCTTATGAAATGAGTGTGTAAAAACCTACTTGCTTCTGTTTCAAAAGACTTTTTTTTTTTCCAAGCAGACTATAACACATGGTACCGATTGTCATTATAAAACAAGTTCTTGAATGCTTTTTAAGACTTTCCACGTCATAGTTTTACATCTTGGATTTTTTCTCTTTGGAATATAATAATGTTGTACTCTATGTGAGGCATATATCAACTCATAGTTATAACATTTTTATTTCTAAAATTGTGTGCCAAGATATAGTACCATAAAATTTTAAATATCTTACTTTTTGTCACACAGTTAGTACGAAGGCAGAGACCCACGTCAAACTAATAGAATACACTCAAAGAAAACAGAAGATATTTCTTTCTGTCTTCAGTTTAACCCTTTATGCAACTGAGATTAATACAATTACATCTATGTCAACAGACTTGTGTTTAAATGGTTAAATGTATTTGTTTTGACTAAAATAGAAAGGAAAACAAAGAAATTTGCTTTGTCTGGTATAACCCCTTTCTCTCATGTAATTTCCATTTGTTCTTAACTGCTTTGTTAGTTTATATAAAGTAGATGTAAAAACTCCCCAAACTAAACATAACTCTGTCTTCCTGTGAGTTGATTTTAAACTGTGCCTGATTCTCATGGCAGGTCAGCATTAGGTTTTTATTTAAGTATATGAGATTGAAATGCTTTATGATTCAATCTTTCAAAAATTTCTAAACATATAAACTTGACAGAAGCAAAGATATGCAGCCTGATACTTAAGAAGTCAAGCAAGGATAGAATAAAATTTGTTATCGAAGAATCTTCATGTAAACAAACTGATATTCTTAAGTCACTTTCCCAAGGCTTGTTTGGTTTGTTTAGTGTCAGGAAAGGTCAAATGGTGTAACCCAAATATTAAGATTTTCTTTTTCTGTTTGACTGAGGGGTTTGTTATAGCCTTATGCGTGATTTGTAGTGGACTGTATCAAACCTGTCATCATTCAGCTGACCCTGGGCAGGCTTGCTATTTCTGCTACTCCATCGTATTTGCTGAAGTTTTTCTGAGAAGGTTCTGCCCATCTGCTTGTGTGCATCTCATGGCATGCATGAGCTAAGTGCTCAGGTTGGTGTTTGGCTTTCAGCTCCTCTGGTTCATTCTTCAACTACACTTGCTAAGATAGGAGCCACAAGAGTTTCCTCAGCTGACCTGTCAGTTGGGTACACACTGTTGAATCCACAATGGACTTTAAATAAAATGATAAACAAGAAGCCTTTCAAATATAATTTGCCATAAATGTAGGAGCAATGAACTATATAATTTAAACAAAAAAGAACATGTAGATACCTGGCAATTACAGAAAAGTGATATAGCTAATTTATAGGATCTGTATCTGAACGGTAGTATAAATCCACTTCTTGTAATGATGTTTGGAAAACTTTTCTGCTTTCCAACAGACGTTTCTACCTGCCTCTTCAGCATTAGTCATCTGAGGATAAGATACCTACTGGAGGTGCTAATCTCTTCCCTCCGTGGAATCTGGTATAAAAATAACACAAAAAAATTTTATCCTTAATCCAACTAAAAAAAACCCAGTCAAGTAAAAGAAGGCATAGGACTGTTATGTAACAGAAACAGCCTTGTGAGCCGTTATCATCACTCAATTTCTAAACCACACAATTTTAGGGAAGAGGAACCCTTTGATGCCTTTTAGGTGAGGGAACACCTTCTAGGAAATGAATATAGGCTGACAGAGGAAATTAATTCAAAGTCTTCTATTCACTGTTGTTTTGCTGCTTGGAGCTTCTGCTGTGAGGAACTGTGCCTCAGCTTGGGTCACAACTCCACATCAAGAGCAGGGATCCAGCCACAGTCACTGCCTTGTTTGTTACTCCACAGACTTTTAGTCCTTTGTTCAAGTTCAAGGATTAGTATTCATTTCTTAAATAAATATCTGTATTAGACAGGTACCTTGAAGTTATTGTCAACATTATTACTAGCTGGAATTACTTCTCAAAGGTAATTGCTATTTTACCCACTTTACAGAGGAGGAAATAATGACATAGACAATGTTCCTGAAAGAATCTATGTAGGAGGAAAATTGGAATATCCCTCCCAGAATGACTTTCGAAGATTAGTTTTGTCATTGGTCCTTCCCCGGATGCATATCCTCATTCCCATCAGATAATTTTGCAGCCCACAGCGCAGTGGATTGCAGATCAGCAGTCACTTCTCAGGTGATTGTTGCTATAGCAAGATTATTTCCTTCATAATTTGTTAGCTACTTCACTTTTAATTATAGACTAGGAGCTCCCTAATTCAAGAATGACAAAATCTGGGTCAAATTCCCTAGCAGGTACATTTCCTTCCAGTTACTGAAGAGAAAGAAAGAGCTTTTATTTACTTTGGACAAGGAAGAAAATTTGTGGGGCCCTGAACAACTTGATTAACACCATTTTTTTTCCTTTACACCACTTCCTTCCTCTCAGAGAGAATTTTTTTTAAACATTTCTATTATTAAGTGTCATAGGCTCGGTTTGTAAATTGGGTTTAGTATAAAAAACGGTTTCTGTGCTGCATTTTAAAATATTAGCAACTTGTCCCTATCGTTCCCCCTCCTTTTGTTTTATTTAACTGAATACAAAATGGCATCTATCATGAAAACATTGTTATTTGAAGAGCAGCAATTGTCTTTCACAAAACCAATGTAATTTTGGTTTTTTGGACAATGTCTTCTGCAGGAAGCCTGAGACAAATGAAATCCTTACTGCATCATAAAAAACAACTGAGAATCAGAGCAGAGCATGTAAATCTAAAGTAAGTGTATCACTTACAATATCATATACACTTGTTATGTCCTGTAATGTATTTGAAGACTTCCTCTACCCTATTTATCTTCATCACGTCCAGAGCAAGACATTTGTCAAACCCCCTTCTAAAGTCCATACTGGGCTTTTGAACCTTTGTACAAAAATGAATATTTTAAATCTCAGAAGGGCTTAATTTTTAGCAGAATACTTTCACCTTCAGCCCTGGAAGACAGATGTTTTCATCTGAATTACAAATTTTCCATTTGATTGTGAGTATGTCAAAAAGAACCCCCCAAACCCCCACTTTCTCCTCACATTTTAACCATAGAAGTCATACTGAAGATTATACCTTGCAGTTTTTGCTTGAAACATCTAAGTACTTTATGAAGGAAGTAAGAACTGCGATAAAAACCTGCTGCATCTAGAAAAGAAGCTTGTGTTAGCACTTCAAGAGGTGTAGAAATGTGAGCCATAAAGGCCAGTGCTAATACAGCATCTCTCCATATGTGTCACCTGCTAAATCTGTGCTGGTAGATTTCTCCTCAGTTGTGTTGAGAGTGAAAGCAGTCCTGGGTGAATGCTAACTCTTCATGGTGTCTTCTGGTCTCTCCTAATCCTTTGTAACACACAGTAGCTTTCTGATTCTAATTACCAGATTTTGGATCTGGCATATTTGTCAGGATTTTCTTCTGCTTGATCACACCAGCACTTCCCCATGTAAACAAAGCACACAGTGGGTGATGATTATAATGGCTGATTAAAATAAGTAAACAGATTGGAGAACATTAAAATTTTATGCATCCCTGCCATCTGCTTTCTCTTCACACTGTACATATTAATATACATATTGTACACAATTGGTTTTGTTTCCAGTTCAATAGCAACAGGCATTGTGGTACACCATCAGTGGCTTGAATAATTCACAAAAATGACTGCCATGATTGGTCTCGATAGTTACATGTCTGATATTCTTCTCTTATGATTCTGGCATTAAACTCATCACAATTTCTCTGAATAAAAACATTGAGAGGAAAACAGCAGCAGAAGAGCAGTTACCTTTTCCAACACTGAGAGCAATTTGTTTATGTTCAAAATAGACCCATTAATGTAAGTACTTACTCCATTTACTAAAATTGTTAATGACAGAACCAGAGCCATAAAGTGTTCTCTTTTTACCCTTGATTTTGCATGATTTCTAATTCCTTTAAGTTAGACTTAGAACAGATTAAGACATATTTTCTGTACAGTTTAAGAATTGCAAATGAACAGCACACATAAGCTAGACAGTGATATCATTATGTTAAATAGTACCTTGTTCATAAACCCATCATGATGAAAGCATTACCCTGCCTTAGGAAAGAAGCACTACCTACTTTGAATGAAAGAAATGCAACCAGAAACTTTAGTAAGGGGCTGTATCAGAAAAAAAAGAGAAACCTTCTGTGATATTCAGACACATTTCACAATTATCTGACAATGCTAGATTTCAATCAATAAAAAAAAAATACAAGCATACAAACTGCAAGAGCAAGAACATTATCAGCATGACAAATTTACAGGTAGACTAGTTACCAAGATGGTAGAATGGCCAAAGGTCACCAGCATCTCAGTATTTGTATTGTAACTAAGGTCTACAAACAATTTTTTTCCTCCACTGACTTTCAATCATAGAATCAAAGAATAATATTAGGTTGGGAGAAATCTCAAATATCATCTGGTCCAACCATTTTTGGCAAAAATGTGATCTAGAGAAGATGGTCAGCAATTTGTCCAGATGAATTTTAAAACTGTTCTGTGTTGGGGAATCTACCACTCCTCCAGGGAGATGGATCCAATTGCTGATTGCTCTCACTGTGAAAACTTTTCCTAAATGAAATCTTCCCAGGAATAATTTGTACTCCTTTACACCTGGACTTTGCCATGTGACTCCCTGTAAAAGAGGATTCTCCATCTTCTTTGTAGATATTCTTTAAAAACTGGAACATGGTGATAAGGTCTTCCCTAAGCCTTCTCTTCACAAGACTAAACAAACCCAGTTCTCTCAGCTTTTTCTCGTTTTTCAGCATTTAATTCCAGTCATTTCAGCAGAAGGATTTTTTAAACTATAGAAAGAAAGTATATATATATAGGTAATTGACTGTCTCTGAAATAACATGACTTTTCTTGGAAGTTGTTTTCCAGGGAATTTCCTTCATTAACTTAGTCAGCCTATCATAACCTTTTCACCAACACAATGATAATAATATTTTCCCAGGCGGTATTGCAAATACAGTTCAGCTTGTGTTTATTAGGTTCTCAGTACATAATTAATAACATAGAGAAAATTCACCCTTCAGTTTTGACCTTGTCATGAGGAAGAACCAGGGTGTGAGCACCTACCATTCCATACCTAATTAAAGCCTTTTTAGCAATTGGTCTTGGTAGGGTGTGCACATGGAGCACCACTAATTGCCAAAAGTGTAAAGCTAGCCTTTTCTTGAACAGCAATCTCATGTCAACAGCTGTTTTTCAGTTTTGAAGCATTGAATTCCTTGAAAAGTGAAACATGAATGATAAAATAGTGGAGAAGATGAAAACATATGATTTTTCCTTTAATAGCCAGAAGTACCAGTTCCAGATCTTGATTAGCCAAGTCCTCAATCTCACTGTTTGTTAGTTTCACAGATGACCATATAAATGAAACAAGGCGTAGCCTTTTATCTGCATATATAAATTGAAAGCAAAAAATATAATTACTATGTTTTTATGAACTCTGGAATGTTAAAAAAAAAAACCTCAAAAAAGGAATATTGTTTTTATGAGGTGTGATATTATTTTTTTCCTGTAACATATTTGAAGACTTAATTGGAATAATCTATCTCATTTGAGCAATTAATCAGTTTAATAATTTCAGAATGAATTTAATATCTAGATATTTATAAGGTCTCATTTTTAATCTACTTGAAAGAAAATTAGTCTAATCATAGCTCATCTTTTAGGAGCCCCCAGGTCACTTTCATGCATGAATTAAAACTAATATTTTTTTAGAACATTATTCTACTATTCTTTCTTGATACAGGTTATTTTTACACTGACCAGCTACTCATTCGGATTCAGTTTATGGACTTCTTGAAGATCTGAGAGGCAGTCATCCCAAAAGATTATGACAAAGCAGACAATCATCTTTTATTTAGAATGTACCTGAGACTTTAGTTCTGGAAGGATCTGAACTGTACTCACGGTCATATTTTGAAACTACAAGGCAAAGACTCAGAATTTTGTTTTAGAAAAAAGACAGAGGATTGTAAAAGATGAATAAACATTATAAACTCAGATTATAATGAATTTGTGCTTTTTTAATGTGTCTAATATCATAGGGAGACTGTTACAAAGAAAATTACCATTAGAAAAATCTTTTTAACAGATACCATATATACACGTAAAAGTACCAATATATTCACTGGTGTGTCTCTTAACTAACTTTTGAACCTTTTCCAAAAACAGGCCTGCAAGATATCCTTGAGCTGCAGTTATTATCTAGGATTTGCACATGTGGATTTCCCCTGCAGTTTTCAGGAACTATTCTTCATCTATTTATTCATAATTCATTTCTCCAAATAAAAACAAACAAACAAACAAACAAAATTACATTTTTTTTTATTCCTTGTTTAGTATCCAAAATAATTACTTGAAAATTTGCTGGAGGTAAAATATCTCATATTGCAGAATAGATCAAGAGAAAATGAATAATATTATTAAAGTCACATAATAGTTATAATTTAGTACCTCTTCATTTTTCAAGTTATTTTTATTGTGAGAGAAAGTAAAAATAAAAATCCATTTGATTGGAGGCATAGAAATGATGTAGTAAATATACAATTCAAAACATCAAATGCTTTGTCTCATGAGAGGAACAGAAGGAATGTATCAGTGACCAAAATAAATGTGAGGTCTCACAGTCAGTGCGAGCGGAAACATCTCCAGTATTTGTTACAGAATAGCTTACTGCATTGCTTAATGTTGCATTTGGGTTATTGTTTGGGGCTTCTAAATTATGAAAGGATGAGCTATGGAGAACAAATAGTGAAATTGTAATATTTTCCAATCAGCTTGGTGTACAATACTTGTTATAAACTTATTGAGCTATATGGCTCAGTCTGCACATGCTTACAAAATACCACAAAAGCATTTTGCTACTGAGTCCTGTCAAAAGACAGGGAAAATGTTTTGAAACAATGATGCGTTTTTCTCTGTTAATATTTGTAAATATTAACAGTTGAATTTGAGCAACATCTTGCTTTCATTTTCACAAGTGACCTGTGTTAGCTGAATAAGGTTGTAAAATAAACTTATCAAGAGAAGTTCCTAAAGCCAGACAATGATACCACTGTCTCGGGAAGTGAGTGGCATGACCCGCAGAGTTATTGATATGAGAGAGAGAGGAAAACACTGAATACTCTGTGGAAGATGACAGTGGAAGAGAGTTAATTGGACAGTTAATTTATCCATCATCCTGTTAATAAGGTGCACTTCCTGTGCACTGAGGGAGGAACAGGTAACACCTGCCTGCATCTACCTACGTACAGAAATCTGAGCGATGAGCTGTTGCACAGCTGAAAGGCAGCTGTCCCTCATGTAACAGAGGTGCCCCATTTTCTGGAGGGAGAACAACACTTTGTGTCCCTGAGTCTCATTAGCTGTGCTGAGCCTTTAGCACAGGCTGTGTCCACAGTACAATGTTCATCCCAAAATAGATTGTCAATGTCCATCCTGAATACATTTTCCCTAAAATGCTGCTCAGTGTACCACAGGTGAGGCAGAATCAGAAACTAAGTGAATATCTGAAAAGAAACTAGTTCAAGAAGAAGGTCCACAGCATCTAAAATACTGGGCATCTTTTCTATTTTGCGACACTTATGACTCTGCTCATTTTCTTTTAAATGAAAAGAATCCTCAAATGTATTATTTCATCTTTCTCTCTCTTCACCTTTCTTGTGGGCAGGGAGGCAACAAAGAGGCTGGTTCAGTGAATAAAATTCTGTTTTTATCTTTAGAGATGTTTCATCTAAATATCATTTCAGATTTGCTGCATTGTGTTTGATTTTGGCTACACACACACACACCAATTTTACATTTGTGATCTGCTGCTCCAAGAAGGAGGCAGTTTGTGATTTGGTGGGGATGGTAGAGCCCAGAGGGTTCTGTGTGCCTGTTTGACTTTACCTGGGGGGCAATAACTCCATTGGTGCTCTACCATGGGCACAAGAGTGACTGAGACATGATAGATCATGAGTGACCTACTCCCAGTCACAAACAGCTGTGCTGTATGTACTATAGATGATTAACTGTCCTATTTTAACCCTATTTTTACCCTATTTTAACCTTATTTTTACTTAATCCTGTTTGCTAACTCACTAAGCCAGAGACAGGTAACAGAAGTTATTTTCTTCCTTTTAAATTACTGACTATGAGCTCACCATATAGTGACTCAGGAGTGTACAAATGAACAAATACTGACCCTGAATTTTACTGACCTATTTATACAGACTTGGAAGCTTTGTGAAACTGCTTGTCACATGTGACTTGAGTTACATGAGTAACTGCAACAACAAACCACTCTGACTGAACTTAGGTATCCAAAGAAGGGTGAGAAGCAAAGCCAGGAAGGAAGCGTACATAAAAGTCTAACATCACTAAAGCAGTTCTATTATCTTCTTGTGATCTCTAAATACTAAAAATGAACTGGAATATGCCAGTTCTAGGAATCACACACTGTAATTTGAAAAACATCTTCTCTGCTTCAATTGCAATTTTAAAATTAAAGGGCAGCGGAGACAAGGGGAAAAAAAAGCTCAAAACATTTTTATCATAAAGTGAAATTTCTTTTTGGATAAATCTTATGTCAGTCCTTCCCTGCTTTAATTGTAGTTAGTTTTCCCATTCATACATTACATTTAAAAAATGCTGTGATCAAGTCAGTACTTGCATCATTGTAGTCTCAAATTAATAGAGTGTTTTTTCTGATGTTGGCAAATCCCTCCAGAAATTTTCATTGCAAAGACTAACTCATAGGAAAGAGTGCCCAGACAAAAACCCCAAAATGAGAGAAGACTGAAATGTCACTTTTAGGTCTATTTTTGTTACCACTCATATAGACTTTTAGAAAAGTACAACATACAGAAGTCTTCACTCTTGCCACCTTTACTACTGAGAAATTAATTTATATGTTGTTTGTCAGGATCACTGAGTGCCACATGCCACACTTGTGCACACACTAGCAGTGCAAAACTTCACCCAGAGAATCCATCTGCAATGACCTGAACCATCTGCAATGTCTGAGCAGCCTTTTTGATCAGGAAAAAATGCACAAAAAATTAGGGACTTGCCTGGGACTAACACAGAAATCAATGTCAAGAGCTGAGATTTCAGCTTCTCTAAATCAGTTCTAATGCAGTAAAGAGATATCTGTGTAAATTTCAGACTTAGTTCTTCCTGTATTTCACTTTCTCCAGGCTGTCATTTTGGACAATATGTTTGGCTTCTGTTCTAAGGAACTTTCTTCCTTCTGGTTGTTTTTATTTTCTGTGAGACTGCCAATAAATGCCATCCATCTCTAAAAAATGAATGAGTGACAAATCTGAGACAAAATTGCATTTTATTTTTGGCTAAAGCATATTTATTTATTATCTAAAACTGAAAAATAATGGTTTCTTTCATTTTTTGTGTGCTACTGAAAAGTATTGAAGTTTTAATTTCAAATTTACTAGCCAGAAAATTTTATAAAATATAAAATGCATACAAAAGTGGTTTAGAACTCCGATATTTCACATCAGTAGTTCAGGCAAACTACATCTGAAGTGCTGCAGTTCCCACAGAACACTTGCGTAGTTAGAATTTTGTAGGGTTTCCCTCTTCTAGTTCTTTTCTGAGGTGGCAAAAGAGCTCTGGAATTCAAAATCATACTAACAGGCTATCAAGGCAATTCTTGCTGTATGAAGCCAATACTTTTAAAGAAACATCAAATTCTGATTTAAAAAAAGAGTTATTTCAATAAAATCAAGAAAGCAAATGGATCTGGTGATGACACTTGTCCTTCCCCTTTCTCCCTGAGACTCAGACAATCAGCAAAAACCATTTTTAACACTGCCAGTCTCCTGAGGAGAGGCTTTTTCTCGACATTTGCGTGTCTTCATTCCTGTAGCACTTTGAAGGTCATAACTCATTGAACAAGCAAAGATTCATGCTGTCATGTCGAAACAGTCCCAACAGTGCATGATCCTTAACCTTCCCACTGTCCTGTACTTTCAGCTGAAGCTCTTTTGATGTTATGACAAATGAATAATCTGATATACCTGTCAGCTGTTATTATACCTTCCCTTCTCCAGTATGTGAATTTATCTTTATCTCCATTTTCTAAATTCAGACAGAGTGTGCTCCAAGAACAAGCTACTGGTCAACTGGAATAAAAATTAATATAATCTGTTATCCTCTTCCTGAGAAAAACTATGGAATGGCCTTGAAATGAAGTTAGTTTCATGAGAAACAGCCCCAGGTCATTTTTCTTGCATCATATAAAATTTACCTCATGGTCACCTCATACTCTCACTCTGTTCTGTTCTCACAATCCTGGAACATATTAAAATACAAACTAAACTAAGACTTAAGGCTATTTATAGATATCCTATTTGTAGACTACACAAGGACACTAATCCAACTTACTTAAGATTCTGCCCTAATCTTGTACATGACAAAAACAAAACCAAAAGGCCCGAGCATGCTTTCTCCTCTAGTTCAACTGATGTGTAAGTAGCTATTTAAATTTTAAACGTGATCATAAATTACATTTATAGCACCTTCAGCATACATACGTAATCTTGAAGAGACTATTCTTTATGATAAATATTGTTGTCGTAAAATCTATAACGATAAAGAGTATTTCTTAAAGTATACTGGGGTCATGTGTAAGAAACCTTGAAGTAAGTAACTAATCCAATCAATGTTCTCAAACAGATGATCTTAGTCAGGTGACTGAAACTCATCTTGTTCTAGCAGCCCTGTAAAGAAGGACCCATGCACTAAATCAAAACAAGTAAAATTGGGTCACTGATTCACATCCTATTATTTACATATAGATAAACTCTTCCTCCTGGGACTCTGCAGCATTGCCAGCCTGAACTTTGCACTCTGTGGAGGGGGTGCTGTAGTCTTTCCTCACCTCGTCTGTTGGTTTCATTTTTGTGGGTGAAATCCACAACACATTGAGAACCAGGAGGAGCACACGACCCCTGAACATCAGCGGTGTCGAAGCTGCTCCCTGCACCCTGCTCTGATCCAGCCTCGTGCTGGTGTCCTACGCAGCTGGCGTGTCTGACAAAACCTGCAGATGCTGGAGGGTCAGCTCTGCAAAGATCCTTTTACTGGGTGTTTAAATGTGACTTAGAGCCCAGCCATCTCATGTCTTATGTTGTTTTTCTTGTTCTGCCTGTCAGTTGCTCAAGCTTCTAAGCTTATAGGCAGCTTCTTTTAAGAACCCGTGTGTGTCTGACCAAACTAATCTGGGGATCTTTTGCCTGTATACTCCATTCTTCAGGATCTTAATCTTATTAGTTCTAGTTATTTATTTAACTATTTCATCACATATACATATGTGCACAGGGTGAACATCTAGCATCTCCTTTTTTTAGTGAAGCCATGGAATTTTGAATGTAAAAAACCCTTTGATGATAAAAGTGATTATTACTTACAGTTGTAAAGCTGATATCTCATTCTAATACTCTGCTAACACCTCTCAATTGCAGCAAGTAAAATCATATCATTTTAAAATCTAACATTTTGCATGTATGTATGTATCATTTATGCAGTTATTTCATACCTTTTCTTTAGTAAATGTGTTTAAAATTTTACTATGAAGAACAAGTTTTTCTATACCATATTTTCAAATCAAGAGTAATTTTGAAGTTTTTACTTCTGCTGTGCTTACTGCAATTTTCTCTCTCTCTCTTTTTTTTTTTTTTTTAATGTTGGCATTTCTGAGTAGCAAGAAACAGTTTAAATAAATTTTCTTTGAAGTTATTATTTGGAAGAATTAAAGAATACTGGAACATTTCTGTAGTAGATAAACAAGTAAATTGTCATTCTAGTTTTCAAGGAAGCCGGTATTTTTTTTCCCTGTGATTTTAGTTGAGGTTGAGTCTAATTTTTAAACTGAAAAATAGAGAAATATCATTGCAATCTTCAAACAAGTGAAGCTGTTACAGCAAACAGCTCCCAGGCCATTGAATTTCTTCATACTTCAAAAAATCCTGCCAGTGTTTTTCCAGTAAATTGAAGAACCTCATTACCCCTCTTCATGTATTCTGCAAAAATTACTAAATTACTAAATATACATAGATGAATGTATCACTGCCTTTGACTGGCAAGCAAGAGAATTCATGTGTGGAAAGCATTATCTATTATGTTTTAGAACTTCTATATATGACATTTAAGTTTTTAAAAATTCCAGCCTTCCTGGCAAAGGGGGCTTCCCCAGGGTGAGCCACGTACACCAGTGAAAGATGAATTCTAAATATTTATGTAGCTTGTATAGGAAAATAGCATTCTCTAACATCCTTGGGACTTTTATTAGGATAAGATTAAGCCTGAGATCAATATAGAAATCTCGTATTTCCTCACTTTTAGAAAATAGCTCATTACTACAAACAAACCTAAAATGCTGGCATTTGACAATGATCCAAATATCTGCAAGTTATCATGTTTTCCTGAATGAAAGGATTCCTTGCAAGGTAGAATAGGACACCATCTCTAACAGGCACACACTGTACCTTTTAAAGGGTGCATGGGACAAAGTAGATGAACCAATAAAGCAGAAATGTGTTGGGAAAGACATTTTTAAAGAGGTGTCTCAAAACTACAGTATGGATTGTCCTTCAAAATTAAAAAAAGCAGTTTTCATGTACCAGGTAGAAGATGGGACTGATTCTAAAAACAGTAACAAGTAAGAAGAAAGACAAAGAGGCAAGAGGAAAGAGGAATGTATTAATGTATCCCTTCCTTTTATGGTCTGCAAACTAATCTTAGCGAGCTCCGATGAGTGCCAAGCTGTACTTCCACTTAAGAAACCTCACATAAACTTTTCATATCTGGCCCCAGCCTTGGTAATCTTAACTTGCAGGAACTGTCCCACTGACATCATCACAGGGTTTATTTAAAAATCATTCATAATTTCTTCATAATGTATTGAACCAATAATTTAAAGAACAATTATGTGAAAATATAACAGAATTATTTGAAAATAAGTTATAGTTAAGAGCTCATTTTTGAATGTAATATAAACTAACACCTATTACATATGCAAATTCTTTAATTCCATCTAATGATCTTTGTTCTCTGGCGTGGTGCCTGTTTTCATTCTTATTTCATGCTATCTAAGGACACAAGTGACATACTACATCACATCATGAAACTTTCTGAAAATTCACTGATAGTGATGGATTAAAACTAAACCAGAAGAAGCTCAAAAAGTAAATAGATCATGGTAATGACAATCTGTAAACTAATTAAGGTCTAACTATAATACTGAACTACAAAACTAAACTAGCAGGCTGGGTAAAATATATACTTTATTTATGGATTGATAAACTGACTAGTACAGCATTGTAATGACTAAATCTGTGAAGATCATTCCTTTCTGAGCTTTCAATATGCATAATTCATAAGAAGTAGGGCGTGTAATTCCTAGGAACTAGGGCAAATATATTGGGTGTTGAAACTGTTGTCTTCCCTGGATGCTGTCCACTGGTTTGCAAATCTGATGACCAGAGAAGAGCTTCCCCTGTGGTAGCTTTCTCAGTAGGTGGCTTAATTAAACTTCAACTCAGAGCACTGGCTTGGTGGGATCAGACTACATGTTTGGCTTTTCCCAGAAGCTGTGGTAATTCCTGAAATGTCGAAACAGATTGTTTCAAGCAGGCCATAAAAACATAACTTGTCAGTTCCTCTAGTGCTCCAGCTGCTGCTCCCAACTTTCTGCCCACCCTGAAGACAGACAATTGTGTTTTGGCTATTGTGCTAGCACAGATGTATTCCTTGCCCAGCCTTGATAACCACTAGATGCAGTGTAGGTTATTCACATGTGGAGGAAGGATACTTTCGGAAATAGCTTTAAGTAATAGCATAAAAACTTTAATGTGAACTTCAGTTCCTTTTAAGGCTGCCTACATACTTTACACACTATCATGCTGAAGTGAGGGACATCTTGATATCTGCTTCAATGTCTCCAAACTGTTGAGTGTAGTACAGTTATTTAAATTACTCCTTTAGGATATAATGTCAACATTATATTGCATTTAAGTGGTCACTGAACACTTTAACTCTGCTTTAGAGGGAAGATGAGAACTTTTCCCTGGTTTTAACTTTTCTAATTATGATTATTCACAATTCCAGTTTAAAATTTTGACTGTTGACTTGGGTTCTTAGAAGAACTTTTTTCTGTTTTACACAAACACACAAAAGTGTATAGCTATCCCTAAAGTCTTTGTAAATATGTAAAATCCATATGTAAAAAAAATCTGTGTGTAAAATCTTTTACATATTCTCTGCATAGTACAAAATTTGTCTATTGAACTTTCCCAGCTACAAAGGAAAAGAACTTACACAAAAACATTTCATTTTCATTTTTCTGATTACCCATGCTGCCTTTCCAGTCCACAGCTACCATGAAGACACAAATGACAAATTAATTTGATTAAGAACAAAATATATCTCGGAGATAAAATTGTAAGATCCTCTGATTTCACTTTCATTCTTTTAAAGTGAGAGGAAAAGTTAATACACCCCAAAATTAAGTCAAAACATCCTGCTGCTTAACTAGTCAAAACCTTGCCTAGTTTGCACACAAGATTTTATATCCACAGTGAGTGGTGAAACCTCTCAGCATAAAGCTGCTTATTTACTGCAATATCTTCCTTGATTAGTTTTCTCAGCACCCAGAAACAATCCCCCATGGCAGGAGGGTTGGAACTTTAGGGTCCCTTCCAACCAAAACCATTCTATGATTCTATGAAATCTCAGTTGAGAGAGGTTCTATTTTAAATCAGCTGAGTAACACTCTGGAGAGCTCCAGATGCCTATACAAGCATTGAAAGAAATACCACCTCTATCACCTGGAATAGTAGGTATAGACCATACCAGGTGTGAACTAAGAATTAAGGAAAAAAGACAATTATGCCTTGAGTCTTTGCTTTGTCCCTCGTTTTTTGTTGGTTTGGGGTTTTTTTGTTTGTTTGTTTTTGTTTTTGTTTTGTTTTGTTGATTTTTGATTTTTGTGGTCTTGTTGTTTTGTTTTGTTTTGTTTTGTTTTGTTTTGTTTTGTTTTGTTTTGTTTTGTTTTGTTTTGTTTTGTTTTGTTTTGTTTTGTTTTGTTTTGTTTTGTTTTGTTTTGTTTTGTTTTGTTTTGTTTTGTTTTGTTTTGTTTTCCTGCACTAGATGTAGTTATTTGTCTAGTTCAATTAATGGAATAAGGTGTCTGAATTTGAGAATTATGAACGTTCTCCATATATTTCTGTTACTCTTTTGAAAGATTTAATACTCTTTGTCTTTGGTGAGAAATTGCTTCCAGTTATCAACATTTCTAAACTGCCCAAAACATCCAGGCAAGATAGATGTGCTATGAATAATGTATAGATATTTATCTGTCCTAATAATTCAACATAGGAGGATCCAAAAGTCCAGTAGCAAAAATGTCACCCTTGGAAAAATATAGTTAGTAGCAATCCAGCAAAAAGTTTTGATGGTTCTCAATGCACTGTGGTTATGCACAAGGACTTATACCAAGGAAAACCTGCCTTGAGAAAAGTTACTCTGCAGTGAGAGATACATGCAAACAGGTAGGAAGGAAGTCATGATATGCTCTAAAATTTCTGTATCTCCTGCTACATTTAACATATATATCTTCTGTTCCCCAGAATGATTTTATTACAGGTGTCCCTCTAAATATCTATCTGTTGCAATTTTACTGATGGTCTAATTTCAACATTAACTAAAAAAACCCCTTAAACCTGTTAAAGGTTAAAAAACATTCATACATTTTTGCCAGTGTCTGCTTGAAAGGTAAGTTTCCATTTTTTTGTTAAAGGAGTAAAAGACTAGAACTAAACATCTCAGAGAATTGTAGCAGCCTGTTAAGGGAAAAAAAACAATCATAGAAAAGAATCTGATATTTATTCATCCAGAGATGGAGATTTACTGTGGGATCCAAGGCAATTTGCCTCACCAGAACCTCATTGTGCCCACATGCTAACAAGAAGTGTAGAGAGCTCCTGCCTTTCCATCCCAGCATCTCTTCAAGTCCTGAGGCCAGTGGCAGAAGTGCTAGAGAAAGCTGTGCAATGGTGAGAGATACAGTGTCCTCCCTGCCCACAGCCCATCAGGCCACACCATCAGTAGATCAAGCAGGGAAGCAAGTATTAACATCCAGTCCAACAGTAAAGTTCAATCAGATATGAACATTCAACATATAACTCTGAATTTGCATTAGAAATTATTCTTAATATCCTTTTTGATTTATCAGTAGCTGACTGAGAATTACAGATATAGGTAGAGAGAACTTGCTTCCTTGGATTCTCCTTGTATGAAATCTGACACTGATATTAGGTTATAAATAAAAAGAAAGTCATCCTCTGTATGAGGATATTATTATCATTTAACAAAATGTGGTTAAAAATGAAAATAGAGTAGATCTGCAATTTTGTTGAAAAGAAATACTTTGCTATGGCTCTCAGATATTGTACCTAGGCACTAATATACTGATTCAGCTCAGAAGAGAAACCCTTGCTGGGAGAGAGAAGGTCTCAGATAGCCAGGACACCAACAGTGGCATGCTTTGTTGCTGAGAATGAGTAGGCAAGAGGCCAACATATTTCCTAGAAAACTGATACCTTTTATTTCAGGAAATCTTTAACAGAAACACAGTCACATTTTGTAAAGGCCTCCAAAGGATATCCTCCATACAGAAGAATTAGGACTATTTTAACAAACCAAATATATAAATTTTGGTGCAATATGATGAGTCTTATCTTTAAAAGAAATCATAATGAATGCATAGCTCAACTCAAAGAAAGACCAATTTAGTTTTGTGCCACCCAATGCAGTTACAAACCACAGGTGAGGGGACATCAGTGAAAGGTTTTTTCCTCCCCATAACATGTTCTCTCAAAAACACTTTCTGCATTGGCTCATGTTACTGGAACCCAAAGGGAACTTTCACCTTCACCTCAACCCCCATGGCAAGAATTTCTCATTATTCTGATGATTACATTGGAAAGCAGTGATAACAGTGAGTAAAACAAGCAACAAAGTACCTAATACCTGATCTGACTGCAGCTGTCATTCCCAATAGCAAAATTAAGAAATAATATGGGAGCAGTCAGTAGTTACTGCTGGGTGCTCTGGTCTCTCCACAAGGATTAGAGATACTGGGCCTGTCAGCTCATTTTTACACTGCTGCAGTTTTCTGTTATGCACTCTAGCCCGTAAGGAGGATGAGAATAAATCTTTCTGGAAATTATACTGTGCAGACTGGGCAAGCCAGTGAGAAGACTACTGCAGAATCAAAATCTGGACTGACCTTTCACTTAATTTTGATTTTTCTTCCCCAGAAACTTTAAGAATTTTGACTTGTGGGGTCAGTTGTGCCAAGATTTTGTCTTTCATGAATGAAACCAAGTCCTAGACAAAGATGACGTGGATCTTGAGTGGGCCAAAGGTTGTGGTGGAGCCACCTGCCAGCACAATAAATGTCTGTTCCTGGTTTAGCAACCCATCCTCGTCCTCAGTCCTGGGAAGGATAGGGGAATGTGTCCAGTGATTGTTGTGTTCCACCGAAGGGCAGCTGTTTCCTTTCAGAAGTTTCAAGCTAGGTTTAGTCAACTAAAAGGGAGAGGACATTAAATAGGCCACTTCCTGTACAGTAAACTAAATTAAAGGCTAGAACAGCAGAAGTGGATATTAGTGCCTGAGACTAGTACTTAAAAGCAGTAAAACAAGGAAGTCTTGGTTCACATTCCATCATAATAACAAAAAGAAAAACAGATGAGAGGCAGAGTGGTTGGCATAGTTGACATAAGGCAATTAGGACTCTGCTGCATGACAATAAAAGACAAAATCCCTTACTCTAAGAACTTGCACATGTCATATATACACTTGAGGGCTGTTTAGTTTTTTCTCATTGGTTTCATGGTGTTTGAATACAGCTTCACATGAAATGAGGTGCAGTCTAAACAATTTAGTAACACACATTTAACAGCAATTACAATACAGCTATTGAGTTCATTCAAAACATATTGATTTAGTCAAAAAGAAATATAAATATTTTGAAAATTAATCTTCACAGTGACCAGCACAGCAAAATCAATCTGAATCAGTCTGTATCTCTCATTGGAAATTATTCTCATTATAAAAACAACACCAAAATGCATTTCTGTTATTAACATTGTATTCCTTAGCAGTCCCATGAGACATTGTAGTTTGTGCAGGGCTACCAGGGCTGCCACTTATTTAAAGATTTTGAGATACTATAGCTAATGTCATAGTTTTACTGGTCCGTAATTTTATTGTGCTTTTTTTTTTTTTTTAAATCTTGTGGGAATATTGACTAATATCTCATCTGCAAGAGAAAATGGCCTCAAGTCTTGCCAAGAAGGTTTAGCTTGGATATTAGGAAAAACTTTTCCACAGAAATGGTAGTGAAGCATTGGAGCAGGATTCGCAGGGACGTGATTGAGTCACCATCCCTGGAGGTATTTTACAGACTTGTAGATGTGGCACTTCAGGTCATGGTTTAATAGTGGAATTGGCAGAGCTGGGTTAACAGATGAACTTGATGGTCTGAAAAACTTTTCCAAACTAAACAGTTTTATGAAGCCATTTCTTTAGGATAGTAAAAAAAAAAAAACAAAAACCAAAAAAAAAGCTACTGCATTTAATTTTTTTAAGTTTTTGTTTATGTCTTTGAAATATAAATTTTATTCTAAGAAAAACAGAAAACTGAGTGATACAGCTGTTATTCTGGTTCAGACCTTCAGTTCTCCAGAATTTTCACTTGCCAAGTATGATGGAAACTAAACAGACTTCTTTACTTATTTTCCTTGGACCTAATACTGTGACTTGAAAAAAGTCCCAGAAGTAAAAAGAGTAGTCCAAGAGATGTTTACAAGATGTGAAAAACTTAAAGAGATCAGTATGCAAGAACAATGGAGTAATTTTCATTAATTTTACTTAATCTCATTTTATAAGGCTTTTTTCTTTCTGTTATTGTACATGCATCATCAAGAGAACATTCTTGTAGAAAATTTACATGTTAACAACCGAACTGTCTACATAACTGTAATAAATAGGTATCCATTTTCCAAAACAAGCATGGAATAAAAAAATAAAAAAATAAAAAAAAAATTAAAAAAAAAAAATCCAAAACCAATAACCCAACACAACAAGGCTTTCTCAACATTATTGAATTTTTCTTTGTAGAATCTATTACATTAGATAAATAAAAGGAAAAAGAATCATACAATATTAAATAATGAAAAAAACCAAACCAAAACAAGTAAAAAGCTTAAATGAATTCCATTTTTTGTTAAATACCAAAAAGACCACTGAGAAATTATAATGACTCGCTGTAAGATAGTTTTGGTAAAATTGACAACACTTCAAAATCTTCTATCTCAGTACAATCATCTCTGTAAAAAGACTCAGAATCACAGAAACAGAATCACAGAATGTGCTGAGTTGGAACGAATCCACAAGGATCATGAAGACCAATTCCTGGCTCAGTACAACACCATCCCCAAGAGCCACACCATGTTCTTATAAAATATGTTTGCTATATCAGGATTTTAAAGTTTTAAGGGAATACTTAAAATAACAGTGCCCAAACTCATCACAAAGTCTTTTATATTCCTAAAAGTATTTTGAGTTCCTTGCTGAGAACGTTGAGAAGAAGCAAGATATTATTTGTTTTTCTTGTAGGATTGGTGGGTTGCAGTTCAGTTTGTCTTTTTTTTCTTCTTTTTTTTTTTCTTTCTTTTTTTTTTTTTTCTTTTCAAAAAGGTGGAGAAAATTTGCAAATATGTGGGGTCTTTTGCAGAGAGGGATACATATTTCTAGGAGGTCTTCCTCCTCTAAAGCATCTCTTAGACAGCTATACCTTCTTTTGGAAAGTCTCACCCTCTCCCTCTCTCTCTACTGACACTAAGAGTTTGTATAAAAGCTTAATTTTTTAGAGATATAAGAGTTAGACTAAAAGCTTGAGTTCTAGGGATCTAATATGAAAAAGATGAATCCCACCCAAGACAAAGATTCTCAATCAGCTGTTAGGTTGTCCCTGCTTAATTTAACACAGGAGCGGAAGGTTCCAGATGTACTCAGGCTATGTCTGTGGCATATCCTAAGAAGCAAAATTATTATAAAAACAGAGATTTAGAGAATAAAAGGCACCCTACTTACTCCATTTTTTTTTTTATTCTGAAAGCTTACTATGCCCAAAGGCACAACATTGCATCATGGAGGTCTACAGTCCACGGCATGTTGGAGAGACTAAAAGAGCCCAGACTCACAATAAGAAACAACCCAGTGTGATATTGGACATTTTAGGGCCAACTGCACCAGAGTGATGGGCTCCCCTCACCTCTGCATTTCTACCAAGCCAGATGACCCCTGGTGGACCTGCCCATGTTTGTGAGCAGGTTCGTTGCCAGTTATCCATCTCTTTTTATCTTTTCTGAGAATCACTCCTCCTGAAATGAGTCAAAATAGCAGATATTTAGGTGTGTCAGGGGACTCAGGTAAATATGCCAGCAATTGTAGAATATCAGCTGAGATGTGACCCCCAATGCTACACATAATTACATCTCTAAGGACTGGATATTTCAATGAAGGAGAGGAAGGCATTCTCTGTTTTCTATGAAAAAGATGAGTGGTTGGGTTATCTGATGTACTTTGTCCCCTTTTACTGTTAATGTCATATTATGCATTCTCAATTCTTAAAACCAGAGAGTAGCATTTTTTTACAGCTACTTCAGCTATAAAAAGAAAAAAAATACATGAAATGAAGTATTTTACAACTTTCTCACAAGGTGTCAAGGAATTACTGCCCACCACAGATAGCAGAAGTCATCAGTTCACCCAAACCTATTGATTCTCCTATAAAGAAGTTTTAGTAAGACATATTGTTTTCGTACTTAGGCATACAGTTGGATAGATTTACATGGTCTGTACCAGGATTCAATTTCAGAAAATAAGAAGTCCGTGGTCAATGACAAAAAAACCCCAACAAAACAAAACAAAAAAAAAACCCCAAATAAACAAACAAAAAAACCCCACACTCACACCTTTCTCATGTAGAACATGGAATATGTCTAACTCAGTGGCTGTTGGGATGGATGCAATTATGTACTCTTGATGCTATTCAAAATTACCAATAACATATCAAAATAATTAAATAATAATAATAACAACAATAACAATACAAATGGTTTAATAAATAATAGTTATTTTGTAATTCCATTACAAGAAACTTCAGCTAGGTACCTCTGAAAATGTTGCCATTGGTGCCCTGCCTTTATTAAACCTTTGATAAGCATAATACTCATGGAGGTCACTAAAGATAAACAATCTTAATTATTAACCTAGTCAGTTTGGAATACTTTTTTAAAAGATAGCAAGTTTGTTGAGCATGATATCACCAGTTTATTGAAAAATGAGGATTTTCTGAGGCACCACTAGGAGTTTTTTATGCACAGTGTTTTCCCAGTTGTGCTTTTGTCTCAGAATATATGATGCTGTAGAAACGCAACATTACTGAGGGTAGAACCAAGAATTTAATCAGGGGGATGTGACACTTAGGCCAGTGGATTTTTTGCATGGATATTAAGCTGACCATGTTTTCATCCTCTGCTTTTCCTTCTGGTCTTTGCCTTGACAATGATTGAACGCTGCTTTCGGCTCTCTCCAAGGCGCAGCACTAGCCGTTCTCCTCTGTGACAGCGACCTGCCGAATTCATGGTTAATTGTCCCAGCCCCCGCCCTTCATCCACCTGCGACCAGCTGGCAGATCAGAAGGGTCAGCCGGCGCTCACGGGTCCCGGTCGGTGTCGGGCTGCTGGCGGGCAGGTTTCCTGTGCCGGGGCTCGGCTCCCCGTTCCCCCCGTTCCCCCCGTGTCCCCCGTGCCCCCCGTTCCCCCCGTTCCCCCCGTTCCCCCTGTTCCCCCCGTTCCCCCGTTCCCCCCGTGCCCCCCGTGCCCTCCCCAGGCCGGTCACAGCCGCGCCCCACGGCCCGGAGCGCTCGGTGCGCTCGGTGCGCTCGGTGCGCTCGGAGCGGCTCCGCTGCCATCGCCCGCCCCGCCGCGTTACAGCCCCGATCCCCGCAGGATGAAACCACAAGGAGGAAACGTGCAAGGCACGAACAGCTTCAAGAGCTCTCAATATTTAAGCTGCTGACAAGTAAAATGAGTACCTGGAGCAGGAAAAGGGTCCTACACATTACAGTAACAAGACCGCAATTTTCCTCAGATACACATTTTCCCTATTACATTTTTTTGCTATACACATATTATTTGCTTTGAACAATGAGAAGAAATAATAAAATAATGATGTTTTTCCCTTCTTCAAAACATTATTTTTGTAAATTATGTTTGTTCCTGAAAATTTATTTTCCCTCCAGCAAAGTACATGAAAAGGAGTGACAGCAAACTCCTACATTTGTCTCTTTTTTAGTGCAACTAATATTGAATTGAACGAAGCTTTTCAACATGTCAAGTATTGCACATAGAAAGATAAACTGTACAGTAGGAAGTTCTTTTGTTGTAGTCTCTGATCTTGACTCAAAGGCAATTCAAAGAGCTGCAAACACTAAAGCAGCAATTGTTTATGTCCTCTAATTAAAAAGGATAGAATTCAACATTTGAGGTGCACACCTAAACCTATGGTGGCTGCAAAACTGTTATGTCAGAAGGATCTGAATTAAATTTTACTTAACTGTGTAGGAACTTTCCACAGAACAATATGGATTGAACTCTAGTTTGCCATAGAGTAAATTATGGCAAACATAGTGTTATCATGTTCATCCCGTGATTTTGATTTCTCTCACTTAATTTGTATTTGGTCTTTCTAAAGCATTACCAAGATAAAGTGTGCTTAGTCTGCTAAATTTCACCCAGGCTTTTAAGAAGGGGTAGAATTATGTTTTCTGAATAGAGTGGAAAATTATTTGGTTCAAGCTAAATTATTTGGTTCAAGCTAAATCTTTATGTTTAAAGAATTATAGCTGCCATCCTTAATGGAGCAGATGTAGCATTATGTATTTTCCTTACGATCTAATGATTTTCCTTCATTAGGGAGATCTTCAGCACTCCCTTCAGTAATGAACCAAACTCAGGTAGAAGGGAAATTTCAGCTTATTTTTCTCCAGAGGAGATAGTCTTTATTCTACTGTCTTCCTAATTGTGTGCATTTTTTCTATGCTTCATATGTTGTTAATTGCTTTACTGAGCCTTGTGTTGTTAAACTACTCATCAAAACAGTAAATTTTTCTGCCTTTAAGTCCTGCCTCTAAAAAATGGCATATATTTACAAATATAGGGCTAAATTTTGTCACTCTTTCTGACCTGCATAGTAGGTTTTTAGTTTTTGTTCTGATTTCAGTAAGAAATTTGTGCATAATAGAGAGATAAATAACAATAAAAATCTCTTCAGTACATGCTGATAAGAAGGTTAAAGTCTAGATATCAGCTGTACCAGTTGGTATTTCAAAAAAAAGACAATATTGTCTTCCCAAAAGTCTATTTGGCTTCATTAGCCAGAACCAATATCTATTAAGTTAGACAAGAAATAGACTGATGCATAAATAATAATTTAAATCTAGGTAATTTGAAAGCTTTTTCACTGATGCAATCTGTACTTATTACATATATCTTCCTATCGTGTCGTAACATGACATACAGACCAAAAAATCCTGGGATATGCAAATATGGTAGAAGACAGTCACCCAATGCTGAACTTGTATATTTGTTCATTCTGGATATATAATGTTTTTTCTTCTTTCCTTGTACAGCTTTGGCTCATTTTAGCATCCACCTGAAAACTTGGGAAGAGATCTTAATTTTGTTCACTTTCACTAGTCTTTGAGGCATAGTGGGATCACAGACATCACAGTGAAGTTACACATTAACATTAGCCAAATACTGGAGAACTTACTCAAAGAAAACAGCATACAACCCAAGTCTTCTGGATTTACAAGGAGGCAAGATGTGTGAGCTGCAGTACATCAAACAAGCTCAATTACTTCTCTGTTCTCTTATTGCCTGGGAAAGGTATAACACTAAATATGATTTAATAGCCCCTGATTTTCTGCTTGTGTTTGACAATGCTTTTGCAATAATGAGTGAAGACCTTAGTACCATTTGTTTTATAAACATCTGCTGAAATGCAGCTTCCTCAAGGTAGCAGGAGTGGCTCCTCCTTCTCAAATTTTAGCCATCTCTGCATTTGTGTGTACATCAGTCCCTCTGTGAAAGCTGAGAACATACATGAGGTTATATGTAAATGCAAGACTGAATGAGTCAGGCCAATAATCATCCTGTCTTTAAAAAGCATGCACAATAAGGACAGGTTTTTACTCAAATTCAGTGCTTTAATTAAAGCCTGTTTAAAAGAAGATTATATTTCCATTTTGACAGTGTTAGAGCTGTGCTATGCTTTATAAATGTGAATTGTGTAAAATGGGAACTCACTGAATAATAAGAAAAATGAAATCATGATCACATCTCTATATACAGTTTTTTATATTTTTGGTGTTAGTCATAGAATCATAGAACCAAAAAATCATAGGATAGCTTAGGTTGGAAGGGATTTTTAAAGACCACCATTCCAATGCCCCTGTGCTGAGCAGAGATGTATTGAACTGGACCAGATTGCTCAATGCCCCATTCTACATGACCTTGAATGTTTCCAGGGATGAAACTTCTACAACATCCTAGGCTACAGCTCCAATGTTTCACCACCTTCATCATAAAAAATTTCATCCTTATATCTAAATACAACCTCTCTCAGTGAAATACCATTACCCCTTGTCCTATCACAATAGACCCTGCTAAAAAATTTCCCCTCATCTTGCTTACAAGCCCCCTCTAAGTACTAGTAAGCTCTCCCCAGAGCCTTCTCTTCTGATGAGTCTGAACACTCCCCCATTCCTCCAGCCTTGTTTCAGAGGAGACGTGTTCCAGCTCTCTGATGGGTTGTGTGGCCTTCCTTCAGATCTGCTCCAACAGAGCTGTGGTTTTCCTGTTCTGAAGACCCCAGAGCTGGGTGCAGCACTCCAGGTGAAGTCTCCCAAAAACAGAGCAGAGGGACAGGATCACTTTCCTTGCCCTGCTGGCCACGCTGCTTGGGGTGCAGCCCAGGACACAGTTGGCTTTCTGTGCTGAAGGTGCTCATTGCAGGGTCATGTCCAGCCTCTCATCCAACAGCACCCCCAAGTCCTCCTCAGCAGGGCTGGTCTCAGTCCCTTCATCCCCAGCCTGTACTGATAATGGGGGGTTACCCCTACCCAGGTGAAGCACCTTGCACTTGGCCTTGTTGAACCTCATGAGGCTCCCATGGGTCAATGTCTCAAGGTCCTTCTGGATGGAATCCTATCCCTCAGGCATGAGAACCACATGACTCAGCTGGGTGTTATCTGCAGTCTTGCTGAGCCTGTACTCAATCACAATCACACACTTTCACTGCTGAGGACATTAAACAGTGCTGGTCACAATATGGACCCCTCAGGGGTTCATCTGGATATGGCATCATTGATAACTGCCCTCTGGATGTGACCATGCCAATGCCTTAAAGTGCATTTCTTGCTTGTAAGATATGATGGAAGACTTAAAATTTAACAGATGATACTCACAGCTCTAAGACCATACGTATTTCTGAAATCAAGTTCATAGACCAATCAGTAGGAATACACTCATAAAATAAACCATGTAACTAGAGTTTGGAACACAGCTTTCCCATTTACATAAAATGAAAAAATATACTTGAAGTACATACATTCTTTATGTGTGTTCCCAAAATAAAAATATGATAGCACTACAACTGAGATTTATATTAATATTGTGGTAAATTTTGAAACAAGATACATCAGATATGTCTTTTAACAATCAGTAAAATAATACTGGGGTTTGGGCCTTTTGCTGTCTAATCATGCTTTACTCAAAATAATTAATAATAGTAACAATATCAATATATCAATAACAATAATAACTCACAGCAAATTTATTTTTTCTGAACTTCAAACACAAGTTTCTAGGATTCCATTGATCTAGTAATGTCAAGTAAGGGAGTCTTTGTTAATTAAATTATGCTTGGATCATATTTTAAGATATTTAAGTCATACAATCCACAATTTTACACATTTTTTGTCCCTATTTCTTTGAGTAGTACAATTATCATTACATTTCAAATTTTTCTAATGGGTCCATTTCATCCAGAATATAGGATAATTTCCATTCACTTACTTTAAGCAAACAGTAACTTATGGCTCCAATTCTCTTTCAGACTTTGGTGCTTGAGCTTTTCTACCTTGACAAGGATCAGGTACCTCTTATGTGTTTGTTTTTAGGCTAAACACATTAGCACTTCTGATGTCCACTGACATTGTGGTATCAAACAATTGAAATTTACTGAAATACAGCACTGAAAATCAACATCTCTTTAATTCAAATTGTAGGGACTATGTCTATTCACACAGCTGCAAAGCATAAAACTCAGATCTGTCACAAAGTACAGTCTGTAAATCGGATAAAGAAAGGCTTTTCTAACATTAAATCTCTTCATCTAAGACTAAAATGTCCACTACATCTTGAACTCTACAGACTTTTTTCTCAGTCTTAATGTTTATTTTTCCTGACCTTGTTTTACCTCAACCTTTTCTTTATGTTCACCTTGTACTTTTTCTGAGTTGATTATAGCATGCCAAAAAGTAAACTTACTGTGCAGTACTTGGCTAAAAGTCAGCATTTTGAACATTTTGAGCCAAGAATTTCTCAGTTCCAAGCTTTAAAAGAGTCATCAGAGCATCTCGTCCTTGGCTTTCTTAGAAGTTTCAGAAGTGATTTATATTGGTTTTGATTCTTCTGGAGATGTCTGTAGCTTGATAGACTTACAGAGTTCAAAGCACTAATTCTGCTGTTGCTGGACACACTAATACAAGAATCAGCCTGTGCTTCTAGCTAGACTATTAACAGTACTCAGATTAGATGGAAAAAAATACCTCTTATCAGGACCTTCTGATCAGGCCTGTTACAGACAATTAATTAACAAAGCTTCACATTACCTCTGAATTGCTTTTCTCCAGTTGTTAGAGGTGCTGTATGTGACATGACTTATTTATATTGCATCAAAGAAAAGAATACAGGAAGTCAGAAAGTCAGTCACTTTTATAAAATCACATATAATTCTTGAAAATGTGACAGCCTGTCCCTCAGGGATCTAAACAACTGCAAGGAGTCAATAACAGGAGCACTTCTCACAAAATTATTGTATTTTGGAAAGTATAAATGGCTAAAAAAAGCTCAAAATAGTCTATGATATACCAAGAAACTCTGGGAAGTAAAAGATTTAAAATAGTCTTTGCTGGGATGGCTTTCAGGAATAGAGGAAATAGGGTTAAACCTAGAATTCTGCAAAGAACAGACTTTTTATAATTTCAAATGTAATTTCTTTCAAAGTAACAGTAAATGCTGAAATAACAAAACTCTACAAAGCAACCTCATATCTTATCATCACTATACTTCAATGTCAATTCTTTTTAATGTGGTTGATGAAATTTAATATGAAATATAATTGCAGTTTCAGTATTAAAGGAATAAAAACAATAGAAAGTTTTGCCATTGCTGACTTTTTAAGGTATTGAAAGCAAAGTTCCAAGAGTTTCTAAGTGTTGAAAGGTACTTAAATTGCAACATAATTTCAAATTTTCAAAACCTTGTTTATGTCAGTTTTTTCTCTTATCCTATTAGTGCCTTTTTAAACAATTATATTTTAAAACTGTAAAACAAGTATATGCTTTCAATTTGGCACATAGGTTGAGTAAAATTGCCTGAAGCAACAAGGGGATTAAGTCAGTGGTATTTAGTTATCTTAGTTACATATTTTAAAGTTATTTTTTATATTTAATGATCATACATTAAATCTTTTTGTGCAATGTCTGTAAATGCATTTGTAAATACACACACGTAAAATATTTTCTGTTGAATATTTTATGTGTCTTATCCTAATAAAAACTTAATAATGTAGATTTTTTAAGAGACTAATATCTTACTGAAAACAAAATTTTGTCAGGTCACCCTTTCAAATTCACAATAATCATTTTAACAAAGTGCTTCATAGCAAAACCAGTTTTGAACCAGAAGGAACTATTGCCTTAGATGATGATGCTAGCAAGGCTTCAGGCAGTCTGAAGGTGTTCTGGTCACCAATTCCTGCTAAGTTATTTTCACCTCAGAAGCAGGATGGAGGGAATGCAAAAGAGTCAGAACACCTCTGCACACAAAACTCACAATGCTTAAAAATCACAATAAAACACAATAAAGTTTTTTATACTGATTTTCATACCATGAATCACACATACGTACTTTTTACATTGGTAGTTTACTTTTGGAATTTTTTTTTCCTTTTTGATATAGCTGCTTTGTTGAATTTCTCTTTACTCATCCTTTTAAATTTAAAAGGGAAAAGGACATCAATTATGAGTCATCCAGGTATCATGGTTTAACCCCAGCCAGCAACTATATATAAACTCAGCCACTTACTCGTTGCCCCAACCCTGTCCCTGGTGGGCTAGGGAGGAGAAAAGGAAACAAAAGTAAAATTCTTGGGTTAAGGTAAGAAGACTTTAATAACTGAAACAAAATATAATATAAAATCACTAGTACTAATATTAATTGTAATAGAGGAGGAAAGCAAGAGTGGAATAAAACCCCAGAAACAAGTGATGCACAATACATTTGCTCACCATCTGCTGACTGATGCCTATCCCATCCCCCAGCAATGATCAGTCCCTCACAGCAAACTCCACACCCAGTTTACCCTGGGCATGATAGCTTGTGGTGAGGAGCATCCCTTTGGCCAGTTTGGATCACCTGTCCTGGCCGTGCTCCCTCCCACGTTCCTGTTTGCCTTCTCACTGACAGAACAGGAGACTCTGAAAAGCCCTGTTGACTTAGGATCACCACTACTCAGCAACAGCCAAAATATCCATCTGTTATCAACATTATCCTCATACTGAATCCAAAACACAGCACTTTGCCAGCTACTATGAAGAACATTAACTCTGTCCCAGAGGAAACCAGAACCATATCCATCCCTTATTCCATATCATTTATGTCATGTCATGTCCCACACCTCCCAGTACCCACCACCTTTCCTGTCGTTTGATATACACAAATATAATTTCCTTAGTCTGTGGACTATCCCTGTAGAAGTTCATTGAGTACCTTTAGTCCATGAACTGGAAATCCATCATAACAGTCTTTCAGACAGCAAAGATGGTGTGTGCTGGTATATTTTTCTTTGTTCAAGCCAATTTTGATTCCATCACTGCTGTCCCCATCCACTTTCATCACATTTCTTTCTTCATTAATGTGATGGTCAGAAGGCAATCAAATTCAGTTTCCTAGATCTCTAGGTGTTAATACAATCTCTATAAGGCACCCAGTGTGGTGATGGTGGTATAACTGCCATGATAGTGATAGTATACAGTGTTATAAAGTAATTGTTATTGTTGCCATTGTCCAGGTTATCAATTTAACACTTGTATATATATAGCTGCTCTTATGTATTTCAGAAATGAAAGCTGCAAAAATGCTTTGATAACCATCCACCTCCTCTACTGAAGAAAGATACGATATAAATGTCTTTGATTATCACAGCTTTCACCAAAGATGATATATCAGGAAATATTCAACAGGTGGCAGATTCTCAGTAGAAACCTATAATAAAAACATCATTAAATTCAGTATAATAATGTAATTTTCATTCACTGGAATTCTTATTCTCAACAAAAGAAAGTCTATGTACAGATTTTAACTTTTACAATATAGTAATAACACAAGTTTTTCTCTCAATATCTTCAATTTCAGTTAAAACACTCTCTGTGTTTCATTCAGATTTGTTTAATTAAAATATTCATTCATTTGGGAGAACTGAATATTTGGAGAGGTATCACCCCATATTTGGTATATTATTGGTATAAGGTGATATAGCCATTAGCTAAGTAACACTTTTATATTTTATCAAAATCTAAAACAATCCTGTTGATCATTAACACATTGAACTATTTCAACAAATATCAGTGTTAGTATTCTTTTCTTCTATACCTTGTTCTGTAAAATATTGTTTATAAGCTTTGCAATGTGTTGTCTTCACAATATAAGTTTCTTTCTCAACTCTCACCCTAAAAAGCTTGAGTTATCAAAAACATATTTCAATGAATAAAATTGCAGATTTATAGGGTTGGAAGAGACAATGGAAGTTTGTTTAATTTATCCTTATGTCTCAATACAAGATCACCTTAGGTCATGGAGACAGATGTTTGTGCAGCTTCCAACAATAAAGGCCAGCAGTCTGCTCCAGCTGTCCTGCAGCCTTTTGCAGTGTTTCACTGTCTGGATCATCAGAAAGTTTTTCCTCATGACTACCCTTAATATCAGCTTGGTGCAGTAACAAGAACCAGAGTTAAGCATGCAGTTCTCACTGAATGTCAAAGACAATTATCTGATTTCCCCATACCATGTATGCCTTTAACCTCTTTCTATACTTTTAATCATAATGATATCTTTATTTGGGCATGTTTTAATAAGGTTTACAATAATAATAAAGTTTTCTCTCTGTACAAAGGTGTTCTTAAGCTGTTTAATTACATCTAGAATATTTAGAGTTGCCACAAATAAGTAACTGTAAAAATGATCCATTAGACAGCAAAGTAGCAGGTATGAAGAGCTTATAGTAGAGGATGAAGCAACAGTTTCCTTTCATAATACTTGGAACAGAAAATCAACACACTCATTATGGCATATCAAACAGTCTTTGGGCAGCAATCTCAGAATTTGAAGATGTCAGATTATCCAATCAGGTCTCCTGACTACATTATTTTAGCAAAATATTCATGACATAAGAAATTCAGGCAGGAGAATAAAGCTACATTAATTATCTGTGCTTGTCCTTGGACTATTTTTGTCCTGAATATGTATTTATACACAACTGTGCTGCTCCGTTTCCATAGACTGATTCACCCATCCCTGTCATCTAATATGGACATTTTTACTATCATATTATGCATGCAGATGCAGCACAGGATCTCAGTATCAAACATTACACCATGCTTTTTTTCCATATATCATTCTCTTCACAACTTAAAATGCTTGAAATTATAAGAAACACATTCAAAATAGTTTATTCAGGGTAGGGGTTTCCAGTATATGTATATACAATTATAATTAAAGTTTGTTGTTCTATTTTGTAGATAGATATTGGCTTTCCATCCTTTTCCAATTTGAATGTTAACAGCTTCAGTAGCCATTTAAATTCTATATCAAATATTTCTGCAAAGCTTTCTATATTTTTGATTTTTCTCTTAATTTATTTCTGTTGTACATTAATTTAACAAATGAAATTTGTTTATATAATTTATTTATGGAATTATGGCTGTAGATTACAATACAATCCTTACCCTAAACATTTTGAAAACCACCTCAGTCGTAATAAGACACAATATAGCTAATATCCCCTTTTTGCCATCAAACTGTTAGATGGTAGATTATCTACCACCAAATGGTAGATTATCTACCTAATCTTTCACAATTTCTTAAAGTCATTCATTAAAATTGCAGTGGTACAATCATATTATAAAATTCGGTATGTTTTAATTGTGTATTTTATGTATAGAATTCTGAAGTTTTATGTTGAAGTTTTTTATGTTGGTTTTCTCAAGACTGCACAGGCTGCCTTCCTTTATTGTGGAAAATGGCTACCCTACAATCAGTCCTTTTCTGTCTGTTAACAGTGGTTTTAACCATTCAGGGCCCTCTGTTATCTCTTAAGGGTAATTCAGTCCCTTTAACAAGCATCAGTGTGGGATCTTGAATGACCTCCAAGAAACTAGAGTACTTTTATCACTTCTCTGTTGAATTCTCTAAAATTATTTTTTGGTAAACCTTATAAATTTGATAAATTTTGTTCCATTATTTTATCCTTCTTAATAATTGGACTGAAGGACTAAAGACAATGTTAAAGAGAAAAAAATATAACTTTTTGTGCTATTGTGTGCCTGGATGTATGTGCCAATCTTTTGAAAAATAGAATTCTTGTTCTAGAAGAATCGTCTCAATTTTTTTCTGCTGAAAATCTAAAAGTCAGGAATAATTCTAGTAATTTCTTAGATCTGAAGTTTCCAAAAATTAGCTGGTATGTAACTTAGGTTGTTCTAGGCAAAGATTATTCTACTAAAAAAAAATAAATATTAAACAAAAAAAATCGAAAGAAGATGACTCACTTCATTTCTGAGCAACTAGGTATTTCATGGGGCAAAAGCAGCAGTTCTCTATTAAAATAACCATCCCTGAAGTTTTGACCTAGCCAAAGACAAGTTTAATCTTTCCAACCTCCATTGTAGCACAAACATTATCAGTCAGAGGAATCATCACTGAATGCATTTTGATATAAGAAACTTAACCATTACTATAGAAATGGAAAAAAAAATCAGAAATATATGATTCTGTAAGAATTTAGGATTCATGTTAGTTAAACAAATCAATAAGAGCCTTCATTAGTAGTAGTGAATAAAACAGGTAACACACTTGCTGTGCATAAACGGGGCAGTAATGAGTAGAAAATATCCAAAGTCTGAAAAAGTTCTGCAGCCTATTAGTAAAGTATGATTCGTCTTGTCTAACATAGGCATTTTTAAAACAGGCTAAAAGCTAAATGCTTTCCAAGTGCCTGTTTCTTTCAGTTGTCTGTAAAGGAACCCTGCTTACCTCAGTTGTAGATGTCTGTGGAGTGGATAGCTCAATTAGGTGCAATTAATCCTTTCTGCAGAGCTTCCTTTGTCAGTGTGGTAAGTACATGGCACAAGGGAGAGATATAGCATCCACACTTTAAAAGAATGTTGTAAAATTGGGCAAATTGCTGAAAAAATTGAGAGTGTAAGAACTACTCTGTCCCGGAACTTTGTGTTATGATGAGGCACAAAGAGGTGACTTTGAATAAGGCATAAGAATTGGTCAAGATGTACTTCAGTCAATAATGCTGCTGGGAGGAATCCAGGGCTTGACTAGCAAATATAGGGGTCAGACGAGATGATCTATCACCATGAACCTTATACTCTTAATCTCTGTGAGAAGAGCAAGGAGAGAAGAATGAAAATAAGATAGTACGCTTGAATGCTTTCAATTTTTTCTGGTTAAGAGCAGAATATGTCCTCAATGGAAGCACTTATGAAATTAGCTTTAGATGGCAGCAACCCCTTCAGACTGATAACAGAAGCAACTATTTTTTTATTCTCCAGGAATTAGGGAAAGAAGATGAAAAAGTCAACTTCCATGCACAGCAACTAACAGTGTCAAAAAAAACCCGCCTATCTCTTTATTTCATATATTTCTTGGGAAAATAATGACTCTTATGGAACATATAGATTTCATAGAAAGAGTAAATGAAATTTTTGCAAATAACTCCATGCCATTTTATATTACTGAGTCATGGACAGACACTTTTTATGCTGTTATATGGAAATATAAACACAATGGGTACCTCCACTTGAATAAAACTGATCTATTTTTGGTTCTGTATCTACCTTGTAAATTTGACTTTATTAGTTCATCATTTGTGTAAGTGCTGATGCAGCTTGCCGTGTCTACTTAGAAACTCCATGCCAGAGAGAGGCACTGAATTGCCAATTTCTCACCCATAATTGCTGCTGCTTAACCACTGGACACAGCTCCTTCTCTTAATAGTTTTAAAAGACTAAAAGAAAGGCAATAAATTATCATAGCACTTCACTTTCATTACATTCTTAAAGGGAAAGAATAAAGCAATAACTTTTTTTTTAATCTTCAACACAAAAAATTAAAGGAAAAAATAGGATAGTGGGGAAACAAGTTGTTACAATGTCGAACTGCAAGAAAGAGCAAAGCCTTCTGCTAAAACTAATAATTGTTGGCAGTGAAAATTTTCCAAATACAATGGAAGAAAATCTAACAGAAAAAAATAATGATGAGTAAATACTGTTTCTGCAGTGAAAACGTCTAAGTCATTGACAGAACCTGGCAACAAGATTTGAAAATGATGCCTGAAAGATCCTCTAATAGCAATTTAAGTAAATATAATCTGTTTTAAACTTAAGGATGCTAAATGGAGTAGCAGATAGAAAACTTAGAAATAAATAAATGCAATAAAATTTTTAATCCTCTAAGCCTTGTGTAACTCTGAAGAGTCATACAGAGAAGCCAATAAAATATAGTAAAAATAAAATCTTACTTTAATAAGAGAAACAGAGGGAACTAAATGAAAGAGCTAGATGACAATACAACAGTTTGCTTTTGTGAGGCAGTATTTTTTCTTACTAGGAGAAAGAGAACAATGAGTACAGCCAACATGAAAAAATCTTTCAGTTTCAACATGGAGAAATACTGAAAGCTTTACAGACTACCTCTAAATAAAGTGCAGACAAAGAAGGATTGAGATTAAAAGATCCTTCACCACTGACAACGGAGGAGTAACAAAAGAGAAAAGTGTAAAATTATTTTTAGAAAGGAGTTCTGCATAAGGAATGTCTTGTGATTTTAGGCTGAATCCTGAGTCATTCAGAAAGTTGATGTGAATCAGATAAACACCTCCAAGTTTTGGTGTTATGGACAGAGGGGAGAGTAGATTTACTTTGGTAGAATACTAGTAGAAATTAAAATCTCCTTTCCCTTGACTCAGCTTTAGTCAATAAGCCTGCTGGAAGACCAAATTTAGTCAATATCCCACCAGTGCTGAAGAAAGAATAAATTAATCCACAGCTGTAGCTTCTCCTGAACCCTGTAGGGATGGGGGAGCAGAACTGAACATGAGTTTAGGGTGAGACTCAGCTCAGCCAGATCCAGCTACCTAGCTGCTAAGCTTCTGATGTAAGATGGCTATTCTGTATGTGGAGAAGGTTAATACCTCCAAAAGAGGCTTTATCTCCTCTGAGGACACCATGCCCAGGTTGATGTAGCTATCTTGCTCCATTGATGGTTTGAACAATTTCAGTGTCTAGCATACAGCAAATCCCACTTGGGTGGTCAAAGTGAGATAAAATGCAGACTTTCCTATGACACAAAGTCAGTCTTTTACTGAGTAGGCTTAATGCCAGGTATTCATTTTGAGACTTTTTTTTTTTTAGAAAAAACTCATTTGTTTTCAGAGTTTTTTACTTTGCATGCATAGACATTTATTAAAGAAAATATTCCTTGCTGTAGGTGCAACTACTGCTGTTTCTCTTTTTAATGTTTCTATGTGGCCTTCATCTCACCTTTTCATGCAGGCATAGCTATACAAATTTGCCTCATTTCTCTCTTGCACTGTACTTCATCCAGGCCTCTGGACCAGCTGAGATCTGCAGGAAAGCTAAAACTCTTGCAATTTGTCTGTACTGACACATTATTAATAACACTTGTTTTATGTTAAAGTCATATGATTGTGTAAATGTTAATTTGAATCTACATTCCTCTCCAGAGTGAGCTAAATCTGTCTCTGTGAGAATGGAGAAGTGTGCGCTGGTTCTCAGTCTCCACATTCACTAAGGGCTTGCCTTTAGGGTGCTCATGAATACAGGATTCAGAATTCAAATTATATTTCATTCTTTTGGCTTCTTACCAGTCTTACACGCATCTCAGAAGAAACAAAACCAGACCAACAAACAAACTGCAAGTTTCTTCACCTGTGCTGTAAGCAAAGGTTGAGTTCCCAGATGTGTGAGCTGACACGGGCCGAGGAGCGGCCCCGGCGCCTCCCGCGCCAGGCAATGTCAGGGCACAGCAGGCTTTGAGAGCCAGGAGCTCGTGTAGCACCCTGCACCAGCTCAGCAGGCAGTGAGGAATGCCAGACATTCCCAGAAATGTGTAGCTAGCAAGCTGCCAAATTCCGCACCAGCTGGGTGAACTTCTGAGACATCCTGTGAGAGTCACATACGGACTGCACTGCAGAGGCCTCGCATGGAGGAGCTGGAACAACATTCTTTATCTCTTGTACTATGTGCTTATTTTTTACCTAGCTGAAATGTTGTGAGTGTTTATCCAAATATAAGCCTTTCAAGAACCACACATAAGTGGTGGAGAGCTTGGAAGGTTTTCATGGCAAAATATTTTATTAGACTTCAGGAAGCTATTACTGGAGAAAAAGGTGTTCTTAAACTTTTCCTTCATGCTGCATTCCAAGATTCAAAGCTTGGTTATTCATTTTAATTACATTTAGGTGAAAAGAAAGCCTTAAAAATGTAAATCTTGTACTTTTGTCTTTATGGCAATCAGTAAAGATTGAAACAATAGTACTAAAATATTTCTAGACATCTTCCACTCATCTTAATTGGAGGAGTTAACTTTGAAGATTAATTTAAATGCCAACATTTTTAACTATTTCACTGCTGCTTGTCATCTCATCACTACCCATCAACTGTGGATGAATGTACCTGTCATACTATGATGTTTTATTAATTTGAAAGAACATTTCGTAGAAATATGACAGTAGGTTTACTTAGAATATGCAAATAGCTATTTAGTTTATTGCACATTCTTTCAATCATTTGGATAATTGCGATTCTTCTGTTGCTCTGACAAATTAGAGTAAAATGGTTCTTATATAGCCAACAGCTGAAAAAATATGACTCCTGGAGAGCAGCTTGCTTGCTAGGAGTAACTACTCCTGCAGTCCTTGTCACCTGCTTTGGGTTTAGAAACAGTGAAAAGTGATGGGAAAAGGATGATCCATGCATGATGGAAATATCGATTAGTATTACCAATAAAGTTAATTAAAATATTGTTTTTCTGCCAAAATGTTATTAAATAAAAGTTATTAAATGAAAATTAAGTTTGATCATTTTAACTACCTATCCTTTGAGGAAAACTGGTTAGAGCTAAGTTTCAGTACTTATTTTAAACCTTTACTTTTTTGTTTACTGAGATGCCTAAGAAATGTCACACTTTTAATGTGACATTATTTCTAACCAAAAGACGTTATCAGTATTTAGGAACTATGGGTTTTTATTCTGGAACTTAAGATTGATTTTCTCCTTATTGCATGTAAAAACTGAAAGAAGTTAATGTTCTGTTATTCAGAGACAAAAGAAGGGCATGAGATTGTTTATATGGCTTTTATTCATTTATAAGACCAAAGTTTACCACATTTACTAGAGAAATGTTTTAATTTTTTTTCTAGGAAAAAAAAGTATTAGTCTAGTAAACTCTAAATTAGAAAACGTGTCCCTGTCCAGAAATTTTATGCCTTGAGTAGAAAAAAAGAGCTGTCAGACTCCCTTAGTCACAGACCCATTTGCTCAGAATTTCTTCCTGTCTTTAGCCTTGGGTGTCATTTTCAAGAGCTGTGTCCTACTTGTGATCAGTACTCAGTGATCACTATTCTAATGCAGAAAGCAAATATTCACAGAAAGCTGCATAATTTCCCCACATCTTGCAACACTGTAAGGAAGCAATGAAAAGTACTTTTATAACTTCCTATGCTTTGATATTTTAGTAGCACCATCACTTTTCCTGTTGTCATTTTTTACACTATTTCATTATATTCAGAAGATTGCTGATGAGAATTTAGTGACTATAAGTTCCACAACAAAGGGAGCAGCATTATCCTCTCAGACAAGTTAATGAGCTAACATAACTACTGTTAATGTGTTTGCATTTTTGAAGTCAAACAAAAGGTAATACAAAAAGTGCTTATTCAAAATTGGCCAATATTGCTTCATTAATTATGGTCACTAGGTCTTCCGGTCACTGTAACTCTTCAACACCCTTCTATATCTCCTTTATCCAGATGCTGGTCTATGATCATTCAAAATACCTGAATCGTCCTTCTATAGTCAGCTGTGTTGTTCTCACCATCCACTACATTGAAAAAGGACAGTTCTGGTCTCTCACCCCTCCTTACCTTGGCCTTTCCTCCTCTGCCTCTTCTTGTGATCCTACAGATTCCCCTCCTCCCCTGTGCCATCTGTGGCTCACTTCCCAGTCTCCCTAGGCTGTTTAACTAACAAGGCAGGAAGCTAAGCAGTGTCTGAGTTAGATCAGTTCTCTGAGTCACCTAAGACCAGACTCTTTTCCCAGAGGACAGATAAGCTCACCCAAAGACAGAGCTGATTGCTTCAAGGCCTTCATTTCCAGTGGTGACAGGTTGCTATGTTCCTGTTCATCCCAGCTTATCAAACCATAGCTTTACTTATAGGACTGTTATATAGACAGGACTGCAGGCTAGAGTCCTGATACTAGCATGGATTTGGAAATGGTAACTCAAGTATCCCAGAAAAACACATTTTGTGTAAAGTTAGGATTTGCACTCAAATGCTTTGGTGGCGCAGTAGGTCAGTACACCTCCACCAATACAACAACACTAAAGCTAGTAGGCTGACTTGCTTATGTAGCATTTTAACAAAACAGAGTTCCAGGTCTACCTGACACAGAAAACATTTCTAATACAAACAGATTTTAATAAAAACTAATAAGCTGAATTTTGTATCACACTTAAGCGAATTTAGGAAAAAAATTAACTATGTAGTCATAACAGCTGTTTGTGTATAGATGGGCATATCCTAATATATTTTATATTTGCATGTGTGTGCATAAAGAGGGGTATGCTGTCACATATATTTACAAACATATGTATTGCTTATATATGAACCCCTCAACTATATCAGGAATATAATACACTCAAATAATTTGCTTGATATGCTGCATACAAAACTTCAAGTTTAATGATGGAAAGAGATTAATCATGTTAACATAAATGATTCATCCTGCTCTATACAGAATTTCTCTTTTTATAATCTGTTACTTATATTTATTGATAGGGAAAACAGCAGGCAAGTGAAAAGCTTAAATAGGTGAAGCAGACTGAAATTAATTAAACAGACAGTGCTAGTTGAAGCATCTGCACACTGCAGAGGACCCTGACCTGGGAACAGCTCTTACCCTCAGGCCCCATGGCACAGACCCGCTGTCAGATCTGAAGGCCTTTGTTAACAACAAGCTTATTGGTGAGATCAGTCACAGGGAATCAGTTTTGGTTCATTCCAAGGCAGTGAGGTTTTGTTTGTAGATGTCAGGAGGGATTTAGCAGAGGAGAGTTTATAGAGAAATAGCCATAGGATAACTAATTAAATTGAAAGATTTCCATCCCAAGCTGGAGGAAGATGCTTAAGCTCCAGAGACTCACAGCCCTGGAAGTCACATATATTGTTCTGAGACTTTCCCATCACTTTAGAGGACCTGACTGTTCAAGGTGTAAACAATAATATTTGGCTTCATCACGTGTTCCGCTGTCTAACCTGGGAAGAAAAATATTTTCTTTCAAAAATAAACAAAAATATAGCATGTCAGTATGAAAATGTTTCTCCTAGACTACAGTTCAAAAAATAATCCCATATAAGCACGTGTATGAACAATTTGAAAGAACATGGGCTTGTGAGTTGGTATGAGTTATGCTTGCCCTACACTGGTAAAATCGTTTAATTAAAAACAGAATAAAGAAAACAACTTTGCAAAATGATGATTGAAAATCCCTGCAGGATTATAAAGTATTTGGGGTAAGAACCAATATAGTGCCCAACAAAACTATGCAGTTTGCTGCTGCAATATGTTGTTTTGCTTCTCTTTAGAGAAAGGGAGAATAAAATATTGATCTTGACAATTATTCCTTTTTCTTCTTCAATGACTGAAAAGAGATCTTTACAAGGCTTGAAATGCCAAAGTTTTTAATGGGGGGACAAAAATACTCTCCAAAAATTTCCATGAAAACTTGAATCAGTACCCTGAAAGACTAGAGAGCAGGAAATAGTAGAGAGACAATAAAGGTTAGAGAGGCAATAAAGGTTTGAGAGACTCAGCTGAAGCAAGGAAAAGCCTTTCTGGAAACAGTGAAGATGATAAAGGCTGGCTTTTTTTCTGGTTGATTGTATTCTCTGCTAAATAAGTCAGAAAGTCTGATCAAAGCTTTTCCAACATTTAAGAAATTTAGTATCTCTGGCTGCCTTGTAAATTTTTGTGTCTAATAAGGAGTAAGTTCTTTAAGTACCTTCCTAATTAGAGTTACTAACAGTTACCTAACTTTAGCAAATTTTTAAGAACTTCACATTTTTCAGACCTCTTCCAATCTGTCACAATTTATAATCAGTGAGCAGGTTCAAAAACTAGACAACACACATGCAACACAACTTTAATGTTTAATAAATTTTTTTTACAGGAATAGATTTAAAAAATTAAATTTTAAAATCAAAATAATATAAATCTCAGACCTGTCAAACAAAAATTTAAAAAAATTAAAAAATAATTTTTGAGGTTATTTTTTCAGTGGTCCTTTTTAATAATAAATTTTACTAGTAATGGTGTGCAATAATTAAAATGATAAATAAATTATACATTACAAAGCTATTCAAATTTACGTATGGCAAACACAAAGTATTGAGGAATGTAAGAACAATCCTTGATATTTTCAAAATAAACTTTGTGTTATAATAAGGAAAGTTAAATGGAAGAGCAATATCTGAGGCCAAACTCAAGAATGGAGCAAATATACAATGTTTTTTTCACTCTTTCACTCTTTTGTGAAAATGTGCTTCTGCTGTTGATGTGTATTACAAGTGTATTAATCAGTAAAAAATTATATTTTAGAATCTGAGAGTTCTTGACAGATGTTTTTCCCAATTAATTAATCAACTTTTAGAACTGATGTATTTTTTTTATTTTTCATTCAGTGTTCATATGTATAGCCTAATGTGAATAGTTTAATTTAGGCAATGAAAAATGAAATTTGCAAAGAGTCCCAAGATTCTGTATTGTAAGAAATAACAAATGATTACTTCTGAATTACATTTTATCTGGCACTTCTTAATTTATAAACCTCTATATCATATTCCATCAAACACATTTTGCAAATGGAAAGTTTAATAGGAGAACATAGAAAGTGCAAAAAACCTTGTCCATCTCTGCCATTAAACTAATCTGTCCACCCAGTGTAAAAGTTTTCCTTGATGAGTGTCCTTGGGATAAAAGTTTTTTAACTACTATAGGAATAGTCTAAGATTTATAAATAGAAAATATCTGTCTGTATTTAGGTTTTCCTGAATAGATCCAATGAATTAAGATCATGATTAAGTAAAGGATAAAATAAATTCATTATAAAATGAATCAAAATTTGATTACATAATTACATTTGATTACATAAACCCAGAAAAGATTACATTCTTTTATCAAATGAACAATTGTGGACTTTGTAAAAATTTACAGTTTTACAAAGTTGAACTACTGGCAAGGATTATGATTAATATATGCTACCAGTCTGTTTTATCCAGTTTACAGAAAGAACTGATTGTATTCCCATAAATTTGTTGTACTCAAAAATGTTATGGCCAAAATAAGAGCACCATATATGTACAAAGCTGGTCATATACTCTTACTCTAAGTATTAACTGTCCAATAAAAAAATGGTTATTATATAAGATGGTTCAAAGTGCTTACCATTAAAATGGTGCACACAGACACTTCCCGGTCTCTGGGCGTGTCTCAGATGTTGCACTCACTGTCGTAAGGCCAGTGGCTTCATTCAGGGGAGAAACCACAGGGCTGGTGTCTGTATCTTTGCTTGGAGGGTACGGGGCTGGTGTTGGTTGTTTCTTTCCCTTTAGAATCCACTTGGAGTCAGTTTTTTCTGTCAATCGACTTGCTGTACCCCTTGCTCTTCTGCTTTTGTCTGCAAATTAGTTTTACATACAACTTTATGTGTTCTAAATATATTGTATATTTTCACCTTATTGTCTTTGTTATCTCTAAAGGTACATATGCCTGACACAGGGGTTTTTGCTTTTGATGACCTGGAATTAACCACTGGTGAATTGTTCACAATCATGGGCCTCCAGTGTCTAAGTCTGTGCTTCAGTGCCTTTGACATCACCCTGTGCCTGCTCTCCCCTTTTGATAGCATAGGGTTAAAATGTTTTAAAATCACGGGAAATGTGTACAATAGATTCAGGGGGTATGGAAGGAAAGGTAGGCCCCGGGAAAGGGAGCCAGGGTTGGGTAGGCTCGGGAACAGACTGTCTTTACTAGATCATGTGAAACTGTACCTGCATAATCAGTAAATGATAAATGATATGATTGTTAGATGTAATGATTATTTGGTAACTGAATATGATTATTGTGTAATCTCAATAAGAATCATGAGAAACTATGTTTGGGGGGCTTGGAAATTCATGCTTGGGTAAAGTCAATGTATACAATAGAACAATGCAAGTTTAATAATTAATATGTAGTTATATAATGAAAAGGGTATAAAAACATGTCCATCTCGAATCCATGTCAGAGTCAGATTTGAGTCTGTACCCCTGATTCCCAGAGCTCCTCAATAAAAGCACCTACATATCATCATCCTCCGTGATTATGTGTTTCTATGCTAACACTTTCAACCCACTCACAGCTGCATTTTATTCTGGGGTCAAAGTTCATTCTACACAGAAGGATCTTAGTTGATATTACTTACTTGATATTAGTATCCATTAGTTAGAGGTATACATATATAAAACAAAAAGTGTTAGACTGCACCATTATGCAAAGCAAAGGAAAAGCCAAAACAGCATATATTACAGTTTTCTGGGTATTAGATAATGGTGTGACAAGCTGAAACAAGTTTCTAGACAGAGCAAAAGAAGTCCTGACAAAGCCTGACAGGACTTGATGCTTGTTCTGTTAGCTTAGCACACAGTCTGTGACCTGTTACAAGCAACAGCAATAGCAAATCCATGTTTGCTGACCGACAAGGTACATGTCTGTCTCATGTATTTCCTTTTACAATCCCTGGTTTTATTGAACATTAGCTAATGCTTGTTATGACTTCCCACAGAGACCTTGTAAGAAAAGCATCTTTCTCATTATGGTGAAATGTCTCTTTTAATGAGGAACAACATGCTACCCTCATAATACTCCTGAAATAATGTCTTTCATGGAAATATTAAACCATCTCTCTGACAATAACACATCACAATACCTCACAAAAAAGCAACCTAAAACTACCTATGAATTAAGATACATACTTTTCTGAGAGTAAATTGAATCCTTTGCCATAGAACACTTATGATACTCAAATGGCCTCCTGCCTGTTGATTCTCTTGCAATTCACATCCAATTCTTCTGTTCTGTCTCCAAGTCTCTTCACAAATATCATTGGTGACCTCTGACCTTGCTCTTGTCACTCAGTCTTCTGCTTTCTGGAATATAATTTCTATAATTATTACTCTCCCACCTCCCTTCATATAGCTCCTCCTTTCAGGGTTCCTCTTGTATGACAAACAGTTCTTCCCAGGTACTGTCATAAACCAGGAGTTTTTCTATTGGATGTCTCAGTTCCCACCACATCTAATTTGTTGTAGTACAGTCTTGTTGCAGAACAGAAATACAAAACATTACTTCTTTCTTCCTATTGTATTATCCTGAGATAACATTGACACATACAAAATATATTACAGAAAGCTGTGAATGAAACCTGGATATGATTATTTATAAATCTCTTGAGCAAAGGAAGTTAAAGCTTAATTAGTTGAACAAGAAGATATATCACAATAAAAGCAGATACTATGAGAACATAAAAATTAGTACTTTAATTAGTTTTTCAATTACTTCAGATAGCTGCAAGCATTATTATTAAAAATACAGTATGAGACTTTAAATGGCAAGTATGGTCTAAAACTAAAAAAACAGCCCTCAGGTCTCTTTCTAGAGGTTAGAAAGAAATAGTTTCATGCTTAAATGTGACATTTTTTCTAATATTTAACAAACAAACTTTGTGGAGAATACTCCTTTGACTGTGTTTGTGTAATTTTCTCTGACCATCAAAGAGAACTAAAGTGAATAATTCCTCATATGAAGTGAATAATTCCTACACTAGAGATGCTTAAAATTAATTAACTAATTACCCAAATGCCTCCTACTGATGAGAAAACATATCTTGTCCTCTAACCTAAGATGACATAGCATAAACATCTGGAGGGATTGGTGAAAATTTATGAAGTTCTGAAGGGATTTTAGCAAAATTTTCTTCTTATTTGTTTTCTTTAATAGGAAAATCAAAATGTAACTGCTTTTACAAAGACACAAGTAAGATCTGCCACATTTTGAAAGTGACTTTTTATCTTAGCAGCTGAAGAGAGAACTTCACAGTTGTCTGAGAGCAAGAACTGCTTATATGATCAAAACAGCCATTGTATAAAGATAGAAGCAGTTGCAGATGCTCAGCAAGAGATAAATCTATTCTTTCATGTGTGAACTAAACTCTTAGCATCTATTCTTGACCTTCTGATTTATGATTTTACTCTTGGACAAAATTATTTGATTAAATTTCCTTTTAGTTGTTACTGCAGTGGATTTTTATTCAACATTTACCTATAATGATATTGTTAGCATATCAGAAAGGGATTTCCAAATTCAAGAATTTATTCTTTTATCGACAGAGAAGACTCCCCTCCTGTACCTTGTCTGTGTATGTGGAAAACCTGCACCAATTTAACCAGATTCCTACTGTTAAATTTCATCATTTTATACAAAAATATATTACTTTCTTTATGCCTTTTCTAAAGGAGAAGTATGCTTGCTTTTCCTTCATACATTCTCACTGCATGATACTTTTCTCATGTACATTTTTGCCCTTTATCCCAGTATGCAGTACTGTAAATCAAATAACTAGAAAAACTAGGCATTAATGTCATGCCTTTCTCACTTCCTTCCCCAAATTATAATCACAAGTTTGTGAGGTCTTCTTTGCCATTCACATCAGTTGTATTTTATATTAGAATTATTTAGGCATCAATTTGAAACTTCTTTTTTATCTTCTTATTCTTTTTTCTTTTCTTTTTTCTTTTCTGTTTTCCTCTTTAATAAAAATGAAATCCCAAGGACTGAAGGGTTTGCTTTTGCTTTTTCACAGGAAGCTCTGAGGCTTATTGCTTGCTGTAGATGAGCCCAAGAAGAAATTACTCTTTTAGTGGCACTGCCTGGAATATGTCTACATGACTCCCTTCCTCCTTCAGCCTCTTCAGTTTCCCAAACAAGAGTGATCTGCATAGCTAAAAATACTGGGAATCAGTCAGAACACAGCTTTTGGTCACAAGCACTACACCTCCAGTATTCCTGCTTTCCACTCTGTGAATAAAGAGAGTTGTAAATATAAAAGAAAGAAATAGAACCAAGTTCTTTTACTATGTTACCAAGGTAATCATAAAAAAGTAAAAGCACATGCAATTCCAAGCACAAGTCCATAAATTTCTTTTCTGGTTTTACATTTTTGTAACATGTATGAAGATCACATAATCAGTTAGTAAACTTTGTCTTTTTTAGATTTCCCATAGGACGTTTTTTTCATAAGCATATTATAAACATTATTGCATTTTCTCTACTCACTAGAGTGCATAGGATATTGAAGAAATGCCCTGTTTTTAAAGAAATGCACAAGCTGCATCCAGTGGACAATACAGAGTGCTCTGTGACATCACAACAGCCTCCAGTTATGCTGGAGACTTTGAAAATTAAAAACCAAGTAGAGTGACCTGTCCTTTAGTTCAGACCACTTATGTATTACATTTTCCAGGTAATTTAGATTCTTAAACTAATTCTAGAGAAATTTAATAATTAATATGGTTGCTAATATGGTTGCTAAGGTAGTATAACCTTGGGAAAGAGAGAATGTGGAACCTGAGTCAAAAGTACACTCTGTTGTGAGTATACTATTGCGAGTATTCTCACAGACCAAATAGCAAATCAGGCAGTATTGGTCAGGAAAGAGAATCTGGCTCATGCCATATCTTCTCATATGCTATTATTTAGTACTTCAAACCTCTTCAAATTATCAGTTCTCATGTATCCTTTCAGAGCTGATGACTAATGTGTTATAGACAGGATTGTTGGTTCTTTTGATCTTCTCCTCCTTTCTGTTTCCTCCTCAGTGTGGGGTGGGTTGAGGGAATAAATAGATATTAGAGTCCTCTTTATTATGTGTGCGCAGCCTCAATATTCAAGCAACCTACTCAGAAGGAATTTCCTTTCTCTTTCTGCATAGCATAGTAGCCATTCCCATTGTCTAGCTCCAGGTATCCTTAGAATAATTTTGAAAATCTTGAACGAATAAGATATAATTTACTGCAAGGATAATCTAAGGGTATATATATTCCTCAGAACACTTTCAAATGAGAACATGGAACATTTTTTTTTATTTCATCTTGAACTTCATGTTTTCCTGAATTTGCTGATTTAGGTTTTTCCCAGTAGTTCTTTATTAGCAAGACAGTACAAGTCTTTACAAACACCAAAGTCCAAATGGAACTTGTACAGGATAGTTTCTTAGAAAATTTGCTTTAGAGTGAAAAAAAAAAAAAGGGATAGGGGACTATTCTCCCTCTTAATTGTATAGGTGAGATCATGCAGTGTCTAGAGTTTTCACTTGTCATTCTCTGATTTTCATTATTTGGCTACACAGTTTGAATGATGATTTGTCAGGTTAAACAGAAGAAATGTCAACATTTTCTTTTGCATCTGGGTATTCCCCATAGTGAAGAGCCAGCACAGACTTGGATTTTGGCTGCCATTGGAGACTAGGGCCTGATAAAGAAGAGAAAACCCTGGGAAGTAAATGGTATTGATTTTTCTCAAGAGCTGACTCTGACCCAGTGACCACACTTCAGTGTTCAATTTACTAAGTGACAAAAGATCCTTCTCCTTCTATTTTGTTTGTGTAGGAGTGTTGCTTTATTCACCTTTTTCCCTTTTTCAGTGCTTAATGTAAATCCTAGGAATCAGGATAGCATGATCAGAGTCTGTATTGGTTAAAAAAACAAACAGAATAATGATTTTATACATTAAATCTTCTTAACTTTTTCCAGACATCTGAAGTTAAATACCTTGAAACCATTAGGATTGTTCTTGTTCGTTACAAAACAGATCTGTGAAGATTTCAACAAGAGCTATATTAGAAATGTAAAAGTAATTAATGGTTTTTACTTCACCAGTGAAGAAGCTAACATAGTGGGAGAAATACAGAAACACAATTAAAATAAATGTTTGGACATCTACTTCTACTTCTCTGCTTCATCCAGTAGATGACCTTTAGGTAGCAAATAACTTTGTGGAGCATTGATGTAGTCAGGACACCAATAAGTCACTTCTTTTACAAAATTAGACATATCCACTAAAGATTCATACTTTCATATGGAGTTCCTGTCAGAAGCACGATCAAATAAAGCAGCTGGTATTTCTGAACATTTCTAGTGCTTCACTGCTGCTAGTCTGGATAGTTAACAAAAATAATTGATTTTTATTCCTTATATTTCACGCTGGGTCTGTTCTGAGTTTGACATGAAAATGCATATCAGTATTCTACTCTTATAGTAACATGGCCAAAGTTAAGGACAGCAAAAAATATGTTCAGTAAAAGAATATAGAAAAAGAAATATGGGCTACTAAAAATTTAATAAGTACTGGTTTTATGCTTTGCTTTTAGCCTGTCAGGGTACTCCTAGAAATAAAGTGGTAAAATTGCCAAACCTTGTGACAGTCAGAGTCCTTTTGAAAGACTGGACATTGCAGCTACTTGAATATAATGGAGTCTATAACTTTAAAATAAAAATAGTCTGGGTTTAGTCCTCAAAGATAAATTTAAGAAAATATGAAAGTGAAGGTTTAGGAGTAGTGGAGAAAACAAAAAATAACAAAACTAAATAAATCTCTACATGTACTATTTTAAAAAGCATATTTTTGGCTTATTTCATAACATTTGTAACATGACTCATGAACACTGCATGCTGGCAGTTGCAGCACAATGTTATTCTGGTGACTTCAGTGAAGATTAATTTGAATTTCACTCTAAACAAAATGTGACTAATTGGCTGATTCATTTTGGTGTAAATGTAGAAGTGTAATGACTCCAGTGTCCTTAAACTTGGATATAAGGGAGACTGAGCTTGGCATAGAACTCCTGTAGGCATTGAGTTGGGTTGTCATATACAGCTCCATGTGGGTCTCTTTCCAGGTTCCAGACCAGGCAGAGAAGAAGACTGATTCAGTAACACTGTGTAGTTCTTAAATACAATGCTTGAGCCAAAATCAACAGAAGAATATACTTTGTCCATTTTTCTTTGCACTGGAGGTTCCATAGAAATACAAAAGCAGAAGTGCTGAAGTAGAAAGGCAACAGAGGAAAAAGGAGATACAAGGAAGAGAAACAAGAGAATGGGAAGGTGCCTGGGTGAAACTGAAGTTATTAGGGAAAGAGATCAAATAGGTCAAAGGTAATAACAAAAGAGACCCCCATGCTTCTGAGGTCTGCTAGGCAGAGCATTGCCAACATCAAGGGAGGTGATTCTTCTCCTTGACCCAGTGCTTGTGAGACATGTCTGAGACACCAGTGATGGACTGACACACACAAGGGAGACATGGGCAGACTGGAACAAGTTCAGAAGGGCCAGAAAGGTGATTAAGGGACTAGAGGATCTGAGCCACATGGAGAAGCTGAGAGAGTTGTGACTCTACAGACTGGCAAAGAGAAGGCTTGGGGAAGTAAAATGGAAAGAATGTAATCCAATAGAAAGTTTGGGGAAAGAAAAACAGTAGACCATTCCCATCCCTTCTGTTTATTGCGTATAAGGTGTTGGATGCCTTATAGAATAATTTTAGTACCAAATAAGCAATTGTTTAATTTAACTACAAACAAGTGGAAGATTGAAATCAAATGTTGTCTGATTAATGACTTAAATGAGAATCCTTTTAAGATCTGAAAAGAGAAAGTATAAGGAAACCAACCCATGACAATATTAACTGGAAGTTCTAGTGTTATTTTTTGAGCTTGCCTTTCTCCAATATTATTTCTTTGAAAAAATTAGTTATAACAACTCCATTTAAAATGAAGATGACTTAAGACTACAAAAAAAAAATAATCCTGGGAATTGCATTTAAATTTAAGGATATCATTAATACTTCTCTATCTTCATTCACCATGACAACCTATCTATTTTAGTAATTTTCAGAATCTGATGCTTCATGGACAGTGAATCAGCATTTTCTCTTAATGGCAAACCAGAATCTGTAAAAGAATTCATTTAGAAGTCACATAGCATTATTGGAAAACACAACCACAACATCAACCCCAAAAATATTACCAATGTATTGGAAACTCTGACCTGTACAAAAAGATTTTAATGTTTATTCAAATATTTTGAGGATGTTATTTTTATCCTCCCTTCCTTTATATTTTTTATCTACATTTTCTGTCTACATTTTCAAATTAAGAAATCTAAAGATTTATCACTTTTCCTTTCCCTTTCCTTTAAACTGTAGTGCAGTCCTAAAGCCATCTCCTACAAAATATGTTGAATTTTCTCTATTTTACACTGGAGTTAAGGCAGGAATCTTATCCAAAATAATTATTGAAGTTCTGGAAAGTAAAAAATATATATTTTTTCCTGATTTTTCTTTAATTTTTTTTCTTTAATTCCTGATTTTTTTTTAATGGGTGGCTATACAATCTGTAAGTTCTTGCCTTTACATGGAATATGTGTAATGCCCAGATAGTAACAAAAGGCTTACCTCCAATCTTTAGAGGACATCGATGCAGAATACAGATGGAGGAGGCCATCTTACATCTCATGAAAAGAACAGTTCTTCATAATGTCAGTAATTTGATTCTGGCAGAGGAACTTGACCAAAACAAGTTTCATCTTCTCAGAGGTATGTGCAAGGCAACATTGTGGAGATTTTGTCTATTCTCCATTCTTCTCTACTGAGTCTTCAGTACATTCCTGTAGGTTTGTGAGGAAAAGCAAGTAGTTAGCTCTTATGCTCCACAGTTCCATACCACTACAAATCTGGGAAGGCTATTGGTGCTTCAGTGGGGAGAGCTAAACAATTTTTTGCATATGGGATAAACAGAGTTGTGACACTCACACTCACGATTTTGTCCAAATTAAAATATTTGGTTCTCAAACCAGTATAATTCTTATATCAGAGAATAAAGAAAGAATGAAACATATGCACATGATAAAAGTTGTTCTTACTTTTCTTGTTCTTTAATAACTTTAATATATATTGACAATATGTACTTTTACTGGACTGGCAGGTCTTTATACTTCTCTGATGTATATGCAGGAATATGTTTTGATGGCTAGATCTTATGAAAAATGGACACTGTCACTGGCTAAAATTAACTCCATTAAAACTTGATGGTTTTTAAACAACATTAAAAATACTTGTGACTCATAACAAACATTTTATGCAGTAAAAAGCAAACGTTTCCTACTCTTTTTAATTGCTAAATATGGTATACCTTCAGGCTGATTTAGTTCAGTAGGTAAATAGCAGGAAATCTGCTAGTCCTACCTATGCTTTTTCCAATGTTCAGCAATATCCAAATCCCCTAAGAGCCATTTAGCATATCACTGTCTAATAAATTTTATAAACATAAGCTCTGTAAGATATCAGTGACATTTAAGTTGCATTATTAAAGAATAAAGCAGTGTATATGCTCAAACAACAAGGGGTTTTATCATGCAGTGCAATAAAGAAGACAGAAAACAGTGCAAAGTTTATATGCTTTGCATGCATGATTTCCTCCCATTTTTCAGACTCCAGTAGGTATTGTGTGTCTCATTCCAGAGTGCAGTAGTAATAAAAATACACAAAACTTCACTAACGGCTTTCTAATGAACTCCTTAAAAGAAGGCATTAGGGACCTTTCAGTTTTACTGCTACCATGAATATAGAAAGCTGTGAAAACACAGCTTCAGAATTAAGAAGATGAAAAAAAAATTATGTTGGTTCTTTCTGGCAATAATTTCTTCAGTCTTGTAATTTCTTATGTTCAATTCTGTTTCAAAAGACAGAAGTGAAGCTGACCTCTGCTTTTATCCTATAATGAATACCTTAATTATTATCAAAGCACTGACCTTCTGCCATTTACAAGAGCTGCAGTGGTTGATAATCACCATAAATTATAGATTCTAATCTAAGTGGGTTAACTGCACAGATTGAAATGCGTGGCCATTCCTGCCTCCTTAATTCCACCTGGAGGCCTGAGTGACTGTTAATAATGCTGCAGTGATACCTGTCAGGTTCCTGAGGTCAGACAGGCCATACCTGAAGAAACTATCCCCCAATTTTTTCCATTAGTTTGCATATGGGGTTGCTTTCATTCCACCAGATTTGCCATGGTAAGAAAAAAAAAAGTTTCACAAGCTGCTTTTAATTCCTACACATTACAAAAATAAAACAAAACAAAAGAGAACAAACAAAAAGAAAATGAACACATATATACCAAAAAAATAGAGAAAATAAAAATAAAATAGAGCAGCCGAAGGCAGAGAAAAAACACAAGGATGCTGAGGGCTGTCTCTCATTTGTATTTGTATAAATGAAAGCAATATAATGCTAAGTTAGATATCAGAAACCCCTTTAACCTTGCAGAGTTGAAAATGACTGTATGACATATAGTCATATGGAGAATGGAGAATAAAGTCCTTGATCTCCATTGGGTTTAATTTCCTCTTTTCTGACCAAATAAAAAGGACAAGTATAATTAATGGTTGTCACTAACATATGGGCATGTATATATGCTCAAATCTGACTGTTTCTAAAATTAACAATTAGTAACTCCTAAATGTTTCTCTGAGAAAAATAGCTGCATTTTAATGTCATTTAGTAGCAGCTAGTTGCTTTCACCAATTTACATCAAGGAAATAGAGTGGTCTTGAGATATGGAGACCTATCTGAAAGCTCACTGGAGCAATGTTGTGAAATGATTCAACAGTGGATTTAACACTTCTGAGATGACATAGTATAATATTTAAAGGGCTATGAGTCCATAAATATTCTCTTCTTCTTGTCATATGAATATATGGCTTGAATTTTGTTTCTAAAATATGGTGTAAATGATATTTTTAATGCCCTTACTTTTAAAGATAGAATGAATACAACTTTCAAGAGTGGACGATTTGCAAGCAACTATTTGATTATCAGTCTCCATATCTTCAAAAATAATGCTCATAGTCTTCTTTTCTTAGCCAACAGGTGAACCAAATAACATGCACAGGATTTGTGACTAAGGTTCCATGCTCCTTTTTCCTCTAAATCATCCTTGCTTTACTTCGTGCCACCATAACAGTTCTGGAGATACAGGCAGGTACAATGACACTAATCAATCCTCAAAAATGTCTCTTAAATTGCACCAGATTACTCAGTTAAAAATTAGGTGGGTGGTGTATTGTGTCAAAAAGTCAAAAGAATGTTTTGAAGGGAATGGATTGTGCTACTCTGCATTCCTCACCTTATATTGAACGTCTGTGTCATTTTACTTGAATTTCTCCTGAGCAGTAAAGGCTGGATGCACCCATGTAAATGCAGCCAAGGCCCTTAGAGACGCCCTAGACAGGCAGGGGGACCCCAGACAAATGCACAGGACTAGCAGTCATGAGACAGGGTTTATGAAAAGCCTGGGAGCAGCAACAAAAGCCTATGCAGAATAACACATTGTACCCAAAAATTACACATGCTGTATGTCTTCTTTACACTGAATTAAAGAGAATGAATAAACTACATGTGTAATAGCAATCACTATTCTTTCTAAAAAAGGCAAACTCGCTCTTCTCTAATATATGCTTTACCTGAGCCTTCTAACTTTTTTTCTTGTCTGATAAATTGTCATATTTTGGAGATCAAAGTCTGCAGTTTTCTATGTTCTTCTAAAAGGAATTTTTTAAAAAAATAATAATAATTTAAAGTACCTTTTTCTTCTGTCATTTTGACACTTAGACAACATTAAGTAATGCTTCATACATTGTCTATACTATCATATCTCAGATCCTTGAAATTTTTGAATGAATAATAGTCATAGTAACATTGTACACTTCATTTTAAAAAATTTGGTTTACACTTTACACTTGAAACTTTAAAAGATACCCTTAGGACAACCAAATTAAGTACAATTCAAGAAATTGCCATTTCCATAGTGAAGCCCAATGTAAATACTTCAGTTAAGGCTTAAGATATGGTCTTATCAATCCAAACTCCTTCTTTTACATTTTTACTATCTGTAACATTTTAGTTCATAGAAAAAAAATCTAACATATTTCCTGGAGGCAGCCATTTATTTCTTATACATGACTTTATTTTTTCTTTAAAGTGCAGTGTTTTATTTCACTAGAGCAAATTATTTAGCTATTTCTATACAACTGATAACCTAATATTACAGCACACCAAGGTTATTTTATTTCATCCAGTATTCTGAGGTGACAATTGCAGCTATATTCTCAATTGACACATACCAATCCTAATACCTTACCACAGGAAACACAGAAGTTGTCTGTTCACCCTAGCTGTTTTTACCAAGAGCTAGAGTTTTTCTCTATAAAGTGTCCTTCTAAAGTAAATATATTTAACAAGCATGGGAAGTGGGGCCTGAGAAGCACGATTGTTTCTATAGACAAGACAGCAGGACCAATTAATCTGCCTGTTTTCATACGAATTTGAGCCAATTGTGATGCTCCTCATTCTCTGACTGAGCGTTACAATTGGACTCCCAGGGATAGGTATTAAATTAAATTATATGGGCATAGGTTATGTCCCTTTCTGCTGATGTGTGCTTGTCTTGCAGTGGCCTGTGATCTTTGAACAGTTCAGTTATTAAAGGAACATGAGGAAAAGAGGTGAATGAGACAATGAGCCCTTGATGTTGTTCAGCGCTATCACTGCTTTTCTCAGATTGGCAAGCTACACCACATTGGCATAGAGGCAGTGTTTAACAACGAGCCTGAATAAAGATGTGCCAACTTTGTGTGCTCCAGAGTTGTCACAGGGCTTTTTTTTTTAACATAGTTTTTAATTTTCACTCTTATTTAATCATTCATATATGAAGAAAAAATTAACAAGTTGCCCTAATAGTACTGTTTAAGAAATATGAGAGATCGGGAAACTCTGTGTCCACTGTGGTATATTTTTTTCTTGGATAAAAAGACAATAAAAATAAAACAAGCAAACAACTACAACAAACAACAACAGGACAACCTGAAAGAAATTTAAGGCAGTAATTGAGATTTCCACACGAATATGTTTATATATGTATGGTTATTCATAAATCTGCATGATGGAAGAATTCAAACAAATATTGCACATAGGCGTTTGCAAACAAGACACTTTGAAAGTCGTGAGAGAAAAGACTGTGTTTTTCACCATATTCGATTAAGCACAGAATTGCCATCTGGTCTAAGGTGACTGTCCTGCTCTACTCCATGCCCGAGTCAATGCAGTCTTGGATCACAATGTAAGATATATTAGAGAGGGTCCAGACGACTACAAATATGGTAAAGGGCTTTGAGTGGAAGCCATACAAGGAGTGGCTGAGGTCACTTGGTCTGTTTAGCCTGGAGAGGAGGAGCCTGAAGATATTAAGGCTGTATCATTAATACATGCAAAGTGAACTAACTCACTCTTTGGGAAGTTACAGACATGGGCAACATTCACTCCTGTGAATCACTCCTGTGATTCTCACCTGGTTCTGAGAGCAATCAATGGGAATACATCTTGTAGTTGTTCATTAATGCTAACATAGCTGATATTTTGCCAAAAGTTAAACGAGTATTGTACAGGACTGGACTTGTACAGCAACTCTGTTGTAGTGCCTCTACACTGCAATTCTTTGACTTACAGTTAGTAAAAATATTTTCCTGACAAGGATAAAAATACTTAAAGAAAACCAGTAAAAATGGATGTAAAACAACAGCCCAAATATTTGTCTTATTTCAGTTGCCTGGAATTTCATTATTTGATAATTCAACAATCCACATATCTTCAGCAAAAAAGCATTTCACTTTTTACTTCAGCAAAGCCTCAATAAAATCCATCACTCACTATTTCTTTCAATATTAGGGAAAATAAAATCAAAGGCTCTTAGTAGCAAAGATCTTGTAGATGACATTATTACTTTTCTGTAAAAAAGCCCTCTATAAGACCAAAAAAATAACTAGGAGACACATTTGATGGGGCCTTCCAACAGTAGTCCAAAGTGTCTGGGCCTCCTGTCAATTGTCCCTGAACCTAAAATCATAGGTTAACAAAACAGCCAAAATATCACACCACTCCAGATTATTTTCTTTGGCAAAAATAAATTACCACTGCACCGTCACTAGTACATTCACTGGCCCAAAAAATGCTATTTCAACCACAAAACTATGCCTTCTGAATTCCATAATTTAAATGACTTTTAATATTGCAATTGTAGAAGTCCAAATCCTTTAATTTGTGAGTGTGCTAATCACTTAAAAGTTCTGAGTAGTGTGTCATGAAGGAAAGATAAAAGAAGATTCATATTTTAAGGTATTGAAATTGGTTAAATTAAAATCCAACCAATAATTTATTAAAATTAAAGAGCTGATTATTTCTAAAGCTTAGTTTATTCAGCTTCAATTTGCAGGTGGAAGGTTGAGGTACATGGACATATTGATAACCAAAGCAAAGCTACATATTTGTCAGAGTTGCCAGGGCACTTATTCTTGCAGTCTAGATTTTCCATAGGCATTGAGATCTTTCAAATGTGGGCTTATTTTCTGTGTGGAGTACTTAAGTTAGTAGAGATGAAAATGGCATACATTGAGGTTCCGTGACTGAAATGTAAATGCCATCTACCATAACCTCCCTCTTTTTTAAAGTTGTGAGAAAAATAGAGTTAGGATTTTATCACAGAACCATAAAATATGCTGGGTTGGAAAGGACCCATCAGGATCATTGGATCTAACTCCTGGCCCTAGACAGGACATCCCAAAAATCACACCATCTGCCTGAGATCATTGTACAATTTTGTTTCATCTTTCTGCTTGTTTGGGGAAGAAGTTTAGTGGGAGGACAAGGGGATGGACTATTCATAGAGTATTTTGGGAACTGCAACATGGATCAGATTTCTTGCTCTGCTACAAATTTGTCATGACTTTGAACAAGTGACTTAGGGCTATATCTACAAATAAGTTCTAGGTATATTTTTGCAATCCATAACTTACAAGAATCCTGACAAGGGGTGAAATCCATACAGCTGTTCCCACAGGGAGAGACAGATGCCTACATACCAGATCCAGAAAGCCAGTGTGCTGCACAAGGAGCTATATTGATATTTGGCCAACAGCAAACATAAATGAGAAGTGCTATCTGAGGTGAGTATACGAGTACCATAAACAGGAATGCTAATAATAATTATTGCCAGCCACTACTCTCTGGAAAAGGCTGTCCAACCACTTCTTTATCCACCAATATACCCACATATCAAACACATCTCTCTGCAATTTACAAAAAAGGATGTTGTAGGGGACCGTGTGAAAGATCTTACAGAAGTGCAGATAGATGACATTCATAGATTTTCCCTTGTTCACTGATGTAATTATCCTACTATAGAAGGCCAAGAGATATGTTTTTAAGTATCATAATCTCTGAATTTAGGTTCTTAAACTCACAAAGAGTTTGGATTTTACATTGAAAAATGTAAGTATTTTTGTGATTTAAACCTAGTATTTCACAGATTTGACAAGATAAATACTTCAGCGTTGGCAGTTCAGATGTTACACTCATGGTTCAAACCAGTAGATTTGTAAGTGAGTAATATGAAAATTTTGTTTTTGGAAAGTAGAAAAGCTTTTAAACTAAAATCATAGGTATGAATGGTGGGTACATTCAGTAAGACATGTTTGTGAAAAGACAGTGTGGGACAACAAATACTGAGTTCTATCCTATGCTATCACTCAATACAGAGCTAATTGTAGTTCATGTTGTAGGACTACAGCCTCCTTCCTGCTCATTTCCTCTCCAATACTATCACTTGATATGTCCTTAAAAAAAACAGTTGTTCCAATTCTGCCTGCACAAAGGACTGAGTGCATTATCCCCACATATCTATAACAGGAGAACTGACAGTAACAGTGGTTGCCACAGCTCAATTCATTGTATGAAGTAGAGGGAACTTTCAAGTAAAAAAAACTGCTTCCAGAAGACATTCACAGGCTTTCAAAATTATTTCTATTAAATTAGTCGTTCTTTTTCTGGAGAGCAACCATTTTCATTTTTAATGATTAATGGTTAAAAGTCTGTATCACACATTTCTACCCATGCAGCCAGTGTGCCAGACAATTATCCAAGTTAAAGCACTATGGAATATCTGATCCAATTAGTATACAAGGACACTGTATAATTATGGATTTATAACCACATATTTCTCATTTTTTTCTATAATTTGTTATGAGATGACAATAAATATCTGTATACAGCTTTCAAATGTGAGGGACAAAGGCCAGGTCTTTCCAGCTAAACCTAGGTATGCAAATACATACAATTCTCAACAACTTGTTAAAGATAGTCAGAAGCCTCTAAGGTCATTCTGGAAAAATATGAACAGTGTAAATAAGATGAAAGAAAGTCAGGGTTATTTAAATACATGTTTTTAAAAATTCACTTTAAAGTTATTATTAATATGCATAATTTTTCAACATTTTCTCTCATAATTAATGGAACGTGACCTTCATTTAAATGTCACTATAGAAATAATGACAAGGATGTTATTCTTTCTAATTCAGGATTTGTGCTAATTAAGACTGAGGCTAATAAATTTCAAGACCTTTGGCTCAGGAGCCTAAATCAATAAATGCTTCCCCTTTGGTTTTCATCCAATGGCAGGAATATAGTCTCCTACTATGAAAAGAATGACTAAACTAGACATTTAGTGATCTGTACAATTTCATCACTCACTATTATGAAGAAGTCTTTTATTATTTGTCTCTCCCATAAGTGTTATATTATTTCACTGCATTTTTTCCTTTCATAACTCCTCACAAGACAGAGGAAATACAAAAAGTCAAGAAAATACTCTATTGATTATTTGAATTTTCTGAAATTTCATATCACTATTTGGGCCATAATAAGTTCACTTTTTATCACCAACAATTTGGGTCTGACTGGACCTCTTACTAGTCATATGGTGTTCCAACTTTAGAAGGCCAGTGATCTGTTTTACTATATTTAGTTCTTGAGTTTCATTTTTTTTAAACATGGTAATATCTAAGTAAAACAGACTGTAAGCTGATAGAAAAAAAAAATCCTTCTGCTTATGTTGCATCCCATTCTTTACAGGTGTGGTGTTCTTAGTGCCTCTGTTTTGGTACTGGTAAGGGAAAAAATCGTTACTGACAATCTTATTGTTGATCTTCCTACACTTAAAACATGGTTCCATGAGGTGCAATGTGCAACTTTTCACAACATATCAAAACACCTATAAAACCTGCTATTGTTATACAATGAAGACTACCAATTTGCAGAAACATACCTTAAAGTATAATTATTACAAAAAAAAAAATCCAAAACCTGGACAGTGATTTTTCTGTCAGATTTTATAACCATTTAATCTTTCCGAGTTCCCTTGAAGTCAGTGTAAAATCACCAAAAAACCTCACCATTACCATATTCCATTCTCTGCCTGAACTGGAAGAGAAAGAGTATTTTTTGAACAAAATAGGTACCAGCAATTCTGAAGAGGTTAAATCCCTGATTAGTTGGCATTGATCCAAGGGTCACTGTATATTATTTAAGCACTGGAGTATTTATTTATAAAGTAAATCTGTTGTTGTGAAGCAGAGGTGGAAAACCTTAATTTTGAAAACTGAAAACCTAGAAAGCAAATAAGACTGACATAATGTTTGTTTTTATTTGTCTCCAGTTCTGTGATCTATTTTTAAGAAAGTGTCACTAGAATGCTCAAGGACCTGAAGAAACAAATATACACTTTTAAAAAAACCCTTAAAAATATCATATTTTCTTTTTCCAATTACAAGATAAGGCATAATTTACCTATGTGTTTGTCTGGTCATCTGCTACTGAATTGCTAAAGAAGGAAAGAAAAGTGTCTACAGGTTTTGCAGTTCTTTTGGGAAGGTTGTTACAGACTTCTTTATCTATTAAACAAAGAAATAGCAAATCAAATTTTTTTCTTCTGATTCATTGTTTTACATGTAATGCTCCCCCCAAAAATACCTTACTCAGGAAACTGTCCCTTATAGATGAAAAAAAAGTTCTGGTTTATATATTTCATTCTATAACTTAAGCATGAACATTGTTGAAAGTTGAAAAAGTCTGTCTGAGCTGCAAAAGGAAATATTTTAGTTAGAAGTAGAATGTCAGTGTTACACTGAGACTTCTTGTTGCATTTCTCTGCTTGGTCATATCAAATTAAGGTGACATGTACGTCTTGGTCTCAAAGGTTGTAGATCCCTGTTGTAAACACAGCAAAGCTGAAGATTAAGTCACTGAAAAAGAAAGATAATAGTACAATCTTTGTTACCATGTGAATCATGGATACATTACCTTCACAAATCCTTCCAAGGCTCCTCAGTCAAACTGAGCATAAACTGCATACACAGTTTCCTCCTTTTGACAAACCATTTAAAATCTGTCACTGAATAATTAGAGCAGTAAATGTAAATACTTCTGTAGCAAATATATGCAGACTGATATTGTGGAACCATTATTCCTGGTTCAATCCCTGAAATGGTGCATAATGCCATTTTGATGAAGTGTTGCCAGTTTACCTCATGCAAATACTTGGCTCTTTTCTCCAGGAATCAGTTTTGCTACCCTTTCTCTTTTCCTAGCAAAATGACTTTGTAGAAGTTAGTTCTAAAGAAGGTTTACAGAGACCAGGGAAAAGTGTGAAAATAATGAGTTGTGAACAGCCAGATTCATCTCTGCTTCAATAAACAGTTCTACAGAATGTGATCATGTAAATACCTGTGCACAGCACAGAATGCAGAAAACATATGGACAGAAAAGAAATTTTAAAAAGATAAAGTAGAAAATGAAACAATATTTTTTCACGTCACTTTCTTATTTGTTATTTCTACAAAGTACTGGTATTGTTGTTCTTCCAATGCATGAGCAGCAGAGCTTTAATGTGTAATCGTTGTGCGTTTATTCTTATTTCCATCACTAGTTTTAATGAAATAGCTTCATATCAATTAACCTTTAGAAATCATAGCCTTTATCATTTGGGCTAGTTCTCCTTCATACTATGAATTAAATAACACAGGTCTTGCTGCAATGCAACTAAAAGCCCTACAAAGAGGAATTTCACCTTGACAGCTGCATTACATGGTTTTGCCACTTTGGGCCTGAAGTGCATGAAGAACATTATAGCAGAAATATAATGAATGAGACTTGGAAGAAAGTAAATATATATTTAATCCCTTTCTTAGCAGCTTTTTTTTCCCCCCCTATAACTGGCTAATACAGAGATAGTAAAAATAGCTGTATTTTTGCAAAAGATCAAGCTGAGGATTTTTTTCATTTCACAATAACCAAGGCAACATCGTATGTAATTACATTTTCTTCACAAGCTTATTAACAGTAAACTTAACATTTCACAAGTGTACATTTCATGCCATATTAACATTTGCTTGTGTGCTTTTGAAGTGGAGGAAGTTCCTGAATTTAAATGTTTTCTCTTTATCAGTTTTTCCTTTGCATTTTAAGTAACAGAAAACAGAAAGCAATTGGATTAAGTGCCAGGGTTTCAGAAGAGGTAAAAGTGTAAATAGCAATGTTTGAACACATTAGCAGAGTGCCAGTGAATAGAGCACTACACACTGCAGAAATACTCAGAGCTAGAACCTTATCTTTATGTGTACTAATAAAAGATAAATAGAGTCTGCTGTAGGCCCCGCGAGCTTCAGTTCGGAGAAAGGGTGGCACAGGGAACAAGGTTCTATTAAAACAAAAAAAGATAAAATCAGGCAGTTTTTCCTCATTAATTTTCCCCCCTCTTTGCCCCTGGTGATAAGGGCAATGCAAACTGGGACCAGCTGGTGTTTCACAGGGACAAAGCCCTTGGGGCAGGGACCCTGCTCCTGGCAGAGGAGCCCAGCTCTGCTGCAGGAGCCAGCGCTGCTCACACGGGCACAGAAAGGCAAGAAACAGCGCAATTAGCCATGGCAGGATCACACCAGCAAAGAACTTGGGGGTTCCTCATACGGGTTCCCTCTCACACTCTCATTATTCTGCTTTATGCTGTAATTAGAACACTGTCATTGACTTTAAGACGTTGATTCCCTGGGGTCTAGTGGTGATGAAGTTATGGTAGATGATTTTCAGTGTTCAACCTCTTGTAAGTTACATTTTACTGTATTTGCTAAAAACTAGGGCTTTATGTTTAGGTAAAAAAACCCAAAAAACAACCCAACCTCCTATCTATTTTCCAGAAAGGAAAAATACTTTGATTGTTCAGAAGTACAATGACATACACAGGCCCTTGAAGAAAAAAATACCATTTAAATGTTTTAAAAGAAATCATAAATATCAAGTGCATTTTTAAGCACATGAGAATCAAAAGAAAGTAATAGGCAAAAAAGAGAAACTCAACAAATAATTTTGAAAAAAAAAATCCTAAAAGCTATAACAAACAAACAAAACACAACAAACAAACATTTAAAAACCCTTCAATCAGATAATAATTTATTATTTGTTGGTTTTTTGTTTACAAAGTAATCTGATTAATCTGATTAATAAGTCAGATCTTCAAGCATTCTATCATGCCTACTGCATTGTTTCACTGTGAAATTTTTTGTTTATTAAAATTTTTATTATTTGTTTTTAGGGTTTTGTAATTCTTATTACTTAGCTGATGATCTCAGCTGTTCTCTGTCCTGTTGTTTCCTGACTCACTAAAAAGTTTGTCATAAGGAATAATGAATGACAAATCAGTTCATCTGCATATTTTCAAATGACAATTACTTGTTCCTAAGTTAGGAAAATTTTGGGCATTCTAGCAGATTTTCATAGATGTTGTGTGATTATTTCTTTCCAAACATGTCTGGAAAGCAGGTATTGCTCTATCAAAAGTGATGTGCAAAAATATGAAAATTCTTTAAGCAAAAAAGAAAATATGCAGAACAAGTGAATTTAGGAAACATTTAGCTGTAGTGGGCGTTAGACACTAGATTTTGGGTAAATCATGCTTTGTCAATAACCCAAGTGATGGAAGACACCCGGATGCTATTTTCCCTTCAGAGGGCAGTGGAAAGTTCGTTCTGTCTGGTGCTGACATTTGTTTCATTGAAGTTTTGGGGTTTTTTTGTTTTGTTATTGTGTGATAAGGAATGGTCTAGAGGTTACAAAGCAAATTATGTGCCTTGTATTCAAACAGGAGACATCAAGTGAAATAATGATGTCAGGGCTAAAAAGGAAATCTTTTGTTTAGGTTTGGTTTTGGTCTTGTTTTTCCTGAGAAAGAATTCAGTTGTGGAATTCCTTGTTTGGGGGAATAATAGATAGGAAAAGTTGTTCAGAAGGTGATTAGATAGCTTAATCAGAGAGAAAATCCACTGGGAGTCCTAAACACAAATCACCTCTGGCTCCAAATTTATGGGAGCCATAGATTTTTGGAAGCAGAAATAAATATAGTATTTGTTACTGGGTACTGTTGGAGGTACAGGCTAGATAGGCTTTCAATCTGTTATACTGTAGTCATGGTTTTGGATGTCACTCTTTGAGAGATAAAAGAAAGAAGTGATCATGGCAATAACAAGGAAAGAAAGGAAAGGAGGAGCATGCAATGTTAGGGTGCACCAGTTTTGAGTAATGGCAGTCATATCCCCCCAGATTTTTATCACTGTGTGTGCTGCCTTCATTAATATTTCTTGCTGCTATTGGAATAAATATGATGGAATAGAAATTGATATCCCGATCTCTAAACAGGCCCATCGTTTAGACTGCATTATGTTTTCATTTGATAGGATTAAGTATGTTATTTGATGTCATGAAGGGAGCAATATCTTTCCCTGGTGACAATGGCACTGGTGTGGATGAGCACTTCTGTTGCTAACTGAGGTATAGTTATTGTATAAATGACCATTACAATTTTAAAAAAAGTACTTTTAATGGAAATATACCTTAGCAAAAAGTAAAAACTTGTAGCATCCAAAAATACTTACCCAGGTTTTTACCTACAAGAATGTAACAGTGTATGTTTTGATATATAGTAACTTATATGAAAATATAATTAGTTAATTGCTCCTAATACATTTATTTAGATTCGTATTTGTATTTAGATTTGTATTATCATTAAGCACTGTAAAAAGGTGTAACTTTGTATTTTTTGCAAAGTTACAAGCAGGACATTCCAATATAGCCAACTTTATTTGTTGAAATATATTTATTCTGGACACCATTTTGTTAATAATAAAATGTCAATGAAACAAACACCATATTAATTACCAATTCCTGCACAATACATAATCCAATATATTTACATCCTGATTAATAAGCAGAAGAACTCCTATCATAAGCTTTTTTTTTTTTTTTTTTTTTTTTTGCAAAAATGTTAGATTCAAGAAGAGAACAGAAATTCTTCATGTTGAGTTTGTCAGGAATGCCCTAATTTTTGGCTGTTATCAATCCTATATCTGTCACAACTACCACACGATGCAAAATAAACTTCTAATATTCATTGATCTTGAGAAGTCTTTTACAGTTGCAGTGTGCTTTTGTGGAAAAAAAAATACAAAAAATCAAGGAAATTAAAGGAATAAACATGTCAGAAGAGTGCTTTTTCTTGAAAATGTAAAGGAGTGGAAAACTGGTGCTCAGATTAGGATCGTTTTCATAGATACAGTGAATTTTCAGATTAAGAAAGGATGTTTTCATTAATTTCAGATATTTCTAGCTTTTTATGTATGTTGTATATGTATGAAACTGAATTGCATTTTTTGAACTGAAGTAGTAACAACATACTTGAGCTTCATTTTGTATCTTCCCTTAAGTCAAACATTGTACATTCTGTATAAAACTGATACTGAAAGTAAAATAGTTTGACTTTCTCATATGTTGGCTCTTGTGAAAATATTATTTTCGCTTGATAATGTCCAGATATCTGGAAAGAAATAACTGCCTTTTTATTTAAGACCTTAAAAATGCTATATTTCCTGTCAATCACAGAGTAACAGTAGCTGATGGAATGATTGCAAGGCAGGAGCTTAGTAAAGACCAGATCTGGGTTTATACTTCTTCAGTAAATTCATCAAGGCAGTTAATGACAGGTTTAAGTAGCTGTCTGCACTATCAGCCAAAGGTAAGCATGCTTACACAACACAAATACATCAGGACTTAAAATCTCAGTTGTCTTTATCCATGCCAAAAGCTGTCAGACATCCCCTTTAGGGCTTCAGATGTATTTTTAGAAAATTCTAATCTACAGTAGCTGTCAAGCTACTCCTGTATTTAATGCAGATACAATAGTAAACAGGGCAATAGAGAAGCTTCTGCAAGCTAACACAATATGTAACATTTTCATCATCCCCCTTGTACATGCTACAGCTTATTTCTCTAAGAGTGTGGCTGCAGTAATAGCCCTTGTATAGACCTTTCTCTTTCCAAACCCCTCCCTGCTCTCTCTCTTTAGGTGCTATTTCTTTCCTTCCTTAATTTGTGAGATTCACATTTCTTTTTTTCTTGTTGGGATTTTTAATCTCTCTGTTTGACAACTACTCTATTTTCCAATGATCTTACTTTCAATAAATGTATTTTTAAAACCCCATTTTCCAATACTATTAACATTTTCTCTGTCGTTTCCTGAGAATGACATGTTGTTGGGAGGCTGCCTAGCCAAGCTGTGCCAGCACATTATGTTAAACAATGTATTGAGAGATGTCAAAACAACTCTCAAAAAAAAATCACATTTATATCAACAATCAATAACACAGAAAATAAATTATGGGAAACCAATAAAAATAGAGGCATTCAGTGTAATTTGGTATAACTTTGATTATTTTTTTTTGACAGCAGCTGAGTGGCTAGGCCAATATGTTTCTAAAAACTGCAGCACACAACTAATATCTGCTATTACTTCAGAGGTGTACGTGTTAATATCTCAACAGGAATTTTCTGATATCTTCATGAAAGTGCTGGAAATTTCTGAATTTTTCTCTGAGCATGTAAACTTCTCTCTAGATATTTTTATAGGTGGATGACAACATTTTGGGTTTCCCACCCATTTTCACTACAGTTGTTTTTTGTGTGGACATTTACTTAATAAAATATTAAATGAAATTGTGATCAGAATTCTCCTGAACAACTTACTGTATACAGTGAGGAATATTGAGCTATTGAAAAGCTATTATACACATTATCGTGAAGAACTCTACATAAGAAAGACATCACAATGTACTGCAAATGAGTCTGCCTACTCTTCTAATTCAGCTCTGTAAGGACACTTGTCAAACTCTGCTTTCTGTTATAGTGCATACAGTGGCAAAGGCATATTGTCCATTAACAAAATCCCCTTTTTTTATGTCACTCACTTTCAACATACTTCAACTAGAGCTGACTGCACACCCCAGATCCTTCAGGTGTCAGTAAAAAATGTGATACTTGGGAGTAATTGTAAATCTCACACCACCACTGCAGTTAGTACACCACAGCTGTAACAAAAGTAATGCCCAAAATTAAAAGAGAAGCTGAAAGTAAGTCAACAATTTACAGTGGCCAAATGGAGCATTTTTAAATACAAAAACCATGCCAAAAATCTAAAAAAGTGTCTGTGAAACCTTTCTCATAGAAGGGTACTAGTTTCCTGATGCAAATTTCAGTTTGATTTTTCTCCATTCTTGGAGAGCAATAAAATGTAAAAGTTTATTTAGTAAATGTTCCAGATCCCTGATGTACCTTAGTGAAAAAATTCTTTCTATGACAATGAAACCGTGAGGTCATGTATTTTCATTTATCAATTATACATTATGTGAAGATGTCTTTGATGCTGAGGGGAAAATAAATCATCATTCTGGTAGGTCTTTGTTTCTAAACACCTGAATTTATTATTGCTCCTATTCCTTCCCGGTTGATCTTCTACCATTTAGCATTTTACAATCAGGGAAGTTTTCTCAAACTTGGCATTCTCCTTAAATACTTGCTTCATATTTGGACTTTAACTTGAAGTTATTGTCCCTTGAAGCAAATTCATTTGAAACGTTGTATCAGTCAAAACTTGATTACAAAATTAATAATGTAGACATTTTTAGGGGAAAAATGTTACTATTTTAGCAAAACCAACAGTAATATGGAATTATTTCATGGCATTGACCAATGCTTCCCCTCTGTGTAAGAAAAACAAGAGACTGCTTGACAACTATGAGACTGCTTAGTCTCGCTGAGGAGATAGAGGGTTTGAGGGCAAAATGACACAGAAGATCTGTTTTGAGATTGGGGAGAGATAAAGAATGCTTGAAGCAGATTTAAAAAGCACAAGAACAGGGGAGGGCTAGAAGAGGAGCAATAAAATAAAGAACGGAATTCAAGGAGAATAAAAGCAAAGGGAAACAAAGTAACAAAGAGAAAGAACTGCTCTTGGCAATACAGTTTATCTGATACATTATTATGAAATGTAGCTTCATTGAAAATCACTGACATATAAATTCCAAATGTTTTGTCTGAAACACCTCAGATTTGATTAACTTTCATCAAATCTGAGGCCTGAACACCAGAGAGACTGCCTTGAGGCTGCAGAGACTGGGAACTGCAGATTGCCTTTCCCCATCCTGGTTGTTGCCCAAAAGCCAGGTGTCCAAAGAGTCCCAAATACTGCTTGACATAATTAATAATTGGTCTCTAACCTTAATAAGAGGTTTGGAATAGTCCAAATTTGTCATTTCCAACAAATCAGAATTTCTGCTTTGTAACCCCAAATAGCCAGTATGTCTGCAACACTTTTTATGCATGTTCTGGCACTTTGTAGGCATGGACTGTGAGAAAAATTCAATCTATTTTCCTGTTTTGAAGTTTCTGGCTACAGAAAATGAGTCAATTTTATGAGCAAGTCTTTCCTTAGGGGCTTTGCTACAGCAAACCATGAAGCTTCTATTACTGTGTAAGTAACTGCAAAGCATGTAAATTTTACTTCCCAAATGGTTTACCCCAGACCTATTTGTCCAATTACAGGGCAAGTGACTGCACTGTACAAAACACTTAATTATTTATCTTTTTGTTTACATGGCCTGGCCTCAAAGCAATTCCTCTTTCTGTTTCTTTGCTCTATCCAAAAAATAACATGAAGGTCACCTTTGCTTTGAACCCATGCCTCATTTTCACAAATGCATATACTTCTAATTCACAGACACTGACAAACAGACCATCCCCTTCACTATAGGAAAAAACTGCAAAATTTGTACCCCATACTATGTGTCAGTCACAGTACAACTGGAAGGACCTTTTCCCAGAACCTTAATCTTTCACTCTGTCATACTCTTTCCATATTTTGCAACCTGATTGAACATTTCTTAGCTGTGTTTATATTTTCTTCATTCTATTTTTAACAGCATATCAAGCAACAACCTAGCACTTGCACCTTGTAAACTACATCAGTTTTAAATAAACAATGGAAACTTTTTAATGTGCTATCTAATCTTAGGATCTTACATTTGTTTTAATACGGCTGTGTGCTCACTCACAGCCTGCCTTATCTAAATGAACAAAAGAGGATTCTGTTCTTTGCAAACAGAACTCTGCCTTTGTACAGTACTTTCTCTTTAATAGTACTGGACAAGAAAACAGCTAGTAAAATGACAGACTACAGTAGAATTTAAGAGATAGGGCTAGTTAAGAAAATGAAACAAATTCTTCTGATTCTTTTGAAAAATAATTAGTTAAATAGTTTGTAAATGTGTCTCTAGTGGTAACTAGACCTAAAAACCATAAATTTAAATTGTTATATGTATATACAGTATATATATTTTGATTGGATGTATCTTTAAAGCACCAGAATGTTTACTAGGAAGTTTTAGTTTCTTATGTTTATGCTTGACTCTCATTCTCAAAGATTCAGGCCAAATGGATGTTGGTTGCATTTTTTCTCATCTATTCCATTTTTTGTCACCCCTCTGAAAAGTTCAGACTTTCACTATGGGTTACATGCAGTTCATAACCACATTACCTACCCACTCACCCCAGCTAGAAACATCTTTCCTGATATTAGCACTCAACTCTATAAAAATACCTGCTGAACTTATCTCTATGCCTTAAATATTTTATCCTTTTGTGCTCTCTATTTGTTCACTCTTTTCTTCTTTCCTTACAAAGAGATTTGGACATCACATAGTTTTAATACATGACTTTTCTACCCACACATACACACACCAAAAAAAAAAAAAAAAAAAAAAGCACAAGCATTTTATATGTCAAGAAAGGCATTATGGGCATTATGTATTTGTAAAGAACTAAGTCGGTACTTTTCATTATAGGTGATTTCACACTGGATAGAGCTTGTGAAAATGACAGCAGATACTGTTAGACTTATTAGTGATTTCCATTAACTCATGTTGGGCCCTGATTAAACTTGCTTTCTGTTTGTATATTTCTCTCTAGTATCTGGAGATGTTACAAAAGTCTTTCCTAGAAGATCCCAGAAAATGTCAGAAATTGACCACAGACTTCTTCTTGAGAAAGTCTAAATTCCTGTGAGGCCTTACAAATGTAAGACAACAAAAGTCTTCCAGTTCTTCAGATGTTCTGGATAAATATACCCAGATGATCAGCACAGAGTGAGGAATTATGTACTGTGTCCTGCTTTAAACGACTGGCACACCCACAAGGATACAATGCCTCTTCATTTGTCAGACTACCCAGGAGCAATCTTATCTTAAAATAAAGTTTAAGAGTAGAATGGTGTTTACCTAAACTATGATTTGAGATAGGGGTCATGAAAAGATATGACAGAACATCAGTATTGAGGCTATATTTAGCAAAAAGGATTCTCTTTGGGTGTTCCAATCCTTATCTGTTGTGTCACTGCTGGGTAATTAGCCTACACAATGAGCACTTGGCCCTGGAGAGTTCTTCTGGCTACTTCATTCTTTTTCCTATTGTTGCAGAAGACTATCTGCAGCATCCAGGGTGGCTGCCCTGGGTGACCTGCCCTTTCTCCAGGTTTGCATTGGATGACCTTATCTTTCCTCTATGCTAATGTTTACATACCCCTCACACTTCATGCAGCTGGGTGCTGAGACATCACAGGGCAACAGAAGGGATTAAATAATTTCCTTTTCCTCTCTTTTAATGATAATTTTATTAATATTTTTGTTACTTACTTTAATTACCATTTATATTCAGAGTGAGTCATGCATCTTGCAGGTTTTTTGAGAATTCTTTTAAAGCTATTCAGACTGTGTTTTCCAAAAGAAAAAATGCACCTTTTCCTACTGGATTTACAGCTTCTCTTTCTCTGTGTCTCTCTTATGAAGAGCAAAGACTGCATGCAGGGATTGCAAGTTGAAAATGTAATATTCTGTCAACATAATCACAGACGAATTTTTAATTCCCCACTCAGTCCCACAGATATTCACTGCCAAAACCACTATCTACAGATGTTTGGTTTTTTTCCTCCTTCCAGACAGAAGCAAAATAATACTATGCACTTACAGGTTGATAGACACATCTCTAAGCTCCATATGGCAGCTGATCAACAGAAAACCAGAAGAATCGCTCCAAAGCTGCAATTTGATCATCTGCCAAATAAATAAGAGAAAACACACAACCAAAGTATGTTGAGTGGGATATGGAATAGAATGGGGGAGTGTGGCTATCCTATTGTTTCTAGACAGCTGCTCCTGACTGCCAGTGTCTAACTACCTGGGCTGATAACATTCAGGTTATTTTCTGTGACCACGTTCTGCAACCATTGGCTTGTGCCCCATAGGCACAGCTCCCAGAGAAGTTTGTGATACTTTCAACAGGAGACTGGATTTTCACAAGTGGCATAAATCCTTGTTTCCTCATCTTCTGGTGTCTGTCTTCTGGAGATTTTCCATCTGTTAGTCTGTAAAACAGTCACGCTTGTCTAGAAGCTCCACAAGTTGCAGGACATACCAAGCAATCATGAGATTTCAGTATTAAGACTCCAATAACAATTCTTTTGCCCATCTATTTTGTCTATGCACAAGTACATAGCATACTTAAATAAGCATGCTTATTTAAGAACTGGTGGACAAAAGCAGGATTTTTATTGTTTCTTTTTGCATCATGTGTATCAGTATTAAAATATTAAAAGCATGGTTGAACACTTGAAATGTATAAATTAGAATATGTATTTCTGAACAATTGAGGTGCTATTTCATGTCTCTGGAAATGAGAAGTTGGAACCATATTTATGCTTTAATGATTTTGCAAAACCTTAACTCTGGTTTTTGTTTCCTCAATCTGTTCTTCATGGGGTTTTCCTTGTTTGTTTGTGTACTTTTTTTCATAATTAGTGATTCAAAATGACTTTATGAAAGGAAAGGTTATTTTAAAACTTTTCATAATTGAAGGTTGAATGTGAAAATCTGACATCTTATTGTACCAATAAGAAGACTGATCATCTTCGTTGGAAATGCTAATTAAAAGAATTGGTTTACAGGCTGAAATGGTAATCAAGTGTACCAGAATCTGCCCCTTATGCTCTTGAATCACACAGCTCAATGGAATCAATAGACCTTTGTCCAACAGTATCAAAGAGTTACATTTCATGAGTTAATAAACAATAATTATGAAATGAAAAAAAATTTAATTAAAATGCAAAAGCATAGTCAGTCATCTCATAATTTGAAGCACTAATATGGTCTCAGGCAGTCACCTAGAACACAAAGAAAATTATCCACAATAAATTGCAAAACTATGTGAAAGACTCCTGCACATTTCATACATTACAATGATTGTCATACATCAAGGCAAAGTGTCCATGTTGAGGAACACAGGAAAAATTTTGATATTGGTCCAATGAAAAACTATGGTGAAAAGAGGGTTAAATTTTCCTCATTTTTTTCTAGTGGCTTAATGTTTCCCAGTTTAGAAAATAGATTTATTTTCCATTAAATACCCACTACAGTAACACTGTCAAATGACTGAGATCAATGGAAAAAAACCTCCAAACCAACAAAAAACAAACACCAAAACCAAAACAGAAGCTAAAAATAACTTCTGAAATAGTTGGCAAAACATGTTTCCATAATTTAAAAACCCTGTACTTTGCCTTTTAGAATTATTCAGATACTTTGAGAATGGCTAGTCTTTGACATTCCAATTCTCAGAATTGATAATATTTAATCATGATATTTCAGGGACTTACAATTTTTTTTAATTAAAAGTATTGCTCCTAAAAACATCTTCAGCATATTCTATAGTAAGTCTTTGTACTTAGGGGCAGTGACAGTTAAGTTCAAAATTTTCAATGTGTTTTCTCATACCTGTAAGAATTAAGAATATGCAAAGAGCTAACAGTGCTCTGGGTTACAAATTGCAATTGAAAAATCCATCTTGATCAAAAATCTTTTGATCACTGAAAATTCAGGGTAACTGCAGTGACTGTATTAGGTTATCTGGAACCTCATTAAGGTGCAAAATGAATTATAACTAATGTGTCTGAAAAAACTTTTGAAAACCCTTTGTTCCCTTCTACACACAATACCCAGAAAAGTGTCAATAACTTGGAACATTCAAATAGCAAGTAGCCTTATAATTCAGCATTTGTCCTGTTATCTCAGATAATTTTAGTCCAAATGTGTGTGCATACAGTAATCTTCAGTTGTGGTATCTTTGCTTCCGGTGACTTGTATGTTACATGCCACTAATATGTCTGTTTAAGCCATACCATTAGAATAAGAATGAATTGTAACCATAGTGTCTAGAATAACAGGTAAAATACCTCCATTTACCTTCAATTCTAGATCAGCAGACATATTTGATTAATACCTACCTGTCTAAGTCTCAATAAAGATAAAAGAATATACTTTCATGAGGTCAGCTAGATGGTATCTTTCCATCTGGTTCATGTTTGCAGTTTAGGTCTCATTACCAGTTCTGCTGCTAATGATTATACAAATGCCAGTAGCAGTGGGAACATGATTTATTTTTACTACTCATTATGCTGAGTGGGGCATGAAAATATCTGTTGTATATCCTGCTCCATATCTGTAACATATGTCCTGAAAAATTTGAGGACATGATATTGAGAATATTATACTATTTACTGAGTTGCTGGAAAATTTCAGAACCAAAACCCACTTTTCTTTCAAAAATACAATTTGTATTTGATATCTCATCAGTGCTGTAAGTCAGTTTCACCACTAGAAGCAGTCAGAAAACTTCACAGATAATGCATTTAATGCTTTATGACCTCAGAGAAGTTTTGTATTTCTTGAAGCATTACAGTGCACATGACTGCACATCACAGAGAGAAGTGGCTCTGGGACTACTAAAAGATATTTTTTTAATATAGAAAAGGAGATCATGTTACTTTATAATTACAATACTTATTGTCTTTTTAAAAATTCTATCACTTGCTGGCAAGATTTTCAACAATATCTTCGCTTTTAGATTTCTTTGCCCATGTACTCCTACCAATGTTGAAATACTGAAATATTATGGTAGAAGAATTAGAATAGAATAGTAGTATTCAGTAGGAATAGAATTTCCTACTGAAATATTATGGTAGAAGATGTTAGTGTGGGTCATACCCCCAAGATCTCTTTGTTCATTCTAATGTATCTGTGTTTTCAGTGCTCTAAGATTAGGATTAAGTGGACAATTCACACTTTTTCCCATCTTTTGTATATCATCTAATCTTTCTGCTGAACTCTTTCTCAAAAATGACAGCTAGTATCTGACATCCCTTGGCATTTTTTCACAAATTCTCATGTATTTTAGTTAGTTATGTAAGAACAACCACGAAGTTCTTTGAATCTGTTGGGGAAAGACAAGTTACTTATAGATAAACTGAAATAACAAATGCCAACTGACTCAAAATTAATGTTTTACAAACTACAAATACAAGCAAGGCAGCCAAAGCTAGTCACGGCTAGTGTACACATTTATAAATACATAAATTTATATAATGGGAACAGGAAAGCAGCTCTGAAAATTCTGGGAGTAAGAGATTTATAGGTTACTTGTGCATGAGTTAACAGTTTTTCAAACAACTATTCATGATTAAAAAATAGTTTACTGTTAGTCAATAATTCCCAATATTAGTGCCCCAAGACATGTAATTGATAATTTGGAAGGCAAGAGTTTTGAATATTTTTGTTACTTGATTAAATGTTATGGATTCAGATAACGGTAATTTCATCATAGACCACTGAAGTTTAGGTAATAAATAATCTACATTTCACGGGGATCATGTAGTCCAAACCCCTTGTCAAGGTAGAATCACTGCTTTGTGCTTAATTTTTTTGGTCATACATTTTAGGTAGCCTGCTCACATAAATAACCTCTTCAAAAAATTTCAGTAAGACTGTCTTCTCCCAAATGCTGTTACCATAAGCCCCATATATAAGAGAAACTGTTGTATCATGGCAGGGGATGGATAGGAGAGATGTTTTTCAGGTATAAACTGAATCAAATATTTAATGTGTTGTTAGACAAAAGCAAACCTTCAACTTCTGAAAATTTTTTGGCTCTAAACATAGAACACAAGCTACAGAAATAGTATATTCCTTTAGGAAATCTCTGTTCATTAGTTTGGCAGGCACATTCAGGACTTTTTCAGAGAACAAAATATTTTTCAGAAGCATGTTATGAACAATCAATTTAATAACCCAATTTTACAGAGAAAAAAATCACAAATAATTAAAATTTGAGATATGATTTTTTTAATTAAATCTATTAGGGCTTCTTGGATAGCCAAAGTACCAGAAGATGTTAGTGAGTGAGGAAATGTTATTGATGTGGAGTTTTTTTAATAAATACTGTCTGCAAAACCCTGATATAAACTCTACAATTTGCTTTTCAGTTATTTGAACACCTTTTTGAGCAATGTGTGCTATTCACTACACAGATATTTTAAAAATACAAATAGATCATAATTAAAGTTTCTTAATATTTCATTTTTTGTGTGTACCACAAAACACCTGAAGAGGTAATTTGCAAAGGTTCTGTTAGAATTACACTTAAAGTGTGTAAGACATTATTATGGGACTCACCACTAAGAGGCACAACGAGGAAGTGACAGTCACCTCCAGTTTGATTGTGTATGGCAGCCTCAAGGTGCAGCATTGGTTTCTGGAAGCCATGGTATTTCTTTCTTTCAAGTACAAAACCTGATGCCTGATCATGTTATGAATAGCCTACTGGTATTACTCTTAGAAGATCTGCTGAGTGTGGCATTACTCCAGACATACTCATCTTGATTGTCCCTGGATGGCATGATAATTTTGCCACAGTCTATTCACAAAGAATTTTGGAAGATGGCATAGACTACCCATCTACTTGGTTCATATCAAGTTGTCTGCATAAGCAGTGTGAATTCCCCTGTGGTCTGAACTGTCTTTCTGCATTGACAGATTGTAAAGGCTACGACTCAAGGAACACAGCAGACAATACTTTTTATAAGATTTAGATGATTATTTATTATAGTAAAGTTCTATACAGTATTTCAAAGCCTACATAAAGCAAAATGTTTAATGGACTCTAGTTATGTAGTTATGTAGCCTTCCTTTCCAGGAAGGCTTTCTAATATCCCTTCACTAAACAATCCTAGTGATTCACTTGGTATAAGACATTTGGAAAAAATATGATAAAATGCATAATAAAGTTCAAGCTAATCTGAAAAGTAATTTCTTGCAGGCTGGATAAATTCAAGTTAGCAATAAAAGATTGGAACTAGACCTTTATGTCATGTGAAAATATAGTAACATCTTGAGACTCAAAGGATAATGAGAATGACTCTTTCACTTTGACTCTTTTTAATATCTAACAATTCTACTTCAATAATTCAAATTAAATCTGCCCATAATGACAGATTGTTTCCTAAGATAAGGCCAGTTTGCTTTGTTTGATGTAATTTCTTTGTTAGTATAGCTCACTTTTATCTTTAAGTGCAAATTCTTAAAAACTTAACTTACAAAACATTTATACAGAAACTGAGTATGCAAATAATCTGCAATAGAAATTTTATATGAAGAATGATTGAGAGATCAAAAAGGACATTTAAAATAGATATGGAGAAAAAATGATTGAAGGAAAAAAGCACTTCAAAATATTTCCAAAGACTTTAAGAAAGACCACAAATCAAGGGTTCTTAAAAAGAACTCTAGTTCACATTTCCTTTGCTTTTCTGGGCCCAAGCATTTAGAAATATACTGTATTGTATCATTCAGCTGGTATAATTTAAAGTCTTTGTTTCTCTTTTCGGACAGACCTGTTCATGCCACCCATTTTATTTACCATGCTCCATTCCTGACATTGTCAAAATATATATTGCCTACTGGCTCTGACACATGAGAACTTCCAGTGTTTTTTCATAACCTTTTTCATTCTCCTTCCTGAAGACTGCAGAATGTCTATCATTGAACAAGACAGCATGAAGGGATTAGATAACAGAAATAAAATTTGGGGTTAAAGAGGGTCTGACCCATAGCCTGTAGACGGCTAGAGATACATACAGAGCTTAATTCATGTGGTTATGTGGTTTGAAAAAAGCAGAAATAAATGGATCTTGTCAGTAGACCTGGTTTATGAGGCCGCAGTAGCATCTTGGCACAGAAAACAGGATTCACACTGCTAGTATTAGAGAAAAAAAAGTGCTGTGAGCTTCAAATGAGACTATTTTTCCATTGTTTGTAAAAGCCACCATCATACACAACTACAGCTTTTGAAATATCTAGCCTCCTTACAGAATGTCACAGTGCTCCTGGTTAGTTCTTAAGAAAGAGATCAAAGTGAGATTTTCAGGTCTTGGTGTTCTTGTTCACATTGTGTTCTTTCTGTTCTGTTCACAACACTGAACAGAACTCAATTTTCCAAGCAAGTGACAAGAGAACACATTTGTCACTAGTTTGTTCTTTTATAAACCCTTAAGTGTACTTCAAAGAAGAAATTGGAAAAAATGCCCACTGACTATACATTTATGAAGCATAGTTCTCTTTACTGGACTGAATTGTCCTCTCTTTCTTATGGTTGCAACCCAAACAGACCTGTCAAGGCATGCTCAGAAGAACCATGACTTTCTGTGAAGCCAAATCACTAGATGCCAGCAGAAGATTTGTTCTACTTGATTTCAACACAAAATCTACATATTTAATCTATTTTTCCTTTTGGATACTCTTTAGTTTTAGGCAAAATAACCTACATTGCTACATGACAGCTTGGCTTATTTGCAGGGAATGGATGTCACTGTGATTAATTCTATTAGGCTAATTTAAAAAAATTTTAAATAAACCTTGTTTTTATTGTACCACTAATAAAAATCTTAAGTAGGTAATGCTTCTCTTTCTTCAGTAATTCTGATTTTGTTTTCTGTTTGTAATTCTAATTTCTTTCTTAAAGAAGATATTCTGTGTAGAAACACTGGAAATAACAGGCATCCCAAGAGTGAGAAACATTTCTGTCAAATGGTAATGACACTGAGAAGAGACACAGAGAGAAGGAATAAAGAAGAACCATTTTATGTGACAGTATAATAGCAGAAAGGTAATTGCCTGCAAGTTTACAAGGCAATAAATGGCTCTCTGCAGCTAAAGAACATGAAAGCAATTGGCATTAAAGGCAGAAGGGCTCTCTGTATTTACCAAACCCTCAAATTTTAAGTGCAACGTCTCAAAAAAAAAAAAACAAACAAAAAAACCAGTAATATTTTAAGTTTGATAGCTTTTTTGTTTGGTTGGGGTTTTTTAAATTAAATTTATAGTACCTTTGGATCCAATAATATAGAGAGAAAAATAGGAAAAACAGCATGTTACCACAAATGAAGCATAGATGGAGGAGCCTGTGGCATCAGAACAAGGTGGTGGGAGAAATATTTGCAAAAAATCTGATTTACAGAATTTGTACTTGTCTTTATCCAAGTGAAAAAAGACATCCCTGAATTGTCAAAAGCTGGAAGAGAATCATAAACATAGTCATTTGAGGAAGGGGAGAACTTCCTAGAGGTGTTTCCAAAAGCAAAGAGGACGTAGAAAAGACTATATTCATGCTTCCTTAAACATAAGTCCTCAAAAAAAATTTAAAGAGTCCATGCTTCAACTTATATTCCCTAAAGGAGCTGACTTTGATGAAATGACCAGGCATAAGGAGAATTCAAAACATCTGAACCTTGCAAAAGATTATTTCAAGAACCTGATAAATTAAGATGGTGGTCACTGTAAGCATTTGACCTCTGAAAGTCACATCATGCTAGTTCAAAATATTCACTAGTTCAACCTTTTGAAGAAGCTGAGGTTGAAAATTAACTCCTTTCAGTCTTGCATTGCAATCCTTTGTCTTCTGGAACAATTCCGCCCAAATCTTCTACATTTATTTATTTGTTTGCTTATTTGTTTGTTTTTTTTTAAATAGTACCTAGTTATTGAATCTTCCATTATTTATAAAACTAGTCCCTTATAAAACCCTCAACAAACTAGCCAGAGAGTGAGAAATTACCACGTTGATCATTAATCAGTCACTTTTAGCTGCAGGTGTAGAGTCACACAGTTATATTTTACAAAATCATAGCTATTTGTTTTACAAATTATTTAAAGATTTTTCACCTATTTCAGTCAATTCCATTCAGCAATTTAATTATTGCTCCAGATCAACAGAGAAAATAAAAAAGAGAAATTTTGTGTTCTTAATTTTATAGGATTTTTTAGATACTCATGAGCTCTGGTGTTTTTAGTTGTTTAAGGATTCTCAGCAAAAACATTGTGTTCAGTTCTTTAATCTATGTCAAAGGCAAGCATTAATATTTTACAGCTGTACTTCTTTTAGTATTCCTAAGTGTGGATGGATTTCTAATAAATAGTGTGTCCCATCATTTCCTACAGATTTTGCCTAGCTCTATTTTGGTTTTGTTTATTTGCTGTTTGGTTGTTCTTTAACAAAAGGCTGTGAAATGTCTTAATAGCCCAGTCACAGATTTTTCTAACTGATACAGAATTGTCAAGATGTCTATTTCTCACAAGCATGTTGTCATGCCATAAATGTGCCATAAATGTTGAAAAGCAGCATCTCTGTAGTTCAAGCACAATTTAAGGGTCTAAAGCAGACAAGGCTTGAGGGAGGTTCTACAGCCTGGAATACTCTGGCAGTGGGGGTAAATTATTAGACAGTCCTTTCTGCTTCTTCACTCTGAGCCTGAGACAGCTCCAGTACTTACAGGAAAACACTCGGGCATCATTGTTGCCAGGGTCACAGCTCCAAAACTGCCAGCCATTCCCCACAAAACAGGCATTCAGCACCACGTTCATTCACATACTTTGCGTGGGGGTTGCTATGGTTTTGTTATGAAGAGATGTGGAAGGCTACTAGAAAATCTTTTTTTTTTTTTTTTTTTTTTTTTGTAAAAGACCACAAAGGACTCTTGCCACCAAATAAACTTTATGCTGCTAGCAGTCACCGACCATAGTTTCCTAGGCCTTAGTCCTTTTTGAATGGTGCTACAGTTCTTTCCTTCCTTCCTTCCTTCCTTCCTGTTGAGATAATGTCTCTCAATGCAATATTTGAAAATCAATGGAAGCAAGTAACTGCTTCCCATTACAGAAACTGCTTTCTGTACAGAAATACTTTCTAGCATTTTCCAGAGTCACTTGTATTTGGATCAGTTGAAATGCATTTTCTACTATTGGCTCTTTTCCAGCTGAACTTGCCTGTGTTGTACAAATCATTTTCAGACATTGTTTTATTGTACTGGGGTTTTAGCTGCTATTCCATGAGTAAAATCATACTTGGCTATTTAATGCCACTATTTCTATTTTTATAGTCATAAATCACTCTTTTCCAGCTCTAAAGATGGGCATGTCTTTAAGTTTCCTTTCTTTCATCCATTATGTTTCTGAGATACCAAAATTTGCTCTGATCTGATTTTGATTCCCATAGTGTTTCCACTCATGTAAATATGGTCTGACTTGAGATGTGACGAGCTGGATGAAGTTACCATACGTCAATTCACATCATCTGCATCTTTAGGATTCTTTAGGACTATATGAGATACCATAGGTGAGAAAAATATTCTCTGGTGGTCACCTTTGCCTACAGAATTAATAGCACAGTCAGGTAACTGGCTTTAGTGTACAACATGAAAATTAGCAAAGGACAGTGAATATTGATGTCTACTGAATTTGTTTCCTGCAGGCTTGGCTGCATATGTTAGTTAAGATCAATAATTTTATTCAACTCTAGAATCTAGGAATACTGTGTCCATTTTATGATCCCCAGTACAAGAAACACATGGGAACATTGGAGTGAGTCTAATGCAGGACAACCAAGATAATCAGGGTTGTAGCACACAACACAAAGAAGAGATTGAGAAAACTGGATTTGTTCTTAAAGGAGGAGGCTGAGGGTATCTCAAGAAGTAAAAGTTAACATGGTCTCATCCATTGGAAGGCTATAGAGAAGATGGAGTAGGACTCTTCTGAGAAGTGGACAGTCTTAGGATGGAAGTCGAGAGTCACAAGTTGTAACACAAGGAAAAGTTGTCATGCCATAAATGTGCATGGAAAAGTCACAAGTGGTAACAAGGAAATTCCCATTAGTTATCAGAAAAATAAAAAGGTTTCCTCATGAGTGTAGTCAAATGGGAAAGGCTGTGAAATCTCTAAATCCCTGTTTTTGGAGAGGTTTAATACTCATCTGGGCAATTTCCTGTGTAACTTGGTCTATTCTGGCTCTGGACTTGAATTTTGGGTTGAACAAGGTAACCATGGGTTGCCCATTATAACCCAAATCATTCCCCAGTTCCACAGTTCTCTGGATGATATGATGCTCCTCTGCCTCATAAGCACTGGTCACACTGTGCCCCATCTCTGCTCTCTCCCCTTTAGTGACAAAATGGACAGAGACACATTCTCAGGAGTGTTCTTCCTGCTATACCTGGTTTATGCTGACTGTCACAGTACAGTTGGAAATTAAATGTACCATGTATGAAAAATAATAATCCAGGTATATGAAATGCTTGATAACCTATGAATTATTTTCAATCCTCAATATAGTGGATACACCTAAGTTAAATACAGTATTTTTCATTTTTCTCTGTTTTCACCCACACATTTATTATTTCAAAATCCACTCAGAAGCACCCTTCTGAGTCACTGAATCACATAAATTTTCCATGTGTTAATATTTTGATTACCAGTGTAATAAAAAATTAATCTCTTAAGAAGTGATGGTGAGGCATAAGCATATTTTTGTGAGCAATACACTTGCTGAAAAAAATGATTTTGCTATTTCAAAAAATACGTGTGTGCCAGAGAGAAATGTAAAGCTGTGAAAGATGAAACTGTGTAGATGCTGTTAGCCTCTGAGTCAGCAGCTCACATTTCGCAGAAATTAGCATTTTAAGCCTAAGTGCTCCCACTGCTTGCTCAGAGCCACCTTTCTGCATAGCCCACTGCCTGCTGTGGTCTGACAGTGCCTCAGAGCTCACACAATTGAAGGAGTAACAAACTGATTCACTGTAAATTAACAAAGTGCAGCCAGTCACGCTGAGGAGACATTTACCACAAGAGCAGCCTCTGTCATGGAGGGGGTAGGAGGAGCTGGCAGCACACATTATTGTAGAGAGACAAGTGTTTTTTACTGAGGCTGAAGGGGAAACACCTGCAAATGGGTCAAATGATTTATTTCTTTAATAAATCAGGGCAAGCAGCAATCATTAATCAACACAGACACACAAATAGAAAGGATTTGTTGGAATGATTTCATATTTATTTTTTATAATTTTAAAGTATTTATACAGCAGTGTCACAGTATATTAACAGCAGAGTTTCTACTTCATAAACAAGGATAGCTTTTCACAGTTATACAGCATTTTAAATAAAAGACCTGTTTGTTTTGATCTCTACTGGTGTTCTGCCAGCCTTAAATATGGTCACAATGCCCTGGAAACAGCTTTCTTCTATGCCCAGCTCCTTTGACAGCAGGAAGACACAGTGACACAGAGCTGCTCTACTCTGAGTGCCTCTGATAAATCCAAACTATCAGGCACTGCTGGTCAAAGGTAAATAGGACATCAAGGGGGAAAAAAAGAAGCACCAAGGATAAAAGAACCACTGACTTGTTTGCAGTGCACTTGCAGTAGTGCTCCATACTAGTTTAGCTGTTCATATAGCACTGAACAGAAAAAAAGGCTGCTCTGCAAACAGCATGTCCTCTTTTAGTTATTCTTTTGTGTGAAGTGGTTACCACAGCTTTCAAAGATAGACAAAATCTAGCATAAAGATGCATCTATAAATAAAAAATAATTTTAAGCAAGCTTTGAAATTATTAGACAAAGTAATGCAGTTTACAAACAAAACCTGATCCTTTGAGTATGATACATCTGAGGATGCAAAGAACAATACTTAGGTCAAAGGATGCCCATGTAGCTCAAAAGATAAAGCAATGACCTGAAAACTAACAAGAAACCCAAGGAGGACAGATTTGAGGAAAATGTGTTTATAGAACAAAAATATCCTACTGCTGCACTCAAAAGATCATACACCAAACTGAGTCTGGGGTTTACCAGTTCTTTCAGGAGTGTAGAGGGTTGGTGCAAATGCAGAGCTAGAGAGAAATGTGCACAAAGCAGTATTGATTTTTTTTTTGCTGACATATGTGGCATTTTTAAGTCAGAATACTATGTGCAACTATTTTTCCTGGAGAAGCAGAGCTTTGACTCACTGTAAAAAGTGAGAGATTCTGTGAAGTCTCAAAAAAGGAGGCATCTTTCTATAATGTCCCCATCTGCCAAACCTCATGTGTCATTGTTGTTTTCCATATTTTTTCCAGTGGTTTAAATGCAAGGAGTTTCAAGTTGCTTATTATTTTAAAAATGTAGTTTTATTCACAAAACCTGATCATGGAGAATGGCCTTTATAGCCCAGTTAAAAGAGGACTATAGAGGCAAAAAACCTTTAGACTAGGTAACAGCACTGGGTAGTGGGCAAGAATCAATTATTCATTCAGAAACATCTAGAGCTAGTCAGATGATCTATCTGCATAACAAATAAAACTGATGATTTGTCCTGGTTTTTTTTGAATGCATGATTCATGATTATATGATTACTCATGAGGCTCATGACAACATGATTTGATCCAATCCAAAAACAACCTCAGGAGGAATAGCTGAAGCATGTGGACCCTGATTCAAGCATATGTGTTTGTTTTAAAATATGAATAGTCCTATTTAGGGAATTTGATTAATCTTGCTCCTAAAATTTTGCATGTTTAACTTCATTGCTTAACAAGAGAGATAAGCCATTTTAAACAGGATGTGTGATTATAAAGTGCCCTGGCACCTGCCAGGACAGAGTTAAATTTAAATTTACAGTACTCATGAGGGTGCAGAGCCTGGAGTCTTATGGGCATGGCTAAGGGATAACTACACCATCCCACCTCGTTGCTGGGGGCAGGCGTAAGGTAAATCCATATTAGAGTTTGCTCTCAATTCTCAGTGTCCCTCTACTGGGTTTATGTTTTCGTACATCTCTTGTACTGGGAAGCCCAGAAATGGAGACAATACACCAGATACGTCTCACCAATGCTGAATAGAGAGGCAAGATCACCTCCTTTGACATGCCAGCAACACTCCTAAAGCAGCTCAGGGTACCATTAGCCTTCTGTATTGCAAGAACACACTGATGGCTCATTTTGTACTTGCTGTCCACCAGAACCTCCAGCCCTTTCCTGTGAACCCAGTGAGTCCCTGTACTCAACAGTTCATGGAGTTGCTCCTCCCCAGGTGCAGGACTTGACATTTCCCTTCATTGAATTTCATAGGATTCCTGTTGGTCCATTTCTCTATTCTTTTGAGGACCCTCCAAATGGCAGCACAAACTTATGGCATCCTAATAATTCCTTACAATTCTGTCTCATCTGCAAACTTCCTGAGGGTGCTCTCTGCCTTATTATCAAGGTCTTTAATGAAGGTGCTAATCAGTACTGGTGCCACTGATTACTCCTCTGGTATGCCATTATTGATGGGCCTCCAACTGGACTTTGTGTCTTCTATCACAACTCTTTGGGACTAGCAATTTAGGCAATTTTCAATCTACCTCTATTTGTTTATCTGTTTGTCAGACAGGATGTTAAGGGAGACAGTGCAACATAAAAAATGCAATTAGCAAGTGTGGGTACCCATCATGAAATTATTGCTAGTGCCAGCAACTAAAAAAAGATTTTAAGCTTTTCTAACAATTTTTTTTTGAAACAAAGGAGCAGCATTCTGGAGCATATCTTAGGACAGCTATAATAAAAGAACTGCAATCTATTACTCCACAGTAAATTTAAACTTTCAGTTCTTACTTCAGGGCAGATAACAAGTAAACCTGGGTCAGCTAATTTGCCAGTGTATGCACAACTGATAGCAAGATATGACTTTACTCCTACCATGATAAAAAGATCAATGAAACCTAAACTGGCACTTTTTTTAAAGAAATGTAATCTAAATAAAACATAAGAAAAATGTAAAGCAGTCACAAAGTAGCAAAACAAATGCAGAGTCCAGCAAACTAGAAACAAAACCAGGTAGACTGAATTTTCATAACAAATCAGATTAGTTTTTCTTCTTATGTAATTTATCAGTGATTGTTGTTATCAAATCATGATCTCTTTCACACCATGAGGCCATATTTCTTTCCGAAGAGTTACTCTTTTTTTTTATATATGCCTGGCAATTCCCTTGCAGAATGTCTTTTATGATTATTTTGTTCCTGACTCTTTCTTTGTCTCTACTACAAAGCCTAACACCGCTGGCAGCAAACTCAACATCATCTTTCTAGTGTTTGTTTCTGCCTTCTGCTCTCCTTTCCCTGGGAGATACATGGGCTTCTTTTGGGTGCCCACGATTTTGAACATGGAATTTGCATTTTCTCCTGCTTGGGCTGAACATTCCATACCTGTTGTATCACCTGCTATTATATCACATAGTTTTATATTATTTATATATTTATATTATTTATATTGTTACATATAATTACACATTAATTACATTTACTGTGGAGGAAATGTCTACATAATGGAAATATTTTTATCCTTCCTTGAGAAATAAACAGCCAATGAAGTACCATGTTGTATCTGATAGAACATCGAACTACAAAAACACAATGTAAAAGTGCACAGAGCAACAGCATGAATAGGGATATTTGAATCCTTAAGGATAATCAGATTCTTTACCACTTGTTTGGGTATTTCCACAAACATTTTAACAAAGCTTATGAACTGATATATCAAGGAGATTTACTAAAACAAAAGGCTCATGAATGTCAATTGTCAGATGAAAACCCAGAGCACTCAAACTCCTTTAATCTGCACTGTTAATTTGCAAGTTCATGTCCTTCGTAATATCTTATAACAGCTCAATTATTAAAAATAAGATATCCATGAATGGAAAAAGATAATTTTAAAATAAAAAAGACTTCTATACATGTCATACTTTGAAAATTTTATTTTGTTCTTGGCCAGAATAAAGCATTTTGATCACTACACATATGATCCTCAGGTATTAAACACCTTCAAACACAAAAAGATAACTATCAGTTGGTGTATTATAAATATATATATAAAAACACCAATTCAATAGAAATAATGTAAATTTTACATAATTTAATTTTTCCATGACAGATTTTTATCTCCTGCAGAAAAAGAGAACATTTAAGGGTTTGTGGGCAGATAGAGGGGTTTTCTTGCTGGGTATTTGGGAAAGAGGTTACAAAATAATTGTGGCAAAAATTCTTGAAAAAACTTACAGTCTTAAGGTCTTTCTCTATCAGCTAGATCCCTGTCTTACACTGCTCATGCACTTGAACTCTGACACATATAAAAACAACTTCCAGAAATTAAAGGATCGTTTCAGTCTTCACTCTGTCCTTAACCTCTCAGCTGATGATGTGAACAGAAGTGCCAATTAGTGCCAAATATGGTGATATTCTGTGAATGCATTCCAATTAGAAACCATCAGTTCATTTGACAGAGACAATTAGTGCCAGTAGAAAGTAAATTTGAGTTTCCGAGGAAGTTATTAATATCTACTGTACACCAGAAACTTCCTCAGAAGCCATTATTGTAAACAGTGTCAAGAAAATATTGTAGAAAAGACAGATCAGTAGATCCAGATCATTAAGAGCTACCTTTTTAAGGAAAAGTAATGCAACAGTTGGTTTGCTTGAAATAAGAGAAAGACAGAAGTTAAAAAAAAAATAAAAAGAGATTCTGAAGTAATTTTGAAAATTTATGGTGACATACATATCCATGTCCAGAAGTAACTGGACAAAGATTTATAACCATCCTTAAGTTTTATCCTTCCTCTGATGTGAATTGATATGTAAATCTGGGACCTTGAATATAAAAGTTGATATTTTCCAGTAGATACTATACAAAAATGTCACATGTACCCCCAAAAGCATATACTTAAGGGTTTGGGGAGTTTATTACTTTTTGTAAGATTCCTGTCTGCTTCTTCTCTGAAACAGATGATCTATCATTGTGTTGTATATTAGGCACTACTTTTTTATGCAACACTTAGGAGTTATGCACATATTCCTTCATCCATATAGTACAATCAACGATTGCATATGGTACACTGAGAATATAAATTATATATCTTTTGTTAAAACAGAATGAGCTTGTATTTTATGTGGGATTGCATTTTATGGAAATGGTTTGCTCTGGCTCACCCTTGGAAAATGTATGGTTTATCCCAAGTCTGTACCCTCCCTGCAGTATCCTGTATCTGTAACCTCATTGGCTGGAGAATGTTACCGCGCCCCTTTGAACCTCTGTGATAAGAATGCTAAGGCAGAAGGCTCTGCCCCTCTTGCCCCTCTACCCCTGGAGGCGTCCGGACGCTCCTCTCTCCTCTCCCCCCCTTCCTCCTCCCCCCTTTCCCTTCCCCTCTCCCTCAGTGAATAAACCCTCACCTCATCAGCATCCCACCGGCATCTGAGTCTCCTTGCCTGCAAGCCCGGGAACACCACGACCTCAAAAGACCCCGGGGGTCTCCGGGGGGCACTCCCCGGGGACCCCCCATAAATTTAAACAACAACAGATGATGCACCAACGTCGGGCAACAGCATCAGCGACCCTGAGACAAGATGGACCATGGTAACTCCGTTTCGGTGCCGTCTCCGGTGGAGCGGCCGTTCTGGGCCATCGCGGCCCGGGGCGGCCCCTCCCCCACCGCGCAAGGACCTCGTGAGCCACCACGCGGCCGTCCCACCACCGCCGACCAGCCCGGCGCGGGCCCGGGTCCCGGCCCCTTGGGGCCCCGGCCCGCCTCGGCGCTGCGCGGGCTGCGCAGCCCCGCCGGGCGGCGCGGCCCGGGCGGCGCGACCGCTGCTGCAGCACGTGCCCGAGGCGCGGCCCCAGCCCACCTCGGCTCGGCGGCGCGGGCGGCGCGGCAGCGGCGCGGCACCCTCTGGCCCGCGGCAGCCGCGGCGCGGGCAGCGAACCGGTGGTGGAGCGGCCCTGGCCCGGCACGGCCCCAGCGGCGGAGCGGCCCCAGCCCAGTGGGACCGCGGCGCGGGGCAGTCCCGGCGCGAGCCAACACGTGGCCCCAGCCCCGCTGCAGCGCGCGCGGGCCCCAGCACCGGGAGAAGCCGCGCGGAGAACAGGCGCCCCTCCCCCCACCCGGCAACAGCAGCGAAGCAGCCCTGGACAGCAGCGAAAGGAACTCAGCCAGACGGCCATCAGAGAAGGAAAAAGCAGTCTTCAGTTGTGCCCAAGCCCCGCACCTTCCAAAACTCGGTTTTGTAAATTGTGTAACCTCCTTCCTTACCCTTACCCCCTCCTCCCCTCGCTGCTCCTTCTCCCTAACCCCCTTTCCCTTAACAAACCCCCGAGAGTTAACCCCTTCCTGCTAAACCCGGCATGGCATGGCTGACACCACGTGCTGCGCTGTGACCGCATGGCCACCATGGCCACGTGCTCTCAGTCCCATCTTCCGCTTTCCAAGTGCCACAAGGTAAACGCTAAGAAACCAAACCCCAAAGCTAAAGTGAATTTGTAATACCAGTTTTGCAGCCTTGTATAATTGTTAATGCTACTTTGATTCCCTTTCCCTGTTTTTCTGCCCCTGTCCCTTGCTGTTCTGGCCAAACAGCAGGGTGTCCCAAACCCCTCCATTTCCTTCCCACCCCCATGAAGTAGTTTTTACAATTATGCCATTCTAGTTTTGTGTGTGTTCATATTGCAGATTCCCCTGTTTTCTAATTTAGAAAGCAGAGGCCTTTTCAGGTCACAAGTGTGGATCCAAGGGAAGCAGTTTTTAGATTGTCTTCTTGTAAAGCGCGAATCAGTAGTAGACTACTGAATCGATAATGCTTTTTGGGTTTATACTGTCCTCAGTTAGTTCTGAGGGTGACTGATAACCTGATAGAGTGTCTGAGAAAGTATTTGACGTTTTTTTGTAGTTTTTTTCTTTTGTTTTTCTTTTGATGACCTAAAACTGGGGGTCTTTTGTTAGGCGGTTGAACCAGTTGGAAAGTGAAAGGAGAGATTTGGCTCAGATCCGTGGGTGAGAATCTGAGGCCGTGTGTGGAGCCCGGGGAACTCCACGTGTTTTCCTGTCCCTAGAGTGGGAGCAGAGGTCAGCGCCTCAGCCTAAGCTGGGGGCTGTGGTGGTCTGAAAAGCCAGTTGGAAAAGACTAGACACTATTAGGCCAGTCACTCTGGAAAGGCTCAAACAAATTTGTTAACTTGTTTCAAATCTTGCAATATAAACTCACATAACCCGTCTACTGCAATTACAAGGTCAGATCAACTGTTCACCTTATAACATAATCCTTACTGCAATTGTATTTGGTTTCATGCTGCAAAACTGTAATTACTGTTTCATTTCTTAAATTGTTAATTGTCATATGTCATATTTCTCTTCTCACATTTTAAAGAAAAAAAGGGTGACTTGTGGGATTGCATTTTATGGAAATGGTTTGCTCTGGCTCACCCTTGGAAAATGTATGGTTTATCCCAAGTCTGTACCCTCCCTGCAGTATCCTGTATCTGTAACCTCATTGGCTGGAGAATGTTACCGCGCCCCTTTGAACCTCTGTGATAAGAATGCCAAGGCAGAAGGCTCTGCCGCTCTTGCCCCTCTACCCCTGGAGGCGTCCGGACGCTCCTCTCTCCTCTCCCCCCCTTCCCCCTCCCCCCTTTCCCTTCCCCTCTCCCTCAGTGAATAAACCCTCACCTCATCAGCATCCCACCGGCATCTGAAGTCTCCTTGCCTGCAAGCCCGGGAACACCACGACCTCAAAAGACCCCGGGGGTCTCCGGGGGGCACTCCCCGGGGACCCCCCATAAATTTAAACAACAATTTTATATAGTGGGTTTTTCTTTAGAAGGAGAAGCTGGGGGCAAGAATAGTTGGCAGTAATTGATCTTCAAGACAAGAAAGCAAATCTTACCTCCAGCTCATATAGTGCTCTATATTGAAATAAAATGCTTTAATAGCATTTTAGATAATTGGAAGCTGAACTTAGTTTAAGTCCATTCATGATTTATTGTCCAAATCAGCACTTTTGTACTTCTTTTTCAATGACACTTTAATACTGTTTTTGTCATTTTTGTCACTGCTTATGGAAGTTACACAACTCTTTTGAGAAAATGAAAGAACATGACACCTAAAAGCCAGCAGCAACAAACCAAGAATGGAATTAAACAAAAGATTTCATAAGTTAAAGTAAACTCCTCTGGTAAGTAGATTGGATAGGTTGGATGACATTTTCTTACCTGCAAGGATAGAGCACCATTAGCAAAACTCTGCAGAACAGTGGGATTTGGGTGCATTACCAGACAAGGTATTATCCTGAAAATTAAAGATATTATTAAAGTATAATAACTTTTTAATGTCTTCACATTATGTCTTGCATTTAAGCATTAAAAGGGTATTTACCTTAATTTACCTTCCTTTGTCTTGTACCACCCTTTTCTCTTTCACCCTACTCACTTTTCAGTATATTTTTCCTTAAATGTGTCCCCATTACACTTGTTTTTGGCCTTTTGTTGCTGTTTTAAGGAAATAAATACAGATGCTGAGGAAATAGCCTCACTCGAGTAACATAACTTTTAGGAAAACATCTAGATTAAAACTTTTAGTGAAGATTTATTCACACAGATAGACAAAGGTTTAACTTCAGCAGAAAGAAATCTGTTCATTTACGAATAAAATTTTGCTGTGCAAATAGCAAGATTTTGGCACATCATACAAATGTTTGGGGGCTTGATTTTTTGAATTTATGAGTAGTTTTTTGAATTTAACAAGTAAAGACATCTGCATAGGACTGCCATATTAAATAACAAAATATTACTTAGAACAGAAAGTGGTTTGATTCCTTTTCTGTTCCTGTAATTGTTGCATTAGTATTTGTTGCATTAGTATTCTTTATTTCTGTGATTATTTCAGTATGAGATGAGTAATTGCCTCCTGGCAATCATTCTTAAACTAAGAAAACTCCAAGTTCAGTGTGCTGGGAATACTACAGTCTTTGATTAGTGCGTGATTCCTTACAAGACACTGCATTCACCTGTTTCCACCTCTTAACTTACAGCCCTCAATCAAGATGTTTTGTAGCCTCTGATCTGCAAAACAATGACAAATTCTACAAGAGCTTTTGGGGTTTGGTTTTGTTGTCAGTTTTCTAACACTAACCCATTCATTCATTAGCAGATTGACAGTTTTGCTCTGATTCAATACTTGTGTTTCAGAAAAGGAAGGAGGCTTGATCTGCACATTTGCTTGGCCATGTAGGTACATGGAGCTCTGGCTGATCTTCCACCACCATCTGCTCAAGTGCTTGTGTGTCTATGTCTGCAGGAAACTCTTTTTTCCCCCATCCCTCTTACTGTAATTACCCTCCTATTCCAAGAAAGTTGCCATTTATGTACTGATCCACCTCTTCTGCTCTTATACACTGATAGCACATGGTCTTAGACATTTACATTATAGACATGATAATCTAAAATGTGGTTGTCAGAACTCCATTTATAGTTGAAAGGCAAAAATAGGGCGTTTCTTCATATCTCATCCTCATCCTTATGTAAAACCTAAAAATAAATCACATGAATTATAATTTAGAAGTTCCTATTTTTCTCCAGTAAATGACTAAAAAGGGAGGCAAGGATGACTAATTCACATACAGCCCTCTGCTTTGTAGATGTTCAAATCAAATAGCTAATATACATATTTTATTTACTAATGAACTTGTACTGCTTTTGCTCATTCATTTTTGAAGAATTTTAAGACAATTCCTAATGACATATACTACTTTCTTTTTCCCTCTTCTTTCTCTCTCTATTCAGACAGGAGAGGAATAGTTGAGCCAACTCTTTCCCAGATACCATCTCTTTTTTTTAAAGCTTTCATGATTTAAGTAGGAGTTATTTGCTTCAGTCACTGAGATTATATCAAGAAAGCTTGGAAGTAATTTTACATTATCAGCATAATTTTGAACATATACATCACATATAGATGAAGTAGGACAAAAGATATCACAAGAAATTTTGTTAACATTTAATCCCCCGTTTAATTTACTATGGAAAGGCAATGATCAGGTAAGAGGCAAAAGCAGGAGGCAACAGTAGATGTACAAATTACTTCTGATCACAATGCTCATCTAGATTGGCCTTCCTTAAGCCTCTGATGGTAACAGTAGATGAAATGAATGTTTTCTAGAGGTGTGGGGTAATTGTTGTAGTTTATTAGCACCAATTTGTTATCACAGGAGTTCTGACCAAAGGCTAGTGCCACAAGAAAGAAAGCTGTAACTTAGGAAATTTAATTAGCTGTAATTTTTATCTTTCCTTCCCAAAGACTTCTCCAAAGACTTTAAAGACTATTGACATTATGATTTTAAAAACTCATTAACTGAGATGTTTCCATATGCTATTCAGGTTTTGAGAAGTGAAATGGGCTCTGAGCATCCAGTTTGCTATAATTTTCTCCTCAGAATACAATATATAGGCACTGTGCAATGTACTTGGCTATTCAGTGTATCAGTTGGTAAAACATCCTCCACTTCATACACAAAGATAGAGGATAGAAATGGCATCATGGTAAACTGCAATGCAATAGGGCATTCATGGAAATAGATGACAGTCTTTGGAAAAAATAATAAAAAATGTTGTATGTGATTCCAAGGATGACCTGTTGACCCAGACTCCTTCACCTAGATTGTCCTTTAAGCAAATTCAGGAGGATTCTGGAAATATGTATCTATAAAAACATCCTCTGAAATATCTTCCATTATCAGAAACAAACATTATCTTACTTATAGCTTGCTGCTTCTCAGGCTTCCAGATTGCTTGATTACTGTTGAGAAGTTAAGGATGATATTTCTAGACTATCTAATTATGGTTTCTTATGACTGTAGGAATAGGTGATAATAACTCTAAGAAAATCTGTTGCTCACAGGATCAGTTTTACAGAGCTTACATGAATAATATTTTAATAACAACCAAGTGAATTGTTCAACTTCATCTCAACAAAATTTTGAGATATGGCAGCTCAGGGTTCAGCTTGATTCCTAACATAACATTATTTCACTCATTAATCACACAGCTTCAAGAGGTCAAGGTTTACTGAACGATGTAGAGAAAACTTATAATAGTCTAAAAGTAACTGCTGTGAGGAATACGATGGATATCTCACAACATTCTTAAAATGGTGTGTTAAAATGCATAATAAGTATATTACAACCATTTAATGACCTCCTTGGACTACTGAAGGCCAGAAACTCACCTTATGTGAAATGATCTTAAAATCATCAATGTTGTGATGACTGAAAACATAGTACAAGGCATTTCTTTAGGACAGAATTTAAGAAAATTAACACATAACCTTAGAGAATAGGGAGAACTCTACTGTGTTGTATTCTTCAATTTGGCAGTTCACTCTTATAAGAAAAAAAAAACCACAAAAGTACACACACACACCACCCCCCCCCCAAAAAAAAAAAAAGACCAGAAAGATTAACCCCCCCAAAATGAAGGATGTTTAATGTATGTGGTTTTAAGCCACAGTATATCACTGCCCTCTATCCAGGTGACATGTGTATTGTACACATATTGACAATATATGAAAATGTAATATGCAGATATTATGGAGTACAGAGGAGTAGAAGGCACACATACATGCACAAATAAGAGAAGAAGAAGAAAACTAGCAATTATCAGTGAAGCAAGAAGAGAGAGGGGAAAAGTCATGATCAAAAATGAAGCAAATTGAGGAATAAAAGATTGCTGGGATTACAGTCCCATCAGGCTGTGAATTTTGAATGGGTACCAGCCAGCTTCTGGGATAAGGCCAAAGAGTTGCTTGGCTAAATGAGAAGCAGTTGGCACCCTGGTATTTCACACGTGATGAGCACCCAGTATGTGACACTTGATCTTATGCCAGGGATATGCTATGGTTTGAAATTTCTAGCAGCCAACCAGGATACCCACTGACTACTTTTTTTTATCATATTACTTGCATGTCCTGCACCAAAGAATACTTAGTCCAGATGCACATGAATTTAGATGGAACAAAACTCAGACTGTTTAAAATAGCTGTTCAAAATCAGTCCATAAAAAATAAATTCTATTTTGGGCAGAATCTTGTTTCTTAGATCAAAGTGCTTCACTCATTCCATATTTTTTATTCTTTAGTGAAAGAATTCAGATCAGCCAGGAACTGTTTTTATTTAATTATATGTTTACTTGATAGCCTTCAGACAGATATGGCTATCAAAGGTGGCACTAGAAGTACACTTACTTGTATTTGGCAGTCTCTGAATTTATGATGTTGCAGTGCTAATTCATCCTAAGATTCTAACACTGAGAGTAATCACTAATCAATATAAAAGGTATGGTTTTAGCTTAGTCCTCATTCCTTCACTAGAGTGTACATTTCTTCCTGGTAAGTAATATGTATGCCTTTGCAATATATGATTAAAAACTATCAAGTTGTTATATACCTTTTAATACTAGTATTTATTCTGAGACAGGTTTAAGATGGTACTTTAAAATCTCTCCTTTCTAAAGCTTAAAAAGATGTAAGCAAAGTAGGATGAGACCTATTTAAATTTTCTTATCTTATGTGTCCTTTTATATACTTATACAAATTTGGCTGATCTAAATCTCCTGCTCGTCAATTTTGCTAAAAGAATGTGTCTGCTAATAAACAGTTGCAGATTGTTTATTCCAGAAAGATGCCACAAAGAAGGCATATGATTCCTTAGTTATAGGCTTGGCATAGGGGGTCTATTTTGTTAATATAGTCTTTTCTTATTATTTTTTTAATTTATGTAAGGTTCTGCAAACACTCACTTCTTCTGTGTTGTAGAAATATTGCAGAGACATCCATGAGCATTTATCAGAAGACTTATTCACATGAGAAAAGCTTCTACATTGATATTCAGTGGAGTCTTCTCATAATACTATTTTTGTTGCAGAGTATATCTCTAATTAGGACATTACCTATAGAAATATTAAAGGTATTGAATATTAGGAACAATCCAACTGGAATAATACCCAGTCAGCCTTGCACTGGCCCATTCACTAGTCCTCAGAATGGACTTTCTTTGCAATGTCTGCTTAGGGTTAAGAACTAAATTGTAAAATTGATGAACTATTCATGTGAGAAAATACTTTGGACTATGCAAACCAGTATTTCAAACCCTTTAAATGAGGTCACACAATAACAGGTCAAATTTTGCTGCTTTGGAATCTACCAATTTTTGTTGTGTTAATTCTAACATAAGCCAATCTCCATTTCATTTCATCTAACTCAGGACTCCAGGAATATTTGCATGTGGGATTTTCATTCAGGTCTGTGAACTCAGCATGAGGTGTAATTGTGAATATGTTTATACAAGCAATTTGTATCTCTAACAGAAAGGTTTTTCTTTACCTCCACAAGTATTCTGAAAAGCAGATGTAGTCACTGGAAATTTATTTCTAGGATTCTTTACTTTTACATGCATGTAAATATCTTATTGTGAGTTTTTTGGTCCATTGGTTAAAATGCATAAAAAATTAAATGTATTAATCTAAAATACAGAGGGAATTTTATCTTCCTAATGAACTAGTCCCAGTCCTCATGTATACTTACATAATCTGAGTTGTTTTTAATTTATTGTGATGATTTTTAACTTCAAAGAAAGATTAAAATGAAAACTAAACATACAAGCCATCTTCTATAATTTAATGGTGCTTTTAACAGTTTAGTAAGAACAAGCACACTGTAACTATGGGTTTTAAAGTACGAAACAAGGCTGTGTAGGGAAGGTGATGACTACATTCAAATGAACATTGGTAAAAGTTTCTGTGAGCTCATTATTCTACAGAAAATGAAGCAAATGTATTTCATACCACAAGCTCTGCTTTAAAAAGCACAGTGCTTTTATTCCCTCGGTGACTTTGATAAACATCCTACACCATGGTGATTGCAAGCATGTGACCACAACAAAAGTCTCATGACTCCCAGGGGCAGCTCAGCATGAGTAAGCAATTCCTAGCACAGCCCAAAGCTACATTCCAGTAAGAGATTACAGTTTTTGTACAGCCTCATGATTCCTGCCACTCCCCATCCCCCCAGCAAAAACATCATTGTTGTTATTTCCAATACATCAGGAGACTTAATGACTATCCCACCTAACACTTCAACAATTCTTAGGAATAAAAAATAAGACCATTTTCTATTTTGGTCCTGGGTGGTGACAAACATGTGCTAATGGGCTCCAGATAAACTGAGACCTTCTTTGAATTCAGAATGTCATAATGCATTTGGAAACAAGACAAAGTGTTTCCAAGAAAGACATGCTTTTACCCATCACAAATAAACCAATTAACTAAGTGCTTTACAGGGAAACTCATAGAAACTCAGGATTTTGCTTTCAGTCAATGCAAAGATTTCCCAATTCAGAGGCCCAACAATAGGTGGATTTTTAGAAGACTCTCATGAGATCACCTGCACCTTGTCCAACCCTTATTTTTTAAATTAAAAAACAAAAGAAAACAAAACAACAACAAAAAACCCACAAAAAAAACAAAAACAAACAAACAAACAAAAACCCACAAAAAACGAACAAGCAAACAAACAAACAACAACCAAAAAAACCAACAACAACAACAACAAAAAACCACCACAAGCAAACAAACAAGCCCACAAAAAACCCCCACACAAACCCCCACAGTTTTAGTATATATTGACAACCTCGTTCAGGTCAGTTGCTGGTCTGCTTTGATAACTCTACTGCACAAACTTCAGTTTACTGAAGAAATAGCAGAGTATTTCGCAAATCAAAAGCTTTTTAAGTGTGAGATAAGGATGTTGGGCCAGAGTGCCAGTGCTGCTGCTGTGCTTCTTCCTGTGGCCTGTGCTGGTTCATCTACACTGAGCTGTTTCATTCCACATGAATAAATATAACCAGCCCTGACAGCTGTACTCTGTAAATGTAGCAGAGAATGTGAAAACTGCCTGAACCATGGTGAAAATACCACACATTTTTGACATGAAGCATAATTTACATAATATTTAATGTCATCTCTCATTAACACCATCCTATACCAGTCATGCAGGGTCTGAACCTGCATAATGCTCATCAATTAAAAACCATTAGTTTTCTACAAAGTTGCCACCAAAGAAGATTTTTCCACATCTTCTATTTGCTGGCCACAAAATAGTGAACAATTTTCTTAGTCATTTCCAGCACATTTTTGCCACCCTGCATCCAGTTATCCTTCTGAGAGAGTAAGTTTGTAGATCAATTTCCACTAATATCTCCTTGCATAATGTCTCCTTCCTGGAGACACTTGCAAATTTTAAAGTATGGCCTAGCTACCAACACTTTCGTTTACTTTAAGCTTTGAAAGGTATAGTAATGTCTCAAAATCTACTTCAAAGCTTATTCTGGAGTCCAAATGGGAAGCTGACCTGAAGCTTAACTCATGTTATACAAACTACCAGAAAATTTTACTTTACAGGGGTTTCCATGAGTATATGGCCAAAAACTGACTAAGAATCATAGAATCATAGAATTGTCAAGGTTAGAAGAGAACTTTAAAAGCATCCAGTTCAACTGTTCACCCAGCACTACCGCTGTAACCCCTAAACCACTAAACCATCACACAGTGCCAGATCTAGACAAACACTTTCAGCAATGATGGCTCCACCACCTCCCTAAGCAGCCAATTCCAGTGCAAGACCACCCTAACAGTGAAAACATTTTTTCTGTTATCCATTCTGAATCTCTCCTGTCTCAGCTTAAAGCCTGGTGCTCTGGTCCTCTTACTGCAAGCCCCGTAGGAGAGACTGGTCCCCACCTCCCCACAGCCTCCTGTCAGATGTTGTGGAAAGCGATGAGCTCCTCCCTGAGCCTCCTTGAGACTGAACAAACCCAGCTCCCTAAGCTGCTCCTCTTAAGATGTGTTTCTAGGGCTTTCATGAGCGTTGTGACCCTTCACTGGACACACTCCAGCACCTCAATGTCCTTTCTAAAGTGAGGTGAGATCCCTTCTAGTACATTATCTGTTGCCCCACTGGGTCCTCTGTCCCTGGAAGCAGTCAGCACTCTCTGGATTAAACCAAATTAGTGCAGTTTCAAGATATTAAAAGATGGTTTATTCCTCTTCTTTTTTGGCTTTACATGTTGAAATAGATACCATTGTATTCTTGCGATGTTTCTCATGAATCTAGATAATAATAAATAAGGATTTTTTTTCTTGCTATCTTGACAACACTTTATGCCTATTTGCTTTGAGGTTTGGGCAGAGTGTTTGAAATTAGTGTTTTGGGATTTTTAGTTGAGACATATCTCTTTTTTCTTACTATGAATCTTTTACAAAGTGATAATAACATTCCAAATGGAACTGGGGATCACTCTATCAGTGTCTGTATATATGCTGACAAAGAAATTATAATTTCTTCTATTTTGTATATTGCACAGAGTAACTTGACACAAACATATGGAATGCCTGACACAATGTGATTCCAGGCTATGCTTTGAGTCCCAGATGTTATTAAATAATGGTAGTAGGTTAAATTTTTGGTGGGGATAAAGAGATGAAGGTGTAGCTAGAGCTGGCTATACAGGCAAGTACAGCCAGTTACAGTCATGACAGATGTCTTTGGGAAGCTACTGAAGAGCTCTAAATGTGGAGCCAGACACATCAGCTTAATCCAGTAACAGATTTTAGGGGTGGTTGATGGCACTCATTGGACAGCTGCCAAGAAGGGCCTGATGGTTGCACTGGACCCTTCCAGGCTCAGAAGCAGCTAAGTTGCATTTCTAAATGGGTTGCATTTAACTTCTTATTACAATCCTAGAAGGAAGGCAGGACAGAGAAGGAGGCTGATGCGTAATATCTGATTTCTAGTCCCACTATTCATGTACTTGTGCCTTTGTTAGGCACAGAAATTATTTGTAAAACACTTATTAATCACACAGGGTGTGATCATTGACTAATTAAATTGACATTAATTTTCTCTAATTAGACAGTGTTTGTGAAACATTTCAAATATTAAGAGAACTGCATTAATGAAAGATCTATTAATTATTTGATCCTGTGGGCTCAGTAAATGACCATAATACACATCCCTGGTTATCTGCATTTAGGCACCCAGGTAGTCACATTTACTTTAATAAAACTTAATGATATTCTTTCAGTAAGGCATTTACATTGACCTCTAGTTTTGAAATGTTTTACTTACCTCTGCTAATCTCTTTATCTCCTCTCACCCATTTGTCTTGTTCCACTTGCCCTATGAGATCAGAAAAAGAGACTTGAATGGTCTAAACCAGTCTGGGATTTGACAAGAGAAAACTTGACATTAAAAGAAGCTGCTGGCATCAAAAGAGAACCAACACTCTAACCCTTGGCTCTACAGGACAAACAATTGTTGAGCATGACAGCCTCACTGTATTTTAAGTACTCTCATGATATTCTTTAAGCAAAATTGCTATTCAAAGCAATGGAAATTTCCTTAAAAAGAAAATATTCCTAAGAATATATTTTTGAACGCTTGAGGCTGAGAGTTAGTGACTGATGCATTTTTAGGAACATTTTTATCTTTATTCTAGAAATAGTAGTTTTTGCAGGTGAATTTTAATTTAGCCATATGTGAGAGTGGATGATCTAAAAAAATGTAACTAATCTCAGATGAAAGAGATTTTTCTCTCTCAGATTTTTCTTAATATATTGACAGGATTGTGATAGTGTAATGTTAGTATTGAGATGCAGGTAAGTATTTTCATATCACTAAAGAAACCAAGGTTTTATTTTAATTTTATCAAAACGCAATGACATAGCATTGCTGCCTGAAGTACTATTCATGATTAGCTATAGGAGAACTGCATGGCAAAAACTCTCACTTTCTGTGCTTTTTTCAACAAGTTTTTACTCCAGCATCTAATCTTTGTAGACGTTCTCATCATTATCCTGATTAGATTATGTAGGTCTAGACTAAAAATTGTAAAGGCATACAAAAGCATAATGGTTAGCTGTTTCTTTTTCTACTCAAAATATTTTATTTTCACACTGACTATGAACAGTATGACAAGTGGCTTTTGGAAAAGGAGTAACATTGAAAGAAAGGCAGATAATTACCTATAGGAAAAATTGATAGGAGTTAATCCAGTAGGGAAAGGGAGAAAAGGCTGCCAAAGCTTTGTTTTCACAGGTGCAACCAGCACAGTGAGGCTGAGCCTGAGTCTCCAATAGTCACACAGGTGAACACATACACACCAAGTTTTTATATATATATGTAAATATATATGCATACAGCTGGTCACACAGACCATAGCATGGACAGAGAATGCGCTCACACAAACATAATAAAGCATCAATATCCTTTTGATGTTCCCTTCTCTGACTAAGGAGAATGAAGATCACTGAAACACTTATGCCGTGTGGGTCCCTCCAGCAGCTGGGCTCAGACACTGCAGCAGCTACCCCTGGATCACAGGTCTGCCCACCACTGGCACCTGGACATACGAGCCTGCAAGGCCACAGTCCTAGTCCAGCTGCTGATACTCAGAGCATCCTTGGTAAAGCACAGAGACTGACAGACACATGATCTATCCCTCTAACTTGTCTGAGTGGGCATTCAGTCTACCCAGTCCCTGGGTTTCACTCTGATTTAAGGCACAAACACATGTCAACAGGCTTGTCCATAGGTAATTCCCAATTCTGGTCTTAGCCAAACTTCAGGTCTCATGGTCTCTACAGGAGCTGGCCTGGACATCTAGGTCCCTCCACTTCTCAGACCTACTCTCCAAGATCTGACCCAGCCTTTCTGCTGCTCCAAAATGTGACCCTCAAATCTCTTATCCTGCTCGCTTGCTGCACCAGCTGGAGGTTTGCTGGTGATTGCTCGTGCTGACATGCACACCCACACTACACACACACACTCCGGCTTCTCTAGGTGATGGCACCACAGATGCATGGGGCTCTAGACTTGCTGCCCAACCAAGGGGTTGGTACCTAGACCTCCACACACAGACATGAACACAGAATGGAGTCTCCCCAAAACAGTTAAAGAAGATTTTAAAGATCAGGCATGGGGCATGATCATCCTTCCAGGGTAGTCCTGGGAGGAGCCAGGTCAGAGGCTCCTGATAAACTTCGTGGTGTTCCCCAACTTCTGCTGTTCCTCTGGGCTCCTTTGTTCATCTTCACTCAAAAAATGTAATAGAAAGATTTCTCATTGCATAAGAGACAATTCTCTACACTCCTGGAAAGAAGAGGAATGAAGTTTTCACAACTTTATTTATTAAGTAGTTTGTCTAGTTTCTAGGTAAAACTAATGGACCTGCTTCAGCTTCTTTTGTACTCGTGTTTTAGGCCCTGGAGAGGCAAGGAAGGGGTAGGTCAGACATTTCATAGTTTGGGTAGCTGAGACACAATTTTATACAGCTCTCTGCACTACCATAAGCTTCCTATGTAGTGTTTGCCAGATCAATAATCTTTCTCTCCTCTATCTTGTTTTCTCCTTATTTTTCTGAAAAGAGGAAATATTAAACTTACGTAACAACATGCATTGAGGACAACAGTCACAAACTAAAACCATGACACCAGTATTAGGATAATATATTCATTGCTATTTGTGTCACTGCTTAGCAGTGGAATAACTGGTGTATGTATAGCCAGTGAAGGAAAGTCTCCACCCTAGAGAATTTATCACATTAGATAGGAGAATGAGTCAGGTAGGAAAACAGAGGCATAGTCTTGCTTAGGAAGTCAGTGGCAGAAATGAGGCAAGATGCTTTAAAAACAGTCTCAGGAAGTTTAAGTGATCTCCTGGAAGATATTGAAGACCTTTATAAAAGGAGAAAGAGGAAGTCAGATGATCTTAATATCTTCAGAGAATACTGTTAGATAAGACCATTTCTTAAAAATTATTGAAGGTGTGTATTTGTTTTACATTATTACTTTTAGTGGTACTAGTTGTAGTTACTTAACTATTTAAAGTCTGATACATTACTATTTCACTAAAGTACTGTTAAACTATTGAAAGAATACTGTTTTATTGATAGAAATTTGTATTTTAGCTTTTTATTAAATGTTTGCTGTTATTTATTTCTATGTATTTAATTCTTGTACATAAAGGCAATAGCTGATCATGGTATACTATTCCATACCAGACAAACAATATATATTTAATTTTGTAAAATTTATAATTCATTTGTAGATAGGTAGATTTATTGAAATTTAAACTCTTGTTTATTTGGCTTGCAGTGATAGATTTTCCCATCACATTCATTCTAATACTTCTATTATGTGTCTGTCATTTTGCCTTGTGTTCTTTTCAACCCAAAAAACACTTCTTGTAATTCCTTTATTTTTGTACCCTTCTCTTTCTGAGCTTCCTTTTGGTCCCTAATCTCTCTTCAATTTCTTATGCATCACAGTCTTCTCCCTCTTCCTAATGCTTATCAAAATCCACCTTCCAAAAAGCATTTGAGAAATTATTGTCCTTTAATTCCTTAAACCTTACACTCGTATTTGAACATGATTATCATCTTCATTACTAGATTTCAATGCCCTGTCTTTTAAAATATTTTAAAATTCACATCTCCCTTCAAAAGACTAGCAATGGGCTGTATTTTATTTTGCTTTCTTTAGCTCTATAAGTAGTAGCTGGGACACAGCAAACATAGTGAATGAAAACTTGGCCACGATTAGAAAGTTTTGCAGTTGATTTAATTCATGCACCCAGCCAAAAACAAACAAACAAACAAACAAATAAATAATATCCTATTCTGACCCCTGGCTACATAAATAAGATGATTTGGAGTTACAGCTGGTACAGATTGATGTGAAATCAGTGTTAGGCCTGGTAAGTCAGCTACCAGGTTGCACCTTTGCTGTACCTGAGGGCAAAACTTCAGATCTAATTTCATTGCTATACAATGTAGAAGAACCTTTCTTCAACCACCCCTATAAAATGAAACATTACAGTTTCATAATATAATACTATTTATAGGTAGAGTTGGAATTTATATGCTGTCATGCAAACCAGAACTGCTATCACTAGCGAGAAGGTTCTTTAGCATCTGTAACAGTTTCTTAGGTGAAGGAATACATGCATTTGGCTAAAAGTTTGCATCAGGTTTGCTTCAAGTGGAAGGGCCATCCCAAGCCTCTTGATTTCTGTGCTTGGTTAGGTTTGCCCAACAGCCAAACTTCCACTCCTCTGCTCATCCTCTCCTCAGAGGGGCAGAGCAGGATGTGGATGTCAAAGGTCCTGGGGTAAGATAAAGACAAAGACAGAATGTACCAATTACTATGACAAGCAAAACAGACTGGACTTAGGGAAAGTTAGCAGAACTTACTAAAATGGATTTGGGGAGTAAGGAACAAAGACAAATGTTAAAACACCTTTCTCCCCATTCACTCTTTTCCTCCTGACTGCTGCACACTCCAAAGCAGCACAGAGCGTGGGAACGGGCACTTGGTCACTCCATAAAACATCCTCTCTCTGCTTCTTCCCTCTCTTTCCCCCTGCATGGGCCCTCCAGTGGCTGGAGTTCTCCAAATTAATTCTGCTCTACTGTGGGCTGCTCTACTTGGCCCCAGTTCCTGCAGGAAAACCCCTCTGCTCTGCTATGGTCTCTGCAGGGGCATCTCTGCTTTGGCATTTGGGGCACCCCATCCCTCTCCTCCTTGTCTGACCTTGCTGTCTGCAGGGTCATTTCTCACATGTTTTTCCTTTCTCCTCTGCCTTTGACCTTTGTGGCATTTCTTTGCCTTCCCTGAATGCATTTCAGCCAGCAGTGCCCTGCAGTGGTGAGCTAGGGCTGGCTGGGGTGGGACACGTCCAGCCCAGGGCAGGGTAGGCCCCTCCTCAGGGAGCCCCCACCCATTGTGCTGTGCTGGCTGGCAAATTAACCATTCTCTTCTCCCTGACACCAAAGTTTAAATTTGTAGAGTCAGAAATTTCATAGAATTTACATTTGCACAAGGAATGTGTAAAATTCTGGGTGTATTTTTCCGTATTACAAGTTTTCAGAATTATTTGTTAACTTCTTAAGAACTTCTCACCACACAGTTATTTTTAGTCCTCAGGAAAGTAGCTTGGTTTTTTATAACAGTGATGACATTGAACCTTTGTGAGGAGAGTAGTACCTGACCCAGGTTATCCTTCAGATAATTATAAAAAGGAGATAAACTGCCTCACTGAATCTCAGCAGAAATGTAAGCTATTGCTAGAAAGAAAACCATATACTTCAGTGTTTGGGAAGCTACCTAGCCCTATATTGCAGGAGCTAAATATAACCAACAGTGAAATTTGACTAATTTATATAGAGTATTCCAACAGGTGTAATGCATGAGACTGCAAGCCATCTCCCAGTGCTACTTTTCTCTTTTCAACATGTGCCACTATACTTACTGTAACAAAATTTTTCCTTGATTTATGTCTTTTTTAAAAGACTCTGAAACTACCGGAGCTGACTGATAAAATTTAGGGTTGCATAGTCAAAATAATTTAGAAAATAGTGTTTTAAATCCCAACATCAAGAAACTCTGTGTCAGCAAGCACAAACTTTGCTCAAAATGCAAAAAGCTGCAGAATAGTCTTGAGACATTTTAAAATTTAGTCAAAGTTCCATGAATGCCTTATGTCTGTGGGTGTTTTCTTAATTTTTCAAAATAAATATATCTTTGAACATACATCTTTAAAAATTTTGCCATGTTACATTATTGAAAAACAATATTAATAAATTCTTCAGTAAGTGAGAATACATCTCATGGTGACATTTTAGCATTGATTTAACAAGGGGTTTTCTGTAACAAATTTTGGATGTCGGTAGGTAAATGGGATTTTGTAGAGAAATGGAAGCAAAAAATGAGGTGAGTATATGGGAACAATCTGAAAGTGGCAGGAAATTTAAAAAGTATGAATCCAAAATTGAAAAGGTCTCATTGGCACATCTGCCCAAGAGCTTTCTTTTGTTTGCATTTAGAGGAATTTGGAGTATAAGGAAAGAAATCAATCCCCTTAAGGAAAAACCTTTTCACAACATTAACTTAACTCCAGTGTTTCTGACCAGTGCCATGAAATTCTGATAATGCCTGAAGCTGGAAAATAGTGAAGCTTTTCATCACAAAGCTTAAATGTTATATTTAGTTATTTTATAACTAAAAATGTTATTTTTAGTTTTTTATCTAGCTGTGCCTTCAAGTACCAGTTTCACTTCATTTATTATTTGGTGCAGTTTGCCACTTCCAACAAATAGATTTGCTTTGTCTACACCTCCACACTGTTGCTGTTCATTCTGAAAGAAAGCAGGGCCTCTAACAGCTTGAGACATACTCCTATTTGGGCTACCATGGCAACGAGTATGTGTATTAAAGTATAGGTCACATGGCTTAGTTTCCTAAGGCTAATTAATTTCACTAATTATGGCCTCATACCAGCTGCAGAATGTGTTGGTGACCTAGTGAAATCAGCTGTAGACAACTGTTTTCCTTACTGAGGTGGTACGACCTCACCATGTGGAAATATTAATGTCATTATGAGAATTGCATACAGTATCTACAGAAAACAAATACTACTATGTGATTAGAGACTGGACTGTGGGACCTTGAAAATTTTTAATGTAGATGTTTAAATCTTCTTTATTGCTTTCTCTATCATCTGTCAGTATTAAATAGGTTATAAAGAGCTGAGTAGTTAAGCTTAAAATATTGTCATTGAAAGACTGTTTAATTCACCAGCTTTACCAAGGATTTATGAAACACCTATCACTTAGGGCAATAGAGATATATACATAAATTTATATTTAGCATAGTAGTCTCTAGAAAACAAGTAAAAACAAAACAGCTTCTGTTTGTTATTTTTTCTATATTGTAAAACTAATAGTTAACTGAAAATCAGAAAATATTTTATTTCACAAAGAATATCAACAGTATTACACATTACAAGGCCCTAAGTCTCTCTTCTTTGCCTGTACAATAGAGTTAATTTTAGCCCTCACCACATATGCAGTTTGATCTGTGTTTTAATAGAAAAGCAGGTGTCTACCTAGGCTTTGGGGAGCAATTAACAATTCATTTTATATAAAACCGTGCTGTCTGACTGGTCAAACTAATTGAAGTAAATAAGACATTTTCAATCAGCTAAAACAAGGCATTAAAACAACCCTACAAAATTGTCATGACAAATTACCAGCCAAAGCACAAAACCTTCTCAGATGGCCTTTACCATGGTGATTGATGAAAATGAAAAATTAATGATATCTTACTGGCCTGTCAAGAGAAAAAATTGCTTGCCTGACTGAATAAAATTTTGTAAGGCAACATTAAATTATGGAAAATTAATAAAATACACAAATATATTTTATTTTTTAGCATAATTATTAAATGTGCTGATTCTCCTGCAGTGGGGAAAAAGCGCCAACTTTACTCTCAGCCCCCAGGACACAGACTGTCTCTGTCTAGCTTTGAAAGTAGCATTACAAAGTCAGTAAAAGGTTATATTCAGGAAATTGTAGTTAGGGTGGGCACAGAAAAAAAAACTTGTTATCAGATGGACCCCAGGCATTTCCCCCAGAAAGGGAGGTGCACAGAAGGACAGACTGACACTTCAGTCCTGGCTCTGAATCGGAACAGTCTCAGCTTCCTACTTTGTGCCCGTGCCCATCAGTCTGATCATGAACCATCACAGACTTTCTCAGAGGTGGGTCCAGGTGGAAGAACAGTGTCTGGTAAGATACAGGTTCAGAATAATCAGATGAGGAGTTTAATTAATTATTTCACTTGTGTCCCTATCCAGAGTGGGGTTTGGCCCCCTTTTTTTCTTTCTTGGAAATAGACAAGTAGTCATCATGCATCTTACCCCTGTGTCATTTCCTCCTACAACAAAAGAAGACTCTGCACAACTGCATGAAACAGCATGAAACAGGGAAAAAAACCCCAGATTGCTTAACTAGTGATAACATCAAGATACTGACCATAAAAAGCATATTGAGATTTTAATCTTTTAATCTCATTATTAAATGTGAATTTGATAACCAAGTGTCTTTTGTGGGTAAAAAAACACATAAGTCCTCTAACATAATATTCCAATAAAATAAATTGTCCAGGAGTGTTTGTTTAAGGAACAGTTTTTTCTCCCAGATTGCCTGCAATGTATACTTGTACCAGTTAAAAATACTGCTCTCTTACTGTCAGTGAGATGTATTTTAGGCTGAGATAAAGGAGGATTGTATGTTTTACAGCTATACAATGTAAATTGTCAACATGATTACCTATCTCCCAACTTATACAAAAAGGACATTGAGTTTATTGAAGCAAATAGCCTAGAGAGGCTAGCAGGATGAAATGCTGCCTAACTGCAATAACCCTTGTGAAAAGAAGGGTCAATTAGTGAGGCTGATGATTAAGAAAGAGCTCTAGTCTCTAGGTCAGATGCTGTGTAGACTGAAGCTAATGGTACTAATTTTGCTGCATCTTGTAAAGAATACTAGTCAAAACAGGTTTCAAAGAGAAAATAACAAAAAAAAAGAGTTGGAGATTTTCATGAATAGAATGAATACTGTCTTAAATTTTTTCCTTTCATAACAAAAGCAAAAAAAAGACCCTAAAAATAATTACCCACAAGGAGATAATCAGCTGTCTATATTCAATAATTTCTATAATGCATATTGTAAAATCACATGTCATGTAACAAGTAAGTTTATGTACCTCTCCCAATATGAAAGGATCTGAGAATGAGATGCAGGGTACAATGAAGCAAAGGACTTGCAATGGAAATAGGTTCAAGTGGTAAAATTGAAATTCTGTGGGATTCTTTCCTTTGGTTCAGATAATATTTTCTGCAATGGAGGGATATACAATATGCACCCAAGAGGGGTTACTAAAAATCAAATAAGTGGTGTCCCAGTATGCCCAGGAGGTCAAAAAGGCCAAGAGCACCCTAGCTTCAATCAAAAATAATGTGACCTGCAGAAACAGACCTGTGATCATCCCTCTGTACTTGGCACTGATGAGGCTGCACCTCAAATCCTGTGTTCTTTTTTTTGGGCCCCTCACTACACGAAAGACTTTGAGTGCAGGGAAGGACAAAAAGCTGATGAAGGATCTAGAGCACATGTCTGATGAGGAGTGGCTGAGGGAGTTGAGGTTATTTAGCCCAGAGAAGAGAAGGCTCAGGAGGGACCTAATCACTCTCTATAACCACCTGAAAGGAGGTGGTGGCCAGCTGGGGGTCATCTCTTCTCTCAAGTAGTAAGTGAAAGGATGAGAGGAAATGGCCTTGAGTTGCAGCAGGGGAGATTTAAATTGGATATTAAAAACATTTTCTGATAGAAAGGGTTATCAAGCATTACAACAGGCTGCCCAGAAAAGTGGTGGAATCGCCATCTGTGGAAGTACTGAGAAGGTGTGGGGATATGGCACTTGTGTATGTGGTTTAATGATGAACACAGCAGTGCTAGGCTAACTGTTGGGGTCAGTGATCTTTCAGTCCTTAGTGATTCTATGATTCTATGTCCTTCAAAGGAGAGTCATAGGCATGAGGACTCTACTTTTTTATCAGAACTGACACACTAATGGCAGATCATGATGTTTCAGAACTCAATCCACTAAGCACAGAAATAAAGAAAAATTACTGAGCAGCTAGATTACCACACTTACAATGTTGTGAGTTAAGAACGGTTAAATCAAAAGAATGATGGCTGCAGATTTTTTTTTCAGTTGGATATTTGTAGAATAGAAAAATGTATCTAATAATAAATGTAATGATTTTTGTCTTCATGCCTGTCTCCTGATACTATGTTGGTGGGAGGTACCCATGGTACTTGTAAGACACAATTACACTCATTCCAGAAATAAGAGTGTCAAGACATCTGTGAATAAATTATTTTTTAATTTTATTTTAATTTAAAATCTGAAGGTCAACAGCCATTTTTTATAAATCAGCCATGGATAAATACCCTAACACAGTCAAGTTTTGTTTCTCACTGTATAGTAAATCTTCGTTAGCAAAATATTATGAACTTCTATACCACTCCAAAGCTACAATGCATTAGCTGTGAAGGGGATTCAAAGATTCTATCTCATTGTTACTTGATGGTATATATTACATGTTGGATTTTAGTTACAGCCATGTGAGCAGAATGAAAGTGTGAGTAGGTAAAACCATCTAGACCAACTTCAAATTTTAAGTAGATTTCAAATCTTATGAACTTCAAATTACATTTCTGAGTTTTTCAAAATTTTCTCTAGAGCATGCAGCTACAGGAAGTGTGGTTTATGATTCAACTTTGTTAGGAACTAAGCCTGGACTGAAGTAAAACCTGCTTTTGCCCGAAATTCTGTATAGCTTATCATCAGTCTGTGTTTTTATATATATATATATATATATATATGAGAAACAATGGTACATATATTAGTCTAGCTATCATAACCCTGATAAATCTCTACATTACTTTCTTGATCAGAACCATTGGTCCCTAATAATGGCTGATCCAATGCCTATTTGAAGACTTTTTCTTAGCTCCAGTCAGCTTTGAAAGAGATTAGTGGGGAACACATACTAACACAGAAGTTCAGAAAGTAAGAAATTAGTTTTTCATCTCTGCATGTTCTGAGAGTTTGAATTCCTCACCACAGCCCAGAACTCGCACCTGCCTAAGAAAATACAAAATCTTATGATTATTTATACGTGTAGTAGACTGAGTATTTCTTTAACTCTGGTAACCAGATTTAAAAATGTACTGGAGAAAGTGAAAGGATAGTGTTAATCAGCTAGCTACTTCTCAGAATAGATAACTTTATAAGACTATGTTCTGCTTTAATATGGACAGATCTGTGTGATTTTATGATGTTGACTTACAGATTTGGACTGAGTCTTTTATTGGTAGTTCCCTTCCCTGAGATATGCCAGATCATACTTTCAGGAAATGACCTTCTTTTTCTGAGGACTGTGATGAACTTATCAGCTGCTCTATCAGTAAACGTGTGAGGCTGGTGGAAAATTTATCGAATAAATTTGGCATAAGCTTTTCCTCAGTGAAGACATCCAAATTTAAAAGGCAGAGAATGTTTAAAGCCATGAAGAATAACACTTTCATTTGATCTGACCTATGGTTTACCAGCAGCCTTTGAACTTGACCCAAATGACTGACCTCACATTGAAGTAGCCAAGCCATCCTGCATGAATTCAAGAATTATTAGGTCAAGAAAATGCAAGAGGGGATACAGTGTGCTAGCATAATGGTGAGGACACTCAGCTGATCAGAAAACCGTGAATTTTGACCCCAACCTTGCATTTGAGTTTTATCTGGAGCCACTAGATAAAGATACAGCACTCTTCCTGAAATTGGGCAATGAAATTAAATGCCTTCAGACAATCACAGAATGGATCGGACCTTCTGCATCTGGAATGAGTACCAAATTGCTAGGTGACAGGAGCTGGTGGATCCCCAGCTAGCTCTGATTCCCAGCTGTTCCAGGGGCCATTCCCAAATCTGCCAGCAGATTCAGGTAACAGTGCAGAATAGGGCAGTTCTACAGCCAGAGGTGTTGCAGCGTCCAGGTTTCAGAGCAAGGGCTAGAGAAGGCTCTTTTTAGTTTGATTTCTCAGAGACCTTTATGCCCCAAGAGGGGGGCACGAAAAAGAGGATGAGACAAAGCCTGTGCTGCTTTTAAATCCTAGGGGTGGGGGATGTGGAACATGCAGGTTATTGGCCCCAGGACAGCTGGACAGGTGTTTTTCTATAACATAGAGCAGGGCCAGGGGAGAGATGGACAGCCAGAGAGAGACAGGGCAGCGGCATGAGAGGTGGACAAAGAGATGGGGAGGAGATACTTTTGCATGATACCTGACTTATCAGGGTGGGGGAAACAGGGAGAAACCATTGGGATACATAACTCCAAAGCAACTTAAAAAAAACCCACCACCACAGCTAGAAAACCAAAAAATTTTAAGTCCACATCCTTTCTCTCTGTCTTTAGAATAAGATTGTATTTTAAATGCTCTCTTTTGCTGAGATTTAAAATAATTTTATTGACACTGGATTTTCTAAGGATTCCATTCATTGTCCTGCATTGGTGCAAACCTTCCAGCTATACCTATTCAGGCTGTTTGCTCTTTTAAATATTGGCATAAGATTTACTCATTCCTGTTCCTTTAGTACTTCTCCAACCATGCTAAATGTGTTGAAAACTATCAGCAGACTAAAAGTTCCCCTTGTTCAGATCATTCTAGATTCATAGAGATATATTATGTAGTTCTATTCATAAAAATGTAGTCATCGCCAGGTGTTTAGAAGTCATCATTTATAGTTTAGTGTGTATAGTCTGTTAGAACATATATTGCTATGCTTGCTTGTTCTCAATTCAAAGATGCAGCTGTTGTACACTGCTTTTTAAGTTCATTTTAGCAATTTTGTGATAAAGAGGTCCATAATACTACTAAAATCAACTTGATGTTTCTTAGATGCCACAAGTTTTATTGTTTTTACTCTTTATCGTTAACATCTCTGATACCTCCTCATTTTCATTCCACGTTTTATTTTCTCATTTATCTCCTCAGCTATTTCTTTTTCTTTCTGTCAGCAGTAGATTGCTTTCTCATATTTAATTGATTTGTTCTCTCTGCTCCTGCTTCAAATGAGTTTGCATCAGTTTGTTCCATTTTATGGTTATGAGGTCTTGACATTTTTTAACCATTTCTGAAATAAGTCCCCTTGTTGATATAAAATAGTCTCTGTTGATTGGACTTTCCTTTTTAGCGTATGTTGTACTTAAGTGGTTGTACTATATTGTAGATGAAAAGTCATCAGTAATCAGCTCACTAGTACCCAGAAAACTGACAAATTTAGTCAGGTATATATTAATTTAATTATTTCTGTCAAGATTTAATCTGAAAACAGTTAGGTCACATAAAGCTACAAATGGCAAAAATAGTACCTTTTATGTTAGGGTAGTAAAATTTTCTTTTCACAAATTGGCTTAATTTTTGCAACATGCTGGCCTAGCTACAGTCTCTTGTGATTAAATATCTTGTTTTTACAGACAAAGGGGTTTAGAAGCTTTTTCACTGTTTTCCTACTTATTTCATGCCTTGTAAGCTTTTGTCTATTTTACAGGAGACCCACTCCCAAATTCAAGCAGTCACCTGAATTTCAGTTTCCCCAGCAGCCATAAAAAAACCTCAACCTTAGACACTCCCTTCCAGCAACAGCTGCATCACATCCATGTTTGCATTGAAACTCAACGATTACAGAGACAGAACTTCTTCAATAATTACCTAGATGCTACCTAGTGGATTCAACCAGAGTCCCTCTCTAAGACTTGATTTCAGGAATCTAAAAAAAAAAAAAAAAAAAATTTAAAAGTTGCCGTGCATTGTTAAATATTAAAAAATGGAAAAAGAAAAAGATAGTGTAAAAACCAAACATCTTGGCTTCAGCTTGGCTCAAGCAATATAATCCTTTTTTCTATATGAATAAAAGGGGTTTTGGAAGCTCTGGAGTCCTAGAATACAAGGTTCTCAGAAGAGTTAGAATGGGCAATGGCACTGGAAGAAAGGGAAAAAACCCAATCCTTACCTCTTTCTTGTTTTGCTCATTCATGTTCTTAACAAAACTTCATCCCCAACTAACTTGGGTGCCCCCTAACATCTGGAGCATCTTTATCACTCTTTGTAATTCGTGCTAATTTACTGCCTGCCATTGCTATGTAGTCTTCAGACACACAGCAATGCAAAATCTTACACTGTGAACTTATGTGGTTCTCAGACTGAGGCTTCCCGCATGGGAACTCACTTCTGGAGAGTTTTTTTCTGGGTTGGAGGGAGTGTTTCTCTATTTGTTTCTACAGCTAGAAGGAAACCGTGAGGTTTAAATTCTCTTCTGTTCTACTTTGGTGGTGAATGCCACATGTAAAGCAATAACATCATCATTACACTGCTGCTCAACACTCCCATCATCAGTCAAGGTTTCACGACTGGATTAAGCAGAGCAGAGAAAAACTGCAGACCTGAATCTGTGTTTCTCCATTTCTTCTTTAAATTTCACCAAGGTATCAACTCAGTAGGTTCTTCACCCTCAGACGTGTTTGAACTGCAACTTTGGTGGTTATTGGGTGGTGATAGCCCCACCAGTCACACAGCTCTGGTCTTAAAATCTGCAACACTAGCAATGAGCTGCTTGCATAGAAGTGTGTAAAACATGCCAGTGAAAACCCAATAGATAAAACCAAAATGGATATTTTACATTTTCTTACCAGTTTTTATCTCAATATTTTGTGATTGAAGTTTGAGGTTAAATTAAAATACCTTCTGCTTAGATCATATTAATCAAAATTTACCTGTATTAAGTATAGTTAATCTGCATTTCTGTCAATCTGTTAGAAAATAAAAATCATTTTATTCCCATACATACATCAATATTACCTCCAAACTGACCACTTATCTTTTCCAGTTGTCCAACAAGAAATACTAATAGATAATTTTTAGCTTTTTAATTTTAAAAGAATAATTAGTTCCCTTATATTTATTTGTTACAATATAGATTCATATGTAATAATGTGTTTGTTACAGCATTCCATACATTCCTGCAGAATTCCTTCGATTTCCTTCTGCGGTGATTGTAAGAATATGTTTCAGTCATTTGAGCTCTATCTAATGTTGTTAGTTAGATTTCTTCTCAGGAGCAAGAAGTTTCAGTTTCTGTGCCCCCTAAACAGAACCTACCATTTGTCTATAAACTGAAAAATTGCTAGATTGACAATTAAAGAATTGTCAGTTTAACACTCAGTTGCTGGCTGCCCCATTATTAGCTTTCCCACCCACATGAATTTTTTACAGCTCAGCAATCTCATACTGGAACACAGGCTAAAATCCACATGAGATGAAAACCTTCAATTTTTCACTAGTTTTCCACCACAGCTATTTGCTGATATACCCCAGCACTTCTCCCATTTAATTGGTATGAAGCCCTACAGTGCAGTGACATTGCCTACACGTTTCAGAGCAAAGCCATCATTCTTCTCAATGATGCAGTGAAACTAATCCTTCTCCAGTTTGAACCACCAGCTTTGGTACCAGTAAGAATGTGCAACATGACTGCAGAAATTAGAAAACAGTGCCAGTGAATTTGGGTTGTGTGGGTAATTTTCTACTTATTTAAATAATAACTATATTTAGAATAAAATGAAATGAAAATTCTTTAGAAATTCAGCAGTTTATGACAAATTATTTAGGGGACATCAGGCCTGAAACAATCCATTGACTGCATTAAGGAATAGCTTAATTCATCACTGCAAATACATCTTTGCTATGAATAAGGATTATATAAGCCTAAAATATTTACAGAAATAATAAAATAGGTAAAGAAGTAAAAACAATTTTCCTGCTTAAACACCCTTATTTGAGTGTTTAGATGTGCACATTCTTTTCCTATTTTAAAGTAGAACTCATTTTAAGCAAGTCATTAATATAGCTCATATCCAATTTTTCTTTAATATCTATTTAAATATTAATAATGTAACAAGACTACAATAAAATGAGTTAGCATTTTTATTTATCCTTTTTCTGGATAGTTGTGATGTTGTCTGGAGGTGGAGAGTGGGAAAAACTCCTTCTAGAATGTGAGAGCATGGGACTGGAACAGTGTGTAGCTTCTTATTCACAGAATTGTGATTGAAGCATGCAGCTGATTGAATACGAATAATTAATGGAATACTTACATTATAACCTGTCATCTACATTATGGATGCATGAAATCTGTATATAAAGAGATAATTAATTGCTGAGACTAATGGGAAGAAACTGATTATCCAATCGCATATATAAAACAGAGCACCAGATATGCTACAGAATAGATGGAAAGCAGAACTCAGAGAACTCTTTCACTGAGTCACAGTTTGGGGGGTTCTCCATTAAATTTTCTGAAATAAAGCATTTTCCTTGATTTAAACCTTGAATCAAAGGTATCCCTTGGCACAGAGGAAGTAAGTTTTTTAAAAAACAGATTAAAGGAATACATAGAGACCATGTTACAAAGACAAAGGATGCATGTTTTCCAAGCTTGCAATCTACCTAATAATCAAAAAGAGTAGAGACTCTCGGAGGTGTCCCAAATATCTGCATGGGCTGACATATAATGCACAGAACTAGAGTTTATTTATATGTTTTGGGGCCAGAGAGGATACTCTTCTGGTACTTAAAAGGCACTAGATATTTAAATGTCTGAGTTGCATCCCAGATTTTCTTTCCTTTGTGTTACAAGGTAGGTTACTGCACATCTGAATCTTTCAGCCATCTAACTTTGTGCTTTCTAAAAGGTATCCGGTGTCATCTGTCCCAAAAATCTACCAATCAAATAATCAGAAGACAGAATCATCATCACCTTCTGTGTAGTTTGTCTTTTTCAGAATCTCTGTAAACAATGAAAAGCCTAAAATCTGTCTGCAGAAAGAATAAAAAAAGAAAAAAAACCCAAAAACACAAAACAAGCAAAACTAACCAAACAAAAGGCAACCAATACAACACCACCACCACCACCAGATCTGTATAACAGCCAGTAATGTAGACATGTCTGCTATGAGTAATTATTTACAGACAGAGGAAAATGAACATAATAAAAGTTTTGTTTGGCTGGATTCTAATGATGTCTCTCTTCGAATGGAAATTGAACTTACTTCTTTCTTCTTTCTTCTTTCTAGGCCACACCTTTCAGCCTTTGAGAATTTCATATACTGTATTTCAAAAAGTACATAGAAAAAAAATCACAAATACTCAAAAGGTATATCAAAAGAGGAGCCAGATCTCCCATGTCTTTAGACAGTGTTCCAGCTAAAAGACAGTAAACTGTTATCCTAGCCTAGCCTAGCCTAGCCTAGCCATGCAGTGGGATAGCACAGCCGTTAGAAATGGTCAGATTATAGAGCCTGCCCTGCCTTGAGATTAAAGGTGCACTGTGGTCCTGACAAGTCCCCCAGAGAGATTTGTTAAGATTTAGCCAAAAGTGATGCTATGGTGAATGATCTAGCCCCTTCTCCTGGTATTGCAGTGCACTGAATGACTCTTCAAGCTCAGACTGGTGCTAAACCAAAGTACAGGTACCACACTCCTTGCTGCAGCTGGGGTAAACCACCAGCTTGCATGTTTTCCCACTGTGTGTGGGAAGACACTGAGAAACACTGCATGAGAATCAGGCTGTTTGTGTCATTTTCCAAGAACAAAACCAAGAAGTGACATCTACTGTGTGCCAATAAAAACTCTGGCATGCTTTCTGTATTAAGGAATTTTCTATAATTTTGCACTGTGAAAATTAATGACTGTGGTGTTTTACCCGAAGAGTGGTTCAAACCTACAGCAGATTGAAATACTTAGGAAATTCACTGTTTCATGCAGAAGAAAGATTGCTTCCTAAGGTCAGCTAGAGTGCTTCACATTCCTATCACCACTTTTCAGGAAGAAACTGAAAATAGTATTACTTGCTTTCTGGTTGTGCTCTGCTCTTCAGTCTGTTTTCTGAGTGATGTACAGTGGAATATTGACACTCACCATCTAAAAACCTTCAAAAAATTTCATGCTATTGAGCACTGTTCCTCAGGGACTGGTATTGAAACCAGCACTTTTTAACATCTTTGTTGGTGACATGGACGGTGCTACTGAGTGCACCCTCAGCAAGTTTGCCAGTGACACCAAGCTGTGGGTGCAATGACACCAAGCTATGAGGTGCAGTGACACCAAGCTGTGGGGTGCAGTGACACCAAGCTGTGGGGTGCAGTGACACCAAGCTGTGGGGTGCAGTGACACGCTGGAGGGAAGCAAAGCCATCCTGAAGAATGTGCACAGGCTTGAGAGGTGGGCCTGTGCAAACCTCATGAAGTTCAGCAAGGCCAAGTGCAGGGTCCTGCCCCTGGGTTGGGGAAATCCCAAACACAAGCACAGGCAGGATGCAGAACAGACTGAGACCAGCACTGGGAAGGAGGACTTAGTGTTGTTTGTGAATGACAACTCAGTATGATTTGGCAAAGTGCCTTTGCAGCACAGAAGGCCAAACGCATCCTGAGCTGAATCAAAAGAGGTGTGACCAGGAGGTCAAGGGAGGTGATTCTTTCTCTCTACGCTGCCCTTGTGAAACCCCACCTGGAGTGCTGCATCCAAGTCTGAGGCCTCCAATACAATAAAAATATTGACTTGTTGAAGGAAGAGAACCACAGAGTTGATCAGAAGGCTGGAACACATCTCTTATGAAGACAGTCTGAGATACTCGTGGTTGTTCAGCCTGGAAAGGGCTGCAGGGAGATCATAAAGCAGTCTTCAGTACCTAAAGGGAGCCTACATGAAGGCTGGAGAGGGAATTTTTATAAGGGTATGTAGTGATAGGACAAGAGGGAACCTCATTCTCAAGCTGAAGACGGGCAGGTTTAGGTTAGGCATTAGGAAGAAATTCTTGAATGGGAGGGTAATGAGACACTGGGACAGGTTACCCAGAGAGGTTATGTACTTCCATCCATGAAGATGTTCAAGAACAGGATGAAGAGTGCTCTGAGTAACTTGGTGCAAGTGGAGGTGTGCCTGCCCATTGGGTTGAAATGATATGATCTTTAAGGTCCCTTGCAACCCAAAGCATTCATTATTCTATGACAGAATCTACGATTCTGTGATTCTATGATTCTGTGATTCTATGATTCTATGATTCTATGATTCTATGATTCCATGATTCCATGATTCCATGATTCTATGGTTCTATGATTCCATGATTCTATGATTCTATGGTTCTATGGTTCTATGATTCTATGGTTCTATGATTCTATGATTCTATGGTTCTATGGTTCTATGGTTCTATGATTCTGTGATTCTACTTACAGTGTATGGAATCTAATGCAGCAGTCTGCAAGATATTCGTTGGCTTACCACAGCAAGGAAAACAGACTGAATTAACACAGTGTGCCTGAATACAGTCCAGGGTCTACCTTGGTTTGAAATAAGATTGTTTCCTAAATCTCTCTTGGCTACCTTGTTTGTCTGCCTGTAAATGCTCTCTGCTCTTTTGAAGCGAGGATTGACTGTCTGTATATACGATCAGAATGGAAGATTTTAACTTCCTTAGAGCTCCATGGCCGCCTTCTGATACTGTTCATTGTAACATTGCATTAGTCTCACTGAAATAATGGGGTTAGCTAGAAGCAGACAACTAAACTACAAAACTGAATGCAAATTTTTATATAAGTGGAGAAACGTTAATTACACAATGTTTTATCTGAGAATGGGTTTGTTTAAAATTATATAATAATTCATTCTGGGTAAAGATAACCTCAACAAAAACACAAGTTAATAAGCTTTGTTGCTTCCAATTTGGTAGATTTCTCTTGCTGGCAAAATTATACCAGGATTCCAGCTTGTTCACAGGCCCTGCAGTGAAAGGCCTGTGTTGTTTCTATCATCTGCTCTGATGAACAGGAGTTGAAAGAGGTCATGTCCAGCTTCACTTCCTTGCTGTGTTCTGGGATTATGAAATAAAGATAGTATGACCTTAGGATAGACCTTTCTATAAGAGTGAATTATTGCTTGAAAGCTCTTTAGGACAAAGCGGTTTATTTTCCACAACTTCCAATTTCTGTTCACAGATGCCTGAGCATGTTCACATTTCTCATGCTCTGAAATGCAGCATAGGTAATGTGCCACATACAGTTCATATCCATGCACTGGTCTTAACGGTTCACTTCATTAAGAAAATTCATTGGAAAATAAGGGGTGAAATTGTCAAGTGTCATGTGTAGGCCAATGGACTGCTTGTATGCCTCTGAACAAATACAAGGACTGTCTCCTGCTCTTTGTTAATCATCTTGCACAATAAGTTCCAGACTCCAACCAAGACCACAGTAAGAGGTCCTCAGACATCCACCATAACAGCATTTTGCTTTCCTGATATCTGAACTTTTATACTGATGGAACAAATACTGGAAATTATACTAATGTCTGGTTATGTCAAGGCTTGAGGCAGAAAGGACTGTCAGTTGTGTCTGATTACAAGCAGTGTGTAAGGCCAAATTGCTTCTCAGAGCACTGGTATTAATCTAATATATATGGACAGAAGAATTGACCTATTCTTTTTTGATATTTATACATATAAATAATGTTTAAGTTAGTTTTGTCTCTAACTTCTCCTCACTGGTTTTCCAAGACACTACATAGACCTTTACTACTTTTCCAAACCACAAACTAGGATCTAAGAAGAATTATTGTATCAGAACTAAAAGCAACAATGAAAAGATGATTAAATTTTAAGATCATTTTAAACTGAAAATGAATTTAAAGCAGATGAATAATGAAGATCATATTTAGTCTTAAGGGATGAACTTCCCAGTTTTGTATAAAACTTTTAGTACAAAATAATCTTTATTATTCTTTGAAATATACACACTTACCTTTAAAGCCAGAAATGTGTATTCCGAGATTTTCAAAAGAGTTGGAATAATTATCTACTAGATTTCTCTTGCAGCTTACCATGATTACTTGCTTTGCCATGTTAAACCTCTGCTATCCATCATCATTGTCAGGAAGCATATAGAAACATAAGGGGCTAAATTTGAGGATTCTGATTGAACACTGTTTCACTGATTAAACAATGTACATACATTCTGCAGTGGGCTATAAAATCAGTAAAAAATTTCAAGTGGTGTCCAGTAGTGCTGGCATACATAATTTTTAATTTCTGGTTTAGAAAAGAACAACTAAAATAATATAACCCCCTTCAAATATTTTCTTTTACCATGCTAAGAATCTCCAAGTATATGCAACACATTCCAGTAGCAGTAGGTGGCCAACAGTGAGTGAAAAATTTCTTAAGCCCACACTTGCAAAAATATGCACTTATGAATCTAAGAATGAATTGATCTACTGCATAGATATACACAGGGTCTTTATCTTGACCCACTCACATAAAACAGATTTAAATTCACTATAAAGAAATTAGTAGTTGGCTTAAGCATCACCCATGCATTTTGTCTTGTTGAATTCTGAGAGGGTTTGGTTTATAAATGTTGCAAAAGCTGAAATGAATATAATCTTTCATATGAAACAAAGGGTTTGCTCAGCAATAAAGGTTCAAATTACAACTATTGTTTCTTACTGTTCAAACATTTTTAGAGTCTTTTGTACCAGCAAGAAAGTAAGATATCGTCAAAAAAGTTTGGTGATAGTAGAATTGTCCAGGTTTTAAACTGAGAGAAATTAGAATAGAAATTTGGCACAGAGGTTAAATACCACATAAATACCTGGAAATGGCTGTAGCCAGATTGCGCTGTCTGAATTCAGTGTGTTTGACATGTAGCTCTGCCTGTTGCTCTTATATGTAGCATTTATTGTGTCAAGACATCTTCAAAACTCAAAGCAACTCTGAAAAATGCAAAAGGTATCCTCAGTTTTGGAAAAAGAATATGTGATAGATAGCATATGCTGTTGTACTTGATTTGTATTAAGTTTTATAAGCAAAATGAAACAAAACAAAACAGGAAAGAACAATTTGAGTGGAGGCCCAGGGGCCTGCCACCAGGACAATTATGCCTCACCCTGGAGGGACCAATGCAACCAGGCAGAAACACCTCTATAAATTAGGATGAAGAAAACCTTCCTCCCATGGGCCTTTGCAGAAACATCTTAATGTTTCTTAGGTTTCATTGTTCCATTGGTTTGTTAAGTTTATGTCACCCTGCTCAGCCCCTGTTCACCACATATGCACCCCTCCTAAAAGCCTTCTTCCTTCTTTTGAACCCCATTGGGTTATTTTTGCTGCAGTACCCCACCCCTGTGATCCCATTAGTCCCTCCAGTTCCTAGCCCCTCCTCTGCACCATTTTTCCCTATGGCTGTTGGCCCTGACCCTCAGAAACAGGCCTTTTATCTCGTTTATAACCCTGTGCCCTCGGCCCCATCGGGGTTCTGGTCCCTGGAGCACATTCGAGGCTGTACCCAGGACGCATGCACTGACAATGAACAGGGCTCAGATTTCCTGACAGGAGCCCTTCTCCTCACCCTCATCTCAGCCCTTTATCAGCAGAGTGCTCCTGGTCCCGAGGCACAGGTCGCTCTCAGGGACAGGCAGCTGGACGATGCAACAAATCTTTAGTATGGCTTGCCTAGATATTGAAATGAAAACCAGTAGGCATTCCTAAGAAAAAATATTCTCAAAGTTATCTGAAGACATTGCTTGTAGGAGCAAACAAATACTTGTAGAAATACAGGTGGTTGCAAGGAAATGAGAAAAAATATACTAAAAGAAAATGCTTCAAGAAGAAAATAGGAACAAATTCCATGTATTTTATTTATGAGATAAGACAATTACAGAATCACAGAATAAATAAGGTTGGAGGGGATCATTGTGGTCCAACCTCCCTGCTCAAGAAGGGTCATGTGAGAACACATTGCACAGCATTGTGTCCAGAGAGTTCTTGAATATCTCCAGTGAGGGAGATTTCCACAGCCTCTCTGGACAACCTATTCTGGTGCTTGGCCACCTGCACAACAAAAAAATTCTTCCTCATGTTCAGATGGAATTTCCTGGGCATCAGCTTCTGCCCATTGCCTCTTGACTTATTGCTTGGTACCACTGAGCAAAGTCTGGCTGCATCCTGTTGGCATCCTCCCTGAAGATACTGATGGGTATTGATGAGGTCCCCTCTCAGTCACCTCTTCTTGAGGCTGAACAGGCCCAAATCCCTCAGCTATTCCTCAAAAGAGAGATGCTCCTGCCCTTTAATCATCTTTGTGGCCCTCCACTGGACCGACTCCAGGAACTCCATGCTTTTGTTGTCCTGAGGAGCTTGGACCTGGGCACACACTCCAGATGTGCCTCTGCAGGGCTGACTAGGGCAGCAGGATCACCTCCCTCAGTCTGCTGCCAATGCTCTCTCTAGTGCACCCCAGGATGCCACTTTTTTTAAGCATGAACAAAAACTTCTGGATGAACCAAATAAGAAGGAAAATGTATTTCTGTCTATATTGTAAATGGAGATCTCTTTAGATTTCCGTAGACTTTTGTCTTCATGCAATAACTTTCCCTTTTCTTAGCAACTTGGATTCTTCCTTCTGTGCTTTCATGTATCATCTGGGTTTTTAATTTTGACATTCTGAAAAATCAGGTGAATTTATGGTAGGGCACTACCTGCCAGAGTATCTCATTCAGCAAACAGTTTTATCTATCATAATTACGAATCACAAAAATGAAAATAAATTTTAAAAATGTATACATTATGCTGTGGAAGAAAAACAAGAGATTTGAAACTTGAGGAGAGGATCTTTCCCCAGAAGATATGAAACTCGAGAAGACTACACAGTCATGGATATGATGCAGAGGCAAGGACTGGATGCTAACTGTCCATCCTCCTTAATTCCTCTAGTTTCCCTAAGAAATAAATTTAGAATGAATATATAAATTTTAATAATAATAAACTAGAGAAGAACTCCAGCATCTTCTAGGAAGTCTCAGGATTTGGATGATGTAGGGACACACTGCAAAATAGACCGTTATGTAACTTTAAAGTGTGCTAAAATGCGACACTTAAAATCTGATGCAAATACGTCTTAGATGAATTTAGGAATTTATGGCTTCTTTGCACCCCAAGTATGGATTCATGATAGTCAATGTATCTGTTTCTCTCCATATGAGGTGCAAAAATAGTCATCAAAAGTTGTAATTTAAATTCTTCTAAAGTACTTTTTTCATTTTATTTAGGTATAACATGCAACATAATTAAGGTTTCCAATATTTACTTGAGAAAATTAGGTAACTTGTGGATCACAGTTCACAAATACATCCTCTTGAACCTACTGCAATAACTATCAATCTTATGAGAGCAAAACAAAGTCTTTTATTCCTATTTCATACTTTTTTTAATGTTGATTTAAAATTTTTAGTATCATTCATAATCTCAGAAAAACCAGAATGCATCACTAAAGAGGTCTTCTTTTTTAAAAGGTGTTTCCCATGAAAAAAAAATTTGTAAAGAATTTTGGCGGCTGATAATACATAAAATTTTCAGTGTCATCTTGATTTCTTTTGGACATTTTTTCTCTTCTGTTTAAACAAACAGAGACAAGCTTTGGAAATCTTTTTATTGACCCTAGCTACTTAGAGTACACACAATAATATACTTACAATACTTAGAATATTCCACAAACCATAATCCTGGGTTTGTGTTTTACCCAACATGTATATAATATGTAACATGTACATGTTTATATATGTCTATCACACAGTCAGCAGACAAAGGTTCTTATCAGACAGAGTAGGTATTATTTACTACACCATAAATTTTGAATTGAATACTTTTGTTTCCATGAATCCAAATGTTTAAAGAAAACTACGTTTCACAATTCAAATTTATAACAAAAATCAGCATTATTTGGATGTAGATTTACAAAATTTGGGAATATCCCTTACAGCCACACAACAGTAACTATTTCAAGTTAACAGTTTGTCTAGAATAAGAATTCTTGTGATGAAAATTACTTACCTGTTATAAAAAAATATGCTTCCTTCAGGCCAAAAAAAGGAATTTCCTTCTATCTGCCTGTTTACAATTGTTCATAATCTAGTATCAATTTCAAGAACTGAGACATTAAAATATTTTCCAAATACACTTAAAATTAAACATGACCCTCTATCACACACAGCATGACAAATTCTATTCTGTTCCTAGAAAACTCATATGTATTACAATAATTATTATGAGTTATCTCTGTTAAACACAGGTCTAGCCAAAGGCCATTCAACATTGCCAATTACCTACTTTAAATTAAGTAAGAGTAAATGTAACTTTTAGGCCCAGATTCAACGTCACTAATAGTTAATTATGAAAGGGCCAAAGCTCCCAAAGATACTTCATTTGGCATTTATTCACATCTGAAAATCTGTCTCACATGATTTAGCTGAATGCTTTCACTGAACACCTGATTATTTCTGCTGGGCAAAATGTTGCTGGTGTGGTCTCTTTTCACCAGCTACTTCTTACTCATGTTCAATAAATCAGATATAGGCCTTGCCTAATGATGAGCACATACTTGGGCAGCTGCATAAACAGTATTGAACTACTTAATTACAGACTGCCAGTACATTACTGGCTACCCATAACAGCTAACTGATGGAGGTGTGAGAAGAAGGAATTGGTATTTCATAACCTGCTTGAGCTGTAGATGATCTTGGAACCACAGAGTTGCAGTGCAGGCTGGAGCGTTTCAGAACCTTGTTTCCACAAGAATTTGCAAGCACACACGTACACACTATGGAATGTCTGGAGAAGAAATACTGCTGTACAGAAATGAGATGTTTGCAAGCTGGAGCACCTGAAGACATAAGAGATAAAATGACATATATTGTCCCTATCACTTGCTTGCTTTAATGTTACTTTTTACGTTTCTGCAAGTGAGACATTTTACAAAAAGGGCTGAAAGCCCAGGATTTAGCTCCAGTACTGCATTACTGTACCATTGAAGGATTTCATGCCCACATGATTTTTATTTTCCATGTATAATCAAAAAAGGACGCTCAGGAAGAATATAATTTTTCTCAAATTTGTTACCCTTACACAAACATGCTTCCTCTAGGTTCTCAGCAGAGACACCTGGAGGAACTGTGGTGAGATACAAAACCACTGAGTGATTAAAAACAGTAAAACTTTTTATGATCCTGGATGTAGGAAACCATCTGAAAGGAATGAAGTAGAAGCTTTTCTTTATAAATCCCCCTCCCCCACACAAACCCCACCAAAACAACAAACAACCAGCCATGAGAAACAGCTGCAGCACAAGCTGGTGTTAATTTTATGGAGAGCTTCTTCAGTGAGATATCAAACCAAAACCTGTAAAGCTGGGTTCAATTCAACAATGAAAGGTGGAATAAGCATTGTGTATGAATGAAGACAAAAAAGATTTCAGCAAGGAAATCTTCCTTCTTCCAAGTGAAACTGTTTTCTTCTAATCCTTTATTCTAAAGACTGTAAAGAACAATAGTCACATTCTTATGTTCTCAGCCAAGAAATCTAGCTTGTATTGAGACACACTGTGGAGACGGTACAATGAAGTTAAAATACAATAAGAATTTCTGCTTTTAGATTAATAACCACTAATGGACACTACATAGTTCCTTTAGCTTCACCCTAGCAAAAATATTGCTATGAATGAAAGCAGAGAAGAGCAAACTGTATTCCTCAGATTCAGAAATGAAAAAAAAAGTAACAAAAGACAACACAAAATCATTATGTAAACTAAAAGAATCAAAATTACAAATGAAACTTTTAAAGCACCTTGTTAAATCTTTATCTCCTGAGATAAACCATCAGCATTTTCCTACTGGTACCATTTATTTGGAAGGGCTTTTTAAATGACTTCCATTTCAGGAAGATGTGAAAACTAATATACAGTTTGTATCATGGAACAGACCATCTGCTGTGAAAAGTTCCCATATCAAGAGAACAGAGGGACTAGTTCCCAATTAATTAGCTATTTTAGGAGGATTGGATATACTCTTTCCAAGTTGGTTTCAGTTGATAAGACAATCATCTGTCTGTCAAGCTGTGTCTGTTTGCCTGTTAGTCTATCTAGAATATTGGGGAAAAGTCAGAGAGATGTTTATTGTTTATATCTTTCTTCTCCCTTCTCTTCCTCCCACCACAAAATGAAAGCCATCCGAGGAACTGAATCATTCAATATAGTCATACCCTGTTTTATCCAAAGTTGTTTTGTTCTCTTTTTCATGGTAAATATACAAATGTCCCAAAGAAGGCATATGAAGGACAAAGGGTGTTATGGGAGTAGATTTCAGATGTTATTTATAGCAAGATTTTCTAATGCAGAGCTATTAATAGCAACTCATTGCACAAGAGTTGAATGAACAATACAGATGTCTCAGTCTTCGTTGAAGGACCTATTCTTTTCCTGAAGAAAAACCCTGTTTGTACAAGGCACCATTTACAAGTCTATTGTGATTTTTTATAGCTATGAAATAACGTTGTTTTTATCTCTTTCAGCTGAACTGAGCTGTTGGCTTCCGTTTGGCAGCTTCACAAACAATCTGTGTGCAGCAAGCCACGCTCAGCAGGCCCCAGAGCGGGTGACAGGAAAGACTGCACGCTGAGACAGAGACAGAGTGCTTTCCTCATAAAACCAGGCTTTGAAGCCCAGGATCATAGGGAAGTCTAGCTAAGGGATCAGGTATTTATAAAGCCCAAGAGAGTTTCATGAAGAGTAGCAAAAATAGTGGGTTTAGCTCTATGCCTTAAAAGCCATTAATGTCAGCATTTATAACGTAGGTATATCAATTAATCTATTTCTTTTCTTCTTATTTTCTTTTTTGTCTTTTTAAAAAAATAATATGTTTGACACCTTATAATCCCCGTGATGTGAAAATAATTACCAGACTGAGAACATAGGAACACATAAAGAAAAGTGTAATTTCCCTGTGTAGTGTATGATGAAGCAGCTTTCTATAAAGCATTCTGGGAGCTATGTCTATGAAAGAACAAGCAGTAATTACAGTGGAAACTACAGCCATTTCCATAATAAAGTTGTAACACCACATCCATGCTTTTGGTTAAGAAGACCAGCTTTGTCTCTAGGGTATGACCACCTATAAATCCTTCAGAAATTCATTTACATGAGTCTTGAATTGACAAGCTACTTAACAGCTCAACATTCTACCCAAAAGCTTGCTACTCTTATCCTGATCTTTTTCTGTTTGTTAGTTTTTTTCTTCCAAAAGATCCCCAATGAGGAACATGTGCCCGCAACAAATTCTCTTTGTGTTTTCTTTTCTCCCATAATTTTCCATGTTTTGCAATTTTGTTTAGTGAGATAAAGCTGCCACTATTTTAGGGTTTGAAAGTTTCCCTGAAAAGATCTGTCAGGGATACAAATCAATGTATTTCCTGATAAGCAATTTTCATTGAAAAACTGAGTTTTTAAAAGCAGTGGTGTTTTTCCTGGAGCTGGAACTTTTGTGCTACTCTCAGAAATAGCTCCTATATAATATGTCCATGGTATTACCACTGTGAAAATATTAATTAATCTGAATGGTGTCTATAACAATTTTCAAATACACTGCTTACATTTCAGAGGTGGTGGTGAAAATTGTTCTTCCTGACCTGAAAATTCAGTATTATGCAATAAGTCTTTATTTGCATGGAAAAAATATATTTGAATCCTTGGAAACTGGAAACAGTTGTGGGTTTTTTTCTGCTCCAGCTCTTCCATCTTTAGTCAATAAGACCAGAACAAAAACATTATCTTTAAAAATGTGACAGCACACACCTTACATCTCCACAAATCTATCACATAAGAAGAAGTGACATGACAGGCAGAATACAGTTTCTTCATTTATGGAGAGAACACAAAACGTTATGACCTTTTCTTTGATCAAGTACCTCTACCAAAATTTGACTACTGAATATTAAAGGAACTACTGATGGAAAAATAATGAGGCTAATATTTTTACCAGGTATTGAATCTAAAATTGTGACTTTGTCATGACATTTAGTAACAGACAAAAAAATTAATTTGTTGCAGGAATTCAATCACTGCAAATTATTCATACAGCTTTAAAAAAATAATGACATACTACCAACTAGATTTTTTCCCTTAAACAAAGCATGCAAATTAGTATCCAGATAGATTAATGAATTAAGAATGCATGAAGAGTGAATGTTTTTGACTCTTAAACAGAATGAGAAATGTGCATCCTCTATAATCCATCATTCAATTTCTATCTTCAGCAATAAAAAGTAAAATGACAGCATAAGGCCTTCAACAAATACATTCTAGGAATCATGTACAGAATAAAAACACACCTCAATGTGCTAATTCCTCTTTAGACATCTTTATAAATTTGCTTCTGGAATCATGGATCATGTTGCCAGCATCCTCTGGAAGGATCCCTGTTAAAACCTTCTCCCTTCTGATCTGCTTTGAATTACTCTTGACAAAAGTGTTCATTTTTGTTTAAATGAACTAGTTTTTTATTGATTCAGCATCTAAGATCATTATAACCTTCTGAGTTGATCAGAAACTTGGTAGCAGTAAGGTACATTTGTTGCTATGCTACACTTTAGGAAAATATACAGTAGTTTAAAGCAAATTTAGTTTTGTTCTCCTTTTGTTAGATCAGCTTATACATGAGAGATATTCTAAAAATTTCACGGCTGGCAGAAAATTACTTCTGCAATCTACATTATTATGAATGGTTGCATTCATTTTATGTGATGGAGATTTTGGAATCAAGAACAGCACCACATAAATTAAGTAGTCTTTAGTACATTATAAATAATTCTGACTTAGTGAACATTTGCTGTCTGAAAGCTGCAGTGGAAACTGTAGTTCTTTATTCAACATATACTACAGGCCAAGTCTGGTACAAGCTGCAAGGGAGTTTCCCATAACTGCCCTGCCAACAACTTGAAGTTTGATTTGGAAAACTTAACCTCTGCATACTCATTTTAGACACTGCATTAGCAAAATCTGCTCCTTTGCTAAGGTCAACCTGACACTGATACAGATTTCAATGAGCTGTCTGGAGCTTTCAATTTCCTTACACATACCTCAGAAACTCCCCACAATTTTTTCATTTTAGCTATCAGCTCTCACTCAGGGTCATAAGCAGGTGAACAGCACCAAATATAGGTATATGCAAACAGTGTTAATATTCTCTAAGTCATGTTTTACATTGCAAAATGTTTATACTATGATTTCTAATGATACACTGCAAATTTTATAGGTTTCTTTTTAATTTTACTCATCAATATGTAAAGATCTATACATATTTATAAGGTTGATTTTATATACAGAGATGCCTTTGCTTATAAGGTTACTGATGACTAGAAAATATATTTCCTTTTTTCACTTTGCTAGATCCTATTGAGCCATGCTATGCAAGAAATTACTAGTGCCTATAAGTGTATGACATCTCATCAGTAAGAAATGTAATGATGTCTTTGGTGCATGAAGTGAAATTATTTCATGTTAGAAAGGACCTCCAGGAAAGGGTCGGAAGGTGGGATTCCAAGAAATAAATCATAGGTGTCTATAGAGAGTTTCTTCTATGTTAAAGGAAAGATTAATTACAGACATAAGGTTTGACAGAAAGTTGAACTATAGGTGGGCCCATGTCTAGTGCTTCAAGCAGGGGGCCTGAGACCTGAAATTTCTTGCTCTTTCTGTTCCCTAATATGTGTCTGAGAAGTTTAACCTGCCACATTTTGTTAACCTTTAAATAAAGCTTGTGCCCTCCATACTTAAGATTTTAAAGTGCCACAGTTTACTTATGATTTTAGTAATTCAGTAAAGAAGAGATTTCTTTTTTCTCTATCCGTATGGTTAAACACTGATTTCATTTCAATACTGACATGAAAGTTCTTTTATACAAGAGTGCCTTTGGTTGAAAAATGTAACCAAAAATGTGTATTCTATTTTCATCTGTTGAAACATGTTGGGAGATGTCCTTCTCTCCTCCTGCACCCATCCTCCTCCTGCACCCATCCCTCTCCTCCACCCATCCTCCTCCGAGGGACATCACCTGTGAATGGGGCATTGAAGGCCTCTCACGTGACTGATAACATCACTTCATTCTGCACTCAGTGACAGGAGCCAAAGCCTTTCCACCAGGATAAAACCAGCAATCCCAAACACTAATGCAGATGGTTTTCTACTGAATTCTTGGAGGAAAACTGAACCCATCTTGCCAGCACTGGACCCTTTTCTTTTCTACAGAATCATCTCTACTTCATAGAACAACATCTGTTATTCCAGGAGGATCTATCTGGACTGCTTCCAACACCCTGACAACAGGGTGTCAGGTCGTATCTCTGACTCTGTCAGGGTTTTATTGGACTTTTGTTTGTTTGCTTGTTTGTTTTTGAACTACTGCGTTTGTATTTTTTTATATAGCTAATGAACAACTGTTATTCCTATTCTCATATTTTTGCCTGAAAACTCCTAATTGCAAAATTATAATAATTTGGAGGGAGGAGGTTTTTACATTCTCCATTCCAACAGAAAGTCCAGTTTTCCCTGACACATACCTGTCTTTCCAAACCAAGACAAAGAGGTTTTCATATTGTATCATATGGAATAATATTCTTCTAAAAACTCTGAGAAAAAAAATGTTGACACAAGTTTAGATTAGTCATATCCAAAAAAAGTTACCAAATAGATTTAATGAAAGTCTAACAAAAATAATTTAATGCAGATTCTCTCATTGATTTCAAATTATAAATTATGAAGCTCTGAATCAGCCCAGGAGTATATCAGACAGATATGAAACATAAGGAATAATATCTGTATTTTATAAAATAAAAGTACTTTTCAATAATGTAGGAGAAACAGTGATTTTCTCAAGTATTTGCATTTAAAAATTATAAAATTGGAAGGAATTTAAAGAAACAAAAACTTATAAGAAAATTAAATTACTGAAGGGATGATGTAAATAAGATTTATAAACATGTAAATAGGGTTTTATAATAAGGTTTTATAAACATTTGTGTGTATCTAGTTGAAAGAATAAGCTTTCAAATTAAGATATTAAGTGTGTTGACAGCAAAGTTCAAATCTTTAGCTGAAGGTACAAGCTCCAGACTAGGAATTAATGAATGAGATTTCAATAATGTTGTCCTGGAAATTATTTTATTTTCTTGACCTGTAAGAAACTCCATTTCACAATTCAGTTGCACTTATTTACTTTAAAAAAAGACTTTGTTTCATTTTTGATAAGTTACTAAAATGTCAGACAATGAGTTTTGTATATTATAAATTGCTTTATGGCAGAGACTTATGCAAGCACTACACTTATGTATTCAAAATGCACTTGCTGCTTTATTTGATTTATTAACCTAAAGCACTTTAAAATACATGACATAAAAGATAACAATTTGTACTTACTAACAATTTGCATATGACAAAACAATATAGTACCCCATAAACAAGGACTTTGGTTTATCTTCATAACATAGCAATTATTCAGGTCTAAAATTTCCCAAAATTACAAATGACTTTGTTTATGATACACTATATAACTGTATGTATACTATGGTATAGTATAACATAACATATGTTGTATTTTAACCTACAGATTAAATCAGTAAAGATTTTGAATCATGGCTTATGTAATAAATAACATTCATCTTTTGCCTCATTTTCTAAGTGGGCAATTCCACTCAGAGCTATATACATTAAAGTCATCTCAAAACAATACAGGTGTGGGTGTCTGGTAGCAAGGCCTGTATATGAAAGTTGCAGTATCCCAACCACAGTAAATGGAAAAGTACTCCTGCACGGATTAGGACATCCATAAAGTGCCACACTCAGTAGTGACATATCTTGGGTTAGGAAATATGCAGTAACAGCAGTTCCAGTCATCTATTTCTTTAGTCTGCCTGCCTTCTGTCGAGGACTGAAGCTCAGCTATTTCCCACTTCTCCCAGCCCAAGTTCTTTAAAGCACTGGGATGTGCTCTTTCCACAGGCCCAGCTCCAGTGGTGTAGAACTAAAGACACTGCCACCCATGCATTCCCATTAACACTGTAAGGAGTATGTCAGCAAGGCCTCCTGAAGGCAGATCCAGACATCCCCTGCCTGCCCTCTCAGCTGGCCAGATGCTGCATATTTGTGTCAGTGTGGCACCAAGCCCAAGCTAATAAACTTTGGTTCTCAGCAGAGCTTAAAATTTTGAGCCCTTTGGCATGACAGCCAATGCCACATCACTTTGAGGTTAGATCTAGCTCACAGATTACTGAAGGCAGAACACAGATGCACTAAAATAATTTTTTGCCGTGCAAAATATATATATTGCAAGCTAGTTATTTATGATGTCTACAAGAAATGGAAAGACATGGAGAAACTCCCAAATTCCTGTGAACACAACCTGTAACAGGTGTGTAATTAAAATGTTGATAGGCAACAAGTAAACTGCTTCTGTTTTCCACTGAGGGGTCAAAACAACTAGCAAAAAGTAGACACTGACATTTTGAAGCATGTCAGTTTGCTAGATGTGAGCAGGTGAGAAATCTGATAGTGTCCTAGAATTTACTAGGAATAATGTGATATTCAGCTAAGTGAAAGATTAGGATTCCACAGAGCTTTGTTTAGCCATGGAAGAAGGTAAGACTTCACCAACACTATTCTTGAAATGTCAGTGTCAAATTTCAAGACTAGATGGTTTTGTCTCTGTTCTCCACTGACTTCAATAACTTCATCTTCACCAACACTAGATGATACAGCTTTATACAGACTCATATTCTAGCACCTTAAGTTGAATGATACAAATCTCCCTTTTGGACCACAGATTGTTATATTTATATTCTACAAAAATCCTGGTTTGCCTGGATTTCTAGAATTTATCTATTATATACTTAGTTCTAAAAAAAATGTAGATAAGTCCATTGAAAAGCACATCTAGAGAATGGGAATCCATATTTCAGAAAATGAAATTAGTAGTTGAAAATTCACCCAAGATATGTGAAGTTATACATAAAGTCTTCAGTTTGATCTGTCCTGACTATCCTCAGCCCTTCCATTACCCTAAAAATCAGGCTTAAAGTGACTTATTCAATATTACTGTCTTGTCTTTAGTTGATATTGCAATGAAGAAAGGAAATTAAAACTAATGGCATCCAGAGAAGGAGAATGCAGGTGAGATGATGCCCATCTTTCTGTTTCGTGACAGCACCACTCATCTAGCAGGTGGAAATGCTGTTCCCATTTGAACATCTCCCAGGCATTTTACCACATAAACTATGTAACAGCTCTCAGACAGAGAAGAAACCAAGATCCTTAATTTCCTGATCAAGTTCTTCAGCTGTCAGACTAGTACTTAAATTTTCTAGAGAACAGGATGGGTGAGATAAATATTTAGGTGAGTTGACCCTCTAAATTTAAACATGTAGCATAAACACCTAAGATGAGGAGGGAAATTGAGCACAATATTGCACAAATATCCTGCTCAATGTCACAGGCATGGCCCACTAGAGATGTGGGGTATAAGTTAGGCAGCTGCTCTGCTTGGTATATTCATCTCAGCAGATCCACTGAACTCCACTCTCTGCTCATAGTGAACAGGGAACGTGGATGACAAACCCAGGTTATGAATCCTCTCCATAACCTGGGTTTGTCATAACCTGGGTTTGGAAGACTTATACAGTAAAAGGAAATGTTCTCAAATTCACATTTTTTTATGTATTTCTCCTTTTGCCTATACCATATTCTCCTCTTAGAGCTTGGCTAATTTAAACAGTTATAAAATTAAAGCAAACTCAGTTTTGTTTCAGTTTGAGGAACAGGAAAATTATCAGGCCATGGAAAGGGGCTTTAGAATAAATAAGAAACAGATTTTTCATCTTTATCCACTACCTAAAATTTCTTTTTAGCATTAGTGATTATGTATTTTCCATTTCATACCTTCCTGATTACTGATGAACAGAGGTTTTAAAACATTAAGAGCTCCAGACCATCACAAAGTTTTCTTCTACAGACCTCTAACAGCAATTATCAAACAGAAATAGTAGGTTTTCAGCTTTAAAATATAACTTATTCAGCAGAAGTCTTGCAACCAGTTTCTTAAATACAGTTGACTTTTCCATGGCTTTGACTCAAGAGTGGCCAAAGGTAGAAGTCAACTCAGAAACTTTACTGAGTCACAAACTCAGCTAACCTTGCTCTGTGATTTTAGAGAGGTTCCTAAAGTCCTGTGACATCCTTCTGGTGCTTGTCATCTTTGATCTGACATCTATCACCATCCTTCCAAACTGTCTTTTATAAACAGGAGACTGTAGTTCTCATCTCTCCTGTTTTTGGATAAGTCACTGCTGAGGAGTCTGAGTGGACACTTTAGTATCTCCTTCACCTCTGTAGAGGTCAAGGTGATTGACAAGTCCTCTCCTTGTCAGGGACCCAGGGAGAATAACTGCATGGTAAATAAAAAGGAGGATTTAAAACACATGCACATTTGATTAAAAAAACAAAATCAATCCCTGTATTTGTTTAAAGAGAATAGTAGACAACGCAGAATAGATAAAGCACCAAAAGTTGACAAAATTAGAGGGAAGACCAGTGAAGAAAATATTTCCATGCTCTTTTGATATAAGTGTCTCATTTTTGTAGGTATCTGAGTATCTTTGAAAACACAGGAAAGCTCCAGTCACTTCAAGATAGAATAAAAAGGGAGAAAAAGCTTATACATTAATCTTTTTCCTTTCTCATTGTAATGTTCTCTAATTTGAACTTTGCTCCACAAGGTAGTATTCTTTTGACAGTAAATGATACAGAGGTGAATCAGGTTATGCCAACAACTTCAGAGATCTATTTTAAACCTGAAGAGACAGGAATTTTTTTTTTTCTCTCCAGACCATTTTAATGACAGAAAACAAGCATGTCTGCTTCCGGATGGATGATGTTTTTCTCTCAAGGAAACATTAGGCTTCAGGATTTTTTGCTTTACAAATTTTGCAAAACAGGAAAAAGTGTCTAGTTCTTGATGGGTTAGCAATTTGTGCTAATTCACAATAGTTCACTAATGATCTGCTCATTTGGGAAGCATTGTTTTCAGGCTTGAGAGGTACTTGTTGGATAATAGCAGCAGGGATAACAAAGAAAAATGGCACCTCATAACAAGGATCCATCTTTTCTCTGTTTCTTTTTCTTATCTCTTCCTTCCACCAGTCAAAGACCAAACTAAACTTTGTAGTAAATGGAGTATTATGCTGGAGTGCAATTAATGCATTTTACCTCAGGCTACTGTGATTGCTACAGCTAGTCCAAAGCTCTAGTCAATGCCCATGACTGCTTCAGAATCATTAAACTGGTGTTTTGAGACACACAAACCTACAGGATACATTTCAATGAGAAATGGGGCATTACTATTGGGCGAGAGTCACAGGGAGACTTTAACAAGAAACCCTGCTCACATTAAGGATATTAGACATTGCATTCCCACTCATCACTAATTTAGTAGGGTTTCAATTTTTTTTCTCACATTTGTGCTTTGCTATCAAAAGTTTACTTGCAGTTTCTCTGCTCTTCTCAAAGAAATGCTGATGCTTTAGTGACTTAATGAACTCGCACACCTACAGAACACAGCCTTTTTAAAATGCATATGCAGATGAATACAGGCAGACAGCTCCAAACTCAGACATACTGGGTCTAACCTGTCAGGACTGCTGCCACAGGAGTTCTCTTAAGTTCAGTCTCTTAATACCTCCTCTAAAGTCAATACCCTGATTCTGGTAAAAGCTGTGTAATGAACACGGGATTTGTAGATTTTGGTCTCTAACAATCAGCTAGGAAATTCAAATTAAAAGTTCTCGCTGCTTTTACACAGTCCTTTGGTCTTTGTTTAGAGACATTTTACTGTTAAAGGTGGGCTCAGGAAGCTCCGCACTTTCCCTGGGTAATTTGTGGTAGCAAGGTACTCAGTGCAAAGAATTATGCTGTGTACAACCTCTGCCCGCAGAAATGTCTGGGGGGATCCTGTGGCATAGGCCATGGCCTGCAGGCACTGCAGTAGACTCTGAGGTAATTGTCCTAAAGTTGTGACATGGAAGGAAAATAAATAATTTTGAAGAGAAGGCCAATATCCTGCAAAACAGATGCTAAACCGCTCTTTGGTCATTTAACAGGATATATCCTGTAAATATGTAACCAGTCCTCTTCCTATATCCATATAAGTACATGGAAAAGGTCCTATTGTCATCAAGGACTGTTGAAACCAGTCATGCACATCAATAGTGTCAAACCCTGCTGTGTGCAAGAGGGATATGTAAAAGGAACACCCTGTTTATACCAAAACCTGCATGCTTCACAGCAAAGCAAAATTCTTACTTTTGGCATTTCATTCTGCAAGACATAAACAGTTTTTTGTGCAGAAATCTGTACTCAGCAGTAATGTTTTCAGATAAAATAAAAAAACATACTAACATTGAAATTATACCCAGTTAATTAATTCATTACTGTAACATTTCATATATTGCAATTTTATAGTACAAATGGGAATTTTCAAGTAGCCACACAATTATGAAACCTCGTTTAAAATAAAATTATGTCTGTTACTCCCATATTTGCATAGATAAATGTACAGCAGGGTTCAGGTCTGCAGAAAACCTGAATGGTTCAAAGGTGCTGCTGCATGTTTAAAAAGACAACTCCTTTTGAAATATATCAGTGACAATGAAATTGTCAGAGTCGCCATAATTTCATGTTAGACAAATGTTACTCTGTTGCACTTATTAATCATCACTGAGCATAGCAACAGGCAAGCAGTAGTGAGGGGGAAAATTTCATAGATGTGTCAGGAACATGGGGGACAAGGCATTTAAATCCTGATATTTCAAATTGCTTTTCCTTTTCATCTAATCAAAGTGAAGAAAAATGTCATCCAACCCAAAATAATACACAAAACATCAATATCTTCTGGATAATAAAATTCTCATCAGTTTATCAAATATTCTTAAATATCATATGGTAGACTTTACTGCTTCTGAAACTTCACTTTTAAATCCCAGTAGTTAGTTCACTGACAAGGTTGAGCATATAGAGTAGAACAACACTTCACAGTTGCTTTTTTTTTTTTTTTTTACTTTAGCTGGAAAGTATCTTGGAAATTTTTAACTTTGTCACTTTCCAAGACTAGCTATATTACAGTACTGCTCCCTACTAATTTGGAAGAATGTCTTGCATAAAGTGGCAGCAGTCCATAGAACAGAAAGACTATTTTCACAGGGGAAAATTTTCCAAATGAAGGGATATAGGTATTCTAACAAAGCTCCACTTCTACATATACAAGGAAGATAACAAATACCATACAAATGAAGGAACAGACAGAAGGGAAAGGTGCTGGCCTTTAGGCATGGTCTTGATACCTTGACTTTTTTCTCACATGCACACAACTGACATTGTTGAGTGACATAACTTCCTTTCCTCCATATTTGCAGGTTATGTTATCTATTTAACTGTATTAGAGGGCTGACAAAGGTAGATATTACTTAGTTTTCCGCACATGACTCATGATCTGTTGTCTGCAGCTTAAATCGGGGATCTTGTACACAAAACAACAGCCAAATATCCTGCTCAGGACCCAAGACCTGTATTCTTACCAAACAGTTTTGCAGTAGGATTAAATATATGGTCACTGAAGCATGACCTTATTTCTTTAGACTTCAGGAAATACCTGGATGTCTGTTTGGATGCAGCTCTGGGAGACAGAATATTTATCATCTTCTTTGGTTTCATGTGAAATCAAACTAGTGTTAGAGTTGGAGGAGAATGTGCAACTTTTTCACTGAGCCAACTAAAATCCTAATTTACTATTTTTTAAAAACCTTATATTTTTAAACTCCTTTTCCTATTGGTCACCTTATGTCAGCATGTCCTCTGTCTCAGTTTACACACGATGTAGCTTGCTTTGTGCTCCAGACTCCAGTGTGTGATAGCTGCTTGGAGTAAAGAGAAAATAAAAGCATTTCTCATTTGTCTTTCATTTTAACTTCAAACATTTTAAAGTATCTAACTACATTTAGGTAAATTAAAATAAAATATAAAATAATAATAGATCTCCTTCTTTCTATTTGGTGTCTGTCTTCCTCCCATATGATTTAGCTAAAATTATATAACCTTCTACAATTTGAACAGACCAATCAGAAAAGTACATGAATAAATGCATAGCACAGACTATCTGTACTGACCCATCCTTATTAAATCAAGAGATGAATCTGGTTTTGCCATTTTCGTTGACAGCCCTCTTCCAGCTCACAGCCAGCTGGCAATTAATGGAATCAGATTCAAAACAGACATTGGGGAGAAATCAGCTTCTATTTGTCATTCTCACACCAGACATATGTGTGTCTGCTTTGCATATGTCTGTATTGTGTTTGCATTTGTATTGTTATTGTATGTACAAGAATGTATCATTTTTCCCCTGTGTGCCAGCTCAAAGATATGCAGTATATTTCCTAATACTTAGCCTCCCACAAATATTAGGCTGTACTGTCAATTTTTCTTAAACTGATTTTAACCCTGATTTCAATACAGACAGACAGATTTCTACTAAATATTTATGTTAGTTTATTAATATTTATTGCTATGTTTGTCAAAATGAAAAAACACCAAACAACACCAGCATGAAAAGAGTCACAACTGAGATGTACATTAAGCTGTACACAGAACAGTTAGGACTTAACAGGCATCAGAAAAAAAAAAAAAAAAACAAAAAAAAAACAAAACAAAAACAAAAAAAAAAAAAAAAAAAAAAAAAAAAAAAAAAAAAACAAAAAAAAAACCACCACACCACAAAAAAACCCCCGCCCAGCTTTTCTCTAATGGATTTGATGTATTTAATTTTAAAAGTTGCCTAGGGAGGGAATAGATGGGTTTCTTACTTGTGGGGATCTTATTAAGATAAATACAATTTACAGGCAGGATTTGTTTTCTAGTGTTTCAACTAAAGTCTTCTCACCAGAATTTCATACGAGTTCAGTTGTGTTTTTTTCCTTATTAGGTTCCAGTTACTGAAATGGGATGTGAGTGAAATACTTGCATTCCCTATATTAGTGACCACAGAATGTGATGCACATGCATAGCATGCTAAACGGAAAAAAATCATTAGAAATGCTGAAGAAAAAGATGTCTATCTCAGAATTCCCCCATCTGATAACCTGTAGCCCTGCATTAGATAAGTTTATGGAAATTAATATGCAAGTTTGAAGGCTCTCCTTTCCTTTCACAACGCTATTGGAAAAGGCAGAAATGAACTTTTTGCTCCTGGGATGAATCTGCAAGACAGGGAAGAGAACACAGGTGAAAGCACAAGAAGGAATCTGAGCATGTACATCAGTGGTGAGGAACTCCTCCAGAAAGCCTGAACTCTAGTCCTCATCCTAAGTAGCTTCTATACTTATCTAAGATTGTTTAATGAAAATAGCATAAAAAATGTTTGCATCGGAGCCCAAAATTATTATTCTTTTCCTCAAACTTCCTGCCTGTGCATATTCTCACCAATAAACTACAACATAAAGCTGTATTTTGTGTTTAGGCTGCACACCTCACAAGCCCTTTCTTCTCTTTGTACACTGCTGTGACCCCAGCAATGAGACAAGAGTTCTCTTCCTTTCCCAGTTCCCTTCCCTGGCCTAAAGCCCTCTGTATGGAGAGAGTTTGTGTCCCTGGCATCTCCTCAGCCTGAAGACAGGACATCTTCTCCTGCCAATTAGTGGCAACCTGTTCCAACCTTTGAGCAACTACCTTACAGAAGGCACATCCTCCTCCTCTGTTTCTGAATGAAAACATTTTGTGTTCCTGTGGTTGCTGAACTTTAGATTGGGCCTGTCAGAGATTCCAGAGAGGAATCCAAAAGGGTGCCCACAGGAAAACCCAATTGTGAATCCCAGATGTCTAACTGGAACACACCATGCTGTTGAGGTTTTCTACAAGGACACTGGCTCAGGTATTTAAAGACAGAAGAAATAATGTGCCATGGCAGACCACTGCATGACACAATAAAAAAATTGTCCTGAAGCATTCTTATTGCAATCCTAGTATTCTAATTCCCAAATTTACAATCTGGTTGATATAGAAATTCTGTAAAGGACTAGAGTTTAGACATCTGGACTGTTTATGAATGCAAATTCCATTACACCTACATTGCCTATGATTATTTACCCCACTAATAAGTATTCCACTGTTTTAACAATTATGAAAGTGAAATGCAAACTAGCAGTTTCTGGGAACAATTTGCTTTGTTTTCATGTTTATTTATTTATTTTTCAGAAAACTACTCTGCAGCACCATCTAGTGAGAGTGAAAAGGACCAGTCATACTGTTTCCATGTTTGGAGAATTTTCATGTTTGCAGCCTGTATAGCTTCCTGTAGCCTCAGTAGGAGATGAAATGTAGAGCGTATGTGTGAATCCTCTGTCATATCTTCAACAGAAAATCTACCTCAGAATACAAGATTTTGTTTTAGAAAGGCATAGAGATCCTTTCGACAACATGCATAATGGACAGAATGAAAAATACACCTTGACTACAAAATAATCTTCACTTTAGAAACAAATTTCCCAAGTTTTCATTTTGCTGAGTCAAGTACATTGTTAGCAGCTGTCAACCTGTTTGGTATAATTGACCAAAGAACTTCTTCTATTAACTTATAGGTTCACTAAATATTCAAAGCAGTGAAGAAAATCCTATACAGTAAGAAATACAACTGGAGATACAGAACCTTGTGGGTGTTTAGGGCTTGCCTGTTAAGGGTGTTTATCTAGGAAAATCTTTCACTTGAAGGTAGAAAAGGTCTTCTGAGGAAAAAAACCCTATTCATAATTATTTATGTATGTGGTTATATAAATAAATAAAAATCTTACATTAAAAACTGCATCACCACATTCTATAGTAACTACTACAATGCTGCCTTGTACCTGAGTTGACTTCTAGCTCCATCAGTTATCTTGATGACTGATATGGCAATTCCCTACTGTGTCCATGGCAGCCATATGGCCATTTCCTCCAGTGTCAGCTGTGTAAGACCCATGCAGAGAAATACAATTACTCTCTTGCAAAGAAAGGAAAACTTCAGTCTTTTTGTCAGGTTACTTTAGGTCTTATACACTCAATCATCTGCTAAATAGCATTCGTATATTTTTCTTCTGTTTTAACACTGATAAAAAGACTTTACAAATGAGAGTGACATTGCTACTTTTAAATGAAAAGCAAGTGCATTTGCACAAATACAAAACATCTGTTAAGAGATAATTCATGAGTCTCACAGGCAATCAGTTACTCAGAATTCCACAGAAGTATAAGATGATTATTACAACAGCCAGTTTTCTGATTCTCCAGAGACAACTGACTAACTGGAAGTAATGGACCAGTAGACTATCAGACCACCTTTCTCCAGCTTTTCCTTTGTCACCTCCAACCCAGTTCTCAAATTCAGTTAGAGCTTGCAGATACAAATGGACGTTAATGGAACTGAGCCTGAAATTTTATGTCTTTTAGTACAGCACAGTCTCTGGTTCTGTGTCTGCAAAACACCAAGAATTCATCTTATTTTAGGTAGTTAGACTGTCTGTAATAATAACAGTAACATAATTACTAATAAGGATTTTCAAGTTGAACTGTAAAATACTGTATCCAGTTTACCGAAGTCACAGAACTTTCATGATGAAACAGAAACTGTCATGGAAGTAAATATTAAGCTTAGAATTTCTTGAATTTAAAAATGAACTGTGGACTTGTGGATTAGAACTTGGATAAGTGGGTAATTTTAAGTGGTGAGAAAATCCTGAACACACAAAGTAATCCAAGACACTAATTTAATAAGCTTTCTCAGTGCTTAAATGAACTATTTTCTAATGTAGGAACATAAAGTTTCACCAGTAGTTACTTATACATTCTACTAGAGAGGATGGATGTATTCACAGAAAAAAATTAACACTGAAAGCTGCATAATTAAGCTGCTTTTGTATTTTGAAACATCTTGGGAGAAAAAAATAGGTGTATGCTGAATTATAATGCATAAAATCACAACTTCTGAATCCATCAGTTTGCTATTCCTCCTATATTCCTTTCTACTATGATCAGAATGCAACAGCATATGAGCTAAATATGAACTTCAATGTATCAGTTTCATAATAACTTTATACTTAGTAAAGCAAATATGTCTGCTGAGACATTGTAAACATTCTTAAGTTGCCTAAGTCTTCTTCAGTCTTTCCTTAGGTGAGAGGTAAAGAGGCAAGAGGTAACTTAGTTCTTAAACAATGGGTTGTGCAATAAAGCAAAGGGATAAAACTGTGAAAAGGTTTTTAACCTTTGTTTATTCACTTACTGTTAATGGTGAACTGACTTGCACATGAACAGCAAACACACCAAAGATATTTATATCTAATTCTGAAGAAAGATAATAAAAATAGAAGAGGCTGGTCCCACAAAGTCCCAGTACTCAAAAGTTGCCTCAAAATCCAAGTTTAGATCAATTTCTACTTAAAAATTTACTTGCTGTTCTTTATAGGAAATGTTTAAATATGATGGATTTCTAAAAAAAGGTTCAAAAGGAAGAATGAAAAGAGTGAAAAATAACCAGAAATGAGAAGATAATTCCATGTTTAATTAAAAATGAACAGCAATGTTTTAAAAAAAATGTTTTCATTCCATGTCTGCTGAAATGAGGCGACAGTATTGTCACTGAGGTGCACCCAACAGATTATCTGCTACCACTTTATGGCCTTTGTTCTCAGCAGTGCCGTCACTCACCTTGCACCTGTCCATGGGGTCTTCAGAAGAGCTCTGCTAAAATAGTGTATTTCAATTATTAAAGCGAGGACATCGGGGTTAGGTGGGGACTAGGCAGCAGAGTGTGAACTGCTTCCAGCACCATCACAAAGGATTCAGAGAGCATCCAGTCAGTGTCTCAGCTGGGTGTGGTGTTGCTGGATAAGTGTTGCAAAGGAAACATAGGACTCAAAATTATTAATTCTACTATTCCCGATGCAACTTGTTTTCTCATCAAAGAGCAGAAATTGTGGAAATGTATGACACTGAGAACCAAAAAGTATCTTTCATGTTTAATGTTTCAAGCTAACAAATTGAGATATTACACCTAAGCACAGGCATTTCAGCTATTTTAAATGAGATTCTAGTAAAATTTGATCATGTTTTATAACAAAATGTGCACTTTATTAGCACAATAATCACAAGGACTTGAGACTCAAACAACTGCATTGTTAGACACATCTACTGTGTTTGCAACTGACGTGTTGACAAAGTACTTATTTGAATGCTTAACATTGTGATCACAGATTACAATGGTTTCTATAAACAACTCATTTAATGTAAAGGTCTATGAAACTTGAAACAATGTCAGCAAGAAATGGTTTTTTCATATGCAGTCCTATTCTATAACCAGTGTAGCAGAGAAAGATATCAAATACAAATATAGAAAAAATAGGGCTGCAAAAATCATATGAAATTTGTGCTCAATATATCACGAATCTGTCACAAAAATAAAAACAAATTGTACCTGGAAACACACATTTTTATATCATACATGACATGTATTGTATTTTTATTTCATACTGGGACTCCTGCAACACAAAAATGGGGTAAGCATGAAGTACCAAGCTGCTGTCATAGTCCTGAGGGAATTACAAAGCTTTTCCTTCCCTGATGATTGCTCAGGAGCACACTTCAGCCCATCCCAGTGCTCTTGGTCCCTGCCCTGGTGTTGTTCTCGGATGCCAGGCTCCATCCTTGTCCTGACTCCCTCTGCTTTGCTCCCAGCTCAACCCCACCAACTGGGCATTGCCCTGGCTTGTGACTTGCCTGGTCTGGGGCTGTCAGGGAACTCTGAGGCCAGTGGCTGCAGGCTGTGGCCAGCCTCTGTGGGACTGGGTCACCCTTGTCTCCCAGCTCCGCATCCCTCAGGGAGCAGCCCTGCTCACACCACTTCCTTGGTATAGGGTTCTTTCTGTTCTTTCACCATTTGGGCATCTATTCAATAAGGAGCATGGATCACACTGGATGGTTCTAAATGTTCAGAGATATAGGAGAAAATAAATATTTGGATGAACAGTAATATTACATTATAAGAGGTAATTTTTTTCAACTGACTCATATGCCTTAGGCTTATACTTAATGTGTATTTGAATTATGAGAAATTTAACTGAGTATAATGGGTGGAAAATAAGTTTTAGGAAAACTGCAGATTGAAGTATCCTGTGAGGCCAGTAGGTGGAAAGAGATCATATATCATATATTTTCCATTTACACTGTGGATGCAAATGTAATAGGAACATTGTATATTTAAAAAGCTTCTTGGCTAGAAGGTTAATCACAAAGCATAACTGGATGTTATCATCAAATTAGCAGGAAGCCTGCATACTGGAGGCTATTTTACATTCAGTGTCATTCAAGATTTCCATTTAAAACTGGAAATGACAAATAAGACAGTATGCTAAACATAGAAGGATTCAGGAAAAGGGGCAATAATTATTACAGAAAACCACTGGAATAAAATGAGAGCCAACATAGACAGATGCACTATGTGTAAAAGAGGAAGAAATAATCAAGTGTCAGATCCTGTCAGGAAGTGTAATGAACTTCATTGCAGATGCCCATTTGTGCCTCTCAGGATAGTCCATAAATGAACATAGAGGAAAACACTGACTCAGCTGGAAAGAGGTGAATGGTAGGTTACAGTCTGTGATGGACTGACCATGACTGAAGGATACAGTGTTGTCAATGAAAATGTACTGTGAGTTGAAAACAAGGAGTGCCCTGAGTAACACAAGCCATGTGTTAACTCTGCTCTCTTCACAGAAATTTGGCTTTAGAGGGACTTCAGTGCAGGATATTATATTTCAAAAAAACAGCTGAAGGCTCAGTGGTACAAGGAATGAGGGAAAAATTACTGGTACTGAAGAAGTAAGAAAGAGTTATTAATGGTATTAACTGATGGATTAAATCTCAATGAAATGAAGAAAATTAGTGCATTCAGAATAAAGTTGTATTTTTGATTGATACTAGTATTTTAAACTCCAGCTTACAGAATATGCTAATAGGCTGGTGGAGTTAATGCACCAAAATCATTATTATTTGTTTTCTGCAAGAGAAAAATATGTTGTCCAGATAGAATACAAAGCATTCTGAATATTAGCAATGATTCTTGATTTCATCAATATTCAAATGTAAATATTTTGCAACTCCCAAAATTCTAGAGATGTTTTACTGCTCCAATTTATGAGAAGTTTTGCAGAATAAGCAGATACTCATTTCAAAATATATAACCATGATAAACACTCTTCAGGGACATCAACTAACAAAATACTACATAATTTCAGTTTGTTTTTCCTACTTCATCAATTCTAAATACTGTGTATTCACAGATTATGAAATTATCTCCTGCCTATTTCCTATGTCCTTCAAACTAGCCACTGTCTAGTCAGCTGCATTCCTGATTTTCTAAAAAGTTAATATAATGGTGATAACCCTGGAAGGTAATTACTATAGGAGATTTTTTACTTTATTTTCAAATTCCAGAAATGCTTTGGATGGATTTGAATTTCCATTTTCTATTTCTGTAGAGAAACCACCCAGAAACGGGAGGTAGTAGTCACTAAAGTAACCATGTGAGAAACTAAATTATTTCACTTCCTTCATCTGATTTTTTTTGTAAATAAAGGTAAATATTCTGGCTCAAGAGTTAAGACCATCTTCTTTAGGGCCTAAGACAGCACTCGGAAGGAATTTAGACTTTTAAGTCCAGTAAACCTCCTCTCACATGCTGCCTAGCTGGTGAGGTGTCTGTATTCAACTAACACTTTCATTTAATACTGCAAAGGGTGTTTGATAGGCAGCATGTACACTGCTTTCATAGGAAGGAGGAAATAAAAGTTTGAATTCTTTAACTGAGACCATTAAACTTAGATGACCTTGTTTCTGGATGAATATACAGGATACCTGACTAATATTGAAAAGTTTGGCACCATTATAATTCTTTCTCAGGATGCACCTAAAATTTGAACTCTTTTTTTTCAAGTCAGAAAATAGCTTTGCAAAAGGATTGTCACTTCTGCTACCCAAGCTGGATGGAAATGATCAGTGTACAGCTCTGAATCAGTTAGTGTGTATGCATGAGTAGACCTCACTCACTATACTGGATCACCTTTCAGAAATAACTTCCACCTAACTAGCCAGAGTTGTAATATTCTGGAACAGGTTGCCAAGAGCTGTGTATGGAAATGATCAAGGCCAGGTTTTATAGGGCTCCGAGCAACCTGGTCTGAAGAAAAGTGCCTCTGCCCATGGCAGAAGGGTTGGAACTAGGTGATATTTAAGGTCCCTTTCTACACAAATCATCCTACGATCCCATGAAACACTCCTACTATTTTCGTATTGCAGTCTCAACTGAGCAAAGGGGCTCTTCTAGCCCACTGGGATACAGATTAAAGCATTGTGTATTGCTTCCTCATCTTCCTCCCTTGCTAAGATGCTGTGCTTGAGTGTTTCCTAATCTGTGTAAGCAGCGAGTCAAGCTGCTGGTGGGATCACTGGCTGTGTCACAGGAGTGCAGAGGGATGTGGATCACCCCCCTGGAAGGATCCTCTATTTGTCAGGTGTTGCCATCTGGCCTAGCCAGCTTCAGGGACAACTTGAAGGGACAAGTTCCATAAGAATGTCTGATTAGGCTACTGCCACACACCCTCTCTTGCCATCTTTCCAGATCAGGAAACTGTGATCACACAGTGAACTTGACTTGGTACAGCCTGAAATCAGGTTCTTTTGCACTGATATTGATCTCTTCCTTGAGTTCACAGGCAGTACAGCCTCAAAAATGTAATGCAAGGTAAGGTGTAGTGATGATGAAATGAACAAAGGAAGAGGAAGAGCAGGAGATGAACAGCGAAGTACATTTTGACATAAACTGTGCTTCCAGAGACTGTGTCTGAAGTTAAACAATTTGTTAGAAATTGTTAATGGTGAATTTATCAGGGGGTTTACTGTTTTTCTTCTGTCCTGCACTGGCCATGGTGGTTCCCTCCATGGGCCAGCTGAATTCATTAATAGAGAATAAAGTTAACACAAAGGAAAAAAATAAAAAGGCATCTAATATGCATCAGAGCCAGAAAGATAGAAGGTGGAGCAACATGAAGAGAGGAGCTGCCCTGGCAGAGGAGAGGCTGGAAACAACCAGCAGCTCTGTGGTGAGCTGGTGTGTCAGCACAGGTAACATACCTGCTTCTAGAGCCAGTGTCTTGCCTTATGCTGAGGTGATTAGCGCATATTCTTAGTGATATATTGTCACAAAGGAAATTAATAATTTGTGTTGTTCAAATATCAGCATTTGTAGGCCTGGAAACAAATAGGAAATGAGCAGTAATTTGGAAGCAATTTGACCATATCTGAGAAAACTATACAAGAATTTACTTATTTCCACTGACAATAAAACCCCTCTCTGAACTATCACCCTCTGATGACCAGTTGCATGGCCAAGTTTCCAGAACTAATCATTTACCTGGGTACAAAGATAGACATTATAAATGGATCTGTGTCCACTTCCCAATTTTCTCATAGTCTTCATCCTGTCTGGGAGGAAAATGTATCCTTCTTTGCCTGTGTAGTGTCCTGGAGACTTGACATTTATTTTCTATTTACTGAGAGAGAGATGTTTTTCCTGAACTTGTGTTCTCCCCTCTTGTACCAGCATTTTGAAATAAATGTTAACACAGCTTGCACAAAAATCACTACAAGTAATGATATATAAACTGAGAGACTTGACTCTAAAATCATCTTTCAATTAATTCTTTATTTCATAGTAGCACAACTGAACCTAACAAAACTAAACCAGACAATAGAAATTACCATTCACAAAGCACATGTATTTAACCTTCATTCCTAATAATAGCAATAATTAAGGGATGTTGACAAGCACTTGTTTGACAGTGGGGCTGGGGAGGCATGTCTTTCCTGACACAGTGGGATATAGCATTAAATTGTAACAATGCTGGCAGCCTTCCAAGGGATGGAGTCAAGGCAGGTGGTAATCCAGTTCAGCAGCAATGGAAAATAGGCGACTGCATGTTGGCTTTAAATTACAGTGCACAGTTTGTTCAAAGAATAGAGGATAATTTATGTGATATATGTAGTGTAACACTTGAAGTCATCTCATTTGTTCTCATCTTAAAAGTGTGTGGCAATTGTTTCTCTAGGATAATTTTTTCCTAGAAAAAAATGAAAGAAAGAAGGTCTATAACAAGTAAGATGTTGATTAGAATAGTGAGGCACATTCACAGCACTAAATTACTAATTTTCATTTACCTGGAGTCCAAACATAGAGTGCTTTAAATGGAATTTTCACTGGAAATTATAGTAATGGAGTTAGAAAACCACTGATGGCAACAATAAATCAGTAGCTATCTAGTCAAAATTTTTTACACACTCACAGAGTGTAAGATGTTTTTAACTGAAATAGGATCTCTAAACCCAGCATCCTACAGCTGGAAAAACTCCAGTAGCAAGTATACCTAGGGCAAACGCTCCAGAGCAAAACAGAGGTGAAGTATTGTGCAGGCATTAATAGAGTGTGAAAGAAGGAAAAATGAAGCAGCTGCAGGAAAAGTGGTTGAAGACATCTCAGTGAAAATTTCCAATGGCTTGATTGGTTGCACTGGTGGCTCACTGAGTGCTCAGTGGGATGCTGAAATCCTAACTAACCTGACCAAGACTGGAGAGGACAAAACCAAGGGCTCTGGGTTTCTGTCAATGATAGATGTTCTAAGTATAGTTTGCTCTAAAATGTTTCATCATCTGTCTTTGAGCAAGTGCTGTGATAGTGACCAGAAATGCCTCCAAAGGATTTTGAATTTTGCATTGCCACAAACTTCCTGTGAGTGTGCATACTGAATATGTTTAGCTGAGTAAGCATGCTCTGTTTTCCAGTGGTGACATGTAGTACATGGACCTGGTTAGATTCTACTCTGATTCAATTCTACTCTGATTAGATGCTACCCTATCAAAATAAAGCCTATCTAATTTGCTTAGAATATCTAGTATCAAACTGTTAAAAAAAGCATCTGGTCCCCCCCAAAAAATTTCCCTTTTGGCATTACAGTCCATTATGCCAAGAAAACTTTCAACTAAAATGTTTGGAACATCTTTTAAAAGACATTTAATTTTAATGGATGTGGTTTTATGCATCTGGAAGAAAAACTCGTTACAGAAGTAAGTATCAGAAGTTTAAATGGTATTTCCACTTTGTTTTTTCTTCTCACAGGCAAGTACAGTGCAAAATTTAGATGAGTCAAATGCAGTAGGCAAGAAGGTAGGCTGGTATGCTAAGCATTTTTTGGACCACATTTTACAGATGCTCTCAACTTGTAATCCAGTTTATATCCATAACTCACACATTCTTTATCTTGCATGCTTTTTTTCCTAGAAAAGCATGCTGCACAGAGTGACTTGTGTTGCTTAACAGCTCAAGAGATTTGGCAAGTACGTTGCATTAAATCAAGCATGCTTGCAAGGCTTCCTTGAAGTGCTTCTTGGACAGACACACTTCCTTTTCCTGTGCACCAGTTCACTGTATAAGAGTTACTTAGGCATTCAGGCATCATCTGTGCTATTTTGAGCTGTACACTGCTTGAAAAACAAAACAAAATGAAAAGATGCATTGCTTGTAATGCATACATTCTGACTTCTGGGAATTAATGTTCTTCCAGTAAGTGGATACGGTGTATCCTGTCTGTCAAATTTCAATTCCTTTTGTCCCCTGAGAACAATAAATCAACCACATTAGCCACTGTAGCCATCTAACCGAACTTGCGGTTCCTACGCTAAGTTAATCTTTCGGAACTCAACCAGGCAATAAATGTCTGCATATGTCTGCAGTTTAAAATTTAATGAATATGATCACCTTTGATGCATTTTAGGGTTTTGTTTGTTCATTTTTCAGCAAGGCAAAAAACACATTGAATCTATGAAATTAAGTAGAAATTGTTTCAATCTTTTCTCCTTTTAGCCTGCAGAACCAAAAACAAGTGTCTTTCTTGGAAGTTCATAAAAATAATCTCTCTGTGTATATTTTATTGATATCAAATGCCATTTTCAGAAACAGTTACATGAAGAAGTTTATTGATTCATAAATCCCACCCCAAAAGCTCCCAATACAGAAAACCACAGCACTGAAGCTTATATTTTGAAAGAAGTCTTTACTATGTTCTAGGTGAAGTCATGCACATCATTTAAAGGTAAACATTCATTTGCTACATACCTACACATTGGTGGACACAGTCACTGAGAAATTCACATACTCAAAGGCCAGTTTAGGAACTATTAAAATCACTCATCTTTATTGCACAGGCTCCTAACATGTTCAGGGAGGTGCTGTAGGCTGGGCTCTTCCCCAGCTCCCATGGATGGACAAAAGAGGCAGCCACACCAAAGTTAATGATTATACTGGTGCAAAGCTGCTGTTAAGATAAGTGTTAAGAGGTAGATTTCCCTTTTGCCCCGTTAATGTTTTATGTTAAGTCTGTAGATGTTTCCTCCTGTCTTTTACGGACCACCATTGTGACTGGACTATTTTAACAGCCACTTTATAGTTGCTTGTGGATAATGTATCCCATTTCAAGTGACGATAAGCTGCCTGGATCAAGGTTACTTGTGCAACATACCTCTCACATGAATAGCAACAAGAATTTTTTCTCAGTGAAAGATTGCCAAAATCTTGTGCCTCTATGGTATGAATTGACCCAATGTATATTTTGCCTGAGTTAGAACTTTTCCTAAATGATACTTTGTGAATTTGTTATTTAATTTACTATTTCATTATATGAATTATATAGTACTTTGTTGGGACTTCCCTTTGCTTTTGAACAATACATGAGGTTATGTTATTGTAGTTTCAACACTCAATAGCAAGCAGTTCCTGAATAATATTCTGCTATTCAAACATCTCATACAAACTTGTTGTTAGCTCTTTAACAGGGTAATTTACAAGTCATTTGTGAGTAATTTTAATGTTTGCCTGGCATCCTGAGTTCCATTTTCCTCTTCTGACTCATGGCATCGATGACCTGTATGAGGAGAAATTGTTTGCATAGCCCATGCTTTTTTTTCATGCCTGCTTTCTTTCTTCAGTGTTGACATGCACAGGATCTGTTAAAAAACCAAATAACAGGAAAGAAAACTCTTCCTTTCTCTGCATAACAGCTGCTGGAGACAACAGAAAACAAATACCTGAGATATATCTAGCTCATTTTTCAGGTGACCTCATTATGAAAAACAGGAAAGACCCAGACTTCTGTGTTTGCTTTATAAAATGTTGTTTGCCTTCCCTGGCTCTGTTGGGATTTAGGGACTAACTGTATGACAGGAAGCTCAGGGAAGCAGTCTACATTGTCTGATGCTATTGTTTTTCTTTTGAGTTCACTAAGTTCATTTCCACTATACTGTTTTTTTACCAGCATATTTTTGAGTCAGTTTAACTGACTGGAACTGACTTCTTAAAATAATCTGAAAGCAGATTTGGTGATGATTTTATCCTCTTTTCCTTTTTAAATTTTTTCCCCTTAAATCTATTGCCAGTGATCTGAAGTAAAGCTTCAACTGAAGAGTACTTATAGAGAATTTAAGGATTTTGGCGCAGTTCCTCTGAATAATAGCCAATTTCAGCAAACAGCAGAGCACACATGTCTTTTTAACAGCATGATCAAAGACCAGTGAGTGTCCCACAAGCAAAGAGAAGTTGAGCTTATGCACTCTTTTGACTCAAAAAAAATCAATGAGAGCTTTCTACTTTTTAGAATAATTCTCTTTAATCTGGGGGGGAGAGGGTTGGGTTCGGGGGTCTTTTTGTTTGTTTTGTTTTTGTTTTTGTTTTCACTTGTGGATTCAGGCATTAATTAAATCTTCATCATTTGATTTGCCATTTTTTGAAATCACATTTTCAGGGCGGTGAACTTATTTGATCAGCCTGTTTGACCCTTAGTATGAACTGCCATGCATTGAAGAGATTCACAAATAAGGCTTAACCTAGAAATAACACCGGAAAGTAAATAAATCACGTCATGAGCCATGCAAAAATTCACTTTCTATGTTGGCCAGGGACTGAGGGAAGCATGAAACATGTAATTTTCAGATAAGGTTAAGATAGGTGCCAAATGTATTATTGTGCCACAGGAGACACTTAGGGACCATTTGCTTTAGGCTGTTTTGGCCCCACCTAGACCACAGAATGCAGAAACATTTTTACCTTTAGTCTAGACAGCACACCTTAGTGCACTTCTGTTTCGTATATGGGCAGGACATGGATTTGCAAATATAAGAAAGCTACATAAACTGATAATGTAAGAACTACAGTGTGCTCCACCAAGCACATCTGAGACCCAGCTGTGTGGAGGAACAGAAACTAGACAAGCCCTAGTGAGCACCAACAGGTAACTGCAGATGTCACCTCTGTATTTTTATATTATGTGCCCTAAAACATGTTCCACATTTAAATAGGGTAATCTTGCTTTGGTCCTTCTCACTGTCACTGTCCTGATTTGTTTTACCTGAACTCTGCCTTCTTCTGGGAATAAAGAATTGAGGTGAATAAATCCATATACTACTTTGAAAAATATTATTCTTGAGATTTTTCATGTATAGGTCAAACTATACATGAAAAAAAACCGTTAAAAATTTCAAAATTATTATTCCCCCAACTGTGAATAAAAATTCAATTATAAAGAGCAACTCAGCTGTCCACATTGAATCATTAATTCCTTTTGATTAAAATGCTAGACCCATGCACACACATGTACATATATCGGAAGTATAATACATTGTCATTATTTTTACCTTTCAGAGGTTCTGAATTCTTTTTCCAGTTCAACAATAATAAATGCAAATGATAAATAGGAAATCTGGAATTTCCACATAGCACAAGGTAAAATAAATAGAATTGAACTCCAGGTTATCACCAGTAGCCAGATAACACCAGTACCCTTATTTTATCTCCTGTATGAAAGAGAATCAGAGAAAACTGTAATACTGAAACAATGTGGAAATTTACACTAAGGAGGGGATTCAGCTCCAAATTAAGGCAACATTAATACAAGTTAATATCTCAGACACAGAGTAAAATTCAGCTCCCTGAATTAGGCATCAGGGTTTCATAATGTTACCTGAAGTGCCCTAGGTGGTATGAGACCTGTAGCTTTCTGAATCCACAGGTGGGGTGTTGGCAGGATACCACAGCATATTCACAATTGTCATTACATGCCTTTTGATAACTGAGTTGCCTCCAGCTCATTCTCAAATCATTTTCCCAAATCATTACTGACATAATGCCAGCTTTCCTGTATGCCAGCTTGCTATAAGCTTGCAAAATCATACAGGGTAGTAACATTTAAATAGCTATTATATGATATAATATACACAAATGTAGTGTATATTGTGGGAGAGAAACATATTTTCTTGGAAAACTGCACAATAAAAAATCAAGAATTGAATATCTAATCACATCTAGCATAAGAAGCACTGAACCACCAATTTGTATGCAATTTATTTCTTGATAGTTTAATAATTATTCAAATAATTTTGTCTGTGGAAAATCACATGGTTTTCTACATCTATTTTCCTTTTAGGAAAAGGACATTAAACTCTGTATTTTACCTGTAGTATCAAGACATGAGTACAAGTCACAGTGGTAAGACTTTTACCAGGCTGTTTAGAGGCATGTCAGAAATATCACATTAGAGTTAAGGTAATAAAAGAGAAATAAATGAGAAAAGAAAGAGTAGCAGACAACATGGTAATGCAGAAAAAAACCCAGCATTCACCACATAAAATCTGGGAAGAAGTTGGGAAAATAGAGAACAAGAGAATACAGACTAGAAGCCAAACATTCAGGGGAAGAAAAGAGCATATTGAAGGGAAAATGAGGACGATTAAACACAACACATGAACAGAAGGACAGAGAAAAGAAAGAGATTGCTTTGAGAGTTTCATGGTTATCTGATAAACTGGAAAATAGTAAGAAAATGTTACTTTTATTAACTTTCGTTGGGTTTCATTTCAGCTAACCTAAATCCTGCAGTTCTTTGTTCAGGTGGTATTTCATTTAGTTGCCCAGTATGTATGTAGAAAAGAAAGCAAGTAATTGATTCCAGATACACCATATTAAATAGTCTTTGCTAAAAACTAAATCTCAAAAATGTCAGAATAAAACTCCCATATATCAGATCACCAGGTTTGCCTTCAAAAGTTGTGTCAATCAAATCATCTGGTATCAGAAAGCAATACTTAAGACTTCTTTTCTCACTTCCATCTACTTCTGCTGATACACAGCTGTGTATATGTTGCACAAAATGTCTGATGTGAGGCCACGTTTCCTATAGGCACAAACGCTCATGAGTAAAAAATGTATTGTGTGAGTCATTTGTTTCCACAAGGCCCCTCACAGCCTCTAAGCCATCCTGTTACAGGCATGTAACTGTCACAATAAAACACAAATTGTTCCCGACCTCTCTGCAAGTGCTTTGTTTCCCACTCAGCCAAAACCTCCATGCGGAATGGGCAGCAGGCGGTTTGACAATGGATTGTGTATTCTCCCATTTAAGTAATTACCTTCAACAGCATCTGTGTCCAACTCTAAGTAACCAATACTAATTGCAAACGTTAAAACTAAACTGATGATGCAGTTGAATTACTGGGTTTTGCCATGTGTGTAAGTGAACCATGATTTCACTCCTAACTCTCACAAATTTCAATTTCACTTTTCAGAGGTATACAATATTAAAAAAAAAATAGATTCTGTCGTGTAAACATTATCCATTTACTATTTCTCCATGGAGTAAAATCACTTCTCCTGTATGAGTTTGGATTCTGTAAGTCATATTAGCAACCAAAAGAAGTAGGAGATGCTAGACACATTCCTTGCCAAATATTTAATTTACAGTCTGGAGGCTCAACATGCTTTAACCCAACTGAAAATCCTGCACATATTGCAGGACTTCTATTGCTTCTGTTCTGATTTATTCTACTGCTTCAGACCCAATATTGTTCAAAGCAACAGAAAGAATCTTTTGACAATATTCTTCATTGCTCTCAAATCAGAGTTGAAAGAGAGAAACTGAGAAATTTCAGGTATAACATAAATATTCAAATAATCAGCAGATGAACCTGATATTTATTTGGAAAATTTCCCTTTCTTTCTAGAAAATTTGTTTCTTCATAATATTTTCAGAGTACTGGTAACTCCAAAGGATTTCTTTGAAACACTTTAAAATCTGAACACATATTAACAGGTTTTCCATAGATATGTTTAAAGGAAATCAAAACCTTTCAATTTAATTAGAATGAAAAAAGTGTAAAAGTCTCTTAAGATATTTAAAACCTGAGTATTGTGTATATTTCAGCTTATCAAATAGTCCCTTTGCTACTCTAATGTCAGTGAGAGAAATATTTTTCTCTCCTCTCCTTTCCTTTCTCCTCTGAGCTTTAAATCAAAAGGCATTGCATGTGCAGGCTACATGGACATACTCTCCACCAGCACAAGAAGCTTCTGTGAGCAGTTTCAATATCAGCAGAGATTCCCTCCTTCTCTCCCACACCACGCTATCAGCAAAGCAACGCACAGCAAGAAGGCAGGAGTAAGCTGAAGAAGAGACAGGTGGTGTGACAGATAGGAATGGTGTTTTCTCTTGGCAGTGTTACTTGAGAAGAAATCAGGAATTAATGTGTGTCCAATAAAACTGAGGCAGTGGTACAGCACACTGTGTGAAACACAAATGTCTTCTGCAGACTTGTCATGAGGATTCACCTTTAGCTCTGGGTATAAACTTCTTTAGTTAGGAATAATAAAATACATGAAGACTTTTTACTGCCTTCTGTTTCCAAGCAGAGAAAGAGAGTTCAAATTATTATTTTTGTTATTAGACCTTTTTCCAAATGCAAAAGATGGTGCATGTAATGCATGCAATTTTCGAACTTCATGTATATAAAGTTCATTCTTTTTTCTCACAATTCTTAATAATTTTATGGGTTAGTTTACAAATCTCAAAATCTTTTATGACAGACAGGTCTTATGTAAATGTTTCTATCAGTTTCAAGAATGTCATTCTGATAGGAATCAGTCAGTTAGAAATATAGATAAATAATATAATTTATCAAATATATTAGCTGTAGAATTCCTAGGAATGTTCTTATTCTGCATTCACAATGTGAGTGTTTTACAGGAGAACTCATTCATCAGGAGCCAATTAAATTACTTCCTTAGACTATGTCCATGGGCTGACTTTCCCAGGATGGCAAGTAAATATCTACATAGAAATGTCCTAGTCACATCAAATGTGCTATTAGACTGAGAGCAGGCTCAGGCACCTTAGTCATGATATTTGGATATATCAGTTATCAGTACATTTCCAGACACAATGGTAGAAAAGTTATTTTTTAATAGAAATTACTGTGTGTTAAATATATTTGACAAAGAAGGGATTTGTCTCTATTTTCAAAAGGTCCATTTTGAAAATTCTGACACAACTTCTTGCTTCCTTTATCTATTTTGGCAGTCACTGAAAATCATTACTTGCCAAGGATCCCTGCTATCAGTTTCTAACAGATAGCTGCCAATAATTCAAATGTGCAGAAATCTTTCGTAATGCTTAGAAATGTTAAACAAGCAGCTTGCCTTGATTCTCAGGCAAGTACCAAGCCTCAAACAGCTGTTGAGTCTGAGCCTTGGAGACACATCCTTGATATCATCACTTTGAGCTCAAAATTGAGAAATGTTATGGATACCACCGAATTATGTCCTCAACAACTGCGTACTTACACCTATTTTTAACAATCTAAACATCTTTAATAGAAGAAAGTAAGGAAAATGTTCTTTTTGTGGTTTCTTGGAAGACATTTCAAATTTTTCCATCTTACTTTGTCATTTGAATTAACTATAGACTGCTAAAGTACTAATCTCACATTAGGAAAGTCAAGCTTCTTTAAAGCCTATCAGTACAAACTTTTCTAGACAGTGTTTTTACTAAGAAATATGGAACCAGACAATCCTCGAGGTGTCCTTCCAGCCTGAGCTCTATGATCCTGTGAAGTATTCACAATCACTATGCAGTTTTGAGCATCTCAGCCAGTTCTACATATTCTTCCAGAGTAGTTTGACATTCTCTTGCGTTAAGTGCAAATTCAGGTCACACAGACAGGGTAGCTGGAACAGATAATGTAATGTCACTGCAAAAGTAGTATTCAAAAAAATGAAAGCAGGTAACAAATCATCCTAGGGTAAACACCAGGGCAAAAGTAAAACAGCAAGTATATTTCCAACCTGCACAATCTGCTGGTGTGTTTTCTACTCTCCTTAGAAGAGTTTCTTATAATTTTAATTGCCTTCTGATATTGATGCACACAGTATGATATAATTACAATCTCCACATACTGCACATAATATGTAATACTTGTAATATATAACCTGGATTATGCACAATGACCCAAATAAGAAGAAAACTGTGTCAATCTGTTTTCTAGCATAGCTCCCTCCTTAACCAGAACAGTAAAAGCAGTTTTCAAGTTGCAGTGATGTTTCACTCAGTTGTGAGTGGTGGTGTTGCCATCACCTCAGTGATGCGTTACTTTTAGAAACTGGACTTGTTCATTCCTCAAAATAAATATTTTGTGAAAACCCAGCTTGGATTTGAAGAATGAGATTCAAAGATATTGGTGAACAAATTACGTGTGCATGGAACAGGTCTGCTTCTTTCCATCACACAGAATGTATCAGAAGTCTTGTACAGCTTCAATTTAATTAGGCTTTGGATTATTAAAGAGCAGTATCTTCATTTAACATGTACAGCATAAAAATAATCTTTTCCTCTTGCATTCATGCACCTGGCAATTTGAAAGATTGCAAACAAGTGCTGTTACAACACAAGGAAGCAGAATAGAGCAGTCAAGATCTCACATCTTTTGGTGACAGCTGGCTTAGCACAGGCTTAGCACAGGCAGTGTGCCCAGGTGGCCAAGAAGGCCACCAGCATCCTAGTTTGGATCAACAATAACGTGGCCAGCAGGATCAGAGCACTGATTGTGCCCCTGTACTCAGCACTGGTGAGATCACACCTCAAATCTTTTGTTCAGTTGTGGTCCTCTGGAAAAAATCAAGAGAATGGCAAGTGATAGGACAAGAGAAAATGACCTCCAGTTGCGCCAGAAGAGTTTTAGATTGAATATTAGATTTAAACTGGACATATAAATTTTTTCACTGGAAGAGTTGTCAAGCTTCAGAACAGGCTGTCCAGGGCAGTGGCTGAGTCACTGTCCCCAGAGGTATATGACCAGAAGTTGTGGCTCTTATAGATAAGGTTTAGTAGTGGACTTGGCAGCACTAGGTTAATGGTTAAACTTAATGATTTTCTTTTCCAACCTAAACAATTCTGACTCCATTCTACAATGCTTTTTGAAGAATGTATTTTAGAAGACTATGAGGCATGTTCTAAAACTATTTTTTTCTTTCTCTCTAGGATGGCTAATCTTTAAAATGCATTGGATTTATACATTCCAATTATACATGCTGAAGGACAAAAGACAGTTAATAGGAGGCTTGGAAGAAATAGATCAAAAGGCCTTTATCAGCTGCTTACAATTTTCCACAATGGTTCTGACAGTGATTGAAAACATTTCTGGGGTTTTGGGTGGCAGCCCAGCATGCTTTTACTAGTGAGCAGACAATCTGCAGTTCTATATTTTATGAAGATTCCTCCCAAAAACCCCATCTCCTTTTCCACGATTTTTAACACTGTACAAGTTCTGCAACTGTAGCCAGACCTAGCTGTTCAGTGAAAGATCTTTAGCACAATTGTGTTACCATTTGTCCACAGCAGTGAATTGAATGCATGCAGTTCTGATTAATTATATTAGAATCATTCATTCATAGGATTACAGGCTTAATTGGGAAACAAATACAAGTCAAAATGGACTACTGCTGGATGCCCCAGGAGATTGTTTTTCAGAATTTTTAACAGACTGATCTTGTGTATACAAATAGGGCAAGACAATGAGAATAAAAAGCAAAGGGAGGTTGCCATCAAGTTGTGAAACCAACCAGGAAGCGGGGAACTTATTTTCAAAGTTCATGAAAATGCAACAGATGCTGTCTATCAAATGAGCAACTCTGTTTACAATTACAAGAAATGTCTTTAACAAAAGCTGGCATTTGGCTACGTTTGCTAGATTTGTCTTTTGTTACAATCCAGATGTTTGTGAGGATTTGCAAACGTGTTTCTTGAGGTCTGTTCAGTTTTTGGGACATTCTTGGCTGAGTTTTGCCTACTCAAGAGGGTTTTTTAATGTTTTCAGATGGAAACCATGAGAAATTTCAATGTGTTTCATAAGATCTGGGCAACAGCAGGCAAAATAAGATAACTTTGTGCTGTTAGTCATTGTGTTCCAAGGGTCATTTGAACCAGTGTTAAGCTTAGTTTCCTGTAATCTCTGCACATAGCACTAAAGAACTAGTCTAGACTTGTTTACTTCAAAAGACATCATCAGATCCAAGTGTCCTGAAGAAGGGCTCTTCATCTGGCTCAGGCTCAATGATGTGATGCTGTGGCTATTTGAATTCAGAATTTGAGCTAGATCACATCTGGATGGCTTGAAATACAGTAGAGTAAGGTCTTTGAGCATCTGGTCACAATATAATATTTATTTTTTATGATCATGCTGATTAAGGAGATCCAAAATATTATGAAGCAATGGATGCAGTTTTACCTAACACAGACCTTTGAACTGCTGCTGTTTCCCCTCCAACTGCTTGACTTAACTAAAACCAGTTTCAGCAGTCTTTTTCATTGGTATGAGCTTATTTTAGCTTTATATTCTGCAGGGTTGGTGTGTGTTGGTATGGTTTGCTAAAAGGGAGACTTAATCACAGATGGGAGCTGTCAGTGCTGAAATAATACCAGACCATATTATTTGTACACCTAAGGGTTTACAATTTTTTTCTTCTTTGACCCCATGAAAAGGAAAAGAAAATAAACAATACTTGTATTTTGGCTTTAATCAAATCTGGATCCCAAAATAGCAGCATGCATAAATTAAAATCTACTGAGCGGTTTTAAGCATAGTTTTTATTATCAGGTCTTTTCCGATACATGATGTTCAAGAAACAATAAGCTGATCTGAAAAGTCTGAAGGGGCCTTAAGAGGCAGCATAATATGCAAGGGGTGGTCAACCTCCCCAGAGGAAGAGCAGGTGACAGGGGTGAGGAGAGAGGACAGTGCAAAACCTTCTAAAATAGGTTCTATAGGTTATAGAATAGGTTATTCTAAAATAAATAACCAAAATTCAGACTCCCACCTGCCACCAGGATTCCTCCTGATTTCAAGATCACAAAATGTCAAGACAGCTGAGCAGAGACAACTCCTTCCCCAAGACTGCAGGCTTGACAGCACGGCAGTCTTGCCCCTCAAAGTTAAAAGATGATGCTCAAAGGGGTTTAGATTTTTCATGAGGTCTTTTGGCTGGGGCTTCAAAGTAGTGGCAGTGAGTGAATGGGGTGATGTGGGTAAGGACTTCTGTGTAAATGGAAATGGAGAAGTGGGCTTTGGATAAAACAGATTCGTGGAGGAATTCTGTTTACCTTTTTCTCACTGAATCTTTCTATATTAAATATTGGGAAAAAGAACTATTTAAAACATTATGCACCACAGTTTTCATGTGCAGGAAACAACAAATAACTTTATCAAATCAAACTTAAGCAGAGTTAACAAAAAGGCCAGCTCACGATTTTCAGGCAGATAATGTCTTAGAAAGTCAGCAGATGGACCTGGATCTTGCTCAAAACCTAGCCATGACTCACTTTATATCAGCTTGACCTAAATTAGTGTCCTGCCCTGATTTGAAAATACAGATTTTAATTAAAGCATCCTACATGTATAATTCTCTTCTCCTTAGTAATAGTGTAGCACAGTAACCTGGTGACTAAACAATCCTCTATCGACAGTTTTATTTTACATCCTCCTCCATCACCACCTTCTCTGCCTTACTCATGAAGAATTCTTTGGAAATCTCATACTGAAAGCAAAAGTTCTTAGTTGCATTGCAAATTATTTTCATACAGTATTCAAATCTATTTTCATCATAACATTTACATATGAGTCTTATCCATGTGTATGACACTGGAAATTCTGCTTTACTTGTTATCTATAATCTGAAATAAGGGCTGGATAACTTTTGACACAATTTGGCAATTGCTACAAAATGTGATATTTTCAAATTTTGTATATCTAAGCTTATACAGTTCACGTTATATAATTACATTTTATGGTTTTGTTCTCTTGATTTTTACTAAATCAGAAAGATTCCAGCTACATGGAAAACCAAATCTGTTAAACTTAGATTCTTGATTCTGTTTCCTGTATTTATAAGTGTTATTCCTCCCTAGAAAGTAATGCCACTTACTTGTACACTTGGGAGTCCCATAACATGTGAAATGTGTTATCCAGGTTTGCTTTGCTTCTGTCTCCTGCCTTTTTTCTCTACAGTATTTGGCATCACAGCAGCTAGACAATGAACTGAGGGTTGCCCAAATGTCTGGGCTAATTTCCAAGTAGGTTCTTTGAACAGATGTTCTCACTGAATTTCACCAAGGGCTGGTTTCATTGTGCCTAGAACCTGCCATATGCTCTTTAAAAAAAAAGCTTTTTTTTCTGATGGAACTGCCTTTTATACTGAGATTCAGCTAAAGCTATGAGTTAGAAGTTCAAAGTTCAGACCACTCTTTAGTTAGCCAAATATATATATAATTTTTAATTAGCCAAGTACAGTAAGTAAATTCCTTATATTGCACATTTTCCCATGTCTCTCACTGATCATGTTTTCTTAGTGCAGGAGAAACAATCTCTTTCCTTTCCATGAGAAGTTTCAGCATAATTTTCTACTCCTCAGATCATAGGCTAAGTACTGAGTCAAGATGGTTCTCTTCTTTCCAACAAACTTGCTCAGATGCTGGAATATTGAGATTAAAATGTGAATGCTGAAATTTAAGGACAGTGTGTGCAGCTGAAGATTCATAAAACCTGTTACAGCTGAACACAAATTGCGCTGCCTATCATTTAGTTGTGCAGTTTCTAAGTAGCTGACATGTGACACCATTTGAATTCCAGAGATGGAGAAGACATTTTCTTTCTCTTAGCCAAACATAACAGTTACAGGACTCTTATCTGAAGAGCAATGTGTGATTTCCTTCCAAAGAACAGAAATATGAAATCCTAGTGCTAGGAATGCAATGTTTAGGTCATGTTGCCTGAGGGTAGATGTATGTGTCTGGTAAAACTAGTGGCTGAGCTCCTAGGCAGCCTGCTGCAGCAGAACAGTGCTGAGCCTGAGCTAATCAGCCTCACTAATAGAACAGATATCCCAGTTTACATTGAACTCTGTGCTAGTGCCATTCAGCAGTTCTAGACCACTGCACAAAAACTGTGTGTCTGCAGCATCTGCACCCAGCCACGAAGCCTCTGATCTTCTTCTTTCTTGCCATGCCATGCTTGGCCTATTAGGTATGACCTGAGAATGTCAGTTTGGGTTTGCACAAATCAAAACTATAAAAAATTTAAACATTGACTGAAGAACTGGTCATTTTGCATGGCATTGGCTAAAGCAATGGCTTTGACTATTTTTTATTTCCAGGTGCCTAGAAACATAGCTGTTTCTTCTAAGAAACTACTTAGAAATTAGTTCTGTGATATAGATACAAGTTTGAAAGGCATAATTGCATCAAGGAAATACATAGAGGTCACAGACCAAAACCAAATTGAACTGATTTTTTTCACAGAATTAAACTCACAGAAGAATTAAGTATTGAATTTACTCAAAAGAAATGCAATTTCACAGTATTGCTGATATCCACAGTTTTAAATATTACTTGTTTATATATAGGACAGAGGAAATCCATAGTAGGAAAAAAATCTCACGTAATTGATTTCAAAAGGAGCACTTCTTATCCCAATCTCTCTCAATGACACCACTAGGAGGAAACTGCTAGAAAATATTATCTCAGCCAATACATGTTTTGCCTAGCCAAAAAAAAAATCCCTATGTTGTTTTTAAATCTTACTGTCCCTTTCCCTTGCCAAAACTCACTCCAGTACTTTCCATTTTGCATGGTATTTAGTTATTTCCATGTCATTTATTTATATCCACAATAAAAAGTGTAATATCTATTGCAAGTGTATAGGAGTCCCTGAATAAATGAATCCTTTTTGTGAAATTTTAGTTATTTAGGTTGAAAAGAAATAACTAGAGGACTAATATTTTGATAGAGTGAATGATTAATGAGAATGAGGGCTATGGTATAAGACCAGAACATAATAGAGAAGTTATTTTGAAAGTATGTTAAAACAATATTCAGCATTTTTTCTTTATTAAAATTCAATGACTTTTCCCTACTTTGCAGCTTATAACAGCACTGAAATGCTAGTGAAATTATGTTTAGCAGAGCTCAAACTAATTGGTATTTCTCAGAATCAAATTTGTGCACTATTAAAAGAAAATTTTAAAATTCCTCATTTCAATGTTATTACTTATACAGCAAAACCATTTTATTTTTCTTTTGTTTTCTGTGTAGCATGCACATTGTCTACCAAAGTTGTTTTTGAGAGAGTCATTGCTTTACAAACACAAACTAACAGGAGCCATTATATTTGCCTAAACAGTATTGACTACTTAAGGACATAGATTTCATCCTTATAAAAGCCATCCTTACAAAACCAACTGAAAACTGATGTTCTCAGTATTTCAATATTTACCTAAAAAGAGTGACAGCAAGGCTCTTCATCCTCATTAAGCCACTTCTCTTTACACATTTGCATATTCCAAATTTAGACCCTATTATATGCTAACGAGCACTGCTACACTGTGATGTGTGAAATTCAGAACTTGTTGAATTTAACAGGCATGGCCTGGATTTCCTGCATATGTTAAATCTCTCTGAGCCAACTGAATGGATTTTTACAGTATGAGAACCTCTACTTCTAGACAATGTATGCGGCAACTAGACATGAAACATAACTTTTTGTCTGATGTCTTCTTTACACCAAATGAATTTCCCCTTTTTAATGAGGGGTTATATTTCATATATATTTCATAGTTTTTAAAAGGCTAGATTTACAGCTGGTAGCTCTCGTGTGATTATTACAGTAATGCCTATTTATAAATCTCTTCTAGTGGTAAAACAGTGCAATCTACACTGTTTTCCACATTTTTAGATGAGGAAAAGGTGGAGGATAGTTTTAGTATGTTGTTTCCAGTGTATTCCAGGTGAGAAAAATGTGAGATGATTAATTCATGTTCTTATGGTAAATTGGAAAATTATAAAGCTGTATAAATTTATATCAGGTAAAAGCCTATGTTTTAGGAGGTTTCTCCATTCAGAAGGGAACAAAAGACTTTGCAGCCTTCTCAAGTATTGGGAGGGGACCTGTTGAGATGAGCCGGTATCAGCAACTCACACCTCGGGAGCCACTTTCACAGACCATCAAGCAATATCACCCATATCTCGAACATTCATCAACTATAAAGATCCATAGAAACTGAACATTAACACATGGACTTAGGAGGGGAGCTCTTTTCAGTCCAACCGGAGACGAATTTGGGTTTGAATAGCAACCAAGAAACAAAGGGAAATATGGGGAAATATTGCCAGAGGCAGAATAAAGAGTATAAAAACCAAGCCTCAAACATGGCAAATTCGTGTACCCAGCTAGAGACACAGATGGCCAGGGTCTGTGTCTATGGGTCACCCTTGGCTCTCTTTTTCCTGGGAGAAACTCTGTCAAGTAAGTGTCGCTGTTTGTAGTTTTTTTGTTTTTTTTTTAATTGCTTAAAATTCTGTAATTTGATTCCAAATTTTGTGATTTGAATTTTTAATAAACCAAATTATTGAATTTGGTAATAAATTGTCCTGGCATTTATAACAGATCTAGGAACAGTTTTTCTGAAGTGGCTCATCAGAGCAAGGAGAATTGCATTTCCTAGTATGTTTATATCTACAAATAAACTAAATTGGTCCAAGTCTTCTTGCTTATTTTAGCAAAAAAAAAAAAAATCTGAACTGGAAGTACATTTTGTTATTCTTATATTTTTCACTCTTTTTTTTGAGTTTACAATCATCTTGTAGAGATGAGGGCAAGCATTATGGCAAATACCTTTCCATCATCCAAAAAGCACAACAAAGCATCCCCCAAAACCCCACACCACAAAAATCAAAAGGTGGTGTATCTTAAGGTGGAATAGTACAAAGCCCTTCCAGTGCTGGAATTAAAACACTAAGAAACAGCATGGTTATGATAAATGGTTTGAAGTTCAGTCAAAGCTGTAATGCAATGCAGTGGTAATGTTAAAGTACCCTTTTCATAATATTCTTGTTTATGTAATGCAGCCAGCAGGCTTCTAGTTAGAAAGATTAAGAAAAAAAAATTGGTAATGCTTTGTTAACAAGAGACCTTGTACATTTGGCATAAAAAAAAAAGAGCAACAGATAATTATTTCTGAATGGATAACAGATGTTTAAAGCCATATAATTAAAAGCCACCTACCCCAGAAAAGCTCAAAAGCAAGAAATTATAAATTTTTGCAAAACACTACCTTAGCCTCATTAAAAACACATGACTGTCCATATAGGATATCATCATCAGAGAATGGAAAGTGAATATATTTTTTGTGTTCAGACTAAAATCTGAGCATAGTACAGCAGCAGATTGGAACAGGCTGAAAGCCAAATTTTTTATAGGTATTTTAATTTTTATACAACTTTTTTCTCTAAACTAATTATGCACTGTTAAACTATCCTTTATCCATTACTTTTTGAAGGAAGCAAAGCTCCAGTACTGATAGAAGACAGAGGCAGAGGCTGTAAGGAACAGATTATAGTCTAGCTTTATTTTGTAAAAGAATTGAAAAACTTTGATGTTTAAGGATGTAATGGGCTAAAATATACTAACTGCTGGCTAATGGAATCAGCCTTCATAACAGGAGCCATGGCCAGGTTTCTAAAAGTAAACATTCTGCTTACCTTTTCCACACAGAAGGATACCTTTGAATAAAGAAAATGTGCATACATATCTCCTATATTGGAAAAAGAATCTATATGAATATAAGATAATCACTTCCACTTACAGAATGATCTTGGAGTGTGTGAACCTCTCTTTAGCCTTATAATCAAAACAGTGGGCACAGTTTTTAGCTGAGTGTTGAACAGAAAGAACAAGATAGGTTTTGCAATGAAAGAGGCCATGCCTCTCCACACAGCTTATTGTAAACAGTTGACTTCCTTACAAGTATTGCTGTCATTGAAGTTCTCCCATGCTTCCCGTCCCTTCTTCCCTCACCTCCAGATCAGTGTCTACCTTCTACAGAGTCTTTAAAGATTTTGGAAAATATTCTTGTGCATGTCATCCAAAGTGTATGTGAGCTTATGGATATATGACATATTTACCCACAGATGACCCAAAGGGTGCTAAAAACCACATGAAATTCTTTACAAAATATGAAGAGTAAAAGGAACATGAGATAAATTGATCTTTCAAATTTGTAACAAAGAAGAAAAATTTCTTTCATGCAGTGTACCTTGAGACTACTGAGTAAATCTGAAAAATAGTTCACTCTTAATTTTCTTGTTTGAGAAACAAAAGCTTTCCTAAAACCCATGAAACACACAGCTAAGTCTGGTAAGAGGAAGCACTGCCCATTTTGGTTGACTCTTTGGAAGCGATAAAAGGATCCTATAACATCAGAACATCATGATAACTTTCAAGAAGTATAATTTATCTAATCTGATGCCTTCAAATGAAAACCTTATCAGAAAAAGATATTATATAAATACCTCTGTAGATCTTTTACGTAATTTGAGAAAACATTTTAAGAAACTTAGTTGGCAAATGATTATTATAAAATACTCTGCATTTAGTATGTATTTCCATATTTAAATAGTCTAATTTATGAAAAAGGGAGGGCAAGAAAACTCAAAAAAATGAAGGCTTAAGCTACACATTGCAGAAAGTGTCCAAGTTGAAGACATGGAGTAAAAAATGAAAAATTAACTGTCTTCCCGAGGAAAAGATCTACTGATACCTACTTCTATTCACAGCACTCTCGTGCACCCTTTTTTAGTGATTAATTTTTATAACAGAATGATAGACACTTCTCCCACACGCACGCTTTTGTCAGTGGCAATGATTGTCTGTGAATATTAAATCATATACAGCAGGATGTGATTATGAGTTGCCAGGTTTGATTTGTGGAACATATCACATTTGCATACTCCAAATAATACCTTGAAACATAAATAAAGGGGTGAAAAAGTATTCTTTTTAAAGTATTCATAAGAAATATTTAATAAGTGAAAGACAACTTTCTGCATATTTGTTGTCTGTTTCATTTATTTGGTCTTTCATATCACATTTTAATTCATTTAGTTCAAAGTGTTAGATAAATATGCCTACCAGATAACCATACACAGTCCTACACAAAGAACAGTAAATGGCTGCAGGAAAGCTTCCTCTGTGGCTGAGCATAGCTTGTCTTTTGGTCTCAAAATCCTGCAGAGACCAGAAGTTTCTGTTCCAGCAACAAAGAACCACATCTTTGTCAATAATTGCTCACAGTGGTAAGTCCAAATGGAGTGCAAAGTGAGAAGAAGAAAGTAGGGTGGAGATAGAAAGGGTGTAGTCAGCTTGGTGTATGCTTAAAATTCAATTGCTATGTTCCAAAGGGCTATCCCGGTGCATGGATAAGATTAATCCCTAACAGAAAGACATGCAAGGGCTTACTGAACATCAAAATGCATTTCAGGTTTAGAGCTTATCCTCCCCCTTTTCAGAGATGCAATGTTTCACTTTTTTCTGGAGGACTGCTTTCTATTTTCTGTTCAGCTTTTTCTCTTCTTTTCAGTTCAATATCTGCCATAAGTAGGTGGCTGTCAGTGCATGTGGGAGAGCACTTGGTTACATCAGGACTTCTTGCTTCATGAGTGAGAGGAGTGAAGGAAAAACTCCCACCAACACATATTTTTTCAGGCTATTTAAATAGATTTGGCATACCAAAGAGAAGTTAATAATCTGGACACCTACAGACCGAAGACCTACTCATGCCTTCCACCTCTAAATAGAGAAAGCAGGAGTCATCCAACACTGCTGCTGCAACTCCACCATTCCCTCAAATTTAGAAAGTCCATTTCTGTTTTCCAAGGGCCTCATAACCTTCAACATAAAGGCCTTCCCTAGGAGTGGTGCAGTCTGGGATCAGCTATGATCACCCATTAGTATCACAGTAATTTGACAGAAGCTGACACTTGTTCATTGAAGACTGTATGAACAAGGACCACCTTGACTGCCAAGCAATTCTGAAGTCAAGAATTCTGGCAAAGCTGAACATCTTCTGTGAGCCTCTGTAAATGGTTTGTTTGATACCTGTGGTCTGAATAATTGGTAATTTTTAAATAGTAGGAACAAATTGTACCTTTCAGGAAAACAAGGGGAAATTGAATATGGGAAAGACCCATTCTTTATTCCCATGAAATTTTCCTAAAAAAGAAATAAATGGAATCTTGAAGACAATTTGAATATGAAATGTTGACATCATGGTCAGTGGCTAGTTACATATTTTTGTGGATTTTCTGTGACATTTCTGTGTCCAAAACTGTTGTGCTTTATGATGCCAAAACAGCCATTTCAGAAGAGAGTAAATATTTTAATATTGTTTTTATAATGTCATTAGGATATGAAAAAATGATGGAAAAACTTCAGTGAAAGTCCATAGAGATTGTTTTTAGCTGTTCTTATCATAGCATCTCCATCAAAATGACAGATCTTGTGAGATCCTAGGAATTGTTAGGAATTGTTAGGGGGATGGAACAAACTTTTTCTATTGCCTCTTTCATATTCTAGGTAACAGAAGGCAGTTTACAACTAAGCCATTATAGCTGCAGAATGCTGTCAGTTGTATTTTTTATTTTGCTTTGAAAGCGGCAATGCAAGTGCCAAGGACAGAACCTTGATGTGATACGTTGTTTAAATGATGGCATATCAAAGGGAACAGAAATATGTGCCAAGTATGTGAATAAGCAAGCACCTTGTCCAACACATTGACAACTGTGTATTACAATGACAAACATCTAATTTTAATTCAGGTAGGAGAGATATCATGCTAATTTTAATGATTTCGCTTAGCTAAACTGTGGAACGTATTGCCAAAGAGTTTATAACAATAAAAGTGTACATGCTTTCAACTGGACAATTGTCAAGTTCACTGCACAGAAATCTTTGGAAGATTCTAAGATACAGAGGAACAGTTCATTCAAGGACTTCTGACCCTCTAACAGGAGTCTCTGGAAGAATACTCAGAATAACTGTAGTTTACAGATCTTTTATTCTGTGCTTCCCCTAAGCATCTACTTCTGCTCATGACTGAAGACAATTGAGCTATGGGAACCTTTGATTTGCTCTAGTATAACTACACATTTTGTGAGACATCTAATGTGAAGTACTGTAATATTACCATAGCAATAATAAAAGAAACTAGCTCCAAACTCTGAAGAAGCTGAGTATTTCCTCATCCACTGCTATTACCATGCTGCCTACAATCAATCAGATGGATACCAGCACCTCAGATTCTCTACAAAGAAGAATAGAGTGAACCCTCTTCCCAAACACTTACCTGGGGGAAAACAGGCACTTGGACCCAAACATACAAAGCAGGTACAAAAATAAAGGCAACAGCAGAAAATTCAATATACAACAGTTTTAGTGCTTAATTACAGCTTAATTACTCTAAAAATTATTTTTTTAGCCATAAAATAAACAACAAGCATATTGGATCTCCATAATAGATTAGATGACAGATGTTTATGGAGAGCACATACCCACCTGAGGCTGCATGTAAAGAAGCATGAAAGTTCCTTCAGAGATGAAATCTCACATAAATGATTAGTCAAATGTCAAAGTCAACATTTCAGTAATTAAACAGTAATTAATAAGAACTAGTATGAGGAGACCTGATCAGTTACACATAGTCCATTTCAAAATCAAAGGCAAATCAACTTCTCCTTAGCCCTAACCTAATGATGTTGTATATATGCTGAGCTATATGTGTGCTTTAAGATTCTGTCTTTTAATATAGATAGCACTTATTGTAAAAAAAAATAAAATAATACTATACAAACTGAAATGCATTTGTTTGGAAAACTGTCTAAAGCAAACTTTTCAGTAATTATTTTCTAAACTTATACAGGACACAAGCGGGTTACTTCTGCAGCAGTCAAAAATTCAATCTAATATTTTAGGTTTTTGGAAGTTTTCCTTTCTGCCACATTATACCCATTGTTCATTTCAGGAAACTGTCTTTTTCATGCTCTAGTTTCATTAAATTAATGAAAAGTCCACTTTCAAATAAATTTTAACAGAACCTGCAATAGCTCAGAAACTCAGCTGCAGTCTATATTTCTTTAGTCATATAAATAACTATATTACAAATTAGGCATCCATGAAAAATTACCTTATAACTGTTAGTATAATTCTCAATACACTTGATTCAGTGTAAACTAGATTCAGTTTATCTCTTTAAGTTTCTTTAAGGAATTATTTTATTATTATTTTTACTCGCATTGTATCTCTCAAACCTTTTCAGCATAAGAGAATAAAAACCAGTAACAAAGTTCTGGTTTTTTTATTTTCTGCGCTTTGTTTTATCACTTTTATAACAGGCCTTGTAATTTTTCCCGGTTTATTTTGCTGAAAGATGTTTGGTAGATTTTACAACAAATGGTCATTTCCCTCATTTCTTTTTCATATACACTGGATTTGATATGATGAGCTCTCAGGCCTGCTGTTTTAGCACCATTAATGAATTGTTATGTAAAGTTCTTATCAAATTCATTTATGAAAGAACTATGATCTCCATGAATTGTATTAGTGCTAACCAACAATTCTGATCTTGCAACACAAGAGGTTCACCCATCTAATTGTCCATCAAACGTGGTAAGGAGCTTAACAGGAAAGGAACTGGAACTGCCTTCCAAGAGTGACTCTTACCTCAGTCTATGAGTAGTCCCCAGTGAAAGCATTTAATGGGTCTCAGATAATCTAGTTTTTATAATCTAAAAGTTGGATTACTAAAGACTAAATTCAGAAGACTAAATTCAGGCTTCTTCAACATAATCAGCAGAGGGAGATAACCGTTTCCAGTGACAGATTTATCCTCACTGTCTTTCTGGAGATGTCTCTTTGTGGAATAGAAGAGGACTTAGACAACTGATCTAGACTAGATACCCAACTTTAATGGCTATAGGTTAAATGAAAATATTCTATCATAGATTAGTTTATTAAAATGTGACTTCATTTATTTAAATCAAATTAATTTCCAGATATTTCAATTAGTTAGTTGTTCAATAGGTTCCACATAGCTCCAGTTTTGGCAGATATGTGATTGTACTTTTAGTCACTGAAAATATAGCTCTTTCTTTCTCTCAACTTTCCAACAGTAACTAATGAAGGACATTTTGCAGGCAGAAAATTCTAGCACGGAGAATACACCAATACATCTTCTAAAAGAAGGTTCCTGAGTTTAGGGACATTTTCAGGTACTTCTTACATTATAAATGGTTCCTTAAAAACATAAATTCCTGTGTGGGATTCTCAGAGCCATAGATTAAATCCTATATATCAGAATAATCCTATATATGTCAGAACACTTGTATAACTTAAAACTAAGAAAAGCAAGCCTATAAGGTCTTTTGGTTTTGATTTATATATTTAAACATTTATTAGGGTTATTTTCAATGTTTTATCACATTGCATTTGATTTTACAGATTAAGATAATTAGCTGAAATATTATTCACGATAACTAATAAAATTTGTGCAACCACCTCAGTGGTCTATTGTCTGTTTAGGGGTTTAAGAAATGGACATGTAACCCACTGTCTTTCTGCTTTCTGAATTTTTCCCAAATTAATTTTGTTGTGGACCCTCTAAGCAATTGCCTACAAAACAGACAGTATACAACATTATGACTAGAAGTACTTACATAATGTGGCATTGAATAGACACATGATATATTGAAAATTGAGCTTGTATTTGCTTTGTGGAGGGCAAAATTTGTATTCACACCAAACACTTACTTAAATTTATGTTCCAGAACATTTACCAGGGCACATTCAGCTTAATTTATCCTGGTTTTAACTGCAGCAACTTTGAACTATCTACATAATAGTTCAATCTAGCCCATTACTTTGAATGAATGTTTCATTCTGGGTTGTACCTTAATAAAATGATTCCAAGTACAAATGGAAATTTTAATACTCTCTGTTTTTTCTTCTTTTCTTTTTGAATCTATTACGACTTTATAATTTTACTGTGACAGTCATTGCTTCCAACACATAAAACTCAGCTTTATTTGGCTATATGTATTCAACATATACCAATATTAAATACAGCTGTCTATTGGGCCCAGCTTAAGTGGGAAGCTGGGGTTCAGATGGAAGATCCACTATATATTTACTTCTCTGTGTTTAGTGAAACAGCTGCCACAAAAGTGTTTTATAGAGCTAGCAGAGAATTCAACAATTAAAATCAATCACCAAGCCAGCTCAGATGGGAGTTTCCACTGGGCATTTCCCTCATCTGAGCATGTACTACTCAATAGATTTCTTCTTGTTTCCTACCTGCTTTTGGCATATGCTGTATAAAATTAGCTGCACTTCACAGGATCCAGCCGGGTTTATGGGATACAGAGAAGAGCACAGGTTTGAGAAACCTTCTGTCTGGTTAAGGAACTGGGTGTCTCAGCATCTGTAGTGTGAAATACACAATTACTGGGTTGGCTAGTCACTGGGAAGTAATTTAGAGGAAAACCATAATGCCTAATTACTAATGACATGGAGATTCCTACTAATACCTTAAGATAAAAAAACAGGTTCTTCCCTTCTTCAAACAAAATTTTCTTTTGCTAAGACACAGCTTTCCCACATCTTTTTCCTGTTACTTATTTAAGTTTCTTTGCTTGATCTTTGTCAATCAGATGGAGAGGGACCTAACCTGGAATGGCTCTTAGAAATACCAGCAAAATGGCTGAAAACTTGTGAGAAACCTTATTATTTTGAATACTTTAACATAAGACTAACTTAGAGTTGCCTTTCAATCTTGTTACACATTGTTTGTGGACAGGGTGTCAATCAGCTAAACTAGGTTTTGCTTATCTGGAGGGAAACTTGAACAAGAATACAATTGACTTATGTGATTCTGTATTATAATTATATTTTTACTCTCTAATGCATTTTTTTGGGGGGAAGCCATGTAAGCCAGAGATTCAAACGCTGTTCAAAAATTCAAAAATGCTTCCTGTTGGAAGACTATTGCAAAAGGAAAAGCAACAAGACAGAAAGTATCACATAAACCAGGAAGTTATCTAAAATACTTAGGTGGAGCCATCTCTGAAACTGGTACAGGATAGTAAAGTGTTTATATACTACGCGAGAAGAATATTCAAGAGGTTAGAAATTCATTACTATGAAAAAGCCCTAAACATCAGTGATATATGTAAAAAACTAAAATAGTCAAACATTAACATAACATTAACTCAACATTTAATGGAGATTTAGTGTCTTGTTAAGAGAAACTTGACTGTGCCAATATAATACAGATAAGCAGATCCATGGAGATGAAAGTCATCCAGAATCTTAGATATACACAGTCTACCATCTATAGATTCCACAAACCTGACATTCAGCTGGTATAACTGGGCTCACTCTGCCCTTTTAGTGGCAACTCTTCACTGTGGTGTAAATGTACAGAGGAACATTCACAGGTTTTTGTAGTACAATAAAATCCACACTTATATCAGGTAGCAATAATTCCTGATATATAATGCATTCCCAAATCTGCAGTTTTCCTATTAAAAATATTATCTCCAGGTTTAAAATGAGCTACAGAATGTGTGTACAGTGCACTGTAGAGTTTACAGTAGAATGCACCTAGGGGCACATTTTGCTTTTGATGATGCATGTAATTACTGTACTGTAATGATAATGTGAGTTACATGCTTATTTTAAACCAAGTCCTTCTGCTGACATCAGTACAAGCTTAATCACACCCTCAGTAGAACAAAAAGTCCTTAAAATGCAGAATAGTGATTTTAAAAGCAACCTTCCAATAATATTCTATTATACTAAAATACAAATGTTGCTAGGATGACTTAGAGAGCTGCTTCACATTTTTAACATCATTTTACAATTCTGTATGCTCCTCCTATGTAATTAGGAAGAGTTTCTTCTTGTGCTTCACCAGTCAATTTAGCACAGACTTCATCCCTTGTTTCCACATACTGATCCAGATCTTTTTCAATCCATTTGTAGATCACTTCTTCACATTAATATCTCCACTAGCATCAAATTTATTCTTGTAAAGATGCACCTGATGAAGCTCAATGCCATGAGTTATGAAGCAGTCAATGACCACAGGCTGTAGTTTCCTTCAGAGCAGCTCTACCTATTTCAGCATGGAGAAGTCCATGGGCTGTAGAAAGTTATCTGCTCCAACATGCTCCTGCACAGGTTCAGGGGACAGTCTGCCTCACCATGGACTTCTCCACGGGCCATGGGTGGATACCTATTCCAACATGATCTTCCCCAGCTGCAGGGGAATCTCTGCACCATCACCTAAGGCACTTCCTCCCTCTCCTTCTTCACTGACTCTAGTGTCTGAAGAGTTGTTTCTCCCTTTATCTCACTCCTCTTTCACAGCTGCTGCTCATAATTCCTTAGCCTTTCTTAAATACATTGTCACACAGGTGTTGCCAGTGCTGCTTATGGGCTCAGTTTTGGGCACCAATGGGTCTGTTTTGGAGTTGGTTCTGTCTGACACAGGGTCATTCTTCTGCTCTCAGAATCCAACCCTACAGGACCTCACTGTCTCCTCTGGCTAAAAAACCCCTAGTCACTAAAATCCTGTGCAGGGATATTTAATGTCTGTTTTAAGTTTTAAAAGACCGATAAAAGATGTTTAGACTGTAAAATGGGCTGCCAACATTGACAATTCCCCCTAGAAGGCTTTCTCTGAGTTTAGAGCTGAATGAAACATTTAAAGTCTGGACCATAATTTTCTCATCCAAGGGATCTATCATGCTAGGCAGTTTTCTAACTGTCACACAAAATGTTTCTCAGAATTCCAAAAACAAAGAAAGATGAAATGTAAAATCTAATATAATTCTAAAATTTTCTGGTTCCTTCCTCTTTTTTCTGCTTAAGAGAATCCATCTCCTTTAGCTCCTTAGTGGTTTTGAAGCAAGTCCTTGCTGTATTAGAATGATCCATACTTGAAGAAGGTACACCTTCTACTGCTCCTATGAAAAGCCATTTTATCCAGTCCAAGTGCAAACCCTGGGAAATGTGGGTAATGTGTTATTTTTAGCACTAAACAAGAGAATAACTGCACCCTTGTGATGCTCTTGAGCCCCCCAGTTCCACTCTCAGAGCATCCTACCCCCTAAGAGGTGATGTAGAAGACTGAAGTCATGAACTGATGTTGTGGAAAACATCTAATATCTGTAAAGGAGACAAGAAAAAACAGGACAAGGAGTATCCTCACAGAGGCAACAATAATGGTAAGAGGAATAGTGGATGGAGACAAGGGAGACTGTATTACAGTGGGCTGATTGAGCCTTAAACTGTATCCAGAAACCAACCTAATCATGGCTTGGTGAAAACTGATCTTTGGGGGTGGGTGCGAATAATACTGAGTGGCAGGAAAGCACTGGGTGAGATGAGGAAGTAAAGACACAGAAAACAGAGCTTAAGGGAGAGGTAAAACAGCTGTAGGAAATAGGAGCAAGGCCTTGATCTATTGAAGAGGTCTTTTAGAAAATCATGCTGATGTTTTATAACAACATAAATACCATGTACCTATTTATCAGGATAAATAGTATCTCCTGTCAGGAATCAAAGTGACTAAAGGATAAAAAATAAAGTCTGTGATCTCTAGTTCATCATGAAACTGCGGAAGTTCCTATCTTCAATTTTTTTTCATGAAACCTGCCAAAAGGTATTTTTTTTCCAACTCAGAGTAAAAATTTATCATTTCTCCTAGCTTGAATTTATGCATTATCAGTCCCTTTAGCCCTCCCAGGCCTGTAAGGAGATAATATTCACATACGTATTCTTACCTTTAACAAATGGTGCTATATGCTTGGTGCTGTTTTCTGATAAACAGTTTTCCACTGTGCTCCCTCCAAAGGTATCCTATGTATTCTAAAGATTGATCTGATTTTGTTTTATGATGCTCCTAACACCCTTTTTATAACTTCTACAGTTTCTTCTAAGAAAACACAGGTTAAGGAAGGTGTCACCAGACATGTCAATCACTTCAGCATGTCAAGTACTTATAAACAGCACTGTATTACTAAAGAGTAATCTTTTTCCTTCTTTCTCACTCACAAATGTACATACATAGTGTTATTTCCAATAATTGCTTCAAAGACATCTATAAATCATAAATGATGATAAAATAATTACAGAAATGGAACAAGAGGCTACATTTGACATTTCATCTCCTGCTCACACTTCACAAAGCTGTAAGACCTGCAGCTGGAGAAGCATTCCCATTCTGGTTTCTATGTGTAACACAAGAGAGCTTCAGACAGACTGCTGGGCCTTTAATGGCAGCACTGAACACCCAGATAGGCTGACTGGCAGATGTGTACAAAAACAAAATATACAGCAACATACAACATAAGTCCTTAGAAAAAATATTGGAACAAACGGTCAGGAAAAAAAATGTTAATATCAGAGACTTCCCTTTCCATACCAGTGGAGATCATGGGTCAGATTGTAACTGAATTGAACTGTTACACTCAGTAACAAACTGAACTGTTCAGAGGGTTGTGAGGTGGATGTAAAAGGAATAATAATATGAAACCAGAAGTGTTCCACCTGGGATTTGCCACATCAGAAAGGGTATTTCTCCTGTGTCCTCTTGCTCCCATCACCACCTTCCCAATCTTGAAACATCTAAACAGTCTCTACAAACTTCACTAATGTGTGTCAAGCAGCTGTGGCACTCTGATGCTATCAATATGTATAAACTAAATACTTTTTTGAAGGATATAGATTTACAACAGTTCCAGTAGAGAAAGATGTCTTCAAAACAGACCCTGACCTGAGTGCTCCCTGGATGAATAGTCCTCATGTATTGAGACATGCACTTTCCCTTTCTGAAGGAACTGGAGGCAGATAACATTTTAGTATGTAGGCAAAACTGACACATAGATATGCAAACAAAGTCAATTTACAGCAGTAAGTAAAAGTCATACCATGTCTGATTCAAAACAGCACAATTGATGCCTATCTGGAGGAGGCTCCTCTCTCTGAATCATCCTGGACAGTGCCTATTCACAGGCACTGTAGGAGCAAATACACTTGACAGGAGGAGGATGCCATTTTTACTGTGCCAAACTCTGCTCACGCGTGATAAAAGCAGAGGGAAAGCCTGCATGAGATGGGAAAGATTCAGTCAAATGTGACATTTATTCATCCCTTGCTGAAAGCTGAGGCTGTGTCCTTCACAGGCTGTTGTCATTAAACTATTTAATGTCTATTTTTCACAAGTGCTGTCTCTAGGATCAGTTCCCTACTTTGTCGTGTTTTCCGTCACCTCAGTGTGAGATATTGGTGCATTGCTTTGTCCTTTTACTCAAAAGCCTATCAAGATGATAAAAAATGACCCCAGGTTGTGCCAGGAGAAATTTAGATTGGATAAAAGGAAAAAAATCTTCACTGAAAGGGTTGTCAAGCACTGAAGAAGGTTGCCCAGGGAAGTGGTTGTGCCACCAACCCTGGAGGTATATAAAAGATGTAGACATGGGACTTAGCAATATGGTTTACTGGTGGAATAGGTAGTGTTAGGTTTATGATTGGACTTGATGATTTCAGAGGTCTTTTCCAACCTAAATTATTCTTTGATCCTAAGTTGTTTACCCATCTGCTCCCCAGAAAAATGGCTTAGATGTTTGGGGTGGCTCCCTACTTGGGGTTAAACAGGTGGAACAGCTAAAGCAGTGAACCTGAAAATCATGCTGGAAAATAAAGAACCATGTAGAAAAGGGAAGAAAGAAATTTTATGATGCTACCAGCATAAGCATGCATAGCTACAACTCACGTTTCAGAGGCAGGCATATTTGACCTGGTACAGCTCCCACCTCTTCCTCCCTGTTAGGGCAAATCCAGATTGATTCCAGCCCTCATTCCCACACCTTTCCCTGCTAGGGTTACTTTTTTTGAGGCTTTTTCTAACTATTGATCTCAGGGTTTTTTTTTCCTTTTGAATCACGACTACTTTGGTTTGTTTACTTTTTTTTTTCCTTTTATGTATATGTGTAAAAAGAAAAGCTCAGTGTCACACTGATATAAACAGTAGAAGGATTTAGATAAACTGGCATTTGCATACTGTTACTGGCATAAACCCAGCAGTGGGGTGAAAGTTATTGCCACAGACACTGAAGATGTAAAAGACAGGATTAGAAAATTAAGCTTAATAGCACTGGAACCTGTTGAACATTCCTTTTTACTCTGAATATATATGTCATACGCCCACAAAAGCATACATCAACAGGAATGGATAAGGTTAAGAATGAATCTAAGATTCATTGTAAGAACTAAAGATTCATGTATGCCCAATCTACAGAAAGAAAGGGAGTATTTAATTTTTCTACATTCTTTCTTTTGCTTTCCTATAACTGTATTCATTTAATATTCAGCCTTAAGCCTCTTTTCAAATATGCAACTTACAGCTTTCTGCCTTCTGCTAAAAGCATCAAACACAGGCAGACTACATGCAAAAACTTTAGAAGAAAAGAATAAACCCTCTCTATATATAAATCTTCCCTTTTAATTATGCAAATACAAATGCATGGCAAAAATGCATCAAATGTAGTACTTTATTACAGTCATTTAAAAGCTCAGTACCTTTTAAAATAGCTCATTGTGACTAAGCTTTTGCTGTCCTTTTAACCAAGCAGAAAATGTTCAAGTCAGAGAAGTTTGGGTAAATTCAGCCACAAAACGTGCTTAAGTTGGAAAAACTAATCACTGCATACATATTTTGTTACCAAGCAACACTTCAGAAAAGCAAGGCTGCAATCAGGGCTCAAATGCTATTCTTGGCAGCAGTGCTGAGAAAAGCACTGCAGCCCAGGATGGTCCTGCAGCATCACAGGCAGTGCGTTCGCACTTGACATTCTCTAAGTCGTAACAGAGACATCAGTCTTGTGAGTATTTAGACATTTTCTTAGTTAGGACTGATACCATAATAGTAAAGGCAAGATAAGAGTTTGGGGATAACACCTTTAAAACACAAGCAATCAAATGTGGGCAATGTACCAAATGGTGCAAAGATAACTAATGCAACTTTTCCCATACGCTGAAGACAGTGGCTTTTTAAATGGTCTTTCTGTAATTTCCAGTTTTATCTTTTCAGCAGAATAAAATTCACCCCCACTCAAAATAGTGCTCGTTTTCTACTGCTGACACTAGTCACTGGCAGACCTCAATAGGGGGTTCACCACAGGTTTTAAATCTCAATAGTTTTAAAAGAAACCTCTCCAAGATGAGATGAATATTACCAGATACTGTTCCTGCTATATCTGACAACAGGAAAATAAGCAACTTCTTTTTTTTTTTTCCTGACAGACCAGGTGAATGTGGAGATAGCACAAAGAAATTAATTATTAGTGAAGAAAATAGGAAGAATTAGGGTTCTAATCCCTTTAGGTTTGTCTTGGTTTGGCAAGACAGGTATCTGTCAGGGAAAGTTGGAGCTCTCCTTGGAATGGAGACAGTAAACCCCCTCCCTCCAAATTATTATAACTTTGAAATTAGGGGCTTTCAAGCTAAAATATGGGAATAGGAATAACAGTTCTTTACGAGGAATATTAAAAATACAAATGCGGTAGTATGAAAAAAAAAAAAAACAAACAAGAAAATAAACAAAAGTCCTAGAAAACCCTGACAGTTTTCGACCTGACACACTGTTGTCAGGGTGTTGGAAACAGTCCAAATAAATCCTCCTGGAGTTACAGATGTTGTTCTGTGGAGTAGAGATGATCCTGTAGAAAAAAGGGTCCAGTGCTGATAAGATGGATCCAATCTTCCTCTGAGAATCCAGTGGAAATCCATCTGCTTGGTGTTCCTACGTCTCAGTTTTTATCCTGGTAGGAACGGTTGGCTCCTCCCCCACTGGGTGGAGCATCTCACAATGGGATGGTGTAATGTGTCATGTCACTGGTGAGCCTTAATGGCCCATTAACAGAAGATATCCCCCAGAGGGTGGACAGTGGTGAAAGAGATAGGAAACACTGCCCCACCTGGTTTTAACAGCTGGCCCACTAACAGAAGGCATCCACCCCTCTCTCACCTGGAGTTACAAGAGATAAAAAAAACCCAAACATCTCCCCAACTGGTTTCAACAGATGAAATAGAATTCACTTTTTTTTTTTTTTTTTTTTTTTCTTTTGGTTACATAACCCAATACAAGGTTCAACATCCTTTTAGGTGTAGAATAAAGGAGACAGAGTTTTCAAGGTAGTAAGAAGATAATAGAGCACTCAAGTTCAGTGTCTACACTATTCTCCTTGCTGGTCAGTGTACAGAAGCTTTGAATGAACTGGCCAAGGACCAAGCACTGAAGACTATTCTGCTTGCTCTGTTTGAACTTATTTTGGTCACTCTATTTTACTTTCTTTAGTTGTAACAGTAATTTTTGCAAAGCTCAGGGGGTCACCTCTGCCTAGAGAGTTTTATATGCACTGCTGTTTCCATGTTTTAACATACCTTTTTTATGAAGAGCAGCAGCAAGTAGCTATTCTGTGCATGCCACCAACGTGTACATATTTAAGTATGATGGATACACTGTGAAGGAACATCAACTTGTCCTGAGAGCAGGGAAATAGGACACAGTGTATAGGAGAACAAACCATGGCATGACCAGACAGGAAGCATAGGGTGGTGCTGGAAGCTCCAAGCTGTAAACTACTCAGCAGTTTTTAGATAAAGAAATAGAGACTAGCAAATGTCTCCAAGCCACTTTAAGGTTGCAGTGGGCTGCCCCTATATGGATGCCAGGGGCCCACCAAAACCACACTATTTCTCTCCTCCTTGCCTGGACAGGGGAGAGAAGATGTTATGGCTCACTCATGGGACAAGACCAGGACAGTGAGAGAGAGAGATGGCTCATCAATTACCATCACAGGCAAAACAGACTCAGCTTGCAGAAATCAATTTATTACCAATCAAAATCAGAGGAGGGTAATGCGAAACAGAACCAAATCTTAAAACTTTTTACCCCTTCTTTGCCAGTTTCTCTACCTCCTCCCCCAGAACAGGGGCATGGGGTATGGGTGTTGTATTTATTACATCACATGTAAAGTTCTTTAAAGGTCCTGAGAATTGTCACTGCTGCAAGCTTGTGGAGCTTTAAAACATGTGACCTTATGCCACTATGAACTTTAGATTAAAAATATAAATCAGCCCTCAGCAGCTTTGTATCTACCTGCTTTAAATACTTGCAGATACATGGAAAAAATATCCATACTTTCATTTTCAGGGGATTGGCTATTTTCTGCATTTTCCTACCTAGAAGTGATGGATAGACTACATTACAAAAACCTGTTCTTGTCAGTACTTCTTAGAGCAGAACCATATGTCCTTCAAAGCAGATTACATTTTTTGTAAATGTTCTTGGGTTTGTCTAGACATTTGTATCAGAGGAGTTAAAATCAAAAGGGCTAGGATCAAAGAAACACACAAGGGGGTATTAATTGTACTGGATGTAAAGGTTCACTGCTAAGAACTGCTACACACACAGTAAGTGTTTAACACTTTGCTTCCTGGATTAGCATGCAGGTCACTGTCAAGGCCATAAAAGAGTAAATTCTAGTCATGTCTTGGTGCACTTTTTCTCTTCAGAGGACTGCAACACAGACATTTAAAGTGGTAGGAGATTTTGTAATCTGCCAGCACTGTATGGCTGACTGTTATTTTCAGGTTTTATTACACTCATTCCAATGTTACTTTCAAAGACTCCTCTGATGCTAATATTCCCTGCCTCATGAAAAAGATATTCCACTCAACCTATCAACTTACTGGAACCTATTTTGTCAAACTACACCCTAAGAAAGCAATGAGGTTCAACCTAATAGCTTTTGCATGATGTATACTGACCCAAATTCCTCCTTGAAGGAGGCATATATATCAATAAATCAATCAGTCATACATTACAATGGACTATTTACACAACTTCAGAGGTCTGCTAAATAATGAATTTTAAATTGCCTCAGTTAAACCTCAGTCATACGAAATGCAACTAAACGTACCTTAAATAATTTTACTGACAGATTTCAAATGAGTTCAAATTCATTCTAGAAGTGAGGAAGAATGAAGAATAAAACAGATCCAGGACTGAGTTGCTGATCTTATTTTGAAGGGAGATCATCATACAGAAGATCTTGTCATATAGAGACAAAAAACAATCCTTTTAAATTTTAATTGTGGATGATGAAAAGGCTATGAAGTCAGCACAAAATATATGAAAAAGCTAAAAAATAATTTTAAAAGTTTATTAAAAAAAACACCAAGTCAGTCTTGTTTCAAGAAACCTGAGAAAAGTACAGTGAGCATTCCGGTGCTCAGATGATTAATATGTTCCACTTGTAAATAGAATTGAAATTGTTTGCAAACAATACCTTTATTAAAGGAATGAAACTCCAACAAAGCAGAAACTCCGAATCAAAACTTCAAAAACTGCTATATAAACAGCTTGTGAAGTATAAAACCTGAGAGTTTTCCCTTGCATTACCATAAGACTGATGATTTTCCTCCCTTGAAGTAGCTTTTACTCAGTTATTTGCATTTTTACCTCTCATTGGGGATCAAGGTTTGATTTGAATTGATCCAGCCTATTGCTCATGTTGTTCCTGCTGGCTGTCTCACTGCTGCAGCTGCTGCCTGGAGCTCACTTGGCTCTCTGTGCAGTGAGTTGCCTCTGCTGGTGCTTCTGTGCCATCCTGGCTCTGCCTCACTGGCATTTCCTCCCACCATCTCTGTCTGGTGCTGCTCCTCAGTCACTAGCTCTCCATCTGATTCCTACGTCTTTGCTAACACTTCTGTTTCAGCTCCTAGAAAAAATTGTGTGCAACCTTGCTAAGGGGAAAGAGTCAGCTCACAGATGATCTTTCAGCATCTTGTGGCATCTCTAACACCCTGGAATGCATTTACATAAAGTCTCTTGCTCTCCTATTTTTTTTTCCTTTCCCTAGGTGCTAGCCTTTTCATCCTGATATTGGAATTGACTATGTTTGGGGTAAACAGTAACCCTAAGAGTACTCATACTGTAAATTAGCCAAGATTTCTATATGTTGTTACAAGCCTTATAATTTTTAAAATCTCTTTAACAAAAAACCACTCTTTATGTTTTCCACACCTTCCCCTCAAGTGTCAAAAGAACACTGCCTCTTTTAGCTGCTCCCTGCTCTAAAGCACGAGAGAAGTATGTGCTCCTTAGAGCTTAGCTATCAGGGGTGATGAGCCAAAAATCCCCAAGAAATTGTTTTGACGAGGTTTGAGTGTGCCATTTTGAGACAGTTAAGGCTCAATACTAAAAGCATTGCATGAAGCAAATAAAGCATTGTGGCTCTTCATAGCTCAGAAACATACTGACTCTACCAAGCATGGAGGGTTCTTCAGCAGCATATGGTACATGGGGTTTTTTTGTTTGGTTGGGGTTTTTTGGGGGGCTTGTGTTGTTTATTTTGTTTGTTTTGGCGGGGATTTGGGTGGTTTTTGCTTGTTTGTTTTTCTTGGTTTTGGGGGGGGGGTTTATTTGTTCATTTTGGGGTTTTTGAGGGGGGGGTTGAGTTGTTTTGGGGTTGGTTGGTTGGTTGGTTGTTGTTTTTTGGGTTTTGTTGTTTTGTTTTTTTTTTTAATTGCAGGTGCTCTCTAGACACTACCCAAATTTGTGTTAAAACTGCTGCTGTAAAAAGGCTGCCTGTATGTCCATTTGAAAGCAGGAAATGGTGTCTGTTTGAAGGACAATTAAGAAGAATGTATGGCTGGCAGAAATATCAGGAGGGTGGGGAAGCACAGTGGCAGAGCCTGGAAGGAGCCTGTGGCAAAAGCTCATCCTCATGGATGCCTAAGAGGAGCTGAGAGCTTAACTGAAAGAGGAGACAAACAAGAAAGCAAGCCCCAAAAGTGACAGAGAGATGTTTTCCCAAAGGTTTAGAAAATATTGGATAGAGTTTGTGCAAGCAAAGAAGCTGCTGAAAGGCTGTGGGAAAGTAAGGGGCAGGAGGAAGGTACATGTGTGCCTGCTAGAGGGTGAAGATTCCTTTTCAGACAGCTGAAGACAGCAGGCAACTGATGCTCCTTGCAGCATGCAACCTCAGCTTCACTTGTCGAGAACAACACCTCTAGCTGTATGCTAAAAATGCTGCCATCCCTCCCACTGAAAGTGCCCTAGGTAAGTTATCTCATACCTTGCATAGTCTCACACTTTGTGCTATTGTGAATTCAAGAGCTCAACTGGAACTGTGTCTGATTCTCTTCATGCTCATTCTTGCAAGTGCTCCAGCAGCATTTTTCCCCCCATGAATTGTACCTCCCACTTGGCCTATATCACTGCCAAGTGTACTTATTCCTAACATTAATTAATTCACCATTCTTTTGTAAGAGGCCATGTTCAAATAAATTGTTGGGAAATGTATTCAAAACCCTTAATATAGACTTCCTGGCAATGATAATTTTTTAACTTGTAGAATGAATATAAATTTATATTAGTTTTCATAACACATCCATCTTATATTTAATTTCCTACACTGAAGTCTGTTGATGCTCAAGAGAAACAAAAAAACATTTTGTGTTCAGTTTCCAACCTTCTGTTTGACAAATGAATGTGTATTCTGTGATCCCTGTGAACAATTATTTCTTTTCTCAACTACCTATGTTGTCGAGCAGTAATTGAGTGAATTTCTTTTCATGAATTTAAATAAATCTTGATGCTGATGCAATTTATGTTTGTTTTATGTTTAATCATCCAGAACTATCATACATATCACAGTGATGAATTCAAGAATGACATGAGAATGTAAACCAATGTGATCTATCCCTGGGAACTTTCACTTCCTTGCAGCTATGATTTCGTTTCTTACTGATAAATGAAATCTTCATAATCTAATGTTGGAACTGTACTCATAGCTGTGACATTATCTGTTCTGCAGCATTCAGGGTAAGATGAACCATGGCACAAAACAGGAAAAAAGTTTTATAACTTTTTTCCCTTATGTAATATTTATATTATCAGCATTTTTATTGAAAATTCCTCCAGCTTCTACATATTTTAATAGAAATTCAAGTAAGTTATGTAAATTTCAAAGAAGCAAATTTTCACCTTTCTCACTTGTAAAATTTTACTTAAGCAATTTGCAGCCTTTTGAGAAACACCACTGTTTATCTACCAAGGGTCCTGGCATCTTTAGAGCCTTTAGTGGAACTCCTTCTTAGAGCTGTTCATGTGTTTAAGAATTTTACTTACAGAAGCTAACAGTCTACTTTATATCTTCTCCTCCTGTAAATAAAATACACAAAGTGGCATTTCAGTTAATAGTCTTTTATTAGTAGTGAAACCTTGTAATTTATTATCATGCTCACAAAAAAACATCACATGTCCAATACAGGCATGAAGCCAATTAACTGCATATGTATATACTAAATCTTTTATGGAATCTTTGAGACCTCTTTATGAATGAAGACACCACACAAGACAGATGACAACACTACTATCAGATTTTTATGCTTACTAGCATAGTATTTAAATAATAGAAAAATACTAGGTTTTCATAGTAAGATATTGGACAATCATCATTGCATATATAATCATGTCCATATATATCACCACAAATTCAGTCATAGTCCTATTATTGCAGAAAGAGATTTCCTATTCTATCTGATATAATTATTACAGCTGAGCATCCAGTGGAATCTGGTGTGAACCAGTGCCACCCTTTCCTGTACCTCAGGAGTAATTTATTTTGTGTGATCACCGGAATAGATTTGATCCCACTGGCTGAGAAATAAAGGGATTTAAAAAACAATATTTCACTGACATAGAACCTTTTTGCAGAAACAATGATAGATTATGTGTTTATAGACAGAAGAATGCAGGATAAAGCTCTCATTTGGCTTTAGTCATAGAATCAGAATGGTTTGGGTTGAAAGAGACCTTAGAGGTCATCTAGTTCCACTACAACTGCCATGGGCTGGGATGTCACTCACTAGAGCAGATTACTCAGGGCTCCAGCCAACCTAGTTTTGAACACTTCCAGGAATGTGACATCCACAACTTCTGTGGGCAACCTGATCCAGTGTTTCACCACCCTCTGAGTGTTGAGGAATACACCAGGTGCAGGTATCTCAGTTTGCAAGCTGCAGTGCAAGGTGCAGATTGAGGAGATTGAGCTCTGGGTGGGAGTCAAGGGCAGCAGAACAAGGAGCACAAGGACTGATGGCCCAGCCATCAGTCAGTGAGTGTCAGTGAGTGACACTAAGAGACACAGCAGGAGCCGAGGGCTGGGAGGAAGAACGAGACTTGTGCCTGCTTGGAGGTGCCATGGGGGTGTAAAAGCCCAAGGATTGCTTGGTGGGGCTCCCTCCGCAGGAGCACCAGCTGGAGCTGTTTCTGTGTCACTGCACCATGGATAAGTGGCTTTATGGCAGGAGAGAGCTGAGACTCTGCAGAGGGAAACCTGGGGTGGAAGGTGAAGAAACCTGGTGTGTGTCTGTGAGTGGGGTGTGCAGGGTCAGGGGGCTCCCCTTGGGTCCCTGGAGCTGCTGCTGCCAAGGGGCTCCAGTCCCAGCAGTGAAAACCTCTGGCCTTGGGAGTGTGACTGCCAGAGAAGCTCAAGAATGCTCACACTGGGAAGTTTTCTTAACACTGAACATAACACAGCATTTCTTCCTAACATCTAAAACTTGCGGTTTTCAATTTTAAAAATTCCCTCTTGTCCTGTCACTGCACATATAAAAGGTCACTCTTCCTCCTCTTATAAGCCCCCTTAAAGTATTGGAAAGCCACAGTGAAGTCTCCCCAAAGCCTTCTCTTCTTGAGGCTGAATTACTCCAGCTCTCATCCTGTACTCACAGAAAAGGTTCTCCAGCCCTTTGAATATTTTTGTGGCCCCAGTTCTTGGAAGCTAAACCAGCTTACACTATTGTAGAATAGGATGCTGCTTTCAGTCTCTTCCACTGATGAACTGGACCTCGGTGAATGTTCAGGCCTTTGTGCACCATAGAAGGATGTAAACAGAGAATTGTAGAATGCATTGCTTCTTCACAACAGCCAAGAGAAATGGAACAGTCATGTAGAGGTGGGGAAACCATGGCTTCACGTCCCTGGAGAAGGAACTGAACCAGAAAGTTCTCAGTGGACACAGAAGCACTCTTACCTGTTAGAAAAATGTGAACAGTCTCAGCACAGTAGTCCCTTTCTTCCAAAATGAAAACACTTAGCAAGTAAGGGTTGATTTAAATATAGTGTAGAACAATCTAAATAATGCTCCTCAGAATATTTTAGTTTTGTTAACTGTTATATCACATGAAATATCCTTAATAAATCTACCTGAATGATCATTTTAACATATGTTTTTCTTTTAGACCAAATAGTATAACACCCAAAGACACTATTATAGGAAGAATTATATGGAACATTCTGTTGTACTGTGGAGTGCAGAGTGTAGCCATTTTCTTCTGCAAGTTACTCTTCAAGCAAAGTTAAATTTATTAAAATTACTTCATTTTTTCAGAGGAAACAGTAGAGACTCTTTCCTTTCAACTACAGTTTTTCATATGCACTGGCCAAGATTTCTGCATAAAAGAGCCCCTGTGATTTAACACTGGAGTGTTTAACAGTCATGGGAACTTTTACACTGAGTTGAAGTGTTGACTTTAAGCACAGCTTTCTAACTTTTTAAATTATCAGTACACTTCACATTAACTAGCAGGATATTCTGTTAAGAATAGCTTTAGTCTTGGTTTCTGCAGCTGAGACTTTCCCACACAGGTTTGTAAATTGATTTAATTACTGAATAGCATGATTATGGCTCTTTCTGTTCTCCCAAAATGAGTAGCTTTGCACCAAGAGAGCATCAAGATCATAAAAATAATCTGAAATTTTATCAGTTCCTCAGATATGACACTTAAGAGGAAGATAACACCACCTCCATACAACCTCATCCTTTCAGTAAGCATTAAAATTATTAAATGAAGCTTTAGTATATATAATATTTTAAATAGTTTTTTTTTTATTCAGCCTGTAATGTAATTAATGGGTGCCTAAGCAATGAATGAAAATGTACTGCTTCTGCTGCACTCACTGAAGCTGAAGGAATTAACTCAATTTTTCTGCTCATCCCTAATTAAGTCATGTGCTAAAATACTACATTCCTATTAAAGAAAATTTACTATACTGTATTTATGGCAGAAGAACTTTCAACACAGTTTTATTTAAAGAATGCACATTCGTTGTCTTGATGAATATCTCTGGATTTGGACTCAAAAGATTGGTTTGGCATTCATTATGTTCTGCATTCATTAGAAGTGGGAAGCAATTATGAAACTAACACAATTGTTTGTGGGTAGAAAATTTCCATTTTGAACAGCCCCAGGCAGAAAATGGTTGTATATTTACACATAACTGTGGTGCATGTTCTAGGTAGCAACTGTGGCCCGGATGATGATAAAATACATGTAAAGATTAAGCACTTCTCCCAGAAACTGTGAAGGCAAGGGAAAAAAACTACATGGAATTCAGTGTGAAGTTCTGGGTGGTTTTTTAAGAGATTGCATCCAAATAAGTAGCTTCAACAATTTGGGATAAATTTTCCATTTTTTCCATTGGATTTTGGGTTTTGGGGTTTTTGTTTGTTCCATTGGTTGGTTGGTTGGTTGTTTTGGTTTTGTTTTTGTTGGGTTTGGGGGGGTCTTTTTGTTTGTTTCTTTGTTCATTCTTTTATATATCCATTTCATTTCCTCAGCCATTCACTTGAATCTTACACACATATTGAGTACCTTTTTCTTATCCAAGCAAAGAGCAATGTAGTAAAAATTGCAGGAACATTTCAGATGTGTGTTTGATTCACTCTTGTTTCACTTCTCACAGAGATGTGAAAAGTTCAGTTTCATTTAATTTTTTACAGGAAAGAGTGGCTTAGGGAAATAGGACAGTGAGGGGGAAAGTGAAGGAAGAAAAAAAAGTGTAGTATAAATGCATGTATCATGTCTTTCTAGTAGAGACAGAGAAAAAAAGAGAAAAAGAGAGTGAGTGTATGGTCTGTGAAAGGATTTTGTTTGGCCTTACCTAGAATAAGAAAAACATGCTTTACTCAGTTGATAACATGAATTCTCTCTGAGTTTAACGAGTGTCATGAAAGTCATGTTTTATAAGAAGGAAATGGTGTAAATCATGCATTACTAATGAATACATGAAATCATGTATTACTTTAGACAGAGGACCATGAATTTTACAGTACATGGGTTCATATGGGTTTTGATTCTATAAAAGTTTTATAGATGTACTTATCTACAGTTATCTACATATGTGCTCTTGTGGTTCATTGAAATAATGGTTTCATTCACTGTAAAAAAATTTAGAACACATATAAATACTTGCTACATGAGAGATTTTAAATACACAAAAAAACAGATATAAATTTCAGCCTGCTTGTCTAAAATGTAACAATCAAAACCAAAACATGCAAACATGCAAACATTTTGGCCAAGTTTTCCATAACATCACTGAGCTATTCTAGAGAAAATGTAATTCAGAATATCAATGTTTGCAATTAGCATATACTGAATGGCTAAATATTAAGTCAAACTGCATGCTTTTCTCATTCAGAAGGAACGCACAGTAAAGGTTTGATAACATCACACAACGGTGCTATTTAAGTCCTTTCAAGAAAAATGTATCCCTGCAGTGACCATAACTGGCACCTCTAACTCTTTATTATGTTTCTATATGACATAAAAATAAATATGACTAAAAGTTTAAAAGGGGGGAAAAATTCTAAAATTCCCAACATTTTATCAAGCACCACAAAAATTAATAAAGTTTCTCCATAATTCATTTTTCATTTACACCAATTTCATGAACAAACTTATGTTCACTGGAGTTTATTGAAGTTTGTTGTGTGATATTATTTTAAAGCCACAGAGTATTTCTCAACAATCAATGCTGTTGCCAAATATAATTCCAAGTATGTCTCAAGAAGTTTAAATGTGTATATCCCCGTTTTCATCACATTTAGTACTTTTAACACCTCTAAAGATCTTCCTGAAGCAAATAAGCAACATATTTTCCACTTATTCTAATGGACACTGTTCCTGAATCCTTCAAGCGACTTTGAAAATCTAAACCTCTATAGCTGATGGGTTTTTTATCTGGAAAGTGTTTATTGTTGAAGAAGTCTGGTGAATAACTGATGTGTTAGTACATTAAAAAATGTTTGAGAAGTATCAATACATAGCAATTTTCCTTTTCAGGGATTAAATCCAAAATATCTTTAAAAACTTCAAGAATTTTGTTTGCTTGTGGTTTGCTGCCTTTGAAGTGACAGCTGATCCAATTCTTGGCAGACTGGAATGAGAATTGATGTGTATTTGAATTGTGTGATGTAAAGACATGATGTGTATCATGTCTTTAGATACAAAGGACAAAATTTTTATCTTAAATTCACATTTTAATATATTAAGTACTGTGTAAATAATGTTCTGTTTGGATCTTTGGGGCTGATCACTATCTGTGGGTTTTGCCACAAAGGTGGATTTCCATTGTAAATTATAATTTTTTCCCTTTAATAGACTACTTACAGAACTGCATTCTCCAAACCCTTATTCCCAAAATATCTGGATTGTGAAGCAACCCTAGCAATGCAGATGGGAAAATCTGGCTGTTGGTCATGTCCAGTTCAAACATGGTGCAAACTGCCTCATTGCAGTACCAGCCTGAGATGCTGTAGTTGGGTTATTAGCAATAAATACCTACCCGTGTTGATAAGAGAACTGAGCCAAAGACTGTAACCCTTACTCAAGTTCAAAACACTGAACATATGAAAACATTAGTATTACTGAACACACTGGTAATTTTTAAAACTGTCTACACTTCTTTGAAAGAAATTTAGTAAGGTAGTTACAAATTGTCTTTAGCTGATGGAGAAAGAGAATGATCAACCATAGCATTATTACTTCAGCCAAACCTTTGAGAGTCAAAATTACAGATCATAGCAAAAAAAACTTGTAACATTTCTTGCTTTTCAGGATTTCTTGAAACATTCTTATTTAAAATACAGAAGAGGAATTTTTACACATATTCAACTGAAAATTAAACTTTATTCTAATTTATTGTTAAAAATAATTTGAAAATACATGTAGCCTATCTTTTCTCTTTAATGGAATAAATAATTTTGGAAATAAATTAAATATATGTTTACACCAATATCTTACACTGTACATTGTTTAAGGAGAGATTCTTGCTACTTATTTTAAAAATATTGATTCTCAGTCAAATAATTTTGCCCTTTCCCATTCAATATAGCATTTTTTAACTATTACAAACCTTGTAGCTCTTTCAAAGAAGTCTGTGGTAAGAATTTTTGTGGTACCTTTCAATAACAAAGTTATGGCAAGCAAATCTTAAACCTAATTTACAAAGTAAATGAAATTTTAACAAATTTTTTCTTTAAATTCTGGTAACGTGAGGAAGGAAACAGCTTCTGTCAGCCCAGAGGGAAATTTTCTTTTCCCAAACCTATCTTTTATCCTGACCAGGCCCATCAGCTCAGGCAACTTGACAGAGTCTCCTCACAAAAGGGTGAGTCATGGTCAAGGAGGGAAAATTTCTCCTCAGGGTAGTTAAAAGTCTAGGAGTATGTTTAATCTATTTTATTGAGGAAGAGGCCTGGACTGTGGCAACTGCAAATGGCCTTATTTCCTTGAACAGGGCTATCCCTGTTAGGCAGGGGTGATATCTACATGTCACACACTGTGCTCACAGAAGGGGAAAACAAATTCTTTGAAGAGAAGACAAAGATTTTGTGAACAAAGTCCTGTAAACAAATGTCCATGCCCACACATTTAGCAGCCCTCACATGGTTTGGCACTGCCTGAAGTCAATTGAGCTGTTTGGTCTGCAGCTGTTGGGAATATAAGCAGGATCATGCATGATTGCAAAAGTGTTTCAACTGACATCCATTAAAGATGGAATATGTTACCACAACCCACAAGCCCATAGCAGGATTTCAGGTGTTTAAAAACTTCTTGCTTCACCAGAGCAGCATGTACTGTGAAGACTTATTAGCTAAAAGGCATTAGCTGTAGGATTAATATTGCATGTTAAAGACTCTGTTTCCACATGCAGTCCTACCTGTGTCAGTGAATTTTTAATGAATAATTAAACAGAGGAACTAATTATTGGTTTTGCATCCAAAAGAATTCTGTAATTGAAATTGAAGTGGAACAAAATTATTTTATTAGCATATTTAATTAGAATTCAATTAAGGTGTCTTGGAATAGTTTTCTTCAAAAGGTCAGCTTTTTTATTAGAATTTTATGGCCTTGAAGTTAAAACAATGAGAAAAGATGTTTACTTGGGTTTGGTGCTCAGTTTATTCATTCTTTTTACTAATTCAGGACAAATTCACTTGGACAGCCAGTCACACACAAAACAACACTTGTAGTATTAAGTAAATGATGTGAAGAGCCATGAAATATGTATTGACTTAGACACTGTCTGAGTGAAGACCTTTCCAAAACAGTACATAAATGTCTTGAAAAAAAATTTTAAAACTTTTTAAAAAATGTATAATAAATATCAACTTTTAATTGCTGTGGATAGGCAGGAGAACTAATTTATATGCAGAGAGGAACCTAGAAGCTTTGAGAAAAATCTTCTGTAATTAACATTAGTGCTATTATAATTAAAATCTTTTCCAAAAGGATTTTTACAGTTTACTCAAAGATATGTAAACACATCATAGGCTTTTTCCATTAAAAAGAGTGGAACATAAGGAATGCCTTTGTTTCTTGCTTGCTAAGCCATAAAGAATTTAAAAATGTTGCATGTTGAAAGAGCCACTTACCAAACTCAAAGAGATTCTATTTCCCTGAGTATGCCATTCACCAAGTGTATTTATCAAAAGCTTCATTGAAAGAGTATAATTTCACCTTTAGGCCTCAGAGAACTTATTTAAATGGTTTCTCTAACCATTTTCTGGACAGAATGAATACTTTATCACACTGCATTGATTTAATTATTTTTTTTTCATAAACCCCAAAACATTACTTAAATCTTGCAGAACAATTCCCACTGGAGTGGGAAGGAGGATGTCATGACATCAAAGTCCCCGCTTCTCAAAATTATTTCAAGATTTTATTCAGTTTAAATACAGAATCTTTTGTTTATACAGACATATTCTGCCTGTAAATACATGGGCTATTTCCTCGTGATGGGTTGTCCCTGACTGGATGCCAGGTACCCATCAAAGCTGTTTTGTCACTCTCCTCATCATCTGGATAGGGGAGAGAAAATATTAAAGCTTCATGACCTGAGATAAAGTCTGGGAGACACAGATCATCAGTTATCATCACATCTCTGTAAAACAGACTCAACTTGGTGAACTAATTGAATTTATTTCCAAGCAAAATTACAGCAGGATAATGAGAAATAAAATCTTAAAACCAATTTCTCCCCACTCTTCTCTCCTCAGGCTCTGCGTCCCACCCCTGAGCACAGGAAGATGGGAATAGAGGTTATTGTCAGTTCGTCACTTGTTGTTTCTGACACTGCTTCCTCCAGGGAGAAGAGTCCTTCCTCTGATGCAGCATGGGGTCCCTGCCACAGGAGACAGTTCTCCACAAACTTCTTCAGCATGAGTCCTTCCCACAGGCTACAGTCATGAACTGCTCCAATGTGTGTCCCATTCATGGAGTGCCGTCCTTCAGGAGCAGACTGCTCCACTCTGAGGCCTCTGCAGGGTCACAAGTCCTGCCAGAAAACCTGCTCCAGCCTGGGCTCCTCTCTCCATGGGTCCAGAAGTCCTGCCTCATTCCACAGGTCCCAAGGTTCCTCTCTGCACACATCCAGTGTGGACTTCCCATGAGGTCACAGCCTCCTTTGGTCACCCAGCTGCTCTGGTGTTGGGTCTGCTCCTCCAGGGGCTGCGGGTGGATCTCTGCTTCCCCCTGCTCCTCCAGGGGCTGCGGGTGGATCTCTGCTTCCCCCTGCTCCTCCAGGGGCTGCGGGTGGATCTCTGCTTCCCCCTGCTCCTCCAGGGGCTGCGGGTGGATCTCTGCTTCCCCCTGCTCCTCCAGGGGCTGCAGGTGGATCTCAGCTTCCCCCTGCTCCTCCAGGGGCTGCAGGGTCACAGCTGCCTCACCATGGCTGCACCACGGGCTGCAGGGAATCTCCGCTCCGGTGCCTGGAGCACCTCCTGCCCCTCCTTCTGCACTGACCTTGGTGTCTGCAGGGCTGCTTCTCTCACATAGTCTCACTCCTTTCTTCTCTGGCTACAATTACTTCTGTGCAATATATTTTTTTTGTCTTCTTAAATGCCTTGTCACAGAAGCACACCTCTGATTAGCTCAGCCTTGAGCAGCCTGAGCCTGAGCCTGAGCTCAGCCTCAGCAGTGGGTCCATCTGTCTGGCTGGCACTGGCTCTGGGACTTGCAGGAAGCTTCTAGCAGCTTCTCAGAGAAGCCACTCCTGCAGTTTCCCTGCCAGCAGAACCTTGCCCTCAGACCCAGCACACACCTGTAGTTCAGCTGTGTCCCAGGGCAGCCAAGGCTCCTGGACCAGGCTTACAGATACTAAATTGAAGAGAGTATTGCAGAGAAAGAACATAGACCTGGTTTTCACTATCAGGGATAAGAATTAAGATTTTTTTTAAAAAATGTGTCTTAAGATAATATATCAAGATAAACTGAAATTAAAATAAAATTCAAAATAAACCTTTATGGAAGCAGAATTTACATTCCAAATTAGCTGTGAGTGAATTTTTAAATGCAAAGGCCTAATTACAAGGTCTATAGATTCTATGACCCATGCATGCTTTTTACAATCAGAATTGGAGCTGGAACAAAGCAAGACAGGCATCCTCTAGTTGCTGTACTTTTCTTGGCTACCAGGTTACTGGATGAATGCAATTTAGCCCCTGCATGAAACCAGCCTTCTACTGCAAAACAACATCTGGATCAAATCAAGACATATGTTTTAATTCATTTCTTTGAGGGGAAAAAAAAAGATTAGTGTATTCTGTATTTTAAAGAAATACCAAGAGTGCAAAATGAATGTGGAAAAGGCCAGAAAAATAACGTTTTCTCTCCTATGTCTATCAGTTCTTACCATTATCTTTTCTCCAGAAGATATGTTCCTTGTCCTGCATGAGCAAATGTACAGTCATGAAACAGGAACCTTGTGGGGAAAACAAACCATGTGGGTACATGGGCACTGACGATGCACATGGAGCACAGATATGCTCCAGGCAACCTGCAACTCACACAGGTACCAGATTTCCAGGTGGATGCTTGGTTAATACTTGGACCACTTTGCCATACTGAAAAACCCAAAATGAACTCCTTGTTTGCCTTGACTAGGATGCCTGACTTTGATCTAGGTAGCTCCCTGGAAAGTTCTACTTTGTGCTGAAGTGAAGAAATGCCTGCACTAGACATTCAAGAGACAAGTTTGTAAAAATACAATTTTGGCACTCCCTGATTCATTAATGTTAACGCTAGACAGTGGTTGCATTTAACAGAAATACAGCTACTTGCCTTTCAAAAGCATGACTGCATCTTCTTTGGGCTTATCAAAGTGAGCTTTACATCACTGTGACTGACTATGGCATGAAGGCAATAATAGAAGAATGCTCTTCAGCAAAAGCTAACTTCTAAATTTGTTTTTGACTTTTGGACCAAGTTTTTTTCCATGACAACTTTCTCTGTGAATCCACAGATTGTTACTGGTTTTAGAGAATGTTGGTTCAGACAAAGACATTGTCAGCCTAAACTTTCAAGGTATATTCTGAATTTTGCGAATGAAAAAAAGGTTTCCTAGACTCTCATTAAAAAAATAAATATATGAGGTGAGAAACTTTATCATATGGTCATTGAGCTGCACAGTCAGATTTTAATCGGTATTTTATGACATCTGAAAACTCCTGAACAGAATACCAGTGTGAGAAGAGTGCAATTGTGCAGAGTGTTAAGAAAATGTTCATGGGTACATCTCATTGCATTCCAGTTTTAATCTTTATCACAGTTGAGGGCTAAGTTTCAATAGTGATCCTTGTTACTGCACTTAAATCTCTTGGCTGACCTCATCTTTAAAGGGATTGGCAGCTTTTTCTGTATAGTCCTATGTGGAATGCATTTGTAGGAATTCCTCCTTGCAGTACAATGTTTTACCCATATGCTACAGATACTCAACACACATTCTCAGAAAATACAAACATGAGAGTTGAGTTTGCTGTTTTTGGAATCAATAGCAAAGTTAACTGCTGACAAACAAAAGAAATTGCCAATCCACATTTGTCCTGCCTCAAATGGTGCTAATCTCAGAAATATGGAACTATTTAGTAGTTTCATAATGAAAGAAATAAGCATTTTATGCTTCTGCCTTTGGTTAGCAGAACCACCCATTTCATGTCTGTAATGTGACCTGGTAATTACCTTTAAAGTTTCCAGTTTTGACCTAAAACATTTGTGGACAACAAATTTCAAAAATTAAGTCTACAGCAAATGCCACACACTGGAAAGACAAAACCATCTGAATTTAAACACATTTTTTCAGAGTTTTCTGCTGATGTGTGGTGTGTAACGACCCCCACAAATCTGTGTGTAGAGGTCGTTACAATAAGGAAGATTTTTGTTATACGCAGAAAGTAATATGAGCTTATATCCATACCTCTAGTATCTGGCAGTGATCAGAGTAAACAGCATAAACAAAAAAAGATCTTTTTTCCTTCCACTTGTACTTATTCAGACAATATAGTGACTCATCTCAATGGGAATTTTTCCCATGTCCCAAATTCAGGACAGAGATCTGAGGAGAAATGGTTTTAGCTCCAGATCTACCCCAGACCTCCTGTATGACCTTAAGCACCCTATTTAGTCTTTCTTCAATCACAGTTATTGTGCCTTTTTAATGAATATATTAATTTTGTGATCTTTAAATAGGGATAAGACCACTCTTTGTCTCTTGTTGTTGCAATACATATACTGAAAATTGCAAGGTCTATGGTAATGAAGTCAACACCTATAGAAACATTTCTTTAAGGTTCACTGATTTTATACAGCGTAAGAGTAGGATTAAAACTGGGAAAGATAACTAATTTTAAAACTGAGATCTTATATATATATAAAAGTTTTCTAAAATAACAGAAGCTATATATTAGCACACATAAATTTACATGACTTTACAAACACAGGTTACTGCCAAAATTCTCTTGAAAACTAAAAGCTATAGCTGATTCAGATATCTCTGAAATAAACAGAAGGAGCTGCAGAATGGCATTGCTCCAGTTAGGGTGCTGAAACCATCTAAACCCTGAGCAAACCATTCCTGACTCCTTATTATCAGTGAAGATAAAGTGTTTAAAGAGAGAGCAATCTGGTCCTAATGTAGATGTTTAGGATAGGACAGCTGAATTTCCCAGTAGTAGGTTGATTTAAGATTTATTTCAACTTACATGTCTAATTTTTGGACATATAAAACCAGGTAGGATTAACTGACTCCTGCAGGTCTTCAGTGGTATTGTTACTGATTAGCATTCAAAGGCCTCAGCCAGAATATACACCCATGAGCATGTACAAAACTCACAGAAGTTTAAAAAATATTCAAGTGATTTTTTTCTGTTTTATTTAGCCACAGTTGCAAACTAGGTTGGCAAATGTACAAGGAAGCAGATGAGTTGCACAAGGATTGAACTCCTTTTCTTTCAGCTGTTACACTGCATGATCTTTGCAGAGATATCCTGGTTGTTTAGAAATAACAGAGCAGAAACAGTTTCATAAGACGATAGGTGTGCCCGTTTGTTGGCTTTGCCCCTGCTTTGTACATAGTTTGGCACATCTCTAATATAAAAATCTTTCTAAAATATCTATTCAGCTTTTCTTCTCTGCTGATGTGTGTAATGGAAAGAGAACCGGAAGGCAAGAAAAAACATTCACTCTGCTATTTAGTGCAAGGATGTCAATGAATTAAAGTTCTTTAATGACATTACACAGTTCATTAATTGACATGTGTCTGGACAGCCAATGACCTCTGAATACCTTTGAATATAATAACTCCACCCTGATAGGATGTCATGTGTCTGACAGGCAGTCATGGTAGAAATCTGAGCTGTTGATCAAATCTCTTTCTGAGTAGATCACCTGGGCTAGCACTCATCAGGTTCCAATTGTGGCAAAACTAGACTGTAACTCATCTATCAGATATTCTTTTTTCCTACAGGAAACAGTTTATGTCAAGTTATCTGTGGACATCAAAACATCAAATAACAAAGGCATGACATTTAATTTAATCTCAGATTCTTTTTTTCTTTTTTTTTTTTTTTTTTTTTTTTTAAGATTACATAACATGGTTTAAGAAATTAATTTCTGCTGATTTACAGCAGGTCATTTGCAATGTTTACCTGAAACTATTGCTTAGTTTTCTGAGGTAGGGTGTTTATGATGGCATTTTCAATTTGGTTTACTGACAGGAGGCATATGTGGGTTTTTTAATATCATTATGGGCTGGAGCTATGTGCAAGAAGGTGAAAACGAGAAAGACAAGGGAAACAAAAAAAAAAATACATTATTTTTCAAGTAAAAAGAGTTTGCTAAAATTTAGAAAAATATTTTTTAAGAAGGTAATGATGAAGGATTCTTGAAGTAGATGTATACTTGATTTCTTATCACGCTACAACTTCGCTGTTTTGCATCTTCATTTGGAAAAACAAAGATATAAGTACATCCATTCACAATTATGTTTATCATTACTACCATGGGAGATTGAGGTCATTCATACTTGGCATTTGCATAAATATTCAAGGGTATCTGCCAACAGAAAAATATTGAATTAACTAGAGAAAATGCCAACACACATATTTATCCACTTTTGTGTATACTGATTAACAAGAGTCAATTTGTAACCATCTTCACACACTATTTTTAGAAACATTCTTCCATTGATTTACCATCTGCATGAGTTTTAAAAGATTTTTCTCTCTTTGGTAAATATTTCTGAGAAATATTTAGAGTGGTAAGAGCTTAAGAAACTCTGCTTGGAATGCATAATCATCTCTCACTCCTTCTAAGGCAGTCTAGATATCGAACTCAAGGCAAACATAATTAGTGTGCATGTGGATTTTAGTAGAAACAAGAAGGGAAAGGGAAAGCTGCTGAATTAATTGAAACAAATAAATCTTTGCAAGGCCTGTTTTAGGAAAACTCTTAGTCAGCATTGTGATGTTTTGTGTTGGGCATAAAGAGGCCATTATGTAAGATGGGAGAAAGTGATTTTTTTAGTATGTATATATATATATAATTTATATGTATAAATGCAGGAGGTTTGGGTTCATGTTGTCCTCTAACATAATACTTTCCTAATATTTTTAGTCCTACAAGCAGATACTGAATGCAGAGTTTTAGCTTTGTGGCTCAGATTTCTTTGCTACAGTTCTTCTGTCTCCACATAGGCAGTGCCTCCCTAAAGAGAAAGATTATTTTGTCCTATATGTCCATTCAGAAACTGTCATGGAATGACCTTCATTTTTATACATAATTTTGGAAGAAGGTTCCATAAGTGAAGTATGTTCTAACATAGTTCCTAAATTTAAAAACTCTTGGATTCAATCCCTTATTTGAGCATGTAAACCAAGGTATATCAAAATTTGTCAGAGATGAAGACTTTTATATGGCAAATTTGAACTTCCCCACAGGTTTTGTTTGTTTGTTTGCTTAGTTGATTGTTTGATATTTTTTGCATTTTTGTTTTGCTTTTGTCTGCCCCCGAATTGTTTCATGGATCTATTTTCAAGATGCCAATAAACTTTCAGGAATACAGAACAGAAAGCAGTATTTAGATTATTCACAGTTGAATTACAGTATGGTTCTGCTAAGTTTCTTTTTAAAATAGTAACTATCAACCAAAAAATATTCTCCAGAAAACAGGAATAATTTGAAGAAACAGTACTAGTAACCACATTAAAAATACAGCCAAAATGTAGATATTTAGCAAGAGTTTGCTTTTGATCAGCAAACAGCAAGGATAGAAATAAAAACTGTAATTCCTAGTGGGCACAGATACTCAAGTGTATTAAACACATCATTTGATTTGAGTGGGGAATCATAAATGTGCAAATATGAACACTTTGATGAAGGGACAGGTAAGTTGGTTGAATTCCAAGACAAATAATATTGTATAACAGCATCATGAATGTTGGTAAAAAATTATGTAAATTACTGAAATACTTATGTTTTATTTCTTTAGAGGTTTTTCAGAATATGTTAAATAGCCACGTAAAGATGCTCAAGTACAGTTGATTCTGCCTTTGAACAGGGTCAGAGTGGTAAGTTCTCTTACAGGTCTCACCATGGCCCTTTGTGTTCTTTATTTGCAAGATTTATACTAAAATTTACATGTCTGTGAAGCTTCAGTGGACTAACTCACATGGATTGAGTTTAACACATAAATAGTTGCTTGTAGGTGAACTAGAAAAAGAATGTATGGAATTATTTAAATACAGAGAGTGAGAGACAGAGGTGAATGGAGACATAATTATTCCTTCGCTTCCCTATGGCTCTTAAAAGGAAGGAAAATATAAAGAAACAGGTTTTTGGCTTAAAACAAAATGTGAATATCTTCAACAGAAACAGTAATATTCCTGAGTATTGTGAGGAACTGGAAGAAAGGTCCATTGAGATGGTCTCAGCATTCGTACTTAGTGCCTTCTGTATTTATGATGGCTCCCTTGCCTGTCTATTTCTTGAAATAAAACCCTCTCTTATGAGCAATTTGAACAATACTGAAAACCACAGCTAAGCAATTCTGGGAAGTGCTGTAAACATAAGCTCTATTTTATTTTATTTTATTCTACAAACATTGTAAATATTTTTTTCCTATATGTAGAGAAAAACTTAAATTCTACAAGAAAGATCAGACTTGCTAAGACCTATTCTAGTACATAGAGAAGAAGTTTAAATACAGACATATAGACAAATTATATAAACACTGCACTATACATAGCTTGTCATAAAATACTTCTAGATTTCTTGTGGTGAGTCGGTTACTTTATACTTGGATTTTTTTCTGAGTGTGCACACATATGTGGAAAAGAAAGTTCTTTTCCACATATGTGTCCACACTCAAAAAAACACTTGGAAGCTGAAAATTTTGCAACTATGTGCTGTATTCTGTAAAACATTATTTAATTTTCATTGTAATATCAGAACCTTTAAAGCTTTCAGAAATGGAATGCAACTACTGCATTACATGGAATGCAATGCAGACCTGAGGTGAAAAGTCTCTCTCCATCTTTCTTATCGAAAGGCTGCAATAAGGTTTCCCCAGAGTCACCTTCTCTTCTCCTGACTGAACTACTCTCTTGATCTTTCCTCATAGAACAGATGTTCCAATTAAATCAAATAGCCTCAACTGGATTTAACCTAGGAGTCTGTTGAAAAACTGTATTGTCCTTACACTTCTGGTCTTGGCAGACTTGGCCTTTATCTTGTATTTAGCTGAAATGTAGAGAAAAATCTGGTGTTATTTAGTGAGGGTACAACTATAAAGGACTCTGGGAATTTTCAGTTCATTCATGTGATCAGGTCTTGACCTCAGACCTGTTGGGAAATCAACTATTAAACCAAAAAATTAGAGAATTAATAACTGTAGTTTTTTTATGCATGGGCTACATGGAAAATGTAACATGATTGATATGACAGAAGTATGTTCCTCTAGTACTAATATCTGTACTTCTCTTAAGAAAACTGAGTCCACTCACATAAATTTGCAATTAATGGGTTTTTTCAATTTTAAATGTTCCCTCAATTTCTTCCTTTGTTTTTGTTGATGCAGCACTTAGTAAAATTAAAATAGAAAAAAAATCAACAAGGAAAATATTTCTTTAATATCAGCTTTGAAGAGTCAATGAAACTTGAAGTGCATGATGGCATGCAGACCTTACTTAGCTGTATCCTACATTTTACTTATTCCTCACAGATTTGGGCAGGCAGATGCAAGAGGTTTAGACAATACCATTAAACATCCCATAAAAATGAGGACTAACTTGCTGAGACTACTATTTTCAGATTTCAGAGCATAAAGCTATTGGACCATGCTAATGAAACAAAAAAAAAACGCCTCTGTAATGTTTAGTATCCAGGACATTTGAAGAATGCTGAGCACTGAACACTAAATGTTGAAGTAAATAGTGGAAATATGAAGGTTTGATATTCCTTCTTTTAAATACTTTGAAAGATTTTTCTTCTATTTTTTTTTTTTCCAAATATCAAGGGAGAAAAAAAATCTTCAAGGAAATGATAATAAATGAACTACAACTTAATGAAGTTTTTTATTCAGACTTTGAAATTCATTTGTGACAACACATGATTTTTCAGTAAAACATGATCGTTTAGTGTATGCCATTAGGAATGTTTGAAATGCTTTGCCATCAAGTTCAGGAGGTGAGTTATCTCCAAAGGAGCTCCTCTTTTGTATAATCTAAATGCTTGTACCCTTGTTTTGATTCCCTTGGATTTTAGGGTTTTTTTGTTTATATTCCTTGCTGAAAAGGACATACTGTTTGATGAGCTCAGGAAGTGCAACAGCTTTGAGCAGAATATGTATTTCATGTATTTCCTCAGTAATGATTTCTTTATGTATGTTTGCATGTCCCTTTGCACATTTCAAAAGCAATCCCTGGCAAGAAAAATCCTAGCAAAAAATTCTCAGAGGAGCTTTCAAAGGGAAAGCACAAGATATCTTTGTATGTGCACTCAGAGGCAAGGTGGCCTTGCAAGGGCCCAGGAGACAAGCTGTCGGATCACTGGCTCTGTTATTACAGTAAGATGTACTTTTGGCCAAGGCAGCATGTGGTGTATATTTGGCTCGAGGTTTTCTGACCCTGTGACAGACGCATGCCTTTGTTACTTACTCTACACAAAAAAAAAAAATCATCTTGTGTTTAGCTGAAGCAAAAAGGAAGGAAAAGAGTCAGGTAACAGTAAGTACTGTCAAAGGGACAGCTGTAAAATTGCACAAACTCAGAAGTAATGCTGTTTCAAACATAATCCTTTTTTAAACATTATTCTCTGACTGAGAAGTCCTGAAGCTTGTCTTGTGTTTGCATGCACACTAGCACTGACAAATTTCATAACTGATATGAGTGCATACACACTTGATTAATCATAATTAAGACTCAGGAATAAAGGTACAAAGGCAAAAGTTTTAGGTAAAATTAACAGAAGCGATGAAAAGAGCTAAGGCATTTGAAAGTACTACTTTCCATCCAAATTCAAAATAGACAGGAAAATAACATATTGAAGAAGATAGTTTGCCAGCATACAGCTTTCCTCTAAATGGAAAGGATTTCATTGCAACATTTCAAAAATACAACTAGAAATGGTGAGCAGAGGTGCATCACATATTAGTGTATTACTTACACAACATTCTTGTTCTTACAGCATGAAGTTGTGTCTGTTGCTGGTAGCTGGGTGCTATAACAGTGTTCAAATCCTGTCACCCTAGCTCAGGTGATATATATGGGCTCATGTGATAAGGGGCCAAAATTATCGAAAATTTTTTTCACACTTTTCATCCCTTTTTACTTGTATGTACTGTAAATATGAATTATTATTTGATTTCATGGTTTCTCTGAATCATGGCTTCAACTTGCAGACCAAATTTAAGAAAAAAGAGATTCAGGAAATCCCCCATATGTGAGATGCCTTTTTTTGTCAGTCTTTGGGGATTTCAGAAATATTGATTAATCTAAGATAGGCAACATGGGGTTTCCTTTTCCTCTTTTAAATATGGCTACTTTCACAATTGAAAACAGTAAACAGTTTTCTTATTATTCTTTCATTTTTCCAGTTTCTTTGTTATTTTTTTCACAGGTATTAATGCCATTGAACAAAAAAATCTTGGGTTTAGTTGACTCATTTCAATACAGATTCTTTACAAAATATACAATAACATTGTACAACTTGAGCCTGTGTCACAGTGGACACGGGAAGAACCACACGAGGACACGCTGGTGAGCGAAGCAGGAAAAGAGCGAGTTTATTTACAAAACCCAGTTTTATACATTTCCCATGGTGCTCGTGGATTGGAGGATGGAATTCTACCTCTCAATCCACGTTGGTCGAGCTAACTGTCAATCACATTTCTCCGCCTACCTAGAAATATGTAAACAATAAAAGACAGTTAGCAAAACATGGCCAGTGTTTATAGTAGAAAGTGTGATAAGGTGAAACTTCTGACTCCAATATGAAGAACATAACAGAAGGCTTAAAAAAGTCTTCAAAACTAGGGTGACAAGCCTGAGGCTTATAATTAGCTGAATTTGAGTGCATTATGCCAAAAGATCAATTTTACAGAATTGATCAGGGTGGTTGAAGTAAGCTGCACAACTTCCAAGTTAAGAAATTTGGTGTCACCAGCAGCTTTGAGAGTAACAAGTTACAGCTGGTTTATTTGATTTTATTTTAAAAGGGTACTACTTTTCCTGTCATGCTACTCATGTTATGTAAGTTATTCCAAGCACAAGCAAATTTTCTTTAAAACCAAGGGGGAGGTATCTCAAATCTACACATAATGTCAAAGCAAAAAGAAAGGAGATTTCAATAACTGCCATAAAGCAACACAGAATTGTGGGAGATTTAGGCCCTGTTCACCGAGGTCATTCCAAACAAATGTGTGGGTTTTGAATACTCAAAAAGTTGTCTACAGAAACATGCCACAGAATTAGGGACTTGACAGTCTTGTGTTGAAACAGCCCCAGTTTTTTTGCCAGCCACAAGTGCATTTAAATGCCTGGAACAAAACTTCCAAAAAAACCTTCCATATCCTGTTTTGCCTTTCTCACTAAATAATCACAGCAATTTCTTTTCCCATTGTATGACTTGTACAATGAAGCAACAGAATTTGTGGATAAGAGGAGGGATGTTTTTAGAAGGGGTTTTCATGTCTCCTGCAATATTCTTTATCCCATTTAGAGTGTTACCATTGGGATAAGTGAAAAAGCAAGTTGGGAAAAAAACCCAGTTGGTTAATCAGGATCAAAAATATGTTGAAGTATCGTTTAATCCAGCTGGAGACCAATAACAAGTGGAGTATCCCAAGGGTCTGTCTTCATACCTGTCCTGTTTAACGCATTTACCCATGACCTGGAAGAGACACTGGAGTGCACACTTGCAAGTTTGCAGAAGCTGGTAGGAGCAGTAAATATGCTCAAGAACAGGATTGTCATCCAGATAGACCTGGACCTGGTAGGGAAAGGGGCCAAGAGGCACCTTATGAAATTCAGAAAGGCCAAAAAAAAAAATCTCTGCAGATGGGGGAATGTGTCTTGCAATGATACAAGGTGGAGATCGACCTGCTGGGAAAAAGCTCTTCCAAAAAGAACCTGGGGGCCTAGCAGGCAATGAGATGAGCCTGCAGTGCCCTGGCAGCAAAGATGCTCAACAGCCTCCTGGGCTGCATTCACAGAAAAAGAGCCAGCATACTGAGAAAATGGATTATCCCCTCTGCTCAGCACTCCTTAGACCACAGCTAGAACACTGTCCCCAGTTTTGGGTCCCCAGCCTCAAACAAACAGTGATAAACTTGAAGAAGTTCAGCACAGAGCCACTGTGGTGACTGGAGGCTGAAGTACCCACCCTGTGAGGAGACATTGAGGGAAAAAGGCCAGTCCAGACTGAAGCAGAGATGGCCTCAGGTGGGCAAAGCAGCTTCCCCCCTGCATCTGGAAGGAGACACCGAGGCAGAGTCAAGCTCTTCACAAACATGTACTGCGGGAGAACGAGAAGAAACAGACATCAACTGAACCAGGAGAGGTTCTGACTGCTTATAAGAAAAGCCTATATAAAGAAAAGGAACATTTTTAACATATATAGGAAATGGACAGTAAAATAATGTGTGTGAACAACTTTCTGTGACTATCATTTACATTCTCTTGTAAAAAATTAAAGCCCAAGGCTCTTAGAAGCAAAAAAAAGGCTTCTAGAAACCAAAGCTATAAACTTACCTTCAAAGAATATCTCAGGGGATAACACTGTCCTGTAGGGGTACCTCAATTATTAAACCAATAAGCAAAGTAATGAAGTCAAATATGTAACAGTCACTTAGGAAACTGTTAGAAGACATGGTGGAGAGCAGACTATTGAATATCACCTAAGAACACAGGTTTAATATTATCAGCATCACCTATATATCAATATGATGCAAATATAATCAATCAGGAGCTGAGTCATATGCTGCATCTATACAGGTGGCTGATGACCTTATAGATTTTTTTGATTGGAATCTTCTGTTTGTCTTTCAAAGGACTACCACAGCAACATGTTTAAAGCCACAGCACAAATATTGCTTATTATTACACAATAAATTGCTTCAGTGGATAACAAACAAAGAGCAGTGAGAGAGATATTTAATGAAGTAGAAGGAAGGAGATTAATAATGGGGAGAGAGATAATCTTTCCCAGCATCCAAGTGCTAGTTAATAACCCTTTTTCAGAAGGATTTTTTACTGTCATACCAAAACTATAAAAATGAGACATGCTGAGTGCAATTCTTTGCTAGAGTATTGCCCATTTGTAATATTTTTGTTTGCTCTTGTAACTGGAACTATATACAGTTCCAAAGCATTCAGATGCATCATTAATTATTTCTGATAACATAGAAGTCCTCAACTTTTCCAGACATCTTCCAAATACCTGACATGGCAGATTCCCAGAAGGTAAGAGCTTCAAATGGGCAAAAGAGATTATACAGGGAAATAGGATGGAAGATAGTCAGAAAGGCAGGCAGGAATCCTGTTGGTTTCAATTATTTCTTGTACCCTGCAGATTGTTTTGTCAATATAAATTGACCCCATTTTAAAATCAAGAATAATAAAACAATCTCCCTTCCCTAATAGGTTTCCAGCAAATTTGTATTACAACAGGGTAAGATATGCAGACAAAAACCCAAACAAACAAAAAACCCCAAAGCACAACTTCCTAGTTGAAAGATTTTTCTGAGTATTTTTTGTTTGGATTTTGTGGAGCATGTTCTTCTGTTTTATGTATAACTTTCTACAGAGAAGATATGCACAGTGTACGTTTCTGAATTTCTAGAGATGGAAGAAGTTTAAAGAAAGGAGACAAAATATGATTACTCAGGCTGGGTTTTGATAAAGGTGTAAGGGAAATAATAGATTGGGTTTTGATAAAGGTGTAAGGGAAATAATAGATTATCACTAGGGGAAGCAGTATAACTAGTTACCCATACATGTTTTCTGTAGCACATTGAAAGCTGCAACACATTTCATATAATTATTGAGAGCCACTGTTATGCTGAAAATGTTCTGAGACCAAAACAACCTGGCCAGGAAGTTACCAGCCAAGAGATAAAAAAAGTTGGCTTGGAACAAGGGCTGCTTTACTTGGAAATGATGCCGAGAGACAAAACTGAGGTATTCTCAGTTGGGGCTTTAACAGCTAGAAGAAAATAAAAAGTAGTGATCAATTTTCATGGAAGATACTGTAAAGTCCCTACTGGATGGAAGAAATTAATTGTGCATAGCAGAGGTGGAACATAGTAGCCTATATTGAGTAAGACCAGAGAATAGGGAGAAACCAACAGAAACAACCTTGTGGTCCTGGCCAAAGCACTGAGGCCTGATATCTGGATGGAAACAATTAGGTTCCAGGCTACTCCACAGTGAATCTTACTCTGGTAAAATCTCAAGCAGCACTAGTTTTGCCCATTTGTACTAAGTACATGTTGAGGTAATTTAATTCGTCCTTTAAGTGAGAAAATAGTACGGTTTTATATTTGTGTTTTGAAGCATCATTTTACACCCAGTCAGTTATTCACTCACACTGGGCTTGCCTTATTTAAGAACCAGCTGGCAAACAGACTGAACACCTGGGTTGTGGCAGGTTTCACCGATGAGCAGCAGTTTTCCCAACCAGTCAGCCTCACCTCTGTGCTTGATAAGTTCATGAAGCAGAATTTCCTGGAAAATGTGTCAAAATATATGAAAGACAGGGAGCTGAACACACAACTTCATTACCTGATTGACTTAGTGGCCTTTTATGGTGAAGCAACTACTTCACTAGACAAGTGAAGATTTACAGATGTCATCTATTGAAACTTCTTTAAGGCCTTTAATGTAGCCCTCCCCAATATTCTCACCTCTAAATTGCAAAAATATGGGTTTTCCATTAGATGGAACTATTAGAAGTGTTAGGAATTGGCTGGATGGCAGGTCCACTGAGTTAGTCAATGGCTCAGATTCAAGTGGAACTCAGTCATGGATGGTGTCCCTCAAGGGTTCATAGTGGGACCAACACTATTTAATGTCTTCATCACAGACATAGTAGGGTCCATTCTGTGACTAAGAGCAGCATTGTCTGTGTAGAAAAATAAAAGCCCATTATGTGATTTTGTAGGTCTTCTTGAGCCTTGGGAATTCAGAGAATTCAGAGTAACCACCTGGGTGTGCAGGTGGTCCATGGAAAGGGTGGTGAGTTGGCCTTGGCTTGTCCAGCTTGTCCAGTTCCTTCACAGTCAAGGCCCATCAGTCTCCCATGCCAGCATAACACCAAAATCAAATGTGATGCCAGTCCATGAAAATGTCACTCCTAGAGACAATCTTTCAAAACATGATATTCTGTTGTCTGGAATTGATTCTCCATCCAGAATACTTCCCTGAAGTAATTTAGCAAAAGATAATTTATGAAAAAGAAATTGTTGCTACACTAGTTCTATATCAATCTTTTAAAATGAAACAATAAAAATAGATATTGGAACATTTAAAAAGAAAAGGAAGATAATTATAGCCATTATCATACCCACAACATATGTTTGAAGACTGCCTGAAACGAAGAAATTGTTTCCAATAGATTTCAAATAGATTTGCTACTTGGTTAGAAAACAGATATTAACTTTCAACCATGATGTAAGATCAAGTAGTATAGTTAAGTAAATTAACTGTCCTCCACTGTATTCAAAGCATTGGGCAAAAGTAATGGATTTTTCTTTTTTTTCTTTTTTTTTTTTTTTTTTTTTTTTTTTTTTTTTTTTTCTTAGTTGCTTCTGTTTTTCTTTGGTTTAAACTCAAATCCATCTTTCAATTACATGTCTTTGCTAGTGAGTTCTTCGTTGTCCTAAAAAAAAAAAGTCCTGAGAAGCTGTTTTTGCTTTGGCATTGACTTGTGCTGACTCACCTCAGCAAAGACAGCCTGGCAAGACTGGTAGAAGAACCTGGAAATTACTTGGCAGCTTAAAGAAAGTCCTCTGTAAGTCACACTTGGCTATCAGTTGTACGTCTGACTGGTGATACAGGTCTAGACAAGGTTATTATGTGCTGACATTCCAAATCTGAGGTCTCTGCTCTTAATACTGAATGTATCTTTTCTTATTTCTCAATAAGACTAGTCTGAAACTGATTCTTAAACAAACTTCTGTGTTTATGCCTTGAAATCTTGCTTTAGGACTCTAAGAATGACGATATAATGGAAAATACAACCTCACAATGTTATTTTTGTTTTTATAAAGTGAGACAGACTATAATCATTGCTTTTAAAACTGTGAATCATTGTACAAAATTCTAAGACAAATTCAGCAGACCATGCTGAAAGTGTTGGATTTGTACTCACTGTGGAGAGGAATGAGCTGAATCTCTCCTGCTTAGGAGAAAATGTGTTTGGGAAAGCTGTATATAATATCTTCTATGTGACATACTGCAAGAAAATAAATCTAGGCTAACTTCCTTAACATCACTGACATCTACCTAAAATCTAGACTATGAGTGACCAACATATCTATGTTGCAGTAGTGGCCAGAAAAACTGACTATTTTGAAAATTTCCATAGACACTGAATTATCTTCATCTCTTACAGTAGAGTCCAAGACATTACAGCATCTAGTTTTATATTTCTGTGGAATTTTGGGATGGGTTAGCTTCCTAACCCAAAGCACAGTTATTTTTAATTCTTTTCCATTTCAGAACAAAGTAAGCTAACTTAAATTGTTAACATCACAGCTATTGGAAGTTGCCAAATTTCTTTTCCAGCTCACAGTCATACAATATACACCTTAGAGGCTGATTTACAGCCTCACAGGAGTCCATATTAGAGGGACAATTAGTTAAAATTTTCGAGTAAAAATTCATTCAGTTTGATTTCAAACAGATTAGCTAAAAGTTAAACCAAAGTACTTTTATGGTTTCCTGATTTTACATATTACATTTCTCTTAATAACATATATATAATTTGATTTGTACTTGGTCAAAAGTGCTTAACTGATATCTTTCTCCACATAGCCTTTGCAAACTTCAAGTTAATCAAAAGAGAAAACATATTCTGTTCATGTAATTCTCCCTGTCAAGGCATTGAAACAATCAAGCTACCACCATATTCTAACAAAACTAATTACGTTCTCAAATAGGTACACGAGAATTTAAATGTTTTACTGACTTAAACAGGACTAATGTAGCTAAAATCATATGCTGTGATTTAAATATGTATCCCTTTTAGCTTCCGGAAACATACACTAAATTCACAACAGTGGCTTAAAGATGTAATAACAAACAGCATTGAAATCCCCTAGAATTTCCCAAAGAACTTATGAGTACCCTTCATAACACTATTTTTTCACAGGTGAGCGGAGAATCCTGAACTAATACTAAGAAAATCAAATTTCATTTTTACAGTGAAAAGTAGGGAGGAGTTTATTTGTTGTAACTTGAAATACAACAAATGTTTGTCTAAACAAAGAAATGCATCCACACACATCATGCTGACTTGAGTAGCAAAAGGGTTTATGACATCTCATTTATCCATTTCTCCAATGACTCTCTAGTGCTTTGGTTTATTATCTGTCAAGCTCTGCTTTTGATGGGGTTTGGAGACCCTAAAATGTACCAGACTCATTTCTGCACAGAGTAAAATATTCTGGTAAAGGCAGTTGCCATCAGCTAGCAAGTTCTGGTAAGCTGCAGCTTAGGTACTGAAACAAATCTGTGAAGAGCACGTCTGTAAATTCATATCCATGATGCAAAAGCATTTGGGAAAAAAAAGAAAAAAAAAGTGTTGTAAAAAAATGCTGGATATTACTGCTGAAAGCTGCAAAAAAAGGCAGGTGAGGAGACTTAGTGAACATCTACAAATTACCTTTATCCAGCTACGAAGTGCTCCAGAACAGAGGGTCTATATGAAGAATACAGACACATGCACCTCAGTTTAGCCTTTCATCTGGCTATGTCTATTCATTTCATACACAATGGTGTGCTCAGATGGAAGCATCTTGCACTAAAGTCGAGCCCCTGAAGAACTGAGTGTAAGGTTTTGGGGAAAGGTACATTTAAGGTGGCAGGAAAATGGAGCAGACAGCCTTAATTATGAAGTCTAGAGCAGCTGGGCTGTGACGTCTTGTTTCTGGGAAGAAATCCTAAACGGACAACCTGAGGCCAGGAGATGGATTGGACAGGCACCGAGCAGGGAGGGAGGGGTGGCTCAGAGAACCTGGCTCAGCAGACTTGGAGGCAGCACAGCAATCCAGTGGATGGTGTGCACAGGGAGTGCAAACGGGCTCACAAAGCTTCTCTTTCATTTTCCCTCTGGCTTGCCAGGATTTATCCCTAGCTCTGTGTTACCAAAAAAAGATTGGCCTAGTTATACATCATTAAAACTCAGCTGAGTATTGGTTAGATGACTTTGGAAGCTTCAGAGCTCATTATTTCTGAATACTTGGTGGCCTTTCAACATTAAGACATTTCATGTTATTAAGAAAAGGAGAGCTAAATTAGACTTTTGAGTAAGCATATAAGTTCTTAATATTTCTATGAAAATAATGCAAATGCTATTTTTTTCTGCTATTTCACACATGGTACTGAACAATAAAAAATAAATTTATTTTAGCAACCAGAATGCTGCCCATCCCTCACCTTCACTTTCTCACTCATTAAAAAAAAATTACTCTAATTTAGTGTTAAGTGTTAAAAACTTTTCAGACTTATACTGTAGGCAAATATTTCCTTTTTTGGCTGGATGCTTGACAATATATAAAATACATATTAATTATATGTATTAGAAGAAGTATAATATATAATGGATAAATATAAATGTAATATGTTCAAAATAAAAACTTGTAAAATTAGCAAAAGGCAAGTGATTTTCAGTCATAATAAGATGAATATTCATGATAAGATGATAAGATTAAGTCATAATATGATTGAAAATTATTAATATCAATATCAATATTGTGGTGCAGAAGTTGATTTTTTTGTGGTTTTTAATGCTCTGCTGGCTGATATTAGAGTACTATTTTACCACTTCACTGGAATTACTCTTTTGTCAATATTCCAGTGTAGAACTATCTTTTCACTGTTTTTTAGCTCTGACATAAAAATTTGCTATAGGATGATACTTGGTATCCTAGGTCTGTATAGAATATAAACAAATATATTTTCACTACATTTTGTTTAAATGTTACATTTTGAAGATATAAAAGACATACAAGATGTGTTTGTGGCTTAAAATTTTGACTTCACTGGAATCAAAAAAGTTTGGTATTTAATGAAAAGATTTCATAAGAGAAAAATATTAGTTCCCCTGTAATCCTGACAGTTGCTGCTAATAGTTTTTTTTTTTTAAAAACTCTCCAAAGTATTTAATTGTTAATAGCTAAGGCCTTTAAATAGTCCTCTTTTCACAAAAATGTCTTCCTGCTTGCCTACTTCACAAAGTGCAAACATTAAGAACTACAAATTCTACAGTGTAAGCAGACAAAGTATATGATAGAAAAATGTTTCTTTTCCCTAGTTTTTTTTTTTTTATTTTGTGCTTTCCTGTCTGTGAAATAGTTCCTCCCATTGAAGACAGCCCAAAGTCTTTCTCAATTGCTATTTCCTGACTGGTACTCCCTCTTCATCATCTTTGCTTGTTCACAAACAATAAAAAAAACCAAGCTATAAACAAAGAGCACTGTCTTCTTGGTGTGAAGCACTGAACAAACATACATAATTTGTGCTTTACTTGCCAGCAGTCACAGAAGAATCAGAATCTCTTTCATTGCTGTAGCTAGAAGAGCACAGAGAAAATTCAGGTTTTAACTGGACATTAAAACATGCCAGTGACTTTTTCCTTGAGGGTGACATGTCATCTTCCTAGAGTGTCTATAGCTTTCTGTTCTTATATTTCTGTGAATATATTGCTTAACTGGAGAATTGAGGTAAAAAGAAGATTTTTAAAAATCTATTTAAATTTAAAATCTCTGTCATTATAAGGACATTTATAGGGATATATAAGGGATCACAGGACATTTATTTTTGATAGTGAGATCAGAGTCACAAGCTGGTTCAGGCAATTGTGTATAAAATGGATATATACTCACCTACTCCAGTGAAAGAATGATCTTTGTCTCTAGAAAAAAATATTCTTTATGTGTCAATTACATTTTTGCTGTTCAATCAATACAATTTTATATTTTATTGCAGGCTATGCAAGCATATTCTTCATAGTCTTTTATCCAGACACAGTGATTTTGTCTTTCCTCTGTTCCATAACAGTACTGCAAGCTCCAACTTCCAGATTGTCATGAGACATAAATTACTGGTGAGAAATAGAGTTTGTACCACTAAAGCTCTTAAGTACTTTGGAAAGGAGTTCCTCCATCGTAGGCTCATTGCACTGTTCCTTTGACAGTGTGGCTGTTAGCAGCTGGTGTGGATTACTGCTGGCAAGCCCAGAGCCAGACTGGGGTACCTGCACAGGGCAGAAGAGGAACGGCTGCAGACACATCTGCAGATTAGCAGAGAGTAGCAATGGTCCATCAAGAGAGAGGCAGGAGGCTGGAGAGCTCTGGAACTGCCAGGAGTGAATCCTTCATGGGGCCTGAAGCTTTCAGCTTTGTTCCTGCCATGTGAGCAAGCCAAATGCGCTCATAAGGAGAACAGCAGCATCTAGACCTTGGTTTTGGAAACACTTAAGTACCACTAATATTTTTTTGTAGGGGCCTTTTCAAGCTATTGTTTTAGCAGGCCTGTTGCTCTGAAGAAATCTACTGAAGCTGCAATAATTTTGAATTTTATTGATTCATCCAGTACATTTATAGATTTTTCTTCTAGTCCTGCTATTCCAAATTGACTCTATAATAGGATTTAGTTCACAAAATCATTCAGCCATCACAAAATGTTTGCTTTTGCTCACTTACAAATGTTGTTGTGCCTTTTTTTTTTTTTCCTACAGAAAGACAGTTCTATACTGCAGTCACAAGAAGCCCTCACATGGCACATTGTGGTTACACAAGCAAAATGGGTTATTCTGTCTGTTCACTCTGAGGCTGAGCTAGGTCTCTGACACCAATTCTCACCTTTCAATTTGATTTTGCTGACCATCTCTTTTTTTCAAGGCCTTAAATTTAGGCTGTTTAAAAAGTTGCCTAATAGAATGGTTTTAATTGAAAAAAAGCCCCTTCATCATTAATGAATATTGGCAGTTCTAAATGAAAATTAGAATTATAAATTTTATTGAATTGGTAGGTAATTGGGGTTCTTAAATACAATGAAGCTTTGCATTTCAAGCAGGTTTGTTTGGGTTTTTTAAACTCATATCTCTATATCTCTGACTAATACATATTTATTCAAACCAAGAATATGCCACAACTATTCCTTATATATTTCACATTCTAATATAATCCTATTATATTACACAAAGTTGTCAGGCATTCACATTACAGCTAATGTTGTTACTTTTATACAAAGTTACAGCTGTATATCATAAAAATTTCCTTCCTCTAGATCATTAGTTCTCCGCTATTAAAAATGCTAATTATCTGAAATGTAATAAAGAAAAAACTTCTCCAGTCTTTCAATCTCCATTTTTTCTTGGAATAATATCCAGTTTGTTTTCTAATTCACAACAATTTGGCAAAATCACACCCTCCTCATTCAGTACAAAATTATTGTAACATCAAGGTTTTAACAACCAATTTAGAACACATTAAAATTAATATGGTGGAACTCACTTTGAGTAACCACTGCAGTACAATATCTAATGAAGCAGGATGTCAGTGCAGATTTGATATTTGAATAGTTATTTTTACTTGCCTTTACCAAAAAAGAAAGAAAAGGAAAATAATGACATTTCTAAAACAAATATCTTTGAGTAGCATCACTCAAAACTCAGAGTAATGTGCTACTGCAGAAATGGCTATATTAAAATGAATAGCAGTGAGAAAAAACCCCTTTCAGTTTAAGAAAAAAACATTAATGTAAACATTTTATTGTGAATTACTTTGATGTTTGGCAATTACTTTAAATCTGTAATACACTGAAAAAAAAGCTTCTCAAGTTTACAGGGAAATTTGCCTTTCTTTCCTTCTTTGTGTTTGTGTATCTGTAGAACTTTAATATACAGCTGAAATGGGAACTAACCAGCTTCTTAAAATGCAATTCGACCATGCTTCAGCTTCCCTTAACTACAAATTCCAAAGCTTCAGCTGAAATGCTGACAGAACATCTGTGGGTTTTTCCCACCACATGGATGTCACCAGCACAGGAGAATCTGATTGTAACATCTGGATCCATCTAGCTAGTTAATGGATTTTTTCCTTGAGGAATAATCTGAGCACAATAGAAGAGCAAAGGTTTGCTCTTCCCTGCAGAATGTCCATTATCAGGGAACTAGCATTAGGGAAGAAAAGTAATTGGCAAACTAAGCACATTCAATATGGGATTTATTCAGAATACAGATCTCACCTGCTATTTCACTGTTGCTGTTAAAAGTAAATAGTGCAGCATTTGTAAATGCTGAAACTTCTCACATTTGATGAATGGTATAAACTAAGATCTTGGTAATACTGCATTTCTTTTTTTTTTTCTTTTTTTGAGCCTACTATGTTTACCAAGGTTTTCTAATGAGACTACAGAATGTCTGTCACTGAGGTTTTTGTGCAACCTCTGCTGTGGTACATCTTACGAACCTCAGTAGAAGATTTGCCGATGGTTTTGATAGGCAACATTTAGGAAAATGAAAATAACAAAACCAAACATATCCTTTTTTAAACTTTTTTAGAAGTGGATTACATTTTAAATGTTAAGTTATTCCATAATATATGTGGGGGCCTTGTAGAAGGTCTTTCATTTCTCCTTTTGTTCTAAATCCAAGTCTGTCTATGGACTCTCTCCTGGACACAGGTTTCTGTTTGTCACAGTAGAGAACTAAATGACACTAGAGGTTGGCTTACATGCATAGATGATCATTTCCAGACTGATGATGAGCAACAGCAAAAAAAGATCCCTTTTGCAGGTAGATGTGCACATTGCTTTATGGTTTGATACTGTTCGGTTTGTTAATCACCCATTTGTCTTTGAAAATCCTTTGATCTCAGTTTTAGAGCTGTGCTATATTTTGCAAGAATAAGGAGACATTCACAATGACTTTCACTGTTCTTCATTTTCCTCTTGGTATATTAGAGACTGTAAAACAGGTCACTAGTGTATGCACTCCATCCCTTGGCAGAGGCGTTGTGCCTAAGCACCAGTGGTGTCACAGAGATCCATTTGATTCCTCACAGAAGAATAATACAGGTCTTGGAATTCCTAGGATTCAAGTAATGATGCATGACAATCTAAAACCAAGATTTTCATTTAGGAGAATTTCCTTCTTGATTGCTTTATTTCATGTTGGTGATTCTAATGACTGATTAGAACCCCAATTCTAAAGACTGTGGTGAGTTCAAATGAAAATTTCCATAATACTTTAGCTCAGCATGTAACTATTTATTATAAAAGTTTCTGAGTCATGTTGTTTTTAGGGACAGAAAAGTCTTTCTTTCCATATTCTATTCATTTGTTGAAAAAATTGGACAAATAATCTTCCAAAAAATTAAATAAATAAAAACAGTCTTACTGCTCTGTTCCACAACATCATTAAAAAACAAAATTCTTTCAAAGCATCTGGTAAACATAATTTTGCGTTTTAAACATATTTTTTGTAGAAGAATTCCAAAGAAATGTGAGGCTTCAAAAGGCTCTCTGGTCTCAAATAAGGCTACTGCAAACAATTTTCCATCCATTACAAGTAACAGGCAGTAAAAATCCACAAACAATGAACTCCTTAAATGTAAAATAACACATTATTTTAACAAAGATTTTGCTACTTCAGGCTGTAAAAGGAAAATTAAGGTTTTTATTAAACTCTGAGGACATAAAAATGGCCTATATAAATAAAGTAGCACTAATCAAAACCAAGGACACACGATAAAAATGACATTTAATTTTAGGTACACACCTAATTTATAGGTCTTCATGAAATCAAATCAGACACCCCTGCAATGAAACATAAGAACCTGAGGAATGATCACAAAGGTTTTCAGCCTATTTCTTTTAGCTCTGTAACTTCCCTGGAAGTTAACAATCAAACAATCTAGAACATAAGGCAGGGTATTTCTCAATAACACAGCAAATGTTTTTGTAAATAGTTTAGTGTCACTGCATGAAATGGGGCTTTTTGCTTTGTTTGGGTTTTTTTGAAAGAATTTCTCAGTCTTTGCTCCTTCTCATTTGTTATGGCAAATGTAGAAAAGATTCTTTTTCCCCACCTTTTATATATTTAAGGTGACATTTTACACAAAAGAGAAGACTCTAATATAATAGATATCTGTACCGAGCTCCCAGAGGATCATAAAAAGTTTCATACTTGAAATTTAACACCAGTAAATATGTTTCATAATATCTGAAATACATCTCTGAAAAAAAAGAAGGTTTAATTAAAATCGGTATATACTGACCTTTTGACAGAGAAAACTATCACTAGATATTAACAGTAGGAATCATGTGGGGTTGCAGAGCTCTGAGAAATTGTGTTATCTTGTCTCAGTCCTCACTGAATTAATGAACTTATCTGTGTTGTGATCACCACAGTTCAGAAGTAGGAAAATAAATTCTTTGTGCTTGTTTGGCCAAACTGAATGTGACTGTTCAAGGTAAAGTAAAAATCACAAAGTACCAAGGACTCTTGTGCTTTATGAATAAAACCTACTAGTTGTAGATCATATATACTAAGTGTACTCTGATTCTACATGTCAACTCAAAGATAAACTGCTGAGTAGGAATAATCATCTACCAAATCAAAACTTCAGCCAAATCTAAATACATATTTTTAATTTTTTTATTGAGTTATTTTACTGTGTTATGAAATGAATATTGTACATTCTGTTTAAACACTGCAAAACAACACAAAAGCCCCCTGCCACAAGAAAATTAGTGTTTTCCAAATAACTCTAGAGGATTTTGTTGCTAACTCTTATGGGTTTGAAATAATCTGACCTAAGAGTTCAAGCTTTTGCTCTAATCTAACAATAAACTAAAAGTCATTTATGATTTTGTAATGCATGGTGTGCTCCAATGTTGCTTTTGTATTTTATGTGGATGTTCTGTAAATCCAGCTGTCCCTCCATAGCTGTAGTCCGGCACCAGCAGACTTATCTCTGAAAAGAATGTAAATTCCAAAAGGTAGCTGCAAGCACAAAGGCACATGACTACTGTCAGGAAAAATGAAAAATGTTCACATTTTATGGTCTTAATTCCTGCATTAAGTAGTTCTTACCTTTCATTTTTCTGGCCTGAAGAATGGAAGTGATTTTCTATAATTTCAAACCTTCAAGATCTAGATATCTGAGGGAAAATGAAATATTGAAGTTGGATGTCTTTCTTTTATATGCAGGCACTGATATTTACACACTTTTTTGTTGGTTTTGGTTTGGAGGTTTTTTGGGGGGTTGTTTGTTTGTTTTTGCTTTGTAACATAGATCAGCTGTGATAATTTGGCTGTGGGAAACTCCTTCCATGAGAAGAGCTGATATCATCATCAAAAAAATCCAAATATAAAGATTAACTTATTTAATTTTTTTAATGTAATACAAGATGAAAGCAAAATTTCAAAATATTTATTGTTTATCCACAGAAGAATCAAGATCTCACTAATTAGAACTCCTGTAAAGTTGGGAGATACATAGGAAAGTGCGATGTTCAAAATATTTAGCTTTTCCATATGCCAATGGAAAAATATTCAGCCATTCCTTCAATCTTTCTGATCATATATATGGACCTGAGTACAGCAGACTCTATAGCCTATTTAATGGAAAACTCTTTCAGCCTAGTGGGACCACCACATCCCTGTACATAATCTATAACAGCGAGAGGCAGATGCTGAGCTATGCCCCCAGCACTTAGGTGCGTATCTTCATAAGTAAGGTCACAACATGAATGAGACACACAGCTGTGCCCATAACTGAATTCCACATCTGTAAAACAAGAAGGGAAAGGCAGTCAAAGCACCTGAAAGCCTTTAAGGACTTCATTCAGTTGCATCAAGGCAGGTATCTATCGGCATCTGAAAAGCCCTGCAGTCCCAGAAACACCCAGATGGAGCTGACCATTGAGATGCAGAACTTATGGAACATCTGTGCCATAAGAGACAGGCATTTGGAGAACAAAGAGGATACCCTAGAGCACATTAAATGGCACTAGAATGCCTCTCCCTGGGAACTGAATCACACCAGGCTAATAGCCTGAAATACTTTTGAGAAAATGTAAGTCACCTATCCCAGTTCTTCACAACCAATTAAGGTATTACATTAGCTCAAATTTTAGAGCAGGAGTTTCTGTGTTCAGAGAAAATCTCTCAGTCATCTGCACTGACTACACTGATTGCATGGCAAAGCAGATTTTCTGAGTGCTACCTGGATCCTGTGTGGAGGAAATTAAGACAAAGGACACACTCCTGGGAGTGCAGCCCAATGCAATCCAACTAATGAGTTGGGTTGCATTGCTAATGAGCATCCAGTCTGTGGAATCAAAGTAAAGCTCAGCCTAAGCAAGAAGTCCTGAAACTGATTAGATTGGATGTTGAGACCTTATCACCACCTGTTTCAATTGCTCTAAATTATACTGTTTGCCAAAGTAGATATAATCAATGCATTTCCTGTTTCCAGTGACTAAGTATCAACAATACAGCTCCTTCACACCAGCTGGACCAGTCTGTTTCTGTCAAAGAGATGCAAGCATTTCTAAGAGAAGTTCTTCATCTCAGCTACTGAAACCATCCTTCCAGCAATCAGTACTGAAGAGCCCTGAGATTAACAGGCTCTTAACTAAAAAAAAAAAACCCATGGGAATGCAGATGCCACCACAACTCATATATTGGATTGTATATATGTTCACCTATAACATTTCCAAAGAGTGTCCATTTCCTTTCTCAAGGTCCCCATGCTCTACAAATTATCCAGATTTATGAGGATGAGTAATCTGACTGCTGCCCAGCCATCATTTCTCATTTTTAATTTTCCAACAGTCAGTAGATGCAGAGGGGTCTTAAATGACTTTAACTAAAGCATTAAAAAAATCTTCAAAATAATTGAATCTGATTTTACCTTGAATGTACTAACAGAGATAAACAAGCTGTGAAAATTGCATAATCTAGTTCTTGACCTTATTCTGTAATGCCTAATTAAGGGCATACTTGAAAATATAGGCAGCAAGTACATGATACAGCATTTTTCTCAAGGTAATTAGGCAAACTACAGACAATGTTGTACTTCAAATTGTATAATTGTAAAAGTACAGTAGAGATAGGGATAATATTTCTCTGCACCCTTAAGCACCTAAATTTAGGCATTTAGAAAAATTCTTAGAAAAGTCTAAGACACTTAAGCAAACCTGAAATCAAGCCAGACTATACTGCTGTGTGACACTTAGTGGATTATGAATTTTGTGGGATTTAGAAGGAGTAGATTTTTTGACTAGACCTTGCTAATACTTTTTAGAAACATTTATTGTGAAGACATTTCCCTATTTGATAGTTTTGTGTGTAATTTTTATTAGTTTTGCTAAAAAGACACAAACAGCAATGAATGTAAAAGACACACATGAAAAAAGGCTTTGAGAGCTAAAGCCATAGATGTAGTTCATGGGCATTCTGAGCAATGCTTTCAGTACATGTAAGTCTTGAACCGTATTAGTGTCAATGACAGCCTGCTGCTGCCTTTCTGCAGGGCACTGGTAGACTATTGAGTATAGAAATATATGATAATTTTACCCAGATTCAGCAGTGGTTTGGAAGAATGAGGTGATTATGTCTGTAACCTTTGAACCCTCATATCCAAAGCACAAAGGATAATTTCATTGACATGTGTAATTGCTCTCTTCATCTATCCTAATGCCTTTTTCATCCCAGACTCCAGTGCCATGCTGTTCTTTTGCATCTCTGCTGTGAGAGAGGCTCGAATGGCAGGCTGTGAATCATATTCCATTAAGCTCTGAATAGAGCTGCGTCTACTTGGAAAGGTTTACAGCTGCTGTTTGATCCAGCCCCAAAACTTAGATTTGTGTGACACTGTGTTTGCTTATCAAATTAAATTTTCTTATTAAAAAAAAATCATTATTGTATTATGAATGCCACATTTCCAATCATTTCAAACCACAGATGTCACTGTTCTAAATGTATGTCTAAGTCTTAATGACCTATTAAAGAAATGAGAAAATGCATGCCACTCAGGAACTTCTTTGTTTTCCTCATCCAAAAGTTCATTACACTTTTCAAGGGTCTGGCACACAGTTTTGCAAAATGTTGCATGAATATATTGCAGTATTGATACAAATTATATTATTCATACCCAAAGTATACTATTCATTAATTTTGAATAAATTAACATATATTTTGACCCTTAGAAAGAGAAGAGATAAAATATTTAGACTACCCAGAATGCTGATACTTTTAATGTCTGTCCAAACACCTCTGAAAGATATTATAACTTTTTGACATTTAAGATGAAATAAAACTGAGGAGATAAAAGGCTAAGATATGCAAATGAAATCAAAGTATCAATCTTCACCTATAACTAGAACCTAAATTATGAGGGTTTTTAAGGAAAAAATTTAAAATCTGTCTTGATCACAGCACCCCTGATTTCCATTCTGAAGGAAACAGAATGTGTTAAATGTTTATCACCCACTTCTGCGTGCCTTGTTTTGGGAAGGTTTCAGAACCTCAGTGTGACCATGGAGAAGTATGTAAGTAGCTCAGATCAATACTGCAAACATGTCTAAAGCTGTGCTGAGAACGTGTTCAAATGTAAAGCCCCACAGTGAAGAGCCCACGCAAACCTTCCTTCAGAGACCTGGCACAGACATCACTAGAGGTTCCCAGAACAAAGCAGGTCCCATTAATCCTTGAGGATGCACTAAACTAGCATAAATCAGATCAGCCTTGGCTGCTGCGAGTTCCGTGAAGCTGCAGCTGCTGTTCTTTTAGCACCTTTGTGATTCTCACTTCTGCTCAGGTTTCCCTGTGTGTGCCCTGGGCAGGTCTGGGGCGAGGGCCACAGCTGACCCACACCAAACACACCCAGCTCCAGATGGCTCCGGCCAGCTTCAGAACAGACCTGCACCAGGACGTGACTCAGGTCCTCAGCCAAGATGACAACATTGGTGAGAAAGTGTATTTAAGAAAGGGTAAAAAAATGCTGCACGGCAGCAATTTTGAAAGAGAAGTGAGGGAAAAAAGTGTGATCAACAGATCTGCAGATGTACAGGTGAGAGAGGGAGGTGGAGGAGTCAAGCTGGACCCAGGAAGCAGGATGGGGAGGTGGTGTTTTTTGGTTTTTTGGTTTTTTTGGTTTTGTTGTTGTTGTTTTATCACTATGCAAATCTGTTTTAATTGGCAATAAATTAAATTTATTTTCCCCAAGTTGAGCCCGTTGTGGTCACATCAGTAACTTGGTAAGTGACCTCCCTGTGCTTATTCCACTCCATGAGCTTTCTGGTCTTATTTCCTCCCCTGTCCTCTTAACGAGGAAGGTAAGAACATGGCTGAAAGGGGCAGCTGGCAGCAGGCAAGGTCAGCCCACCACGATGTACATTGAACCATGAATACTCAAGCTAAGTCCTAGATCTTGTAACTGTCTTCCCAACAATTTTATCATAATTCAGCTTCACTAATTAGAGAGTAAACATCATTTAGTTATAGCAATATGTTAGGGATGGATTCCAGCAAACAGTAATGGAAGTACAGACACTGGCAATGGTTATTCTCAGAGATGGTCTGCCCAATGCTGACCAATAAGGGCAAATCTTAAAAGCTCAGAGGGAAGTCTCTATGTTATGCTTTCCATAACTTTCTTCTACTTTTAGATATCTACAATTGGTTATGACTTTTTTTTTTTTTAAGAAAATAAATTTAAAAGGTAAATGGGGCATTAAGTATTCTGTTGAGCTAGCAGTGTCATATTACAAAAACAGGTATTCTAATGCTACTCTACCTGTCAGTAAATCAGTGAATTGTTCGTTTCTTTGTAACTGGTTATAATTGCTTGAAATCTCTCAACATTTCAAAAGTACATATTTTAACACTACAGTCACTACATATGTGTAATAGAAACCAAAGAAAACTACCTGACTGGATATAAAAAAAATCTCTCCCATCTCCAATGGGCTAGCTAGTTTACTGCTGGTCTTCTAAAGCCTAAATCTATTTAGGAAGAAGGAGAGTTATATGGTAGCATTATAGCATAAAAATAAGAATTCTTTTATGAGTGGTGAACACTTGTATTGCCTTTAGATGTACCCTGTCAATTATTCAGAAAATAAAAGATTTAATGGAAAGAAAATTAATAAATGTAGAGCAGCTGCAAACATTGATTCATTTGTCTATCAACAGATGCCTATAATTTTGTATATTTTACAACCCTCTCAAAATTTCTTCCTTCACTTAAAAACATATCTATAGTTATATATGCTGGACCATATTTCCATGGGCTGCATTGAACAGCTGGTCCTGAAAAGTGCCTATTGCACTACTGATTAGTGTCCTGAAGCAGTCTCATAAATTGCTGAATATAGACAAGAAAGCAAATTGCACTTTAGCTTTCACAAACACAACTCAATGATTCTAAATCAGTGTTGAACTAATTTTCCCTGCTCATGATGTATGTCTTTGAGAATGTCTCTTACTCTCATCGGTTTGAAAGAAAATGTATCAAAATGGCATTATGAATACATCAGCTCATTCTAACAAACAGAACTTCAATTTATTGACTACTGTATCTGGTTTTATGTTTTAAAAAAAGCAAACAAACCCAACCAAAGCAAACCAAATCAAACAAACAAACAAACCTACAGAAAAACCTCTAAGCCACCAGGCTGCAGTGCTTGGAACGATAGCTGATCACAACTTGTGGTTTTGATGTGTTTTTCTGCTGGGTCTAGGAGTCCTGCATGCCAACCTACATTGCCCATGTCACATCAGCTAGGTTAGGCACCTGCTCGGTGTAGAAGCTATGGGGGCAAATTGCTTCATGCCCAGTTTGGCTGAATACTTTTCACTTTGTGACAGACTAGATGGTTTTGGAGGAAGACAAGAGAACTCTGTGAGTGATAGAGACATCTTAAAAGTTCACCGAGGAGCGCAAAAGCGGTTGAAGAAAACATCAGCAAGATTCATCTGTTTATTAAGGAGCTTTCTTTACTGTCAATTCAGGAGCCACTCTGATTTACAGTCACTGCATCCAGGATTTTAACTGTGTCCAAAGCCCCTTTATAGTGGAGGGCTCCAGAGAGTAAATGGTTCTCACCCGACTCCCTACACAACCCACCCTGACACGGTCAGACCAGGGCTCCCTACAGGTTCAACCCCAGGTGTCCCACAGCAGTCTCAGTGTGACTCATTTGGTTCTCTTAAGCTACGGAATCATGGTGCAAGCAACATAACTCAAGGGAGCAAATCAAGCAAAGTGATCTCTAGGCGTTTATACCTTTGCAGTCTATGCACACACTCTTCATGTGCCTTGCATTAGCTTCTTGGTACAATTGTAGGTTTTGTTCTGGGCTCTTCTCATTTCCAGCTCGGTCCTGCAGGGTCTCTGGTGACCAGCCCCTGTCTGGACAGTGATGCAGTTCTGCTTGCCCTTTGTTAGGCCAAAAGTCATGTGTGTATCCATCCACATCTGATTTCAGGGGCTTCAGCCATGTCTCACCACCCAGGGCACAAAATGCAGCTTGGATACCGAGCTGCCTGTGCTGGGGGTGTTCCTCAACATGACAAAAGGTACATGGCTGTAATGAACACGTGTGAGAAAGACAGCTGTCTAAAGTCCTTTCATACCACCTGCCACTAATTTATCTCATCTTGGGAGATACCTAAAACAGGCAAGTCAGACCCTATAAGTGTCTGCTTTTCCTCACTGACTGTAAGAAGAGCTTAAAATCACCAACATGGATATTGTCTTCAAGCACAGGAATCAGCTCCCAGCTGAGACACCAAATACATTAAGCTATCCCATGGGGCAGTCAGCTTGTTCCATAAAGGCATGGACCTACCATGCACCCTGTGTCAAATCTCCAAAGCCCATGTAGATGTCTCTTATTATGTTAGGATATTTGAAATGTCACTAGCCAGTTAAGTGAGAAGCTCAGTGGTCTTTGCTTGTGGTCAGTCAAGTAATCTAATGCTTTAGATTTCCTCACTGACTCATAGACTTCCTTTGACTGTAATTATAGACTAAAACCAGCTATGCAGCTCACAGGCTGACACTGACCTGTAGCTGCATGCAGTTCAGAATTAACCTGCACACTATCCATAGGGTATCTTTGATTGGGGATTGACCTTGCTACCTGAGCATTATCACCCAACACTATTTGAGATATAGGCTATCCAAGACTGCCTCATTGCTCTGACACTGTGACATGGGACTTAGGGAAAACCCATGCCCTACTCAGGTGGTGGATAGAGGTGGTAGGATATCCTATGGCACAGTAAATAGCATTAGATGGCCATCTTTTAGGAAATCAGGGTATTATATCTGACTTTCATCCAACGATTCAGAGATTGCAGATCACCCATAAGATCTGAACAAAATGCAGCATCTGCACATTATTCTACATGTAATGTGTTTTGTATGTCCTACAACATCATTCTTGATTTCCCTACACTGTTCCAGACAGGCCTAGGTATCCCTCTACTACTGCATGGATGCCTTGGATATCTCAGGACTCTTCAGATAACACCAAACATGCATGAGCCAGCAACCAAACACTAATGTTAGAGTTATGGAAGGATTGGAGTTGTGTGAGGAGGAATCCAGCCTGTCCTTTCCACCAAGGCTCAGGTGTGAACTAATGCTGTGAGCTTCAGACTCTTCTGTGTCTCTATGTCATGCAGTATTAAGTGCTGAAAAAATTAAAGGAGGATCACCACAGTAAAAGGACAACTGAGCAAGAACTTTTAGAACCATGGGTATCATTTTAGCAATTCATGCAGAGTTTCTACATCACTTTAGGCCTGTATTGGCCTTTAGCATGCATTACCCTCAGAACCAAACTCTATTGAACTCCCCAGTTTTTATTTTTGTTTGAAATGAAATTGTCCTAAAGTACAGAATTGTTGGTGGAAGGAAACATAAGGCATATAGAAAATCAACCTATTTCTAAAAAGATATGTTACTATTTAGTCCTAAAGAAAATTAACAAAGTGACTTCTTAATTTCCCACCTTTTGCATATAAAAAGAACATGGGTGAGGTAACGGTGAAAATTTCTAGTAATGTATTAGTAGCTGCAAGTCCCTATTATTTTTAGTGTCACCTCAAGGGCTTCTTTTCTTCTTAAACATGCTTTCTATTTCATCTTAACAAAATATTAAATTGTGTAAAAAAATTTAAACTTTACATCTAGGAAGCCTAACTAATGTGAGTGCTGTAGGATTTTAATGATTACAGTTTCCATTTTTATCCTTTACTTTTGGACATACTAATATGACTCTAGATATGCTGACACACTTGAATACTGTAAGATATTATTTTCTCCAGAATGGCTTGCAAATGCCCCTAATTTTGAGAATTTTTAAGGACAACTGTAATATCGAAGGGGGAAACCAATAATTTCATTTATGCAATTAACTGGATAAGGCTGTTGCCATCATAACAAATCAGCATTGCAAAGTTTTCATCAGGTCAGCAAATTGATCTTGGCTTGGATCTTTAATTCCCATTGATAGAATGCTTTAACTCTATTCAACTAAACACCAGGGTCATCCTGATCTCAAATTATGTGGTTATTTCCAAAGCACAAGCTGTTTCAAGGGAAGCCTAGCCTGTTTGTTTACTGATGCATGTCCAGATGTGCTTTTCAGAGTTTGAAGAAATGAATCAGAAGCAATTCAAAAAAGTTCAACATGAATAATTTATCTAGTTCTTACACATTTTTAAGAGGAGAAGGGACTCTATGTTAGCATTTTGCCTATGCAATAAAAAACATTGCTAACTGGGACTTGTGTCATAAGTGTTTTGGTCACTGGGTTTGTCATGCTTGCACAATTGGTGTTTCATTATTCAAAGGTATTCCAGATTGTCAAAATTCACTGAGGAGGCCAGAAAACCTGGATGCCTGCTGATTTGTGAGTGCCTTCTTTCCCAGCTACTGCTGGCTTTGGAGAAAGTCTAGCATTTTCAGTACAGATGAAAACGCTCCAAACAGTGATTGCTCTTTTGTGAGATGACACATTTAGAAGATGGCTTATTTCTTTTGTGAGCTCATATACTGAACATGTAAATATTGGTTCATCCAAATTCACGGTTTGGGACAGGCCCTAAGGCTCGACAGACTCAAGAACTCCCTTGCAGCACGCAAGGCTAAGCAGGAAGGCAGGACAGGGGAGCCCAAATCTGATTAGTTCCACCTAGCCTTATGCAATGCCTGTATGAAACTGTAAGGTTCTGTTCAAGGAGGAAGAGATTGTCTGCCTGAGAAGGTAGCATGTGCCATCCTGTACCGCTAAAATCCTTCTGTGAGCACAGACCAGCACCAAATCCTGGTCACGTGTTCAGGAAAAATGACTGGGGCAGTACTGAAATAAGCAGCTAGCATGAAGAAGGGAATGGAGAACATTTCTCCTGAGGTAGGTATATAAGAGTCTGCTTTATCTAGCCTAACAAAATAAAAACCGAAAGTGACATCACTGCTGCCTATAAATGCACCAAGCAGGAAAATGCCTGGGAGGAACAAAAGTCACTTCAGTTTAAGTACTAAATGGGCACAAAAACAGAACACAAAAACCATTAATAAATTTAGGCTACAAATTAGAGTGAGATTTCTAGCAATTAAGCACAGATATTCAGCATTAACCCTTTTAATAAGATTTTTAGCACCTTTTCATGTAGAACCTGATAAACCTGCATAACCTGACAAATTCATGATGTGCACAACTAGGATTAATGAACCAAAAATTTGACCACTAGCTATAGCTCTTTTTCTGACCGTGTATATTCAGAAAAGGATATTTCTTATGGGATTATTCAGATTATAAGGAGCCCCAGGAAGTCCCACATCTAGTTGCTTTTTGAAGACCCTTCAAGAGGAACAGAGACTGCATCATCTCTCTGATTACTCTTGAGGAAAACATTTCTCCTTGTATCCATCTGGATGTCCCTTATCTCAATTTATGTGTCATTCTCTCACTATATAATTCTGAACAGGCTTTTCTCTGCTTCAGCAGACATGTTGGACTATATAATTGAAGTGTTTCTCTTCCAATTTTAATGATTTTCAGAGTCTCTGATTCTATACACTTCTGGAAAAGCTTGGCTCCACCTTCTAACAGCCTCTCCATGGGTATTTTAGTGATGTGGTTCAATTGCCTAACAGTCATCTCTTTTTCAAGATAGAACATACCTCTTCCTTAGCCTCTCTTCACAGGGCAAGTTCTCTAGACCTGACCATCATTGTGGCCATGAGCTGAACTGCCTCCAGATACTGATGACTATCTTGTGCTGGGGGCACTAAAACTGATGAGAACTAAGCAGAAGAGCCAATCCCTCATTTTTATATACTGTTTTTGATCCCATTAATGCAGTCCAAGAGGCTGTTGTGCTGAGCCACTGCTGGCTCATGCTCACCTTGCTGTCCAGCAGACCCTGTTCCCTTTCCAAAGAGCTTCTCCTCAGCTCTCTGTCCTTAGCCTGTATCATTTTCCTCCCCAGGTGCAGGAATTTGTATGTGTCCTCTATGAATTTCAAAGGATTCCAGTTAGTCCACTTATCCAGCCTGTCTAGGCCCCTTGGAGAGTGCCCCTGCACTTGAGCATCTTGACTGGTCCTCCACAGTTTGGTGTCATCTAGACTTAATAAAAGTGCACATTGATATTTCCTCCAGGCCTTTGATAAAGACTACAGTGGACTCTGAGATACTCCACTTGTCACCAAACTCCAGGTAGATAATCAACCACTAACCACTGTCCTCTGAGCCCAAAGGAGTTGGAAAGAGCTTTTTACACACATGGTTGTCCACATATCAATACTGTAACTGAACTTGATAAAATGTCCTGACTTGTTTTATGGCTCTACCTTCCTAGTCCTTGTTTCAATTCTCTTATATTTCAATTCTCTGATAATTTGTAACTTCTTGAGATTTCTAATAAATACTTTAAGTAATGCTGGGTCTAGGGATTAGAGCTAGTTCCAATTTCAGAGCTGAAATGGAAAGATGACCCTACTGCTAAAGTAATTTGCTTGAGTAGGAAAGAGTCCCAAAGTATGAGTTTCTCTCACCTCATACTAGGTGTTTAAGGAGCAGCCAGGCATCCTGGACTCCTGTGAGAGTCAATGGAAAGAAATTGGTTTCACTAGGGAGTGGTAAGTTTGATGTGTTTCAGACTTAGGAAGAAATTAATCATTGGTTCTATACCCTTATTTCTCTCCATGAACCACAGAGTGAGTTCTTTAAGTGCCTGAATTAGGACAGATTAATCTACTTTCCTATTTCCTGTATACCCCAGATATTCCTGATAGATGATCCCAACAGTCTATCTCTTGCTCGTGATCTATATGTGTACATTATGTGCATAAAAGGCCCAAGCCACAGTAGAGAGCAATAATTTAATTACAATAAATAGAATTTAAAGTTTGAAATTTTATAAATTGGTTGTAACTGTTAAGATGCAAGAGTGGGGATACAAATAAAATGAACCATACTCATAATTGTTCTATATTTATCTGCCTGTTATAATGACAAGTTACTAACACACTCTTTTTCCCCAGTGTACATGGTATCTGAAGTTTCCACACAGTAATTAAGATGCTTTCTTTCATTATTAATTTTTATAAATATTCCTGTTAGCAATTCTTTGATCAAAATAAATGCTTGTCCTTCCTGAGGTCTCCTAGATGATGCTAGGTTAGATTGATTGTTTATTTTGCTGAAAAGGATTTACCAGTTAAGAAACACAGTAGAAAAAAGTTGCTGACTTAATTAAAATACTCTGTAATGTTTATGTAACAGGAAGAATGGTATCAATCTTACTGTCATATAAAGATCAGCGTAATCTATACATTGATTTCTGAACTCACAACCTTCTTAGACTGTGGTAATGTGCTACGATTTTTGTTTACACCTTGAACTTTGCTTGAAAACTTATTCCCTCTTGATGGTTTGTCTTAGGATTTTCACATTTTTTTAGCATGTTTCCTTCCTATCTTGCTTTGAATGTGGTTTCATCCAGAAGTAAAGCTATTGTTACCTTACAGAATTAAGCCCATTACCTCTTCATGAACAAAATTCAAGAGGCATAAATATAGCTTCTGTACATGTAGGCCAACTTTTTCAGTGTACATAATAGGGGCAAAATAGCAAAACATTATACCAGACCTAATGTCTATATGCATACTTCTTTACTTCTTCTAGATTTAATATGTTATATCCCATAGAGCTTTTGATAAAACATTTGAACAGAAGTATGTTGCACATTTGTCTAACAAGGTGGAAATTGAGAATGAAAAACCTGCCAGTACAAAGCAATTGCCAGGCCCTGGTAGCAACCATGGGGAATATATCTGAGGCACATCTTGAAAAGAGAAAGCTGTTTATCTCTCTTATCTATGCTGCCCCAGAATAACCAGCTTTCTTCTATGAGAAACTCAATATATAGCAGAAAAATGACACAAATCTAATCTTCAATACTTTTTGGGTTATTTCTTCCTACTGAACTGGCAAGACCCAACTTGGACATGCATCTTTTTCTGACTATGAGAACAAAATGCTACAGCTGTGATACCAAACACGCAGTGGGAAAGAGTCTGTTATCATTGCAGATTATATCACATGAAATCTTGAGGGAGCCATATGAACTTCATATCAACCCTTTTAAATATCTCACAGCATTGCTAAATAGCAATTTAATTAAATTTAATTAAAAACTAATCTAATTCTTTTTTTTTGTTTGTTTTCCATCTTTAATACTCTCTATAACTGCAATACAAATTAAAAAACCTATAGCTGCTAAACTCCAAATATGTCAAGGACAAAACCAGATCACTGTTCTTTCTGCTTCTCTGTTAACCTGTAGTTCCATTTTTCTGTTATAGGTAATAGGCTGTAAAGGTAGGGAGTCTGAAAGTGCTATAGACCATTTATCTGCTCTGTATTTCTGCACTGGCAAACACCATAGGGTCATAATGTTCCTGGGGTTCTGAACAGTATCACGACACAAAAAATTATACCCAGCAACAATATTAGGAATTAAATGCAAAGCAATCTTGATTGAGGTAGCTTTAAATCTAAAAACAAACAAATGGGGGGATAGAAAAATAGCCCCTATTTTTTTTTTTTTTTTGTAGAAATGTAGGGGAATTTTGTCTATCTAGGAAAATTTTGTCTTTCAGGTAAAATACCTATACAATATAATATTTCCCTATAATAAAAAGGATTAAGTTTCTATGTGTTCTTGAAAGACCAAAGAGGAAGTCTCCAAAGTATTATCAGGATACAAAAAATAAGAATAAGCAAAGAAAGCAGTGAAGAAGAACAATTTCTGAGTGCATTGTAGAGGTGTGTATAATTGCCCACACATCAGGATAAAAGTGTTTCCCTTCTATACGTTTGTGAGATTATACATTGTAATATTATAGCACCCCTTTTTTGAATTCCAGATTGCAGGCTTCCAGAAATAGTCATTCAACCAGGAATATTATTAAACATTTAAATTTTTTTCTTTTTCACTCTACAATAACATTCTTCCCACAGAGGGAATTATCTTTCTTCTCTGATACAGTGTGGTTAATCATTATTTGCTTTCCTTTTCAGAGCTGCAGACTCATTATAAAAATGTGTGTAGCTAGCACTTAAACTTCTAACTGAAAGCCACTTATAGGCATGAGATCTATGAACTCTGAACTCCTGCGCACTCTCACCATTGTTAATCTACAAAGAAACTGTCTTATGATGTTGGTAAGAATATCCAGAAAGCTTCCTTCTGCCTCCACAGAACCCATTTTATACATAATTGCATGTTACGAGAGACAGAAAACATGAAATGTTCGTGGGGAGCAGGACATCCAATATTTGTAATTGTTAAACCAGCAAGCAATAACATTTTCCCCAGTAAACACTAATGGCTTAAAAGCCAATAATAATAAGTGCTTCTTCCTGTATTTAATAAAGATTGACAGCAAGAATAAACAAAACCAATATATAAGTGAAAGAAAGGAGAATTGTCAACATGAATTATATTGGTGAAGTTGAGAGTAAAACTCTTCTTGTCTAGGTGTTTAGGAAAAAAAAATTAACCAAACTGGAAGACAAGAATTTTATAGGGCATTTTGCCAGCTGTTTCTGCAGAATTTACAATATTGTGGCAGAGAAGAAGATATTAAGTGGGGAGTATAGGTACCCAGCCTTTAAGCAACTAAACCAAATTAACACCAATATAATATTTTCCACTGAGATTTCTTTTCCCTTTAGATGAAGTAAATAAAATCTGTCTTGTAATAAAGTGTAACAGATAAAATCAATGGTTTTCTACAAGCATTTCATTCTCTCAAGTGCATATAATTATTTCCCTCTCTGATTCTCTGCATAAGACACTCATAATGACTCCCTAGAATATTTCAATCAAATTATCATCTAGGGATTACATGAAACCACATGTTATTCAGGTTAAGTTAATGCAGTGCACTAGATAGAAAATACCATGGATAATTTGATGCTCATTGAAGAATTTATTTTAAGCAGTTACAAGTAGGCCAGACAGAAATGCTTTTTGCATTCTGCAAGAACTGGGCAAAAGGTCTCATAATGAATGAGTTGCAGTAACAAGGCAGTGAAGTGCTGCTGATCACTCAAAGGATTTTTCTTGGGTGGATCCCTCATACTGTTACAAATGTCTTCTTTTCTGTTGAAGGGCAGGCCCCTGCGGTTCATGCAGCCATATCTCAGATCATGGTCAGAGAACATGAACTCCCTCCCACTTGCATCTGCCATTGCAGTGGATGAAGCGTAGTCGCCCTAAATTATTTCAAGAGGAAAAAAGTTATCTTGTCTTTTATGAATTCAGTAATGTTATCTTCAATAATTAATAGACCTGCTTCCATACCGTTTATGTTTTCCCCTCTCTAAAAAGACAAACCAATCAACCAAAAGCAAATCTCACATTATGATCATTCCTGATTATTAAAAAAAATAATAATTTAAATACTATGTGGAAATCCATGAAAGAGTATAATCCTAAAATCTCACTATTGCACCTCCACAAGGAGTTTTTGGCCTATTCATTGCTAGCACTCCATGCAGCTGAAGCTTTCCCTGGCGGATGCAATGGTGAGTGCACGTGTAATGGCTGTGCTGCTGAAGCCTGTCGATTAGAATTTATCTGAGCAGTCCAAAGGATTGCAGAGCACAACATTTTTCTGCTGAGCTACACAGGAACACTGCAGCTCCACTTTGCTCTTCCTGCTGATTGCTGCATAAATGCTGACCAGCTGGAGAGCAGCTACGCTCCTCAAGGACAGGCAGCAGAGACCTGGACCTTGGTGTGTGGACGTCTGCAGTGAAGGATCACTCCTGCACTCTTTTGAACACAGTGCCCTGCTGCTAAGGGAAAGGAGTATGCTGGTCCCTGACTTTTCCTCAATAAAGGACCAGCTCAGCACAGGATTGGCATTTTTGGTTTAAAGAGTTACAGATGCTGGTTCTTCAATTCCAGTGTGTTCATGTAGTCTCTTCTGGTTCCCAGACTGGCTCTGGTCACAGAGAGGCAGTATCTGATAATGATAAGACAGACAAAATTTTATTGCCTACATTTTATAGGGAGGGAGGAATAAAATCAGCTCTTGTAATCACTCATTAAGATATGATTGACTCTTCACCCACCAGCACCTCAAAAGCTGATTTATACATACACACTTGTGGAGTAAATGGTCAATACTTCTGCAGATGGTTCTACAATCAGAATAGTAAATGGGAACAGTAACAGAGAATCTAAACAAACTGATGGTGACTTGAGGTGTGAAAGCAATCAGTTAATCAGAGGATGAGCATGGTATGGAGCCAGGTAAGTAAACTAGATGGAGCAAAAGCTGGATCAGACAGCAGAGTGAGAAAATAAAGAATATAAATCAGCAGTCTGACCCAGTGGATGGAAGAACCACAAAGTATTGTGATTATACTAGTGAATGGTCATGCAATTTTAAGGCTGCTTTGTAATATACAAGTACACAGGGATAGAATTTAAGTAATGACATTCTTCTGTTTCAGGAATTATATTTTTTATTTTTCTTTTTTTTTTCTTTAATGTGGCAGGATTTCTTTGGATATTTTGTATATAATTTATATGAAACTTATCAATTTATAAACTTGGTGCAGAGAGATCAGAATAATAAAATGCAAATCATTTCCAAACTAATAACACTGGCATTCATCCATTTTTCTTCCAAAACCCTCCTCAAACGTCACTTCTCACATAAAAATTATATATTCTAACTTATTCAACTCTTTCTTTTAAAGAATGACTTGGCTACCTCTAATAGAATGAGTGCTTTATGACCCTACTGTTCTTTGCCTTGAAAATGGCAACATGCAGTCATGAAATGCTTTAAAATTTGATAATTTTATTAAGTTAAATATAAATATAAAATATTTATAATATGGTAAATGTAAATATATCTGCAATTGCTATTCAGTCAGGTGAAATTTTATCAGAGTATGTATCTGGAGCTTGTATAGCTAACTTTAACAGTTCTGGATTTTCAGATCCACTCATGGTAAACTGTAACTTCAAAATAATCTATCTCATATATATTATATTATATTCATTTAAGAACTTTTAGTGATAGTACATGAGCCTGGAAAATTCATCTGGAAATAGTACCAAAGAAAATAATCCAGTATATCCTGGTGTCTTCCTGGTACATTTTATTCTATGCAGGTCCAAAGATGTCCAAAGGTACAGCAAAAATATTTAATGCCAGGATGAAGAATCATAGTAAGGTCCCCAAATAATAAAGAATTATAATATAAAGCAACCCCAAGCAAACTGCTATAAACATAAAATATAAGATTTTATGTTTGAGGTTGGAATACTTGAGTGATGTCTTGGCTTCCATGAGTTTGCGTGTTTCAACTTGGAAACCTCACTTAAGGGTTGAACAAGCAATAACTTTTATGAAGGGAAATGCAGGCATAAAATTAGTTGCAAGCTTGACTTCAATATTCAGCAAATTCCCGTTCCACATAATGCTGCACCCTTGCAGCAAGCCATAGAGTCTAGGGGATAATCCTCAGGTCTTAACAATATTTTTTCAGAACAAGAGGTATTAAGCACTCAGACAAAAAGTGTCTATTTTAGATTAAGAAAAGAGCAAGAATAAAAGTTAAGCTTAGTTGTGTTTCTCTCTCCTGGAAGGATTTCCTGATAATAAAATTAACTTTAAAATCCTGTAGACATTATGAAGATCTTAATATTAAATGGATGATTCTCTACTGATCTCTGAATGATGTAAAAAAATACTAAAAAGTAGATCCAGAGGACAATAGTGTCTAATAGAGGTGACTCTAGAATGCCATTCAATTTTCTCTCCTTTCTTGCAGGGACTCTCAGGAATTAAAAAAAAAAGAAAAAACCTCTAAACTCACCAATGCTCTTAAAATATATAATAGCAATTAGTAGAAGAACTATAATTAAGATTTTTATTGCAATACTTTTGTGTCATCACTATAATAGAGTAACATGAGAGACATTTTTGAATACCTAAACCATAACATATTAATATGATAATGCTATCATTATATTAAAGTTTTTGTTTGCAATAATACACCTTGCAGAAGCACTACCATGTGGCTACTTTCTTTTATTTCTTTTATCTGTGCTATAACACTTCTTTTTTCATTGTGAAAGGGACCATATTATTTGAAGAGTTCTTGACATGCATATAGAAATAGAAGGATATGTTCAGAAGCAGTCTCGCTGACTCACTGGCCACTCAAGACTGAAATAATTAGCCAATTGGAATACATACTGTGATTTTATCTAGAGGAGATATTTCTTCTATATTAACATTAGCTTGGCTTCTCTTACAAAGATGAGAACTGGCTGCAGAGAACTGAATGAGGGAACCAAACACGATCAGAGGTTAATTAACCCAGGATCCAAAATGAAGAACAGAGAAAGCAAATCATAAGGTACCATCATATATTTCTGTTCTTTCAGCTATTTCTTTCAGCTGATCAGTTGGATTCTATAAATTCCCTCCCTGGTAAGGGGCTAGTTCCAATATGTTTTTAACAATCCTCTGGATTACTGGACTTCTCAAATAGACATTATCAGGCTAAACATAAAATTAGGCATAATATTATAACTCTTATATACTTGTCCTTATATTAACACGAATTGATTCATTTTGGGGTACCTAAAATATGTTCCCAAAGTTTTAGTGAAGAAACATAGATTTTTCCATTCACTAGATAATCGTTGATAAAGCCTTCAAATATTTTTATCAAGTTTAACATTCTTAACTATTCCCCAGCATGGACAACTGATGAATTTCAAAATACTTCAAATATAATTAAGCAATACAGCATCCCATGAGTAAAAAAATGTATCTCTTTCTTTCATAAATGAGAAAGACCAGATGGATTGATAAGAAGAAATTCTTCAAGAAAATACCAGGTTGGTTTTTGTTATCTTGGTAAATTGTAAAACAAAAGAAAAGGCTGTTACAGAGACACTTTAAGAAATAAAAGAAAATGAAAACACACACTAAAAGTCATACATGATATTCATAGCAGATGTAGGACAAAAAATTTTTAAAAAAGGGGGGGCTTTTTTTCCCTAAGGTTGGAGGTAATAAGTCAGCTTTTTTTCAGCAACATACTTTGGAAAATGTTCCTCTTTTGAATAAAGCATCTGTGTGGTAAAATCATATTAATCTGGTGGGTAAATATATTACTTAAACGGCAACATTTAAGAAAAGTAGAAAACTCCAAATATAAACATTGAATCTCCTGCTGTAAAGAGAGAACCACAAATTTCAAAGACAAAATGAGAAAAGCATCTTTTTAAATTTCAACACTTTCTCACACCTGAAAAAAATCGAAGTCACTAGTCCTTCAAATATGTCTATATACATACATATATGTTTATTCATGTTCCTACAAATATATGTTTTATCTGCAGTGTGGTAAAACTAATGACTAATCTAGTTGCACAGCAACATGGATTTGGGATATGATAAAAGACTATCCCAATCTTCTCCTTTTCTTCTCACGGTTTGCAGTAAACTACAGTGATATCCACTGTGGATAAAAAAAATGTACCCAACACTTTTCAGATATGCAGTGGAGTAAATAAGTCAGTGTGTAGTAAGTGGAAAACAATGCCAAAGAGCAGTGCAGAGCTCATGTTTCCCTCATCTCCTACTTCCCCTTCTGTTTAACACTGTCAGATCTGCACAGCCACTGGGTGCTGAACTGATCCTTGTAAATTCTCTCAAAGTTTGGAGCCTTGAATAAATATGTGGAACAGACTTTGGCATACAGTTATTTTTATTTGTTTGTTTATTTATTTATTGGTAATAATATAAAGAACCTTCTTTCAATCACCATGCAGAATCAGTGAAGCACAACCAACATTTCATTTATAATCAGTGGGAAAATGCATGACTAATGTGTATGAATAATGAAGAAAAAAGTCCTATATTCCTAATGATCTTATTATGACAAAAAGAAAATATATTAACTCAACCAAGGAAAATGTGAGAGGGGGAAAGCTGCACTACAGTGATGTGGGTGTCTCTGTTACATTGCAGTTGTATAAATTCTACTCAGTCACACACTATTTTAAGAATCTGCCACATTAACAGTATCATCTTTTCTCTTCGGTTTTTAGAAGTTTCGTAAATGTTTTTACTTCTGATTATTTCCTTTTTACTCTGAAGTTTTATTGTGAATTTCACAGGGGATCCTAAGTCAGGAATAATAATTATTTTACATATATTTTTTTATTATTATTTTACATATATTTTACATATGTTTACTAAGACATCATATTTGATTCTTTAAGACCATCAGTCCAAAACCCTTCCATGCTGCAGCTCGCATGAATATTTTGTTACTGCTTGTTGCAATGAGTGCTTTAATACCTCGTTCACAAAACTACATGCCAGTGGTTTCTTCCCCTGCTCAAAGAGTGAACACATAGTCTCTCATCTTGTTTCACCATTTCTGAGTCAAAATCTTGAGGAAGTTTATTCACAGTTAACTTTGTCAAATCACTTCCAACAAGACTGGGCACAACTTCCTACTCATTAGTACACATGCAACCAATCATTAATTTTACCATTTTACTTGGAGTAAATGTATATTTATTTCAAAAAAAATCATGAATTTCAAGGATTCATATTACAGAAAGAGTACAGTCAGTTCCAAAATAGGATCATAACTTAAGAATTTTCATGCTTAATGGCCTACTCAGATGTGCATGTTGTGCTTCCTTCCATTCATATGTGTTGTCAGAATAAAAGACATTGCCCTCATATCAGTGTAGTTTTTTTCACATTCCTTCAGAGGAATTTCTGTCTGGTGTTTTTTCTTTTTTCATATCTGTCAAGTAGCATATTCTGAAGTGTCACCACACAATTAATAAGAGCTTTGTAACATGAACTCACAGACGTCATTTGAAAACATCTACTCCCAGATTAGACAGATATTGACTGAATCACATTCGTTCAAAATGGAGAAAATTTTTTAAATCCCTTACAAGTAAAATCAAGCAACCTTCTCAATTCTGTCTATAAATCAACCAATCTCCCAATATTCAGGAGGAAACTATGGACTGCTGGACAAATAAACCCTTGAGTCTTCACAGGCAGAGGCTGACTACCTTCCCACCAAAAGATTTTGAAGTGAGGTCTTCACAGAGTTGTATTTCTAGTGGAGCCTCTATCCTGGAAGCTCTACAATGAAGAGGCTCTTGCAGTTTACACTTAACTTTTTGTCTTGTCCTCCCAGTTGCTGCTACTGACACAGACTGGAGAAAAAAATTTTGTCTATAATAATTTCATGATAAATGCTTTTTAGGAGACACAGGTTTTATCAAAATTTACACCATATTTTTTATTCTTTTTTTAACTATTTTCTCTGTTCCATCAGAATTCCACCTCTTTTCTTCCTATTTTTCTCTCCCCAAGCATTCCTACGAGGCACACATTTAATGTAAAGAATAGTGGAACACTAATATACTTGTGAGGATGAAGCAAAACAGGATAATTTTCTTCTAAGTATGTATTTTCTGTTAACAGTTTGAGAAGTAAACATAAATTCATCAGCTCTTTATGGCACATAGAGCTAAAGGTTCTGTGCATCTGCAATGTCACTGATGAGCTAGGACCCATGAATGCCCTCTTTGTGCTAGTAATAAATCTGCTACATAAGGTGCTGCAAAGCTCAACTAAGACAAAATATTCTTTTAAGACCTGAAACTAGTCCATATTCCCCCTCCCCCAGCTTTAATCTGACAAAAAACCTCATAAGTTTTATGATATGTATCTGAGATCATTGAGTGATTACTGCCACCTAGTTAGTTCTCAATGCAATGAATTACATACAATTAGTATAAATGAAGGCCAAGCCCTCAGTTGATGTATCTGACAGGAGATAATAAAAAATGCTTAGAACATCTAGTCACTTTTCCCACAGGAAAAAAAATTGTTTCTGACATACTTTTTTGTTGTTGTTGTTTTGTTTTTTGTGGTTTTGTTTTGGTTTGGTTTTTTTGTGGGGTTTTTTTTTGTTGTTGTTTTTTGGGGTTTTTTTGTGTGTGTGTGTGTGTTTGTTTTGGTTTGTTTTTTCTGTTTTGTTGTGGTTTTTTGTTTTTGGGGGTTTTTTTGTTTATCTGATCTGCTTTTACAGACCCCAGAAGACATATTGACAGGGATGGTTTTCCCCAAAATCAACACATGCTCGTGCCTAGGGTACATTCACATGTGTGCTGAGCTTTCCCTCTGTAATACAGCACTTTCCAAAGCATTTTGCCTCCTTGTTATATATACAGTCTCTGAAATCATGAGGAAAACAAAGGAAAAAGCCCTCTGTTAAATGCTGAGGATACAGACAGGTTGTACCTGTGGCCCACATGTGAAAGGAAATCATAAGGGGTAAGACAAGGATATCTCAAGGATAAGAGTGTTGATGCTCTGTGACTTTATCCTCTTGATTAGAGCAGAAGCAAAACTGTCCTTAATGTCACATCCCACCACTCATAACTCATTTTTAATACTTGTCTACCCCAATTCTTAACAATTCCAGTGAACACCTCCTTCTGAGAAGCTACAGCAGCAAGAGGGGAGAGCAAGCCTGTGGTGCCTCTCTCAACTTTGTGATGTCTCCAATGACAGTAAACTGAAATTCCATGAATAGAGATCAGTCCATGAACTCTTCTCTCTGTCTCAGCAGTATAGCCCAAGACATCTGAAAGGGACCAAGGGTTATTTGGCCAAGGCCCTAAACTTCTAGAGATTATTTTGAACACAGAGCATAACTGGGGAGGAACAAGCTCTTTCCCACTAGAATTCAGCTTGTTTGGAACAGCTGCTCTGTTATCCCATTTAAAATAAATAAATTATGCAGACTATCTGCCTTGCCCTCAGATCTTTTAGTCATGCCAAAAACTGCTTGTGTGCAACCAGCCCTACTTTGTCAGTCCTAGAAAGGAGAGAAAGCTCCCAGAAGAACTGATGAGAACTCTGTATGCTAATTGCCTTTCTGACTGGAAAAGAATGCAGCAAAAAATGATTATAAAGGAGAACAATGAAAAATTACTTGCTTTGTCTAAATGCTTCCAGTTGTTGATAAATGCTCACTGTTTACACACCAATTTTTTTTTTAGCCTGCAGCTGCAGAGCCAGTGTTCCTCGTTCCTTGCCATGACTGTTGATCTGACTGTCTGCCAGATAATCACCAATTCCTGCTCTGCTCTTTGCTTCAGTTATATTTTTAAGAGCATTCTTTCTCCTTTTCTTGAACCTGATGATCTCACACCGGAAATTCAGCTTTTTTTTTTTTTTTTTTTCCCAAAGAAGAGGGTCTTTTGTGATGGCAACAGAGCACTCTTACAATCAGCTGGGAGTTTTCCTTACTTAGGCAAGAAAAAAAAATAAGGTCAAGAATTGACAGAGTTCCAGCAGTGCTTAAAATCCAGCAGCACAAAAAAGCTATTTAAGGAGCAACAAAAAACTAAAGACACATTTACTCTGAGGTAATGGTGACATAATTTTTTGGAGAATAATTCCCAGTTATTTTAACCTATTTTTTCTTGCTGTATTCAGGACGAAAATGTGAATAGGATATAGATGTAAATTTTACATGGAGACAGTGTGTCTCACAAATCACTGTAGAAACGTCCAGCACAAAAATGTCTCTTTACCTTGACAATAAAGGCCAGTTTGATAGTTTATTTTCTCTATTCCTACAATGAGCCCATTGAAAAACCTTCATCATTTTTATTCTGTTTCAATGCCTTACAGTTTTCTTTCCCTTGTAAAGGAAATAAAGTTACTGAAGGCAGTTTGGAGACTCTGAATGAGATCTTGTTTTGAAGTTTCATAATGATTTCATGAATTTATTTTGTACTGCAAATTACAGTCTCTTGATTGCTAACATGAGACCTTCAGGTTTTTATTAGGATGTCTGTGGCCAAAAGACTGGCCAAATTTACTTTAGCCTTGATTCAGGTTTCAGCAGTACCCTTACTTTGTAAGTAAAAGATCCCTTTGTGATCAGAATATCTTTACCTTTCTAGTCTAATTCTGTAGTCCCATTTTTCGTTTCCCAGTTGACTGCTCCATGTCCTCCTGCACAAATATTCTTGGAGAGGAGCTAGTGCATACAATATTATGGGAAAGCAAACCTGGTTTTCACCACCATTTTGCCCCTTAGAAAGGCTTTTCAATGCAGTTCCTAGAAACCAAGTGTTGCAAGAAGCAGTGGAAATGGTCCAGTTTATTCAGTATGCCACTCCCTGTGCTATTGTATGCCTGAAAGAGCATGAGACCCATTTCCCAGATGCCACAGAGAAAAAGTAAACCAAGGCTTCCAAACTGCTGTACCAGAATTTCTGAATTACCATTCAGACCCATTTGTTGTTAGAGTGGAAGGCAGAATATGGAAATAAAGCTCAAATTTACCCCAGGTATCTTTAATTTTTTGAAAAAATTTTGCATCATCTAATTCACCTATAGAGATGATGAAGACACAAGGTGGAGGACTGGGGCAGAGGGAGGGAGAGGGAGCTGGTGGAAGTGGAGAAAGAGATATAGATGGATAGAGACAGAGATAGATATAGACAGATATCTGTAGAGTTATAAATCTTCTACAGTCAGTGGAGCAGAGTTGTTCACATCTTGAGAACATTTCACTGTATTCAAACACCTGCTTTCAAATGAGATAAATTGTTCCCCGCTGAATCTTTAGGGGTCATAGTGTCAGTCAGAGTGATTCATTTTAGTTGTCTAATATAGGGATAGAGAAAGTTGGGTGACAGGTATCACAAGATCCTGGACGTGGACAGTTACAGAGCAAAGATACTGGGGTTAATTTGCTATTGTGCAAAAAAAGAAGCTTTTGAGAGCCCATCACCCATGCAAGCTTTGCAGTCCCTGCCAGGACCTGCTCTGCACGTGAGGACATAAGGACAGGAGCCTTAGGGAGTTGGGGCAGGAGCATCCCAACAGGTTTGCTGCTTTACAGAGGATAAACAAACACCAGCTGAACATGGCTTTAGATGGCATAGAGCTCTTACATCACTATTAAACAATTCCCATTGGAGAGCCTGGGCAGCTCAGTTCTTCAATGGTGAAACCATTTGAATTATAAAGACAAGTTTGTCAATAATGACATTCTCCTCCTGAGGTTTAGGATGAGCTGTTGATTACACATGTCAGATTCCACTACTTATTCCTGAATTTATTCTTTTGGGTCTTCCTGCCCTGTCCTCACCTTTGAAGGATATGGTGTACATGAACAGAAATGTCTCTCTTCCATTCTTCTTCTTTCCTTCTTTTCACATGAAAATTAATGAAGCCTTGAATAGAGAAACATCTGCATTACCCTTCAAAATATAAAAAAAGTCCAAGATTTTCAGTGAATGTAGTACTTCATGACAATTGTCATAATTAGTAGCATCTCTGCCTCTTTTAAAGGAACACAATGACTGCAGACATTCTCAGTTACAGCAGACTCTAATTTGAATTGCAACAATTGCAAGTGTCCACTGGGTAGATCATCTCGTCCTTTTTGCTAATACATTATTGTTTCCTCTGATATTTTCCTCAGGGTTTCATCCAGTCTAATTTTGCCACTCTTTTGGACAGACTATTTCATTACCAAATAGTACTATTGTTAGTAAATGCAACATTTACTCAGTCCTCATTTCCCTGTGTTCTGTGGAATCCCATTTCTTTTCAAAAGCAGTTATATTTCTCAATGCCACCTTCATTAAATGTTCCTTCGTCCTCAGGAAACCATCAGCATTTTGCATGTTTTTTAGAACTTGAGACAAATACTTGTCAGTTTGGCAAATTTGGGCTGGAACTGTCATGCAATGTTCTTGTAAAGGTTCAGGTTTGAATACCATCCCCTCATTATGTCAAATATCATCCCTCATTATTTCAGCACATTTGGTCATGTGACGTTCAAGAAAGAATGAAAATAAAAGAATTGAAGAAAATATTTGATCCATAATTTGGAAAAATGTCACATTTATTTTTAAATTAATAAGCAGAAAACAGATGATAGTTCTTGGTTACTTAATGTTCATGATATAATTAGGACATTGGCTCTAAAAAATAACATTATTTAGTTCTCTCTTTTTTTATTTTTCAATAATCATGAATTAATTAGACTTTAGTGTTTTGTATAATCCAGGAGCTGTATTTGAATCACCCTGGATATTTGCTTGAAAAACCAAAGCCACATTGGTCTCCCAGTGCATGAATAAGATGAAACCAAAGTCTTCCATGAGAACAATAATCATCATCTTTTTACGATTCACATTTGCAAAATGAAACAAAGTAAATTGTGAGAATGCAAAAATAAAGCAAGACCTATTTTACACAGGTTTTTTGTTGGTTTTTTTTTCCTAGAGAAACAATCTTGATGTGATTTGTGCTCTTTGTGCAAATATCTGTCCAGTTGTCTGCAGTGACTTTTGAAACCACTGGACAACTGACAATTTTAGTCCAGCTTGACAGCGGGATAAAGGTAATAAAGTCAAACTTGAAAAAAATTGTGGAAATTAACTAAGTATGGGAAATAAAGGCCAATTTCTGTCTTACTGAGGAAAGATAAAATAAGCTTGCTTATCACACATTTTGTTTGCCACCAACCAGCTGTTTAATCAGCTAATGCACAGCTTTAGATGAGCCTGGAGAGAAGAGGAGCTAAGAGAGGATAATATAGGAACATAATAGGATTTTGAGTAGTTCAATACTACTACAGAACCTTAAAGCATACAGATCAATAAGAAACCACAGTTCTTTAGGTTGACTTCTTACAGAAAAATATATTTCTCCCTAAATCAGCAAGGAAGAATCACTTAATCTTTTTTTACTTCTGCTTCTTTTATCTTTCATTTGCTAATGCATTCCACTAATAAAGCAGTGAGTGGTGGACATCTGAGTCCAGAAAGCTACCTAATAAATACCTACAACCTCTACAAATGTGATCTTTGATCCAGCTGGCTGATAATTGCCCTTAGCACAGTTTTATTTTTTATTTGCAATGCTTCAAATAATACAGAATCAAGGTTTGAACATTAAACATTCTTTTTCACATTTAGAATAAATAACAATTAGGCAAAAATTCATGCATGATTTGCTAATGTTAATCCTACAGATGCTAATTTAATTTGCATTCTACTAGCTCATTTTAATCATTTTATGCTATTCATATGATGGACAATATGAAAAGAAGTCTTTAGGAAAGAAGACTGGCTATCTTATTCCTGGCTTGTGACACTGATTTATTTTGTAATCATGAACAACTTGTTTTACCTTTGTTTCTCATTCTAGTCTTCATCAATCATGTTTGTTTATGAAAGCTGCTAAAAAGAGAAATGTTCCACTAAAAATTTGGATCCAATATAATTGAAATAATAAGGCTTTTGCTTCTGTTATAATGCTGTTTATCTTTGTTGCTTTTATTACAAAAATAATGTAACTACTCTAAAGAACCTCCTACAGCTCTGTTTTGCTACCGTGGCAAGGTATATACAGGTAATCCCCTTCTGATGAAAAATTAACATTGACTTCTACCTTTACTGTCTTCCATACTACACAAACAAAGTGATGAAGTTTGGTGTCTTTTTATATACATGAAAACCCTTTAATTTTAGATTTTTTTATAGCAGGGGAAACTTGCTCTTCTTGACAAAACCATCCAAGATTGAATATCCATGATTAGACTCATATAGGATCTAAGTAACTCCAGAAATCATACAAACTATTGAATCATGTAAGTTCTGATTTTTAGCTGATTATAATTTGCAAAACAATTCATTGTAAAAATTCATTAAAACTCAGTTGTCCTAATCACGGTCTTGAATCCCCTTGAATCCCTTGTCATTTAATTATAACTTTTTTTACATATTTGGCCCAATCAATAATTTTATTAAAGATATAATTATGCCCAGTAGCTGAAAATGTCAATGCTAAGACATTTAAAAACAAGTGTCCCTTTAAAACAAAACAGTTCATAATTTTGGATTAATATCACTGTTGCACAAAGCATCATGAACTGGTTAGTAAATGATCTTCAACTAAGGTTTTTGTTTGTTTGTTTGCTTGCTTCTTTTATTATGTGGGTTTCAAGGATCCGAACTAAATTTAAGTAAAATGTTGCTGACATGAGTTAGACATTTTGCAGGATTTTCAAAGACCTTTGAGATACGATCCACAAAGGAACATTATGCACCCTGCTAGCACTTAGAGCATAACCCCAGATCTTAAATCCACAGATCACTGGTCAGGTGCTGTTAGACTTGGAAGACATTTAATTTTTACAGCTGTTTAAATGCCAGGTGGTGTCTCATTCCCATTCCGCCTGGGCCCCTGACACAGGCCAAATGCTACCAAACTTTTTCCCGTCCGCACAAAAAAGTGAGAAAAGAGAACCAGCTTCTTTCCAAACTGAGCTGCCAGTGGACTGGCAGTGACATGACAAGAGTTCAGACAGCCTTAACCTCTGTTACATCATGGCCACGCATGGAGTTTAGACACTGAGGTGTTCTTGTTAATGTGACCACCCCAAAAGATGCACATTTTGAAAATCACTTCTCTTTACAGTAAGTAGACAGACAAAATGCCCTTGAAAGTCCTGTCCTGTGAGTTCACTCTCTCTCTCCCTCCTCTCCCTCTTGTTCTCCCAGATAGGATATACTGCTTTTCTGGTTTTTTCCCCTTGTTGCAGCCATTTGTCAATTTTCTTTCCCCTATTTTAGAGGCCTTTCTAAATCTTCTAATTAATCCAGTTAGCTAAGGAGCCAAAAAATATCCAGATAGCCATTACCATCAGAGATGAAGTGAAGTACCCACTTAGAGGTATTATTCTAGGCTTCTCTATCAAAAATGAAGGTGTTCAGTCCTTGATCTAAAATGCCATGACACCATTGACTTCAATGAAGTTACATATCTTTGCACCAGCTGAAGACATACTTCAAATTTCAATGGCTCATTACAAGGACTCATGACTCAAAGGTATATTTTAGAGTTTAAGTCAAACATTTTTTTAAGGCAGCTGATCAATTATTTGCAACAATGGAATTAATTGCTCTCATTCTTTTTACTTGTGTAAGTACCAAACAATTTGTACTATTGATCCAAGAAGTGTTACGGTGATTTCTTCAGTGATTTGTTAGATTATGTGCTCCAGTGGCTGTCTATTCTAGTGATTATTGTTAGCATAGCCTTTTTTCCCAATGTTTATTTCATAGTGCAATGATTACAGTTATTATCACTCCTACAATTATTGTTGTGAGCGTCAAATTTCTTAACAGGTTCTATAAACACAATTTATAATTTTTTTTTGAGTGAGCGACATAAAATCACTTTTTATAATTCAAACTATTCTTATGTTTTATTAGTTGTAGTCTTATCAGTTTCTATAATAAAAAGACATATAAAAGGATCCTGCACACTCATGAGTTATGAGGATATCTATGATGCTGAAAAAATCCCATTGCTGGCATCACCTGTCAGACCCATCCTCAGGGGCTTTCTCATGATGCAGGGAAAAATGGGTGCAGTTACAACCTTCTCACTGCTGGTTTTCTCATCTGATAGAGGACTGGAATTTGAAAAATATAATTTTATCCTAAATGAAAGATATTAATTAGTGATTACAGTAGTATCCTTATAGGTGAGGGCAAGGGTTAAGAGTAGGTTACTTACTGTACCATGATACTGACCAGGAAACAGATTCTTTCATTAGTAAGAAAAGGAAAATTTATTTTTTGTATGCATTTTAAGGACTGTGGTCCTAGTAGCAAAAGCACCACAAAGATTTTTAATGCTTTTTCTGTGTCTGTTCATCTTCCCTCAAGCCATGAGAATTCTGATACATCTGTAGTATGTTTTCATGGCTGGTTTTATTCTGAGCTTCCAGGTCTGTGGGAAGTTTAATAAACTGCTTTGTGTATGTTTATATTTTGAAATGTGCCTAACTCACAATGACATCCATGTAATTTAGGAATGTAATAACTTCTTTGCTGCATCGATTTTGAAGGTCAAAGAGCCACTGGTGCCAGTTGGAGCTATTCTGGTTCAGTTTGAGTTTTCGGGTTGTGTTCAGATCAGGTTTTATTTTATCTGATCCAATTCACCTACTAGCCCTGCTGCAGATACAATTTCAGGAAGACAGGACTGTGTCTTTACAGATCACAGATGGCCAGAAGAAAATCAGAGAACCAGGGAATGGAAAGTACAGGAAAGAATAGACTCTTCTTGCTGACACAATTAAATAGAAGACAGTTATTGAACCATTTAATGTGTCTCACCTCTCTGCATGAAAAAGCCATAAATAATGTAAGGAGAGGGACTACTTTTATTTACAGCTCCTGCACAATGGTAGGTGTTGAAAATGACATACACAAGTCCCCATCTGTGAATAAAGGTTTTAGTTAGATATTAAGTTCATGAACAAAGAGCAAAGAAAAATTAAATAGTGAAAGAAAAAAATCATAGTAAACAAAATCTGGTTTCTATGAGTTTATTCAAAAACATGAGGCAATACTCTTTTAGTATTTTTCAACTAAATAGAAACAACAGAATTTTGTATTAATGCATTGGAGTTTAAAATCCAGTTCCCAATCTCTTTGATTCCTCTGAACAGTACTTTTTCCAAGCTGTACCAACATATGGTTAGTGTGAGCCATAACCGGGTGGCTGGTTCTGTGAAGTTTCTTCTATACAGGCATTTCTCATCAAAACTTTAGATTTGATGAGAACAAAGATTTGTTTTAGATCAAAACAAAGAATTTAACACAACTTCCTATGTTCACAGCCTCCTACTCCCTATAAGTACAGCCCTGGGGAGGGGCTGAGTCTCTAGGAATTGTAGCAGAAACCTTCCTTACAAATACCCCTATGACACTAGGTTTTTATGTCTTATAATCATGCATTATCCAAAGCACATCAAAATGGCATTTCCAACCTATTTACAGCTTAAAATGGGCACATTTGTCCATCAGCCCAATCACTATTCCATAAAATAAATCCTAGCAAAATATGTTGGTGCCTATCCACCACATCCTAGAAGAGTACTGAAGGCAGCATGCACAGATTTCTCTGCATGAAGTGTATGTCTCTTCAGTCATGGTGAGGGTCCTCTGATTCCCAGCAATCATATGCTTTTTATTCTGTTTATGGTCAAGACTTCCAGCTCCCAAACTCAAATCACTTCACAGACTTCTGTTGACACCTTTCTGATAGAGAAGGGAAAAAGAAATGAGGGTGAATATTTTTATTAGAATCTGCTATACACAGACAGAAAAACAGTATCTGTGAGGCCTGTGGTTGCTCTCTGAGATCTGGGTGCCTTTAGTATGAGAAGAGGATAATTATAAGCTGCTAACTGGCTGAGTGTTGTCAGATGATGTTTGTGATGAAAAGAAAGCTCAAATGACAGAGAAGTGATATGACTGTTAGTTCAGAAAATGGGGAATCTTCCAAAGATGCTGGCAAAGGGGCACCTGACCTTGCAGACACCTACTACATTCATCCTGTAAGTCTGCTTGCAGCAAGTATAGCAAGTCCATTACCACAAATTTGCTAATATTTGCAACATCTATTGACCTTCCCCAGCACTGTGAGAGTCCTTGGAATAGAATTTACCCAGGCTCTTTACAATCTCCTAATCTTTCAAGTCAATAAGAAAACTTATTGAGCAAATCTGTGTACACCTCTGAATTTGCCCCTAGCACCATGGAGTGGGTGATGCCAGGGTACAGCACACAGCAAAGAGTAAGCATGACACTAGAGCTTGAGGAGCTATCGACATCTGTAATACAGTGGGACTGTCCCTTCACTGTGATGTCATGTTTTAAAGCTTTCCAACTTTTTTTCCCCACTCTGTGAAGTGCTTCCACAAAACTGATGTATGATCTTGGGAAAACAGAAACTCAATCTGCACTGACTTACACCATCAAGACAATGAAATCATTGTAAAAACAGAGGACTGTTTTTTTAATACTAGCTCTGCTGGATGTTACTTGTAAAAATATTTTTCAGGGGATAGCAAATGGCTTCATCTGACAACAGCAATTTTTAAAAATCCCGAACTGTATTAAAAGACCTCATGTACCACAGTTTTCTTCCTCTCACTAAGATTCTACTTGTCTGTTTTATACTTACCTCCACACAATCAGTGGCTTCTGTGTTGAAAAGTATGTAAAGAACTTTTAAAGAAACACTGTCGGCATTTATGATATTTTCATAGCCATTTCAATACTTGAAACAACCTACCCAATATTTCAGCTAATTTATTCTAAGTATCCTTCTGAGTCTTAAAAAAATCAGAATCATAAAGAAGATACTTATTATTGAGATCCCCTTGCTCTCCAGATGACCAGCTCATCTACCACACTAACTTTCATCACTTGTTTTTCTCTTTCCAAGCTCAGTTCCTGTTCTTTTCTAGAATATCTCAAGGATAGATTTCTTATGACTGAAGGATGGAAAGACTGATGCCACTTTTCATGTACAGGGGGGAAAAAAAGCCAGGATCATGCAAAGGGCTACAGGTCTTTTAGCACCTATAAGATTTCTTATCAGAAGCTGTGTTAGAGATCAGACAAGCCTTGAAATGAAGCAGAAAGTCTTGAGATACAACATATTCTGTGTAGGGCCTAGAGATGGAAGAACACTGCCAAGAATCTCTACTCTGAAAAAAAGATATTTCTTTATCTTTGAGAACTGATTTGTGAACACTTTGAGATTACACTTGGGTTTTATGAACTGGCTGGCTCTTTCCTGATACACAGCCAACCAGTTTAGTGTATTCTTGTCTCTTATTTCCTGTCTGAGGAACCAGAGGGTCACAGTTATATATATGGGAGAAAGAGTTACATACATGTTAGATGTCTGGTTGATACAGTGGCTATAATTTATGGTCTAACAGTATGAAGGTGGTAAAATTAAGAAAATTAGTAGATGGTGCTGGAGTGTACTTAGACAAAGAGAGCTGAAGAGTTCATGGGCTTATTAGTGGGGTCTGTGCCTCTAGGGAGTCCTGGCAGGGGGATCTCGTTCAGAGAGAGTTTGCAGGTGAGAAAAAAAATCATCCTGAGACTAGAAGGACTTTTACCTTCCTCCAGTAGGCAAAACAATGCCTACTCTATCTGCAACCAACCAATGACCAGAGTACTGGAGCAAGGATTTCTAGGAAGCCAGAAGGGAGAGGCTGTTGTCTTAGTGTGCAAGGGAAAGACAATTCAATATGAAAACCATAGAAACTAAATCAGCCACCTTATAAATGAACAAAATCAGCTATCAGTAACAAGGGAAGACTACAAACTCAGGCTAGAGAACAGAGAAACCACAAAATTCCTTCAAGAATTGCTTGAGGAAATGTCTAAGTTTGATGAACTGGGGAGACAGAAAAATGTGTTGCTTTCCTTTGAAAACACAGAATTGTTGACACTTCAGTGTCAGGGACAGCAATTTCTTGCTGAGCTCTGTCTCTACTCCATCTGACCAGATGCAAAAAAGAAAGCAACAAATGCTTCTGCATTGAACAAGTCCCAAAGGACATTAAAGCCCAAACACTGGGACCGAGGGAAAGAGAAGAGTCCAACTGTCTGACCTTGCAGGCAATTTACCAAATCAGGAGCTATAAACAGGCTAATTCTGATATAATCCCATGCATAAGCATATCCTCTCAAGCAGCTGACACACATCCCTCACTGATGTTTTTGTTCATCTAAGACAATATTCACACACTACAATTTGATACCTCTTTGGGCAAGCAGCCAACATAAAGATACTCGTAGAGTCAGGGAAGATGAAGTAACAATATAATGTATGATTAAGGTCTATGCTGGTCAATTATGTAATTTGAAGTATATTTGCATGTACCTGTGTTTATTTGTAAAGTGAATTGCTTTTCTTTAACTCTATTATAGTATCTGTTAAGAGCAATGTACTTGATTACTGTTAACTGATAAGTGTGAGATTCATACATTCAAAGGCCAAAATAAACAACAGTAATGTTATAGCCTGACCTCTTCTATGATTGCAGAAATTGAATCAGAGAAAGTAAGAGCTGTTCTTGGTCCAGGTCAGACAATACTTTCTAGTTCTGTTACCAGCATGGCATCCCTGATCTTTTCCACTTGTTTTATCCCCATTTTGAGCTTTCTCATCTTTCTCATAAAATAACTTGGCACTTAATAACTTTATTTAAAATATTTTAATAACTTTATTAAAAATAAAATAAAAGGGAGCCAACAAGATTGTTAAGGGAGAGAGTGAAAAAGGGTAGTGTAAGGAGTGGGAATACTAAAGAAAAGAACACAGTGGGACTTCATTACCTCAGATAAACAACCTATGTTATTACTATCACCCTTCATCCCTGTGGTTCTTTAGCATAATGTAGGTGATTGCTACCAAGCCTGAAGAAGTATCAGTGATGATTTATTTTTTGCATTTAGATATTTGTAGCTAAATAAATTTAATTTGATTATTTTTAGAGCTAAGTCCCTTGTCTTGTAAGACTATCTGTCTTCAGTAAAATTGCTCTCACTAAAACCTTCCCTCAAAGTCTGTTTTCAAGCTAATATTAAGTTCATTTCACCCTTTAGCACAGAAAGAGACAGGAGAGATGTTCACTCCAATTCAAGAAATTGAAGAATGCTGAAATCTAACCTGCAAACAACCTTTCCACTTTCACAGCTAAATGTTACAACTACCCTTTATTTCTTGACAGACTGCATTCTTGGGTCCCAGGTGTAAATACTCTGGAAATCTGAGATACAAGGCTTTCAACTGTATGCTGAAAGCTGTAAATATCAGGCACAATTTCCTTTTATTTTAATGAGAGTGTTGTCATGGAAACTTTGCAGTGGACTCTCGGCTTCATACTCAAAACTCTTGAGGTTTCTGGCAGTTCCCTGATGGGTCCTGTCAACTGCTCATTCACAGGAAGTGATAATAAAAATTCACTTTCCTGTTCAGTGAACCTTGAATGAACTGAAGGAGAACAACCTCAAATCCACTTGCCTCCTCTCACTCCGAATTTCATATGCATGACTGATAGTATGCTACTTAACCCTTTCAATAACTTTGTAAACAGCTGAGATAAGTAACAGTTTAAACCCTCTCATGTTGCATGGTCTTGAAATTAGTTTTATTTTTTCATTAAACAGATATTAAACCTGACTTCTTAAACATTTATAAATGCTCACCTCTAAGTGAAGCTGGACATTAAAAAGGTAACAGGACAAAGACCCAACAATTTTAAGCAGAATACTTTTTTCTTTTCATGTTTATTTCCTGATTTAGAACATTTAAAAGTAATGGCAAAATGAGGATAATTTCCTATTTCTGATTTTTAATATATTTTATTCTGTAAATGTGTTACACGGGTATATCATATTAGTGAGCGAAAGATAATAAAAAGTCCTAAGCACCCTTTTCCAGTTCACAATGATGTATTTTTCAGCAGGGTTCCTGCATTCAGAAAGTTCTCCTGCTGTAAAATACCTTACCATTATGAAACTACCATTTGAGAACCATTTCTTCAAGACTTCTTTTGTTGCTGAGGGAAGATTCCTGAAATTTGTCCTGAGCATGATCACCAAAATGCCTGCAGTTAATCAGGCATTTATGCTCCTATGCTGTTGTCCATCCATTTGCTCATGGTTTTTGTATTTCCCAATTTCACAGACATTACATTCCAATGCATTGACCCAAATAGTGTATATTAAACTAACTTGTCCCTCCCATGGCTGACTCTAGATGCATCTGCAAGGCAAAGAACTGCTTGAAACAGGTGACACTGGGTGTTTATTAGCCTGCATTACTGAGTTTCAGGAACAACCTCAGTAGCATCTCTGGCATATGTCCAGCCTTGCTGGAAGGTGAGTGACACCAGCACACAGCACAGTAACTGCTGTGCCCTCACTGTTATCCATCACTTCTCCACTTGACTGCACAGTCAGTTTCTTAGGTTAAGAAACCATTAATCGTTTTACCCAAATGTTGGTTTCATTTAGAGGAACCTCAAAAACCTGCCAGCAAGCAAGCAAACAAAATCAGTTCTAGCTGCCTATCCACCAATACAATAAACAGGACAGAAAGCAGAATTGCTCACTCATTGCTCTAAATTCTAAATAATACTACTTAATCCTGCTGGGAAAATTTGTGTGATTAAATATTTAGAAACCACTGCTTCAACCATCTAGAAGGGATCAGATAACAAAAGGAGGAAGGAAAACGAAGAGCTATTAGTTGTCACTGACAACTCATAAGCAGTGCTTACAGGTCATGTTCATACAGACAGAACATTAAATGGGTCAGATTTAATGCTGGTTTCGTCTGTTCATTTACATAAGAAATAAGGATGACCACATCTGTAGATGCTTATATGAAGTACATGTAAAATGAAAAAAAAAAAAAAAATAGACATTATTTTAAGGAATTTCATTGTTAGAGAGATATACCAGATTTGCTACCTGAAACATTGCTGATCAAGAGGAAGAAATAGTAATGACACAAAAATATGAGTTACAGCAACCTGCTGTGGAGGTGCAGCAGAAACCTCAAGTCTCAGTGAAGCCCACTGCAGGACTGAATAACAACAGAACAAGATCTAGGTGAAGGGAAGCTTAGGTAAGACGCAAGATGATAAAAAATATCTGAAATTAAGAATTCACCAATAGATGTGTGCAATATTTCTACTAGAATTTTACATATCAAGATTGCCTGCGATTCGAAAAGGTGTTTGCTAGATAATCCATCGCTATTATTCTTGAAGGCAGATTCAGAGGAAATACTATGGGTTTGTGTGGGCAGCACTGACTACATGAATTGGTCTATTCTGACATTAAAGCCCAAGAAAGTGATTATCATTGTGTGAATGGCAAGATCTGCAAATCCCTTCTCCAATCCACAGCACCAAACACAGACAAAAGTTCATGCTCAATTGGCTGGTAAACTGTCGGATTAACATTCTCGGTTATCACTCTCTTTGAGCAAGTGTGACTTTGAAGCAGGTGCTTTAGTCTTTATTATTGTCTCAAAATATATTAATGCCTAATTGATTTCAGTTCAGGCACAGGGACACCCCACAGCACTGTTTCTCTAGATAGGTGGAGACCTTTCCGAGGTGAACAGCAAAAACTGACCCAATGTCTCTCTTTGTCTAGAAAGAGTATGATATTGCCCTACAAACATCTAACTAGAAAATGCACAAAACCAGAAAAATAAATTCATTCACATAATTCACATGATAAATATGCACACAGTTTAACATTTCCGCTTGGGATTTCCATACTGACCATTGGCAGAAATTCTTTTCACTTAGAAAAATTATTCAAACAATGATCAGCTGCACTGAATGAACAATTTCTTTCAGATACTCTCTTTCTAGAAATCTATCATTTTAGAGTTTATGTTTGCCATTTGACAGTGCAGCCCTTTCTTCATGTGAAACTACTTTGTGATGGAGGAAGAATTTGCATTTTGTCTTTACACATTGTGAGTATTCCCATTGACTTCAAATGGCCTTGAAATCAACAGAGCTGTCACATACATAAGTCATCACAGTGTCAGCCAGACCTTTAAAAGCAAGCACCACATCTAGCTGCTTCTGCAGAAGAATTTGGTGATTTACATATGGCACTTTTGAACTCACAGATGCCATACTCCCATCAGAGGTTGGAAGAGGGGTGGGGAGAGAAATTAAACTATCACATGTCTCCATAGGGCCTGCTAGGAAATTTAGTCTTTCTGTTTCTTCAAGTGAACAGCATTATAATGAAGTTATTAGTAAGCTTAAAGATGGTTCAAATTAGGCTTAGTCTTACAATAAAACAGCACAGAAAACATGGACCGTGACTTATTTGTGATCATACATCTCAGACACTTGTCCTTCAAACTGTTTATATGGTAGTTTCACAATCTCATCAGGCTTCTACTACATGCATGAGCATAAAACAATTGTTACGGCAACATGCTGAGACAGTACTTATAGTGCTTCACACAAACAAACAGGTTGACAAACAAAGGAAAGAAAATGGACCTTAAATTACCCCTACTGAAGAGGAAAAACAAAACCATACAATGAAGCGGAAAATTACGCCACTAAAATTTGCTCATGATACATATATCTCTTATTACTGAAGTAACTCTATTTTCTGCATAAATATAAGCAATATGCATAGTTTAAAATTATTTCAAACATCCAGTTTCATTTTCAATATTTACAGAGAGACTGAGAGAAGGATGAATTCATACAAGGTGAAACAAAGTTATTTCATTATGGAAAAGGGTATCATAACAGTAATACATAAAAATAAAGACAGAGAGGTAGAAGAATGGTGATAATAAATCATTCTCACATTAGTTAACATCTGAAGAATTATGTGATTAAGCCCGGCAAAATAAAGGAAAATATACATTTATGTTCATTTACACACAAGTGTTTTGAACAAATGAAAAGTAAAAAAATCCCAGCAATTAACAAGGTAATTAGAATATTATAAACTGGTGGCAAGAAAGTGGCTTTTTAGGTTAAACTACTTACTGGCTGAATTCCTTATCTCTTTGGTTAGGTAACAGAAGGGAATAAGAACCTTTTTTGCCACACATACACGTGTAATCTGATTACATGTAATTAGTATGGCATCAAAAAACTGTCTAATTGGAAAATGCAGTCTAAAATTCGGATGCTTTGAAATAGGGATAGATAATTTGGATATGATCCAATATCAATTCTGATCCTGGGGTTTTACATTTTGAGCTAGCAGTAATAGACAGAAACAGCAGAAATTATGCAGGTATATGTCCACTAGCCATACAAGTTAAATATCTTGGGGTAGTTTTTAGACAAACATGAATAACTTTAGTTAAACTAAGAATTTTTTTCTTTTTACAGCTATACAGAAATTTAGAAAGATTATATTAGATCTTGAGTTGTTTATGAGAGCATTTTAAGCCACATTTATTCAGTGCTGCCACATTCACTGGACTTAAAATTAACACTGCATGATGTTGTTTAGTGTGGAGGAATGCACTCAGTGCAGGAACTTCTGTGTCCAGCTGCATGAGAGCTGCAGGCTGAGCTTTGGGGGCAGGACCCTAAGCCTGAGCCCAGATTTTGTCACCCTTGCCCTGTAAGGGTATAAAAGCCCATGGGGGTGCCTTTGTTCAGGGCCCCTTCTCAAAGTCATCAAGCTCAAGCTGTTATTTTGTTATTTAGTTATTGCACCATGATTAAATTGTTGTTAAGTATCTGAACATCTGAGACACTGCTCTGGGAAGCCTGGGGTGGAGCCAGTAAGGAGACCTGGTCTGAGTGAGTATGGGGTGTGTAGGTGCAGCAGGGGCTCAATCCCATCCCACTGCCTTGAGGCGGTGCAAGGGTAACCACCAGAGGAGATGATCAGGCAGGGAAGTTTCCCTCACATTAGAAAAATAGGTCTCAGGATCCTTTATAGGACCTGAATGATTTAAACAACACGTGAATGGAAGGCTTCTGCTGCTATTTTTCTTTGTCAGAATTGAACACAAATCTCTATGTTTTGCATTCAGAGATGCCAGCTCATCTAACTAAAATAGTAATTTAAACACAAATTCCTCTCTCGGAAATTGAGGCAAATCTTGATCTGAAATGTTTGTATTTGGCATTTGGCATGCTGCTGGTTGATACCTAACTTTAACGAAAACTCACACTGCTTTAACATTGCCAGTTTTGTGTAATCAGGTTGGAAGAGCAAGAAGTTTCCTGTGTGCACCTCTGTCCCAGCTGCTTACGTGTGTGCCCCACCACACCTCCAGGCACCGCTGAGCTGACACAATTCCTTACAGTGCTGCGCTGTCACCAAGACCACTGAACTCATCTGGCTTGAAAGTAAAAGGGCTTTCCCTCGGGAGGGGGTTGGCCTGCATTGGTTCACTGTTTCAGCCAAGAGCCCAACTCATGAAAGCTTATTTTAGCAGAGCAGAGATGAAGAGGTTTGAAATTCTTTAAACTGCTGTCATCATGGAAGCTGGCGTACTGTGAGACTACAATGTGAGGGGAGCAGCATACTGTACTTTCCCATATGAAACTCTTATCATACCACATTAAATATTCTGTATCTCCAACAAAACTAGATCCTTGGCCATTGTAGCTAAAGGGAACCAGATTTTCACTGCCCATAGTAAACATTTGGTAAAAATCTGCAAAACAACAAAAGAAACCCCTAATTTAAAAAGATTAGGTGAAATACATTGAAGATCCTTTCTTACAAGGAAAATAAACTGTTTAATATAAATTTTAATGTTTTTCCAGGATTTCTTTTAAAAATTCCTATTTCAAATCATTGGCATATGACTGAAAATTGAAATATGTCAATTATCCTATATTTCTTTATACTGGTGGGGATCAAAAAGTGTACCAAGCATTCATGAAAGTAAACATGAATCTAATCCTAATTTAGGGTACTTAATTCTAATTTAAGATATTTATTATATTGTAAAAGACTAGTGGAAAAATCCAACCTGGAAATCAAAAGTCAGGAAAGATAAGGATTTACTGAAGGCCAGTCAGAACGCTTATTTTTCAAAAGTATGTCTTGTCAAACCAGCATGATTTCTCAGCTGTTCATTGCACAGCAAAGTGCCTGACAAAGGTAATTTCCATTTAGTTTTTTATTTCCGTCTCCCTCTGAATTGCATAACATAATCTGTCAGGAGCATTGGAGTTTAACTTTGTACTGCACACTTTTTCTTTAAAAAAAAGCTCTATACAAAATAAACAAGATGTAGGTTGAACAGATTATGAATTGGCTATAGGTATATCTCAGTGTGGGAACTCCGTTTAATGGTGATAGTCCTCTGTGTTATTCAGCACCTCTGTCATTGATCAAGAATTAAACACAGTATTGATTCTAGTGTATTGTGCTAAGTCACTCAGAGAGAATGGATAATTAGTGGACCAAGACAATCACATAAAGCATTCCTGTATTGCTTAGAAAATTCACAGTTTACACATCACTAAATGCAAAGTAAAAAACTTAGAAAGGTGCGAGTACTTACAGAATGATGGACTATATCCTGGAAAGCTGAGATTCAGATGGGAAGTGCTGGATGAGCAATTTGACATTCATTTTCTGTGGCTTGCATAACAGTCTTCTGCAATGGCAAAAAAGTGTGCTTGTAACACTGCAGAGCCAGTTAAGTCTAGCATTTTCTAGCTAGCTATTTTTTAAAATGACATTATTAAATCATTCAGAAAACAAGCCATAAACATATTTAAAGGTGGGGGAAATGTCCTTCTGAGAGTCTATAATAAGCCCTTCTGTTTACTTTATTAAAATGCAGACAGAAATGGAATTTGAATGTATTGTATAAAACCTTCTTGTGGAGAAATCCTCTGAAGAGTGTGCAATCCAGTGGCAAAAAAAAAAAAAAGAAACCAGACAAATTCAAATGAGAAATAATCAAGGAATAAGTAAATTAAGAAAACCATCAAGAGAAAAAGGTTTGTTCCATAACTGTTGATATATCTGGATGGAAAGTCCAACTAAAAAAAAAAAAAAAAACAAGTTATAGATCAGCATCATCCCTGATTCAGCCCAGACCATGGCCTACTGTGTGAAATCTCTCCATCTGACAGATCAAGGTAAAATGTATGATCTAGTGTTTCCTTTTTGCTTTAAACTGCTAAAATGCCTGCTCCTAGCACCTGGGGGCTTTTACATGCCATCACCCAACCACAAAAAATCTATTGTCCTGTGTTAACTGAACTGCAATTTTAAACATTGTTTTCAGTGTTATTCTTAACAAAGTACAGGTCTTAGATCAACTTTCAGTAAAAAGAAACATCTGCAAGCCCTTACATTGGCGATCAGAGGTTGTTGGTAGACAAAAAAAAGGTCCATTATCAGGCTTATATTTTCACTATATTCTCTGATTTAGGAGACCTCTGCATATTATTCTTAAAAGGAATGACCTTATAATCTCCTTTTTTTCATTAATAAAACTCTAGAGCTTCAAATATTGGCATATGGTTTTGCCATGTAGTTTTCTGGAACAGACCCTTATTGCCTTAGTGCGTGGGGAACTGGCACACATATATATTTATCTCTGTTTTGTCATGCCCCTCCCAATACTTATTTCCCTAATGTTTAAGATTCTTCTAAAAAGACAGTACTTCTAGAAATCAATGTGTGTGTCAAATTTAACAATTTAAGTATGGCACACTTTATATAGTACAAATACACAAATGTGTGGTTTAAAACAACTATATTGTAAAGCCAAGGCCTTTAACACTTGTGCTCAAAAAACCAACTAGCATTAAAATACTGGTCAAATAGAGCTCAAATTAGCCTCAGAAAGATTTTGGAATGCACAGTGACTCAAGGCCTGAAGTCTTGCCACATCTGGATTTGAGGTTGTGGCTCTAGTCCTGGAATCCACCCCGCAGAGACTGTACAACACACACCATGAAGGCTGGGGTGGGACACGAGCTGGGAACAGGACCATCACAGCTAGCACAAAGAGCAGAGGGTCAAGTTGGTCAGAAAAATTATTAAAGAGTACAAACAATGAAATTTTGCCTTTTCCCTGGAGTTTTGCTCACATACGGGACTGGGCTGTCTGTCTGATAGCCTTTTTGAACATTAATTTCCCAGCCCTTCCTCAGGTAGAGATGACCAGCTCCCATCTCACCCTGTGTGTCCAAGGAGGAGCTGGGGGAAGTGGCTCTGCTTGCCTCTTGAACTGAAAGGTTCAATGCCACCCACCACTGATATCACTGCAGGAAGAAATGCAAGATTTCAGATAGGATTCAGAAGCACAAAAGGAGATGACTGGCACCTCCTAATGCAGAAAGATTCCACCAGATGGGAAAAGACCTTGATCAAGAAGGATGAACTAGAAGAACATATGTCTAGAAATATGAATCTTGGCATAAAGTACAAGATATTTTGGACAGGCACTACAGTAAACTCTTACTTGATGTTTCTCAGACTTCAAAGCCCTTATGGTATTAAATTTGAGACCTCATATCTTGCATTTATTTATTGTTATTATAGCTGTGTCCAAACTAGCCACATTCTCTTTTTTTAGGTGTAATAATTAGTTTCTGGGGTAGTTTAAGCTTGAGCTCTTTCCAAAATCTAGTTACACCTCTCCACATTGTTCCAGTAAGGATTCAGACTGGGTAATGTGCACTGACAGACAAGATTTCTGACATTCTTGTCTCCTTCATACTGTCAAAAAGGCAAATAAGATACAGGAGAAGGGCCAGGGCATGCCAAGGTCCATTCACACATCAAATAAGTATATCACAGAGCATCTGTGATGTCCCTAAAGCCTTCCCTTCTTCTTTTTTTCTCTGAGATAGTGATGAGGAAAACAGATTTTGAAAATACCTGGAAGCGTGAATTCACACAATGGATAAATGCTTTTATAACGCTTTAAGCAAAGCAGATTGACAGCTTACTGAAAAAGAAGCACTTCTAAACACAATGCTTCATTAACCAGCTAAAATGAAAACTTCTTACTGCAAATAAAGTGGCATCTTCTTGAGAATTATATTCTAGGAAAATGCTGCAGCTGACATTGTGAAAAGTGACAAAATATTTTGCCTGACAAAATCTTGATAACATTTCATTTTATGTTTCAGAGATTTATACTCGTGGATTCATATTTTCAAGGCCAGAAGGCCCCATTAGATGCCTTACATGACACACATCTTTGAATTACAACTCCTTATTCTTGTACAGTTTTCCACAATTTCTGTTCTACCTAACACTTATCTTTCAAAGAGGTGTCAAGTCTTGAGCTGAAGAACGAGGGATGTTATTTCATTTCTTTTATGTTTTCCAATTTGATTTGAAATACTTGCAACCAACTTCTTACCCTGAAACTTCAGTAATTTTTATGGATATTTGAAATATTTGAAATAATTGAAAACAAACTGCACAGATTAAATACTTACTGAAAGAGTAACTAATTTTTAAAATCTGAAGGGTTAGTGACTATGAAAATGTTAGATGAAAATAGAAAAATTTCAATTTTGCAAAGCAGAAACTGAGTAAATATATATGGACAGATACTTGAATTAAAACATGCACATGAATTAAAAATTTGCACATGTAGTCAGACTTGGGAAGTTGGCTTCACTTTGTTGTAGACGTTTTTAAATGAATACTGATAACTGATGAACTGGTTTGTCAGAAAGACCCACCCCTATGGGTGTGCAAAATTACACAGTGCTTCAGATTCCCAGTTGCAGGTACACACCAAAATCTAACATATGCCTTCCTTGGCAATACCTTAAATTAGTCTAAGGTGACACAACAAACTCAATCTCTTAGCTGCATAAAGAACTTGACAGCTGCAAATGCAGACACTGAGTTTGTGTCCTTCAAACTTTCAACTTTACATGGGAAATCAGTCAAATAGATGCTTGGTTTTTGCCAAATAGACATAAAACTTTATGTACATAAAACCAGGGTGCAACTGAATATTAACCAAACTAAACTTGTGAACTGAATATGGATCCTGCTGAAAACTATAATGGAAATTCTACAGGCCAGCAGTTAGAGTAGATGCAGCTAAAGATTTTTTCAGCAGCTAAAATATGCAAGCATGATTTAGAGATGCTCTTTAATTTTATCTCTAACATCAATCTCATACTCAAATGCTTAATAGATGTGATAACGTAACTCATATTTCTTTGTCTGTAGGTTAGCTTTAATGCAATAAAGGAATGCTAATAATTTCAGAAATGCTTTGGATAACTTCCTTACTGGTCTTAATTGGTGGCTTTCAATGGGACAATAAAGTAAAGGTTTACAACAGCTGCTTTCATATTACTTAAATACTTCATGGAATTTATCTGGGATATGTAATGCAAGGAATTTCTGTACTGCCCTTCTAGTATTCAGTGGAATGAACAAACAGAAAAATATTTACCAAGAAAAATGCATAGTCACAGGCTACCAATATATTTTCACTAGTCTCTGCCTGATAGTAGATTTTTATCTTCTGCATGACAGATGAAATTAGACTCTGAAAAGAACTATTAAATACTTTCTTCCATATGTTAATATATCAGCAGAATCAAATATAGCTTTGTTTTCTCTGTCTTTAGTATTAGTTTTCCATTCATTTAGGTTTTTTCCACATTAAGGATGTTCTGAAGTTTCATAAAAAAGCTATTTTCCAGAAAGTTTTTTTGTATTTGTGCCCTTATATTATCCAGTAATATCAAAAGAAGGAGGGAGCATGGTAAGAATTTAAAATAAATGTATCAGGACTTGGTAAACAAGTTCTTTCTCGCACCCAATACTGGGAACTTTCTTTTAAAACTATTTAGAAGAAGTAAATTAATAATACATACAGGAATAAAGGTAAGAATAATTATATTTCCTGAGCACAAAACAATGGATTAACTACTTAGTAAAGTATCTAGTAATCCTTTAACCACACTTTCTAAGCAATATAAAACATGCAAACATGCATTTACAGAGTAATATGCTTGATCCAGTTTATACCTTAATGAGTTTGCAGTGTTTGAGGTATACACCAGATTTATCTAAAAGAACAGGAACACCCAGAAAAAAGAGCAATTCTAGCAAAATAGATTGTGCTGGAAATGTATTCAGTGTCTCTGCAAATGCGCAAAGAAATAATGAGCCTCACAGATATCACAGATATGATTTCAAATTTTTGTCTACCAAAGAAAAAGTTTTACCAGATTCTTATTTACAATCACGAGAGGCACACAGGGGAAAAAAAAAAAAAAAGTAATCTCAAAAACTTCAGCCTGACATCATACCACCACAATTCAATTGAAAATTGCTTATGCTTTCTTCCTCACTTTTGAATTCTTTTGAATTACAAGCAATAACATGACATTGGTAAAAATTGCAATTGCAGTTTCTTTAGTAGGGAAACAAGGTTTAGGAAATTCAGCTTTCATAGTTTATATTTATAAGCCTACATATTGTGTGGGAATGCCTTAGCAAACATCTGTCAAGGATAATAGATTGTTTTGTCCAATAGATTGTCCAGTCTACAGAACAAGCAAAGTCTGCAATTCTTTATACCTAACATTTTCACAATGGTCTCAAATTACGTATTATGTTTTGAACATGGAAAATAAAATCATATGGAAAGGATTTGTATTTAACAATGTAAGATACTTTTATCACATTTTCATTGTTTTACACACTGCTTGTTTTCATTAGAAAATAAAAAAGGAAGTCACAAAACCTACATTAGGCTAAATTTCTCAGATTATTCAGACATAGCAATATATGCAAGTGCAATTATTGCAGCTACATGAACAAATCAGGTAACTGCATACACAGTGAATTGTGCATACTTGCAGATATAATTATGCTGTCTCTATATCTGTTAAGGTTATTGCCTACATGTAGAAACTAGGCGTGCAATAGCATTTGCGTTTTAAAAAGGCATACGTATGGCTAAATACTCATAAAATCAAGCTCAAAATCCTTAACCTCTATAATTCATAAGGAATATTATTGACTTAATCAAAATATGAAGAATTAGAATAATGGAAAGCACATGAAAGTTCCCTTTACTAAATTTGTAGATCTTTATAGGTCTTAAGAACCTTCCTTAATAATCTTTACCTGTGTGAAAATAATCTTTATCTTTGTGAATCAGACAAAATATTTTTCTATTACGTCCAGACAAATATAATTTTTCATGCAACATTAGAGAGGGAGTTATGGTCACAAATTGCCATGGAGTTCCTGTCTCCTGCTTCTACTGCTGCAATGTATCTTTTTATTTGGAGATATTTTACTAGCTTCTGTCTCAAGGACCAGGCTTCTGCTGGTGTAAACTACAATAGGATGGATAAATATGCCAGTCTGTTTCTTTCTCAGGTTGTAATGGGTAGGGCCTGGTTCTTTTATTTAAAATCAAACATTGTTGTCATGAGTTGACACTGGCCAGACACCAGGTACCCACAAGAGCCCCTCACTCACTTCCCTGCTGCAGCTGGACAGAGGACAGAAAATATAATGAAGGGGCTGAGATAAAGACCAGGGAGAAAACACTCATCAATTATCATCAAGGGAAAAACAGGCTCAACTTGGAGATATAAAGTGAATTTGTTATTAACAAAATCAGAGCAGGATAAGGAGAAGTAAAATATCTTAAAAACACCTTTCCCCCACCCCTCCCTCCTTCCCAGCTCTACCCCAGCAACACAGGGGGATGGGAATGGTTCAGTCAGTTCAGTCAGATGGGAATGGGTTATGGCCAGTTCATCACACTTTGTTTTTCCTGCTGCTCAGGGAGAGGAGTCATCATTCACCTGCTGCGCTGTGGGGTCCCTCCCACAGGAGACACTGCTCCAAGAACTTCTCTGATGTGTCTCCATCTCTTGAGAAGCAGCTCCCTGTGAACTGCTGCAAGGTGAGCACATCCCACGGGTAACAGCTCCCCTCAGACTGCTGGGCATGGGGCACTCTCCCACGGGGTGCAATCCTCCAAGAACTGCTCCAGCATGGAGTTGTCTCTCCATGGGTCTCCCACAGGACCTGAGGCTCCTCTAGGCACCCACCTGCTCCTGTGTGGGGCTTCTCCAGGGGCTGCAGGTGGATCTCTGCTTCCCCCTGCTCCTCCAGGGGCTGCAGGGTCAAAGCTGCCTCACCATGGCTGCACCACGGGCTGCAGGGGAATCTCAGCTCCAGCACCTGGAGCACCTCCTGCCCCTCCTTTTTCACTTGGTATCTGCATAGTTGTTGTCCTCACATGTTCTCATTGTCCTCATCTCTAGTCCCAATTAAAACTCCTCCACAAATTTTCTTTTGATGTCTTCTTAAATCTGTTATCACAGAGGCATTACCACCATCTCTAACTGGCCCGGCTTTGGCCAGCAGCGTGTCCATCTTCAGAGCCATCAGGGATTGGCTCTGCTGGGCACAGTGGATGCTTCCAGCAGCTTCTCAAGGAGATCACATCTTTGGCCCTCCACTACCAAAAACCAGGCCATGCAAAACTAATACACTTCTAAATTTCTTACTCTCATGTTTTCAGAGAAAACTCTGCAAAGCCTAAGAGGCAATTAGGCACTTTTTCTGCCTTGTTAAAAGGTTAGGAAATCTTACCACTTACCTTAATTGAAACAAGCATGAGATTCTAGCCTTCATTCTTCTAGAAGATTCCTCAGCTAAAATTTTCCATCCATTTATATACCCTGAGATCATTCAGTAAATGACTTGGAATGAGGAAAACCTGCAACTGATATCTTAATGTTTGAGTCTCCTTTTTTGTGTGTAAGGTAGTGGACTTTTGACATTCCTCCTTAATATATTGGTGTGCATTAAAAAAAGTTTGGCACTAGGAATATATTCTCCTATTTCTCAGAATAATCTGGGGTATCCCAAATAACTGACAACCATTCTTATTACAACCAAATAACCAAAGTTATTTCTTTTACCTACCACAAGTCAGACCTCTGTTGTGTCAATGAAAAACAAACAAAACCTCACCCAAAATACAACCAAACAAAATCTGCCCCCAAAAGTCACTTTTGTTGTATTTCTAATACTCTGGAACAGCTAGAGCAACAACAAACCCTCAGCTTTTACTGAGCTTTAATATGGAGTTGATCAGCTGAAACAGCTGCATTAATAAACAGTTTGGAAACAGCATTCTCTCACGTTATACCATCTTTTATTAAAAAATCAGAACACAACATTCTCAACTGTCTCTGAACAGAGTGTTCTCAATATTTATGTATCACGTGTTGGTAATGTAAGTACAACTACAACCTTCATGTATATACTGTTAGTATACTAGATCATTAAGTGCTTTTAAGCATTGTTCCAAACCCTTTCCTAGAGCTGCTGACTCTTCTTACATTCCTGACTGAATCCAGAAGTATTCCTAGTTTATTCTGTCAGTATGAGTATTGGGCTAATAGTGCAGAGCACAAGTGTCACTACACATCGACACAGCTCAAGGTAAGATTTTGCTCTGTAGCTTAAGTTTGTTTGTTTACTTTTTTACAAACTTATTTACTCAAAAGGTCCCATAATGCACAACTCTTTCATTTCATAAGATTCATCACACACATTTCAATTACACTATTGGTTGGATATCACTAAAAATTAATAAACTCTTACACTGTCTAGTATTTTTTATATTTCAATTATGAACACAGTCTGCTGAAATGTAGACAGTGAGCTTGTATAGGAGAGAACAGTTAATTACTTATTCTACAAGGTTAATGAAAATTAGCACAAAAAATTCTCAGCTGTTCAACACTTTGGTTTTTTCTTCAGAGAACGCATAAGTATCGTTCAGGGTGCACATTTTATCCAGTGCCAGGACTGAGTTTTGCTAAAGGCTTTCGCTTTCAAAAATTATTTTGTAAGGGTACTGAGAACAAATATGAAAAATAGCAGTAGGTTAATTTTTTTAAAAAAAGTTTTCACTTCATATGTTTTATCATAAATCATGTAAAACAATTTGGGATTTTTCTCCTTCTATCCAGCTCTTGTGATAAATTCAAAATTTTTTGGTTTGTAATCCTCTAGCTAGCAGCTGGTCTTTGTCTTTTTTGATTCATGGCCTTTCAAGTTGTATGTTAACACTCTTTGAAGGTAATGCCTGCATCTCTCATTCACAGTGAAACCTCAGATAAGAATGTGTGTGAAAATTACTGTACATAGCTGGGAAAGTATGGACTGTAAGTAGGAATAAAAACTAGGCAGAACAGTGAATTTTAGCATGTTTTTTCTTTGAAGATACTAACATAAATCCCTTGAAAGATGAGGCCCATAACTCAGTCAATACTGTATTGTTAATTAAGAGTTTGTTCTGCATGGCAACAACAGTTTCAGATTTTTCTCCCACCATAATTTCTCTTTTATGTCTGAGGAGGAGAGAAGATGAATGAAATCCTTGGCATCCCCAAGCTAAGATTTCTTAAAACATATTAAAACTTGAAACATTTTTAAAACCCTTAAATTATTTTTAGTTATGACTTGTACATATGTGTGTAGCTTTAAAAACGTGTACGTAAACAGATAGTTCTAGTATGTTTGTAATGAAATATAGAATCTTTTGGTACATTTGGACAATCTAGGTCACTGCTTTCAGTAAACCATATATCACAAAATATAAGGTAATGGTAGTCATAAACACAACATCACTCGAAACTACATGAATGGTACAGGAATGAAAGCAGAAGGGTGAAGGTAAAAACAATCTTAAATGTTTTGCATTTACCAGTGTTTGTGCAGTACCATAGTAGTGATTTTTTATTTTGCCAACTCATAAAGATCAAGAGAGCACCAAAGGTTCAACGCATGTATACTGACAGGCTGATCAACCCTTTTTCATTTCTTTTCTTTTTTAAACATTGATTCAAACTGAGGACAAAGGCTGGACATTTTTACATTCAGAAGAGGAAATAAATTATTAAACTTCTACAGAAAAGGTCAATGTATGACTTGCAGAAATTGCCAGATTGATAATACTGAAAACCAAAATCCTTGTTTAGCCATGGAATAAGTATTGTTCAGCAGCAATTATAGATACTAGTTCTGATTTTTTTCTGCCACTTTAATTGGCATAATATCACTAAGTTCTACAGAAAAAACTGCTTCATCCATGGTGAAAAAAAAAAAAAGGGGGCTATTATTTTCTATTCTTGTAGAATACAAGCAACCTGCTACCCCAACAGTCTGGGTACTGAATATGCAGACACATAAAATCAGAGTTATTTTTGTGATTTCTATTCATTTTGTTTTTTCAATGCACTGGAAAATTATAAAAAAGCAAAATGTTTTAATGTCCCATCCATAGAAGATCAGAGCCAACTTTTTTTAACAGAGTGTTTGAGGTTTGGGATGGGGAAGTGGCAAATAAGAAAAAGGATGAAGGATAAGTAGAACATAATAGACAGAATCCTAGGCATGATACATTTTTTCTCAATAGGAAAAAGTAATGATACAAAGTGCAAGATTAACTTACACTATTACATGTTCTCTGACATAATTTGTGTCTATTATCAAATATGGACATTACACCCATAATTGACTGACTTTATGAGGGGTTTTTTAGTTTAATGAAAATTCAGATCCTTTTTTTATTATTTATTTCAAGGTAATATTCTGCCTTAAGCTCATTCTGCCTCCAAGGAAGTCTGTGAATGGGAAATTTAACCCATGAAAAAAGCTGTGTACCTTTTTGTATAGACAGATTACACCTGGTGATGGTTGATTGTTGTGTTCTGCCCTCTGTCAACTTCTAGACAGAAACATCAACACTTGCTGAAGATGAGGCTGGGCATAAGACTCTTCAAGGCCTTCTAACTCACATGATCTAGCTGTTTCCTGTTACAGATAATTGTATCATAGAATTACTGTTATAAACTTAGATTCTACTTTAATGAAGTTGATTCCATTACTTCTATCAGAAGGACACTCCTCATTCCTCTTATAGTTCCTTTAATTTCTGACTTAAATTTTATAATGAACCTTTGTTTTTGTGCCAGCAATGTCCTTTAGATTAATTAGGTCTCCTCCCTCTCTGCTGTTTATTCCCCTCTGGTGCATTTAGAGAGCAATTGTCCCTTCTCAGCCTCCATTCTGTGAGTTTAAGCCAAGATATTTTTATTTGCTATTGTAAAATGTGCCCTCTAGTCCACTGATCACCCTGAACAGAAATTCATTTTAGTTCTTCAGTACAGAGACTGTTTTCTGTATTTTAATATTTTATCCCATTTCAATTACCTCAATTCTTTCTATTTCTTTCTTCAAGATATCCCAGCACACCTCTGATTTGATGATGATTACTAATTTTGTAGTGTTCAACGCTATTTATAAGAATTAATGACTTCAGCACAAAAAGAAAATTAGTGAAAATATTAAGTAATAATTCCAAGATTGAGCTTTGAGAAATTTCAGTCATTACTTTCTTCAGTTTGTTTTTTTTTATAATGATAACTTGGTGTCATTCTTTTCAACCAGTCTCAGGTTTACTTTCTAATCTTAGTACTAATCCTTTTTGCTGGCTGGTACCACAGCATTGGCTTTACTTTTTTATAGGTAGATAAAGCCTACTGTTTCCTAAAAGTAACAGGTCTTTTGTAAATTAACAACACCTAGCATAATTAGTACCATCTACCTACAACAAACTTTCTTTGGCTTTCTTTTCCACAAAGCTTCACATCTTCCATTACTTTTTCACTTAAATACTTTATAGGCTTGCTTAAAAGTGAAGTTGGGTGAATTCTTTTATATTTGTCCAAACTGTTTCTTCCTCTATTAATTATGCATATGTATGTATGCTATATTCCAGTAATATTAACATGAGTCATTATTCTGCCTGCTCTTCCCACATTCTGGGATATCCAGAAGCAGAACTTCAGTATAAAATAGTTTAGGGGACATAGGCTTATAGTCCATCTCTGTTTAGCAAAAACAGGGAAATGTATGACTTGTTAGCTGATTTATGCATAGGCCTAAATCCAAAAATATAATTAAACTGGAAAGATTTCTTTCCAGATATAGTATTGCAACATCTCATCCACAATGCAGATGCCACAACTGGAGAACTTACTTGCTACTTAATGCATGATTTTTTTGGCCATTAGGTAGCTTCTTTCATTTTATTTTTCAACATGAATAAAACCACATTTATCTTGAGCACACCAGTGAAAAGATTACTAAGCCACTGCATGAGGTAGTGAAGATAAACTTACAGCTTTAGCCTTCAGCTACCTTGGACCCAGCAAAAAACTAGAAAATAGTTATGAAATCTTGTTTGCTTTGCAGTCTGTTTACCTTTACTTGTAAATAAATCTCACTTGTCCAATTGAGATCAAAAACAAAATATATAAAGTTGAGTTTCTGGGTCTGAACAGTGATGTGTATGTGTCTTTTATCATAAAAGGAAAAAGCCAATCCTTCATGAGAAAAAAAAAAGTAAAAAGGCCATTAACAATCCACTTTACACTTCATTTAACAGCAAGTATCAACAGGCACTGGTTGTAATGGAGCTCACACTAACCTTTCCTGCCTTCTGTCAGCTCTCATCTTCCCAACAGGGTGCAGGGAGGAAAGAGGAGAAATTTTTAAAAAAGGGGGGAGGAGGCGCTGCAATTGGCAGAATGCATAAATACGTGGGAAGAAGAATTCCAGCTAGTTATCCTGCAGATCTGGGCAACTGCCACATTCTGGAACCTTAAACGGCAACTAAAATTGTGTACAACTTCCTGTATAACCTGGAGACTATCTAAATGTCTCAGCCACAGCAGAGCAGCTTCAGAATTTATTTCATAACTGCAAAGGCTGCCTGAGGGTGCCTTCAAATAAACTCCTTATGTGTGGGCACAAAACAAACCTGGTGCTGTTGTATTTATAGATCATTTCTGGAGTAAGTCTAAAGGAGGCTGCATGTTCTGCCGCTTACAGCCAAAGAGCTGGGAATAGTCTCTCCAAAGGATACCAGGTGCTACTCCCAGTAGTGCCATTAACTGACCTCCTTATTATGCCTCAAGCTGCTCAGCTGAAAAATTGAAGGCTTTTCAAAAATAAAATCAAGAACTTTTAGAAAACCAACAATAGCATGGTTTCACGCAGGTCATGAAGTCAACTGATGGCAGTTCTATTCCTGGCTCTGAACTGTACTCAGCTGAACCTGGACGAGTTATTTAGGGCAAGCTCCCAGCACACAGCTCAGCAGAGAGCACTGGGTTGCCTCAGGGGAAACCAGGTTCAGAACCAGAAACTAGATAGTTGCAGCAGGATATTGTTCCACCTGAGCTAACTCACTAATTATCTCTAATTTGGGCTAATTAGCCCAAGCAGACAAATCAGCTAAACTGACTCATGTGCACAAGCGAGTCTCTGAAATGCTTTGCCCTGGGTTGGATCTATACCAACCAGACAGCATCTTCCTTAACCCAGCAATTATGCTGTGAGCTGCACCCTGAAGTCATAGTACTTAATAACTGTGCACATTTTTGTTATTGTTCTGGGTGTTTTGTGGAGTTGTTTTGTTTCTTTTGGGGGAGTGGGGGGTTGGTTTGGCTAGCTGAAATTTCTAATTCAAGATCTGTTCACACCTCTTTGAAAATAGTGGTAAGGAATCCTGTACAAACTCAGTCTTAAATACCAAATATAGATTTACTTTCCCATAATTTTGAGCAAGAACAGCAGTTTCAGTAATAAATTAATTATAAATAATATAAACATTTTTATAAATTATTAAAAAAATAAATATAACTTCTAGAAATAATAAAGGCTAAATAAAGAAATATATTTCCAGTGGACATGAAAATCATGTATATTTTCGACCCATTGTCAATACTTGAGAGTTGTAAGGTAGATCCAAATAAGCTTCTTTAAAAGGAATTTCAACTTTCTTTCAAACCTCCAGCAAGTCTGAGATGAAATCAAGCAAAAATATGAGGGCTCGCTCTTCAGTTCCATGCTTTTCTTACTGGAACACCTGAGCTCAGTGTTGCCACTTCAATCCTCCCCCATTCAACTATTCATATGCTCTACTCAGATGTACTGGCCATTGATTTGAATTGCATGACTTAAAGGAGTGTTGGTTGCCAAACACAGCCTTTTATTCTCTGCCAGTGCTCATGTGCAAGTCCTAAGAGCAGTCAAGAGGCTGATGCCAAAGCTCACTCTATGAATCAGCAGCTGGGCTGCTCCCTCACAGCACAATCTGAAGCACTCTCAGACAATAAGCAATGAAGGCAGAGGCAGGTTAAGGTATTAGCTCTACTAGCATTTGTCCTAATGTTTTTCATAGAAATTAAATTAGTCACAAGTCCTTCTCCAGCATTTTAAAATCATCTAATAAGGGGTCTCCTATTTTTGCTCAGATATAAATTATCTCCTTCTCTGCTTCTCTTTTGTTCATTTCAATTTGCTGAAAGCAAGGAAGAAAAAAATCTAACTCTGTCCATTAGAATGTTTCAGCTGTTGTATATAGACAGTTATTATTAAAAGCATCTAATAATTTCAAGTTGGTTGTAAAAATACGTCCTCTGACATGTATGGCTACTAGACATTAGCTAGTCATTTTAAGCCTATAAAGTGTTCCTGCCTTTCTCATTTTCTTTGTTCATAAAACCATGATGACTTTGGAAATCCATTAGTAGAACTTATAAATCCCAGAGTTAGCATGGAACTCTTATGTTAACAACCAACCATTTAGCTGTGGAATAAGCCATATGTCAGCAAGGATGGTATTACAGTCTCCTCAAAGCGAGAGGACCACGGGAGAGTCTGTTTGTACAGGAGGACTTGACAGGAAACACAGATTTGGGCTAGAAGCAATGAGGCTAGGGAAAGAAGGATAGCAGGTCTTAAAAAACTGAAGCTTGGGGAGGAGTCATTGAAGGTTTGTTTGCAGAGAGATTATTTTGCATTTTAAGTTCACATGCAACAAGATTAAAGGAAACCTTAAGCAGTGTGATTTGGAGGCAAAAAAAATATGGCAAAGGGGAAATTTTCTGTATACCCTATAGCCAGGAACTTCTGAGAGAATTTCTAGGCCTTTTCCAAAATGTAACACAGGTATCATAAATTCTCAAATTTTCTTTTCACAGGCACCCTTAAACATTTCCAGCAGAAGCTAAAAAAAAAAAAAAAAACACACAGGGAGAACAAGAAAATACTGAGTTTCATAAGTATGTCAAAATACCATAGTATATCAGAAAAATGAGAAAAGTAATCTATCTCTTATTTTTTATCCCTTGTACTAATTAACACAAAAAATACTTGTCTAGGAACTTATCCACATATTCATATGATATGCAGTATCTAAGGTAGCATTGACCCAAACCAGAAATCAGGAATTGTAGCAGCCCAACCCCAAAACAGACAAATACCATCAGGAGTCAACAACAGTTTTCAAGACTGGAGCCAACATGTCAGCAGATGTAGAAACACTGGTTTATATAATGGTTAGCTTGAGACTCCACATCACACTTCACTGCAAGCTAAAAAACATGTTTTGATTAGCCTTTGTAAAATCTACTGCTGTTGTGTCCTACCCCTATTTTTTTCCCTTGACTTCAATGCAAGATTAATAGGTAACCTCCACTTAAACCAGTCTATGATATGTAGTGATATTCTATCAAGTTCTAAAGGAGAGATTATATAACAATTTGTTGAGCTCAAGGGAAAATTAAACATTTCCCAAGGCTCCTAATATGGTCTGACCCATACACAGCAATCTGCAGTGGCTTCATCAGGAAACTTTTATGCAGTGCTTTGCTACAAGGGGAAAATTTTGTGGCACTGGGATTGACAGCATTAACAGCATTCACATGTACATGCAGCTGTCACAGAAAGCCTGCTATTTGAATTCACATCAAAAGAGTGCTACACAGTTGCCTCTATAAGACAAAAGAAAAGTAAAGGAACTATTCAAAGCCAGTGCCAAACTATAACATCATTGGAAAAGTCCAATGAACTTATAGCTGAGTTAAAACTTAGAAATGGCACAGAGCTTTGGGTTTCAGGTCGTTGCTACATTTTGGTAGCAGGTATGCATAATAAATTCCAGAAATCAAAATCCCTTGGTATTCATTTGAAACATTAATCTAAACTCAGAGAGTAATGCTTGGTAATTTTTGTTGGTTTTGTTTTCAAGTCCTATAGTGAAATAACCCAGTGGTTCTGTGCTATAGTTGTGTAAGCATCAAAAAAAGATGTTCTGCGCTCTGTCCAAAGTATATTATTTTCAGATATAATTTGAATTTTGTCCATAGAAATACTTGCTAAAGGTAAATACAAATTTTATTTCCATATATTTGTATCAAAAGTATTATTGGACATTGCTTTATGGAAAATACCCACAAAAAACCTGAAATTCCTTATGAATAACATGTTAGCAATGTTGACTGTGTGTTAGAATTACCTTTTGTGAGCTGGAAGAACTCCCCAGTTGTGCTGATGAGAATTTTCGAATTAAAAAATCTCATTGGTATGTGATGATTTGTTCAACCCAAACACTTAATCCAATACATCTGCTGTTGACAAGATCTCACTGGAACCCCACCTGAATTTCTGGAAGTGTACCAGGCTAGGGACTGAGGACCCAGTTCTGTTAGTGTTTCAAGTTCTGAAGATAACTCAGCAAAACAGAAATACAATCTTTTTGCCATATAAACATGGCAATGTATATTTCTCTATAGTACCTCCAAAACCATTGAAGGTAGAAATAACACCATATTCCTTGGGACACTACTCTGGGAATTTATGGTCAGTTTATGTAGTCTAAACACAGCAGTCATCCTCTTGGCCATGTGCAGATACTATTCACTTATCACTGTTTCACCAGACAAGAATCACCTGCTATTAGTGCAATTAGTGGCATTAGTGTTGTTTAAACAATTAAGTCCTTCTTCTACACAGGGCTTGTTAGCTCAGGCACAGCACTATAGAACTAACTGCATCTGATTACCCTGAGCAGCTTAACTCTTTTTAAAATACCTTGTCCTGTTTTTCTGTCTGCTGTTTACGTGATATCTAGAGTCTTCCTGATTATATTTCAGACTCACACATGATGTTAGTAGTCTGAGCTTTACTATTCCAACCAAAGAAACAACATATGGCAAACATGGTAACTCACAACTAAACAGCAGATTTCTGTCTGCAATCAGGTATCAAACACTCAAAAGAACTTTTAGACAATTACTTTATTATACAAACATTAAAATTAAATTTCTATAACACGTAATTCAATAATAGTCTATGCTCAGGCATCTGGGACATGAAGGGAAGCTGCTATTCACGGCATATTTCTCTTTTACATCCTGTATATGGTTTTGTACATCCTCATCAAAAAGCCATAGGTAAAAGAATTAAAAATGCTTTTTCAATTACTGCTTGATCCGGAAATGACATGTTAAAGGAAGGATTGTGCTCACTTCAATGGGGTTTAGTTCACCGCTATTATGATGAAGTTAGTAGAGAAGATCTACAGGAAATGGAGATGTTGTTATGCACTTTTTAGAATTCTAAGTTTGAAAAGTGAAATTAAAAGCCATTCAGGCTGAAGGAGGAATATTCTTCAAAGTCTCTAAAATGAAATTCAAAACTTTAGCATATAAAATAGCTGATTATCCTATCCTTTTGAAATAAAAAGAATGTTCCCATTTAATCTGTGAATTATGAATGCAAGAGCATCTGATCCATAAAGCCATGTTGTTGTATTCTTTATTAAATCTAGAAGTTTAACAAGCTTATCACAAGATGTTCCCTTGTTATCTGTTCCTCTCCTTTTTCCCTCATGTATTTTTCTGAAGATAATATTAAAGGAATAAAATACACTAACATGGCTAAAAATGGCTAAAAAGTCATTAGGTAATCTTTTATTAAGTGTCCAAAAGACAGCAAGTAAGGAATGAAGTAGATTTGTTGTGTGGTCGTGAGAGACTTCATATGACCATCTGCTGTGATAAATAACTAGCTCTGTAGCTGGTGAGAAACTGGTAGATGTTACTCACTCAACTGCAGAACGACTCTAGATATGCTCCCCAACATTACTGCTTTATGCAGGTTGTGATGTTATGGTCTGGATGGACAGCTAGTGCACTGAACATTGGTGAGATCATGGAGCTGATGGTTCACGCATCGAGGCTGGTTACAAATGATGTTCTTGAAGGGTCTATACTGCTATTGCCTGAGTGTAATATCTTTATCACTGGTCTGGAAGAGATGGAATTCACACTCATGCAGTCTGGATAGCAGCAAAGGGCTCCATGGATCAATGGGTCACCATCTAGGGGCAGAAGCATGTATCCAAATTGGAGTAATGCAACAGCACAAAGTCTGTGAAATTCAACAGGGGCAAATCTATACAATCCTGTTCATGGGATAGAAAGATGTATTCAGCTGTACAGGCTGAAACTGACTGTCTGGGGAGAAGCTCTTCTGCAAAGGATCTGGGGGCTCCACAGACAGCTGTCGGTATCCTGGATGCACTCCTCAGCCCTCCCAGGGTCAGCCAGAGGAGCTGGATTTGAGGCCAGCTGGCTGAGCAGAGCTTTAGTAGAAAAGGAGACGTAGGAAGACACAGCCAGACTTCCCAACCTCTGACTCCTGGGAGCTGCTCTCAGTTGAGGCTCTCCCTCTCTTGGTCACAGACAGACCTATCCAGGCCTGTGCCTGCACCTGTCCATGCTCTCCTGAACCTCACCTGATGGACAAAACAGCTAAGCCCCAACATTTCCCAGCCTGACCTAGGACCTGCCTTGTCTCCATGGATCTGTCTGGCCACCACCAGGCTGTGCTTGAGGCTGGGCACCATCTCCAGGCCTGCCTCTCTCACCCCACCCCTGCAGTGTGGGACGGACCATGGCTGGAGAGGCCCTGCCCAGCAAGCCCGGGCCATGAGCTCAAATTTCAGCTTCCTATTCCTCAGAAAAGAACCAGCCCGCATTGTGCCCTGACACAGACAGCTGAACACGACCCACTGTGGGTGTTCTGGCAGCAAGGGAAAACAGCAGCCTCCTGGACTGTGTCAGCAAGCAGGCACACCCATCAGGGAAGGAGTTTTACCTCTTCCTCCATAACCTTTAACAGCTCTGAAAAACTGTGTACAGTCTGAAACCCCAGAGTACATAACTGATCAGGGAACTGGAGTAAATTTTAGTGGTGAGAGACCAGGATGGCATTGAGATAGAGTGCTTTGTGCCCCATGAGGAGAGGCCAAGGCCTGGGATTTCCAGTCTGGAGGAGCAGTGCTTTCAGGAATAGAAACTTTTCATTCTTCAGACATTTTCAAGACCAAACGGAGTAGTTTGGCCAGGATGACCACGCTTTGAGCAGGAGGTTGGGCTGACACCTCCTAAAGGCTCTTCTAACATGCCTGGTCATGTTGTCCCAAGAGAACATGCTTCCAGGAAGCAGTACTCATTTCTCTGTGATCTAGCAAGAAGAGTGGGGCATAATGCCCAGGAAGGTATTTGGTAATGGGCATTGAATGAAACACCATGAAACCTTTGTGCCTTTGACAGTATCCAACTGACATCATGGATGTTAGTTAGCTCCACTGGTATTAGGGCATCACTGGAGACTACTGGCGCTTCCTGAAATGCCTAGAGAAAATGACACGGAGGACTAGAGCTTGAAACACAGAAAGCTAAAATACCCTTCAGATCAAAGCTCTGCAGAGTAAAATTTTCCAATATAACTTTTCTTACTGTCAGTCCACAGCATCTCAGTACATCTGGTCTGAAAATCTATCTTCATATATCTCCTACACGTGCACAGTAAACCCAGAATTTTTAGGACATGTTGAACCTCCTGGACATGCACAGAACAAACCACACTGCACATCTGCAGATGGTTTGATGCATATGGAGCTGGTTTGCAGTATATTGAAGAGTTCCAGATGTGTGGTTCTTGGTTGGCGGATTATGACCTACTAGGGCCTGGAAAAAGACATTAAGTCTTCAAAATCCTTGTATAGAAAAACTTTGCCCAAAATATGCCCAACCAGAACATGTTGAAAATAACCAGAACAGAAAACTTAACTATACTGTAACATTTTCAGAAAACTTTAGCCACTGCCTTACTCTGTCTCCTAGCCTACAACAGTGGCATGTGCTGTATGACTCCTGATCAATGACAGATAAGAAAGGTCTACTATTTCTTCTCACATGTACAGCACCTGCCTGCTTAAAGGAATTTGCAGTTTTCCTCACTTGAGGAGATTAGAGATTTTGCATAAAATTTGACAATATTGCAGACTTAGGACTGAAAAGCTTCTCAATAGTACCAGTCAGTAGGTACTTACAGATGTTTATATAGCAGTTCAAAAAAAGGAGTTTGTACATGAGCCTGACCAGTCTTAGCACATATAGATCTCACTGCCCACAGCCATTTAACGTGGAGAGCAATGGTTCTCTACCCTTAGCTGATGTAAAAACAAGAAAAAGTAGTAAAAGTCTATAAAGCTGGGAACACCCGAGGAGGTGTGGGGGTTTTTGCGCATGTCATTCAGTGCCTTGAGATGTGCAGTCTCTAACACCTGGTGACATGTTCATAGCTTCCTGTTGTTACCAACAATTCTCTCAATATTGCATATTTTCTTTCCAGTGGTTACTGCAAAGTCCCAGTAAATTCAGCTTCAGAAAGTTGGTGGCACCTGCCACTACAGTTAAGGAGAATAAAACCAACTAGTACATTGAATGTCTTATTCAGAGATCCTGTAAGAAAGAAAAACTACAAGACTACTCCTACAGCTGTGTTTGTGCATACTGGAACAAAAACAGGATGTAAGTTTTTTTTATATAACTTTTGTCCCAGCTAAAGCCACCCCGGTATTACAAGGAAAGGAAATAGGAACATGAAGTAAAGGTAATAAAATAGAAAAAACCTTTTTTTCCTGAAAAGGCAAACAAATAAATAATGCCAGAAGGTACCATCAAGGACTGCTACAGGATGTCCCCTTCCATAAAGGAAATCTACTAGAAATGAAAAACAGCCCAATCATCCTAATTTTAGAGGGTTTTTCCTTTCAGTATAACCAGACAAGGAAAGACAGGAACTAAGGTTACTGTAATCATCTTTTCCCTCTGAATTTTCCAGATCTACATGGAGAGCTAATCACAGCAAGAATTTTGGGGTTAAAATACAACTATTGTCAGAGGGGAAAGGGCATTTTTCTTCCTCCAGTACAGGTCATATTCTTACAAAAGAGTACAAGCAATTAAAACATGTTATTAACTCACAAGGCAAGGGTTTCAGTGCCATGAAATGTATCTATGTAAAATTTAATTTGCTGCAGGCTTCATGTTCTTGTGCACATATAGCACTTGCTTGTAGGTTGGTTTTGAGTTTTAATACAAGCAGCTTAATAGGTAATCTATGTAGCTCATTATGCTATTCATTTTATGTGTCAAAAATTACTTGCATTATGCAGTAAAGTCAGCTTTAAAGAATGATATTCAATGCAATATTTGTGTTCCTGCACATCCCAGATCATTCTAGGAACTGAACAAAATGAGCTAACTAAATATAAACAAGTAATCCGTGTTCTGTGTGTCTATAGCACCGTTGGCTCAAAGATGACAGTAAGCAAAAAATACTGAAAGTGTTCATTCCTATTCCAAGCTTGTTGCCTTTTTTCCTTTCTTTTCACAATGACTGTTACAGGGGAGACTTATATTTAGCAGTGACTTTCTAACATCTGTTTGCTAAAGCAAATAAGGCAGGCAAAGTTGTGGCTAGAGATAGTACATAGAAACAGCAAGGCCATAGAAAAGGGAAAAAAATGCATGCTTATGCTGAAGGATCCTTTTGTTTAGCTCTTTTGAGACGGACCTCGGTGACCTTAGAAAACCTCCAGCTGCAGCCAGTGAAACTGGGTTAAGAGGCTCAGCAGAGGACCTTGAGAGCCCTCTACAGGCCATCTGTGCCTGGTAACGCCTGGAGCTGGTCCTGGTAGCCCTGCTCTGCTCGTCCTCAGCTGCCTTCATGTGTGGATGAAAGACATGTTTTATTTGCCATTTATCACAGTGGGGGTTTTGGTGTGCAACAGTAAGCCACCTCTTTAATGATGCTTTCAGCTGGCAGCATTGTTCTACTCAAGCAACTACTTGCCAAAAAAGGAAAATAATTTGTCCTCTCTCTCTGAGTTTGTTATTTCATTAGGGTTCCTCAAGAGAACTCTAATAAAAGATTTGAGTGTATTAAACACCCTCCACAACCTTCTCAAGTAATTAGGTTTTTAAAATGTTTGCTACCTCCTTTGAAGTACATAATGTGATGGTGCTCGGTGAATAAGCTGAGGTTCAGACTCGCTAACCTTTAAAAGTTCGGCCTGTCTGAGCTAATCAGTCTGGGCCCCCAGTTGAACTGAAAACTGCAATTTTTTCACTCTTTGTGGCAGGTTTATAGTACAGCACTGCTGGACACCTGCCATGAAGGAAAACTCAAAACATATAAATTCTTCGTAAGGCAATGCTGGAAGGTGGCACTGAGAAATTATGTCCTCATGCTGTCAGAGACACTGTGGGGCAAGCAGGGGCAGCCCTCATTCTAAGACAGATGTAGCAACCATTGCTCCTATTTTGTCCCTAAATGAGTAATCCTAGTTTATGGGGCCCCAGTGGTAGAAATCTGGCTGACATTTCTCTGAGGGGCTTTTTTTTTGGGCACAGACTGTGGGCTCTCAGAAGAGCATTGCAATAGCCATGCTGACAATTTCCAATGCAGACCCCTTGAAGTTTATTTCAGTTTATTTCATACATAAACTGGACAATAAAGCAACTTAGCGTTAGAAGATATGAAGCCACAAACCACTCAAACATATTTGGCATCACCAGGTAACACAGTTCACATGCCTTGTTACTTTTTCTTGGCATTCCAGTTCCACTGGCATTGTTTCTGGTAAATTAAGAAAGCTTGTACCTCTCTGAAATGCCAAATAAAATCCTCTGCAATGTCCCCAAAGTGGTCCATGAATATGTAATTACAGAAACACAGACCACTTTGGGGACATTCCAGGGATTTGTATTTGGCATTTCAGATACTTGTAAGATACCCAAACTAGAGATGTTTGGAGGACGAGGATCTTGTTTTACTACATTTCTTAAGGTTTAGACTTCTGATATTTTATTCTGATACTGGTCTGAAGATGAAGTCCTACACATTTTGCAAAAGAGGTTTGAATTATAATGCCAATTTTTAAATTAGATTCTTCTGATCTTTAGGTTTAGTTTATAGCTCTCTTCTGGTACTGGACAGGTAGACTCTAATGACCCCTCTGACACTATATAGTTTGGGGTTCAAGGATAGTGATCAAGGACACTAAAGATACTAGGGCAAGAAAAGGAAAGATGTCAGTTTAAATCTATGCTGTTCCTGCATCCAGGTGCAATAATACACCTGAGATACCATTCAATCCACCAATCAGAGAAAATTGGACACTAATATCCTGGAGTGGGATTCTTTAGAATACAAAACCTTAGTCAAACAAATGCAAACTATGAGTATCATTTTTGCCAGTGTTCAGTATGCAACTGAAAAAATGACAATAGAAATTTAAATAAAGAGACATTAATCCATCTTAATCTAATGCAAGCTACCAGCAGGTCTTTTCTGCAGCTAAAAGGTTGTGTTTATCTGTGTAAGTTCACCCCTGGCCATCAGAAAGTAGAAGTACAAAATATTTGCAGATGAGAGCCCATCTCTTCAGTCAAAAGAATTTGTCTCATCTTCCAGAAAGGGCCTCATTTGTAACTCATCATTTTAGACTCCTCAAGTGTAATAGGCAGCAGATGCATTAGCAAGTTATCCCGTTTAATTAAATTGAGCAAGAATTCCTTAAAGTTAGTAAATGACAATGTGTCATATTTCAGTGTTTCTCGCCATTTAGCATTAAAAAATAATTAAAAGATGGACATGCCTGAAACTTCAGCAGGAGCCATATTGCATTCAATTTTTGGCCATAGACAAGAGCTGGTAAAATCAGGCTTTACACATAATAGTTCTGTCTTACAGACATAAAAGTAAAAGTACACTTTTATTAGTGGACATTTATAAACGATTTATAAAAGGAGAACAGATCAATATGTTGCCATGGATCTACATAATATGTCTTGTAGCCAAATGTGAGCTCACAAGTCCATTCCACTGTATCTATTTGACAGGAAACAGACTGGCCATCTCTGTAATGATTGCTTATCTTTTTATTAAAGACTCTGTTAGATGATTTTTGCATGTATTCATGTGTTTGTGTTTATTTGTATATATAGTAGTAATCACAGTGAGTGATAATGAGTATGTGAAGCCACTTGTTAAAAGTATCTGAAAACACAATTCTTCAGCTGGTTCCATCAGGTTTTAGTGGTGAGCAGGAGTCTCTGTGACAATGGAGTTTCTTGTTTGCTTGTGACTAAGACACTGTTAGGGCTGGTGGGATGCGGGATGAGTCCTGTAGATCCTACTGGTATATGCAGGACAACTCTTACTTATTTTAGAGAAATAATTGAGTGTCCGAGCAACATTTTGAGTTTTTTTAAGTCCTAGGTCACAAATCTTTAACATAAACAAGTCAGTGTGTTATGGGCAAAAAGAAAGACATCTATTTTAATAATCCTCTCTCTGCTAAGCAAGAAACATAATGTAACAACACACAAGATCATGGTTTTGGGTTTTATTTTCAATACCCAAAAAAAGTAATTATTTTTGAAAAGATTCTACAAACTCCAACTATCTGCCAGATTCCAAAATTCCAAATCAAAATATGAGCCTGCAACTCCTATCAGGGTCCTTTTAAGAATATTCTCCATAGTGACAAAAAAGGATTTAAAGTAATCTCCTTATAGCTGGTTGTAAAATCTCAGTGACTGAGGAAGACACAAGAATTAGCAGGTAACAGGACATTAAATCTTTACAACATTTTTACTTACCTCAGTTACTAATAACACTTCAGAAGAGAGGGAAAAGGAAACGAATAACATCTAATATTTCTGCTTCTATTTATGCAACTTGTTATTCTTTCCCTGCTTCAAGTTGTGAGAATAGAAGCTATTTATTAATGTTCTTGTTCTCCTCCTGGCACATGTGAAAGGGCAGACAGATAACATCAAGAAGCTGTGCAGGGATACTACATGTACTTTTTCACTCTACTGGCTAATGATATGAGGTTCAATTAAAAATTTATGGTGTCATTTTTTCCGTGTTATTATTGCTTGTAAGAAGGATCTGCATTACACAATCGTATTGACTATGTCATGTCCCAGGCAAAACATGCTAGCCTCTATCTGCTTACGTCTGTTGTAAGCCCCAAATAAACAAGTTTGCACAACATCTCACTTTGGAGAATTGAAATTGTCCTGTCTTATGTCTAGGAGAAAAGGATCTTATGTCTAGAAAAAGGATCTGGAGAAACCAGCTAATGCAATCTCCTTCTGTCAAGGACCTTGAAGTTTCCAAATTATCTTTGTACAGTCAAAGTGTAGAAAATGAGTAGAAATCATCTTAAAACATGAAACTGGTTAAAACAGTAGCTATAGCACAGCTAACAACTGGCATGGTTACAAGCATTTTTGTTCTCAGGTTATCAGGAAACCTTTCCTTATTTCTGCAAACATTATAATTGTTTTCATCACCCTGATAATCTGTGCTTGTCCCATAGGACATAGCTTCCCCCCACATGCTGAAAATGATTCTTGCTGTGACTGCTTACCTAAGAACTGCAGCATTTTTTGGTTCCATGAGTATGACTGGAATAACAAATGAGAAATGGCTAGTAATGAGGGAACTTTCAAACAGATAATCATTCATACTAAATTACATTCAGCTGTCGGCTTTCATAAGCATATTAAAAATACTATATGGGGACTGAATACCTATAGTACATAATATTTCATAAATTAAATCAATTTAACTCTTTTTCAGAAATATGTTTGTGAGTCATATTTTTAATATTATGCCAGCTTTATGCTTTTAAATGCAGAAACTATGAAATGTTACAAAGGCAGTTTTAAGGGTTTTATTGTACCTATAAGTGCACACTCAAGCTAGGTTGCAGCTGCCCTTATGATGTAATCTCTACCTGTACAATATTCTTTCATATGTTACTTTTATATTTCTATGTACCCTGAAAATGGGAGCTTCACATTAACCCTACCTAGAGAAACTACCTTTCCCCATCACCATTTTGAAATGTTTGCTTAGAAGATAGATGACTTTCAGTGCATAGTTATTATCAATGCTTCTACTGTGTGTTAGCCAGAAACAAAGATATTTTTCTTTCTACATAAGAATATTTTATGTCAATCCCTCTCTGGCTAGACTGATAAATTATGTATTGTTCTTTGATATTTTTAAAATGTTGAAATATTATTTTTCCTGGAAAAGAAAGGAATATCTTATACTAAAATAAAAACATTTGCTCATGCACTTATACATTTACTTAAATACATGAACTTCCATGAAAATATTTGTCAGAAAATCTCTGTTTGGTTCTAAATTCTTTTCTGCTTGGGTTGTGTTGAAATTAAATCTTCCATGAGTACCATATAGTTCTACAACTTCCATCTGGAAGGAATGCTGAAATGTTTGGTCAGACACACATTTGTTTTGGGTAAACATATTTATAGAAAACCTACCATAATTCAAGACCAGTATGTCTCTGACCAATAGGTCAGAAACCCAGAAGCTCTAACTGACATAGTTAATGTGCTATTGTGAAGGGACATGACACCAGCTCTCTCAAATAAGACCTCTCAAGACTCCTAAAGACAGAACCACAGGTTAGTAAATACTCTTCTCTTCAGCAAAATAGTGTATTAGCTTAGCCTGTATTAAATTTGGGCTGCTAAAATGAAGTGTACCATGGAGGCCAGAAGCACTAAGGGATCTCCAGCTCCCTCCAACTCCTCCAACTCCCAACAGTGTTGCCCATATTGCTGTACTGTTCTGAAAATGTCCAAGGCAGCTTCAGTGTGATTATCAAGCCTGCCTCATTCACATAATGGGCACATCCAGATTCTGCTGGGCCTGAAATGTTTTAAGCTTTAAAATAATTTGGAAGATGTAAAACTAGCAGTGTGTGACAAAAGCTGTCATTTTGAAAAGTAGTCCCTCAAGACACTTGATAAATCATGGAGAAGTAGGTTCAGATGAAAATTATATTGCTCTTTATCTTGTCATGGGTATGAATTTCTACTCTAAAAAAATTGTTTCCCCTTAAATTTCATAAACACAAGGAGTCTTTCTATGAAATGAAAAAGGAAGAAGAAGACTCAAATGTTTTTAATGCACATTTTAACCTTAGACTGTTTCACAATTTCCCCCTATATTCATTGTCTATCTTATCAAAACACACTTCTTTCTAGTTCTTCTGGTATCAGAAAAATTCCCCTCAAAGTACTGACCGGACATGTGGCACAGTATCTCCGTACTCACTCCTGTGGAAACCTACATAAATGCAGGACTTTAGTTAAACCAGAGTCTCTAACTTAAAAACGTAAGACAGTTAATACTGATACATTTACTGACACATTCACATAAAGAACAGAATTTCTGATGTATTATTTCTCGTTGTGTGTGCCTGTGTGTGAATTGTGGATGTGGCAAGCACAGTTAAGTGTGGATAAGTAAAGTGGTTTCCTTAGAGACATTAAAAGCAGAAACTATAAAGCAGCGTATCCTCCCAACTGATGTGACTTTTTAATGGTGCTGATAACACAGAGAACAGACGTAAGTAGTCTCACTGTTTGTATGCACACAGCATAGCTCCCCAAATAGCTGAATTACTTTCCATATAAGATCATAAAATCTAGATAGAATCTCACAGGGCTGCCATTAGGAAAGAGGGCATGACTGTGACATTCCAATATTAGTATTATAAGCTAAATATAGCACCCAGCATTTCTGGGGCCCACTTGTGCTTGTTTCTTCTGTGATGAGTAATTTGTCTCTCTTCTTCACATTAACAGCGAGTTCATGTGTATTGGAAAGATGTGATGGCTGCAGCAAGTATGCTTCTAGCAAATCCAGGCCAGAGCTCAGACCAATAAACCCTTCATTACTTTGTCAAGTTTTCCAAAAACAGGAGGCCAAATTAGGCATACAGAAAAGTAATTCCTGAAACCACTGAGTGTGTAAAAGAGTACTTCAGCAGTACTGGGAGAGAGGGAGGAGAAAGAGAAAGTTTGCATTTATGTAGAAATCAATTTGATGAAAAACCTTCATGTTTATCTCTGGATGCCACAGGAAGTAAGAGGCTGCAAGCAGACATTCACTGTCCTCAGAGATCAATAAGTAATGCTTTGTTTCAGTTAATGGGCATAAATGCACTGAGTTCAGATTACTGAGTTGGTTTTTATTACTGCTCTGTGTCTCTGCAGTCACACACACCATTCAGGGCATGTCGAGTCTTTGTAGGCTTTTCAGAATTTCATAACATAAACTGTCAGCTGAAAGAAAAAAATTATATGGAAATACTGGTCACTGAAAAAGGTGACACACTGTTGTGATTTAGATTTAAGAGGGAGTCCCAGGGAAAGTTATTAACAATTATAATTATAATGTATAATTAACAATTATACAAGGCTGTAAAACTGGTATTACAAATTTACTTTAGCTTTGGGTTTTGGTTTCTTAGTGTTTACTTTGTGGGACTTGGAAAGTGGAAGGTGGAACTAAGAGCTGGAGGGAGAGGCACGTGGCCATGGTGGCCATGTGGTCACAGCGCACGTGGTGTCAGCCATGCTGTGCCGGACTTAGCAGGACGGGGTTAACTCTCGGGGGTTTGTTAAGGGAAAGGGGGTTAGGGAGAAGGAGCAGCCAGGGGAGGAGGGATAAGGGTGAGGAAGGAGATTACAGAATTTACAAAACCAAGTTTTGGGAGGTGTGGGGCTTGGGCGCAGCTGAAGACTGCTTTTTCCTTCTCTGATGGCTTTCTCGCTGAACCGGGCTTGAGTTCTTTTCGCTGCTGTCCAGGGCGTTGGCTGCTCCGGGTGCTGCAGCGTGCCTGTTCTGCGGGGCTCTTCTCACTGCCGCTACCGGGCAGGTGTGGCTTCTCTGGGTGCTGCAGCTCGTGCGTGTGCAGCGGTGGGACTGGGGCCATGCCGCAGCTCGCGCCAGGGCCGTGCCACGCCAGCACCTCACTGTGCCGGGGCCGCGCCACGCCAGGTCTCGGGGACGCGCTGTGGCGGGGGGGTCCCGCCGCGCCGGGGCTCGCACCAGAGCCTCGCCACGCCGGCACCTTACCACGCTGGGGCCGTGCCATAGGGGGCTGGGGCCCCAAGGGGTTGGGACCTGGGCCCACGCCGTGCTGGTCAGCGGTGGTGGGATGGCGGCGTGGTGGCTCGCGGGGGGGCCGCCGCGGGCCACGGCAGCTCAGGATGGCTGCTCTGCCGGAGACGGCACTGAAGCAATGTTACCGTGGTCCATCTTTGTCTCCGGGTCGTTGGTGCTCTGGCCCCACGTTGGTGCACCATTTGTTGTGGTTTAGATTAAAGGGGGGTCCCCGGGGAAGGTTCCCCAGGAGTCCCCTGGGCTCTAGGGTCGTGGGTGTTCGCATGCAGGCAAGGAGACTCTAGACTCTGGTGGAGTGCTGATGAGATGAGGGTTTATTCAGAGTCTTACCCCGGGAAGGAAGCATGGTCACTGAGGGAGAGGGAGAAGGGAAGGAGAGAGAGGGAAGGGGAGAGAAGGAAGGGGAGAGAGCAGTCTCTGGAGACTGCCAGGGCAAAAGAGGGCCAGCCTTGTCCATTTGCACCCTTAACACAGAGGTTCAAAGTGGACACGGTAAGATTCTTTAGCCAGTAGAGTTACAGACACACGATACTTCAGGGAGGTTACAGACTTGAGATAAACCACACACTTTCCAGGGGTGAGCCAGAGCAAACCATTTTCATAAAATGCAATTCCACAACACACACTTTCCTGGGTTTTGCTGCTTTCTAAAGCCACGTTTCAATTCCTTAAAACTGATTTTCAGCACTGTATGCTTAGGAGACTAATGAAAAGGCAAAGGACTAGGTGTCTGCCAAAACCAGTCAGTGCACAGAGGTTGGGAGAGGCTGGGATTTCCACAGAGATTTTGTCTCTGTGATTATAGCAGGCACTAACACCCACAAGGAATATTCCCAATGCATATCTCCACACACGCACTGCCTTCATATAGCACCAAACAGGTTTTGAATCTGATCTCCTATTACAAGTAAGTTTCATTGAAAATAGAGAGTGTATTAAGACCTTAAAAAGTCAAAGAAAGCAAAAGGACCAGCAACATAGCATCCAATAAGTAAGAATAGTGCCTTATAACTATCTGAAGAGGGTTTTTAGAATACTGATCCCGTAACAGACAAGAGAAAACCTAGGAGGCACAAAAAATAATGGAAAAAAGATTTTGTCTGTGCTGGTAGTCAGGAAAGGAACCTTTTTGATTATCCTCTTTCTTTCTTTCTTTCTTTCTTTCTTTCTTTCTTTCTTTCTTTCTTTCTTTCTTTCTTTCTTTCTTTCTTTCTTTCTTTCTTTCTTTCTTTCTTTCTTTCTTTCTTTCTTTCTTTCTTTCTTTCTTTCTTTCTTTCTTTCTTTCTTTCTTTCTTTCTTTCTTTCTTTCTTTCTTTCTTTCTTTCTTTCTTTCTTTCTTTCTTTCTTTCTTCTTTCCTTCCTTCCTTCCTTCCTTCCTTCCTTCCTTCCTTCCTTCCTTCCTTCCTTCCTTCCTTCCTTCCTTCCTTCCTTCCTTCCTTCCTTCCTTCCTTCCTTCCTTCCTTCCTTCCTTCCTTCCTTCCTTCCTTCCTTCCTTCCTTCCTTCCTTCCTTCCTTCCTTCCTTCCTTCCTTTCCCTCTACATATTTAGGGGATTTTTGATTCAAACAGGTCAAGAATGGTAACACATGAAGAGACAAATATTGTAGTAGAAATACAAGTTCTCATATATGCAGGAGTCAAATATGGCTGCAAATAGTAACTATATAAACATTTGTCTTCTGGATGCTTCTTGAGTAAACTGAGTTTTAAGAGCTCCAAGTAAATGTGATTTCACTGATGATTTTCTGTTTGTTAGTTAAAATTTCTTTCATTCCTTGACCTGTAACTCATAATCCTCCTTCATCTTTGACTGCAAATGGTTCCATTGTTATCTCAGTTTTCCTAAATTAAATCATATTACTTTTCCCTCATTTCTTGTTTTTTGAACACCATATTAATTATCCTTAAATCTGGAAAACTTGTATTGTGAGGGCAAAAAGGACAGTAAAATTTCAAATTCGCACTAGTAGTATGCAAAACATTAATCCTTTTTTTTATCTGTACAGTTTTCAGGTTTTTTCCACATAAAGCAATCATGGAATATCACAGTAATTTCAAAAATGAATAAAATTACTCTAAATTATGCTCTCTGGTTATTAAGGAATGGGTTCTTTAGTAATTTGAAAACAGATATTTTAGGGCACTTGACTTAGGCTGGCAGTATATCTAAACTAGATCTCAAATACCATTAGTACAAGCTAATGTATTACAGAGCACAGAGAAAGAGTTTGTGAAGCCTAGACTCTACAACCTTTGGCCAAGGGATCTGATAGACACACAATGTTCAGTTAGCTCAGACCTTTGAGGAACAAGACCCTTCAGTGTCTTGTCTCTTTCCTTCCACCTCATCCTTTCTCAACATGCAATTTGAAGATAAAACTTAATTCATTTTTTTAATTTAGATATTAGGGGTCAGTGTGTTGTTTTTCGCAAATGGGTTTTGCTCTGTCAGCTCCTCGCCTGTTTTGTCTAAAAGTTTAAATGTTCCTTACTGTGTATCTAAAGTGTATAGAAGAAGTAGATCACAACAGTTACAAGCAGGGTAAGCTTTCATGGACAGCTCTAAGAGAGCAAAATGATCAAGAAATTTCAGAATTAAATATAAAAGAACTTTTCTTCACAGCTGTTATAAGGGAGAATCCAATTTATGTCTGTGTGTAGAAACAATAGGAAATTTACTGAAAGATGTTTGTGTACAGAGATAATTGTAGCACAGTTTACATCCATAAACAGTGTGGGTCTTTTACTGCCTCTTACATTCTGGTATCACTGAAGCCTTTTGACAGGTTTAGCATGATTACAAACCATAATCCCATATCTCTATTTTATACATTCATTAAAAGCCTTTTTGTAGAATATTGTTTTCTTATCAAATACTATTGCACACACTGCAGTGGATTTTGCACACCAATATGCTTAGGAAAAAGCAAAAAGGTGGAAATCTCTTTGTAAAAATAAATCTGTTATGCTTTAGGAGCTGTTTTTTTCAGTGTAGTACATTACAGAGTAATCATATCATATGGCTGCATTTGTCCATCAGTGCCTTAGGAAGGAAATTAAGAAGCCACAACTTAATCCGCTTCCTCCTTGCTTTTGGGTCCCATTTGCTACTGCTAATCACATACATCAATCCTACCACAGTTGTGTATATCAAGGAACCAAGAGAGCTGCTTGCATCTTACACATCCTTTCTTCAAAGAAAACAAAAACACACTTCCAAACCATGTAAATAGGCATATAAATTTAAAAGGTCAGGTCCTTGCTTCCTTCTGTGCCCCTGTGTAACTAAATCTGTTCTGTAGTTTTTACCTGCACTCTGGTTTTGTGTGCACATATGTTGAATTTCAACAGCCTGATTAAATCAGAAGTGACTTTTAAAGGTACACTTCTAAGCAAGAATAGGGGCATAACTAAGGATAAGCAGTCTTAGTCTTAAACAGAATTCATTTGCTTGATCATGTGACTGCTCTACTTCACCTTTGAGTTTATCATTGCTCCAAGTGCCCAGTAACAAGAGCATATATTCTCTCCACTTATGTTCATAAAATTCTGAATTAACTCATTGAATTTACATCTAGGCTGATAGCAGTGACAATCCTTATGCCAGCAACTCTAATGAAAGTTAGGTTTCATGAGTATGGCTATATATGAACTAACTAGTGTTTAGGTGAACTGAATTGTACCACTGATTTGTGCTAGTGCTATACTTCACATGATTTTACTCTTTGGAATTAATCCAGTATAAAGTTCAGTACCTGACAGACGGGGGAGGATGTTGTCATCTAGTCTGCTAGGTTTTCAACAATTAAATAATCTGTTTAAGGGATGCCCAGTCTCTTCTACACAGAGAACATTGCAGAAAAAATTCTCTATAAAGCTGCATAGCCAAGAACATTATTACATGTGATCTGGTTTTGCCAAACATTGTATTTGTCTCACAAAACAAAACAAAACAAAACAAAAAAAAAAAAGAAACTGGAGAAAATGGTGGCAGCTGAAATTTCAGACTGCTTAAATTATTGTATTCACTGATGTCTTAGCAAAAATCAGAACTCCATAAACTTCAGAATGAATAAAGTGGGAAGTGAGAGTAATTCTTAAATTATGTTAATTTTACTGTAATATAAAGAAAAAAACTATTTAAATAGTGATAAGTTACACAACTGACATTTTAAATAAACAGCTTGCTGCTAACAGCCTGACAAGCCTCCTCAAACTGAGGATGACAGTGCTAACAGGAGGGTAGGAGAATTGCCTGTCATGTTTTCTTGTCGTGGCTGATGGGAAAAGGACTCATCTCACCTAATTTCAAAAATCCACCAGCTATGGGTGGATTTCAACTCCAGAGCCAGACATTCAACTAGATGCACATTCAGTGTCTTAGCTGAATTATAGTCTTTCCTAATCTAGTCAGCTGATTCAGGGCAGTACAGAGAGATACTGAGATGGTCAGAAGTGCGTGACTATTTCAGACTGAGATAAATAACTTTCTAACTTCTGCTCACTATATGAGGTAGATCTGACATTCTTCTCTTTATGACCTTTGGTGTTTAGCACCATTTGAGATTCCCAGAAGTCCAGGATGTCAGCTGAAGGCTGTCAGGTATGGCGTGGAGCCTCCAGGGTGACCCACACCCTTTGCTTACACAGTTGGAGGTTATGCTGTGTCCCCCGGGCAACCTCAGGTAACGTTAGGCAAATGAGTTGCACCCTGATTATAGCAGAAACTTAAACAGCTGTTTCACATGCAGTTACCTTCCTGTACTCATGTAATAGTGTCTCAGTCTGTCTTAGCATGGGTATCTAATGCTTTTTTAGTTGTTCAAGCAATTTCTAGCTCTTTCTGTACTCTATTTACACCACCAATCATATTCACTACCTTTGCAGACATCTGAAATACTATAGGCAATAAATTGCACAAATACATATGTTTAGCCCTTTGAAGCCTGCCTTCAGCTTCTAATCTAAGCTATTTGTTAAACTTCCTCTCCAGACAACAGAAAGACATAGCTACTTCCTTGGGTCTATTAATCTTACTTTAATGGTTTAATATACTTTTAAAACTTATTCTCTACTGAGTACAGTGGATAATAATAGAACTTTCTGAGAGTAAAAGAAACAATTTTCAGGTAGACGAAAGTGGTGAGAGGGTCCAAGAGACCCAGCAGTATTGCACAATGAATCATTACCAGTATTGACTTAGCCTCTGTTGTGGGGCAACTGAGAACCTCAGTACAAATAATTTACTGACCAGAAAGAGCAGAAAGACTTCTTAGGGAAAATAAGCAGCAGAGTACATTGGGTGCTATTACCATGAAGGCTCTAATAAAGGCACCAGAATACATAATGCTTGATCTTTGGGTTATGTCGGCTTGTTCAAAGTCTTTTCTGAGTGCAAATAGTCTCTGAAAAAACAGGTTATTGCAGAATGCTCCTAAGGATATGTGATGGTGTTTAGTTTTCTCTAATTTGGCTTGTATTATTTGTCTCCCATATCTGTTTGAAGAAGGGAAATCCTTTATCTCCAAAAGTCTTGCCTTCAGGTCAAGGGACTACTGTGTATTTGAGCCTTGGCTTTACATAATGCACTGAAAATCTTCAGTCTAGTGCCTAGACTCGTGCTTGCTTTGCTTGCACTTCATCACAACAGAGGTTTAAAAACTCCAAAGCAAACACTGCCACACACCCATCAGAGCTTATCACAGAAGATCAAGCACAGGCCCTTCACACCAGAACTTGTTTGTATCGTCTTGAATTCAGACACAGGTAAAGCAAGTTCAGGTCTTCTTCTTCAAAAAAAATAAACTTTCTCATTAATTTTAGTCAAGTCTGCAAGTAAGCATCACGTGTTGTATAACTTCAAACTTCTCAGAACTTCTGTTTCTCTGTGAGGCTTTGTGCCATGGGGACAGAATACTCCGACAGGCTTCAGTGCCACCATGCTGCCACAGGAACAATGGGAATCTTTGAACACAATTTTATTGTATTCTTGATAGCAAGACCCATGGGCTTTTTTAAAATTTGAACTTGAAAAAATATCGTATTTTAATGTTTGCAAAACTGTTACATTAGGTTACACTATTGTAATATTTTGAATTAAAATTCTGTAATATTTGGGAAGGCTGTTCAGACACAACAGGGCAAAACTTCCATTTACCCAGATAGAATTTTACCATCCTTCAAAGACAATCAAGGAAATCCTTTGCCTTCTGCTTGTATACTACTGCCTTTTTCAGCACCTTACCTGATTTTGTAGATGGACATTTATCCACATCATAAAAACCACATAAAAGCTCCTTCTGGCTGATAGAGTTGGGGGATTTTTTTAAATATAGAGCTACATCTTTGTACATCACTGCAAATTTCTGAAAGTGATATATGTTCTATAGCTCTCTGGTTTCATTTTACTATAGAAATCGGTCTTTGGATTCAAGTGAACTCATAATCTCATTTTCCTGGAATATTAAGAAAGAACAGTACATCAAAAAGGACAGAAATAAATCTGTTATATAACTCCAAAGCAGGGGGAAAAGAAAAATGATAAGGTGTAATCAAAGAAGAATCTTTTTCAGCCAAGATTTTAGTAGAAGTTTCATTCGACTGTTCTATGATCAATGTTTTATTCAAATTCAGTAATATGAAACTTAATCACACAAAAAGAACATTGAAAAATATAGTTAATAACATCTTTCCCAATATTTTACCATGGCACATGCTGTACAAAGTTAATATAATATAGCTACAATAACGTACAAAAATAAAAAAAAATATTTAAGAATGAGTGAAAATCATTCCATTACATAATATATTTTTGGAAATCTGATTTTGTCAAATTTTTTGAAGTGAATGTAACGGTTATAATTGCAAGTGAGAAAATTAGCATGAGAGCACATTAGAAAAATAGAGGAATCATTATGCTTAGTATGCTTGAGTCACTAAAGTGTGGTGAGTAGGAGGTTCTGTGTAGTAAGCTGAATTGTACTGAAGATACGGTACACTTTGTATGCTTTCTCTCTCTCTGTCTCTCTCAGAGGCTCATGAACCAACCCTCTATGCAGTACAGATGAATAGAATTTTGGATATTTTTTCTTAACCAATTTTATGTGATTATTAAAGATGTACAAGCTGTTTTACATACAGTAGGATGGAAACTGGCTAGAGGAACATAAGCTAAGGCACAAAACCAAGGCAAGCCTATCTGCTTTTCTGAAAATGATTGCCTGTTGTAATCAACAAAACTTTTATAATAGGAACATCTTCCACATGTCCACCAATACGACCTAAATGATTCCTTTCTGTAGTTTTTGGGCTCAGATCCATACAAGTCAGTCAAATCATATTATTGCATGCAGATGCTGAAAATTCTGCTGGTCTCAGTGCTCTGCAGTCTCATTTTTCATCCTGCTTATGCCGACTCAGAATGTAAGCATAAAAAGACTCTGGGTCAAACTTTAGAAATACGAATTCCAGCTACAATGAGTAATTGGGCCCCAGACCAACCAAGAGGGCAAAATTTTATGCTAAGAAAAAATAAATTAAAGGATAACAGTCATTTCCACAGAGTGCACAAGGAAGAAATGAACAGAGCATGATATTAGTTAACCTCTGTAAAACTTATCCCTAAACCAGAACAAATATAGATGAATTCCTATTGCCCAATCACTCCTTTAACTCCCCAAAATTACATCAAATTTTGCCCTTCATCCTGTTGTCCCTTCAGACACATCTTTCCTCCTCAAAAGCAGGAAACAGGAATGTGAAGCAGGAAACAGGAATGTGAATTCTGGAGACCTGAACAACTTCTCGTACTTTTTGTTCCACTAAAGAAACTAAAAGTTTGGGGTTGTTACATCATTCCTTGCAACATGTTTATCAGCAAGAATAAGCATGACAAATTCATTCTGTATTCATTATTAGATATTATCATATTTTACAAATTTGGGCTAAGCAAGTAGTCTTAAAAAAAAAAAAAAAAGTGCTACCATCATATCTCACAAATACTGGCAAGTATTAAATACTTATAAATAGGCTTTTTTCACATTATTGAATTGTTGCTGTATATGTGTTGTGATTCCTATGGATTTGTTTAAAATGTGGGAAATCTATATTTCCTACAAAAAATACAACCTGGAAGATTCACTACCACTAGATCCTCTCATACTCTGATGGTCAGTGCTTTGCTCACAAATTCTTCACTTTCCCTATAACATGTCTCAGTGCAGGAAGGCAGGTCTTAGTCACCCAGAATGATTTCACTGCATGACTGAAGGAAAGGTCAAACCAGAAGGAACATTTGGGATGACTAGGAAGGAGATGGGTAAACAAAGAAACAGAAATAGGTAGATCTTATTACAAGCAGTCGATCTGGTGGGCTTTCTCATGTTGTACACTGCTCTCGTTCCCCAAATGCCTCGCAGCTCTGTACGCAGAGTAGCTCCTCCCCTCCCAAAGACCTCCTAAAAAAAGTGATCTTGAAATGTTTTATAACCCCAAGAAGTTGCTGAGATACTTAATTCACATCATATACAATTTTATGTGCATGTAAAAGAAGAAGGAATATAAAAAGACAGATCGTGAATCATCCATTTTAAGCATCCTTTTACTGGATTTAACCAGTATGGTAAAATAAGTGCCTCAAGACAGCTGTCAGGTAAAAAACAGAAATAGGAGACTAATGAACAGTGATTTTTAAAAAGAAAATTGTTTGAAGGATAAACTGATGACTTAGAGGAGATGACAGTACATAGATGGATAAAGCAGTGAGGAGAGTCACAAAATGCAAGCAAGATCATCATTCTTTCATTCTCCCTCAACTTCCTTGATTTTTATTGTGGCCTCAGGGCATGAGTGCAACAAACACACACTAAATAATAGACAGTGCAATAGGTTTTTTAGGCATTCTCTATTTCAGAGGAGCTCTTGACCTACGAACATCCTGGAAATAGTTTTCTTGGCACTGTCATAAATAAATTGGGCCATTTGTTGCTTGAGGGGTCCATTCTGGCAAGACTTTTCAGAACAAAAAATAGGCCATGACTCCTGACAGAGGTTGAACATGTCTTTTTGAGTGCATTGAAAAGATGCTAAAGAATACAAATGGACTGAAAAAACTAATATAAACAAGAAAAAAAATTCATATATTTATATTCTTCATTAATTTTAAGTTTGGAGCAAAGCTTCAAGTCTTTTCTATGTTTGTAATATAAAAGTTGAGTTGTCCATTTCTTTAAAAATATTGACTTCCTAAAAATAAAATTAATTAAAAAAATTGATAATGTTCATAAAAGTAAGTATTTACCTTAATTGAAATTCCATTTTTTATTTATTTGGAAATACTGAAATAGAAAAGTTTGTTTACAACAAACCTAGGGAGCTTTCTTGTTAGAGAGCATTTCTAGAATCCAGAGTTCTAGGATTTACATGATGTAAAGGGCCTCAAATATTTTGCATTACTCTAGAAGAATTCTGAAGTCAAATTTCTGAAAAAGCAACCAGAAAGTTGCTTTACACCTCAGTATCTCAAAATTGTTGACCAACACCAACGTATTTGCTTGTTAGCCTTCATACAGATTCCTTCAGTTTATGAAAAATCTTAGTTTCCTGCTGTGTAATGGACAGCAGGGAACAGAAAAAAAGATTAAACAGGAAAAAAAAAAAGTTACATTATATTCAGCAATTGTATCTCTTTCCTGGTGGTATTTGTAGAATAGGAGAGCAAAAAACCCCAAATAATTCAGGCTGGAGAAACATTGGAGTTTCTTCTGTGTGGAATTAATCATCTCTTGTACGAGAGGGGAACATTGCCCAAGGAACATATTTAGTTTAAATCAATGAATGTGGTTCAAGTGTGACAAGTATCCTGTGAGGACTCCTGATTTAGAGGATGAAGTATCCTTGTCTAGAATCCTAGGTGACTGTTACCAGCATATGTCCTGCTTTATCAAAAATGTTAGATTGGTTACCAAAATTCTTTATGAATTGCCCCCACAGAGTTGGATTCCCCCCATGGCAGGTTGCATTAAAGCTGGAGATCCAATAAACCCCAGATATCTCAGCTGTCAGGTGGTCATTCTGAGCAATTATTATAAAAACAGATAACCGAATGTCTCCTGTAGCTGATATACTAGGATTTTCTGCCAACCAGGTAAAACATTCCCAGCCTTGTACAGAAGAAAGTAAACCTGTCTAGATGCTTTCTCATTGAAAGCCTTGTAAAAATGAAAGTTCAGTAACATTTACACTTTCTGTGAGAACATGCCAATTTCTATGCATTTCTGGTGGATAGTTTAAATATACTCTAAAATACATTCATCCATCTCTCCCAATATTGTTTATTTCTCTGTTAACCTTATGGGATTTCCAAGCAGCAGGGGGGTTTTCACCTGGAGAGTAATGCTTTCTCTTTTTTACCTCCATGACTAGGAGTTGAACTTACTGCTCACTTTCAGAAGTGAAAGCTTATGTTTCGTTGCTTAGCTTAGATATACTGCTTGTCTGTTTGCAAATTAGCTTTGTTTGCGTAGTTGTGGCTGGACTCTTCATCCAAACTGGCTACCTCAAAAGCTGAAAAATCATCAGTCAACCCTCACAACACAGCAAAACCCACAATTACAATGAAAAATCCCTTGATATGACATTTCTTTTAGAAATCTGAAAATGTTCTGCTTATAGAACTGTTAAGTGGTCAGAAACATCCCTTTAAAACTTCTCCTAAAATTCATAGAGTCAGTAAAGTTAGAGCTTTGCTGAGCAGTTCAGCTTCACCAAGTACCTGTCAAGTCTCCTGATCAGCCCTGCAGCAGTTTAGTTCAGGGTCAGAGATCCCAGAGTTGCCAGTGTTCGTGCCAGCTGGAATGGAAGAGATATAAATAAAACATGTGGGAGGGGGTGGTAGTGAGGGAAAGTTGTTGTTCTTCTTCTGTGCATCCCTGCAGTTGGCAATCATGATTCTACAGCAGCCCTGCCTGAACCACCCCACCGAGAACGAAAGAAATGTTTGTGGTGTTTATAGCAGTAGGGCAGATTGCAAATATAAAACTTCATTCATCAGGTAATTAGGAAAGTTAGCATACAATGCAAGCTGTGGTTTGAATGCTACAACTGTACCCAGGCTGGGAGTACTCAAGTGGTAATGGACCCACTACTGGTAGCAGTGTATGTAGACAATATACAGCAGCTAAGTAAGAAACCAGCATTCCTAGCAGGCACATTCTTCACAATCAAAATGTTTATTGTTATTGGAATTTATTAAACTTTGATTGTTTTTCCTGCAGTTTTTCATGCCAGGCATCTGCTTAAAGCTGATTTATTTTGATGTTTCTGGTAAGAATGTTCAATCATTTCCAAGAATGATAGCAGGAGAGGATACATACAGTGGCTGTTCTGAAAACCTCTTGCATCACTTTCAATGAGAACCCTAGATAGCTCAAATGCATCTTTACTTGACATAAAAGAGAAACAAAATAGAGATAGAGAAGAGAAAAATGAGGGTGAAGAGAAATAAAATAAAAGGGGAAAACAGTTAAACAAATCTTGTTTTTCTGTTATAGTTGACTCATTCTGTGCATAGTATTTGAGACAGCCACTTCACGGAATTTCAGGCAGAAATTTATCAGACATTACTTTGAGTATTTAAGGAGGAAAATAAAATAAGAACACAAACTCCATCTGGTATTTCGGAAGATGTCACATTGCATTGTTTTCAGGTAGCGGAAGTAATTTTGTCTGACATCTTCCAGTTAGTAATAATACCCTTATTTCATGTGCCACTGGCATACTAGCCCATTACTTAATTGGTTAATAAACAGGTATATTCAATAATCATGGTGGACTGTGCCAAATTGCCAGTCTTTGTTCCAGGAACATATGTTGGCAATTAATAATGATGATTTAATAAAAGGATCTATTACAAGCTGGTTTTGGTTGCCATGAATTTGTACAGGGGAGAAAGCACATTCAGGATTTCAAGGTCTTATACATGTAAGAGGAAAGGAAGCAAGCAAAGTGGCTGATGTAGTATGGGTGCTTTCCCTTGATTAAGTGAAGAGGGTGACAAGGAGAGCAAGGAAACACAAGAAGATCCATCTAGAACTGTGAGGTATCAAGCTGTAGGGATCCTATGATAACAGTGCTAAGAGACTGCATTAACGCAGCCAGAAAATACAAGCAGATAATCAACTGACAGTGAAAATGGCAGGGTGGATAAATCTGCTTCAACAGGGAGTCTATTCAGAGGGACTGACACTGCTGTGGCGTGACGCAGTTCGGAGGGCTGCAGCGAGGCTGGCATGTGGCTCTGCCAGAACAATAGTGATTGACTACAGATGGGCACTTCCTCTCCAAAAACACTCCTCACAGCTCGCTGCCAGGGAGGGATATGCAGACACAAGCTCCAATCTCCATGGTAACCACTTACTTCAGCGTGACATCAAGCCCAGATCAAAACTCCATAGGCGTCAGATAGTACATGCTGTTTCTTTCCTTGAATTAATAATATTGATTTAAAAGGCAGGTTCCATTAACTGTTTCTACTCTATGCTGGGGATAATTACTGTCTGTGGTGCCAGTATTATTCCAGTGACTTGAAAACAGGAAGCGCACCATCGAGTTAAATAATTCATGCTGTGCTGCTGCTCACTCTGTTCTTAGAAGCAGAATTATTGCTAACTGGGCATGGTAATTTCAGCACAGGGGTGATAGGATTAAGAAATGTCTAATTGCCCTCTCATGCGATAAGATTACTTTTCTAAAAATGCTTTAATTCTTCCAAGCAGAGGGAAACAATCCAGACAACTGACAAAACAGGAACAGCCTGCATGAATACGGCTGAGATTTTCCTTCTGAGAGCAGTGAAAAGTGCAGTCAAGGCTTCATTCTCCTTCCCACCCCCTGTGCCCTTCCCGAGAAAAAAGCTTTTCAAAAGCAAACAGCCAATGCTGAGTCTAGAGGGGAGGGTGTTCCTTATACTACTCCTTAGAAGTGCTTCCTCAGTCAATTATATGATGTTAGCAGGCTCTGTGGGGTTTCTCAGTTAATCTTCCAAAGCTGCAAGGTTGGTAGTTGTGATACAGTCAGGGTAGGCTTGCTTGTAAATTTGGAGAAAAGTAGAGGAGAAAGTTTCAGGTTTCTGTGGTATATGCAAAATGCCTCAAGGAGAAAATTCTGAACAAACCAGGACAGTTCCACTTCTTAGTGAGGACTGAAAATCAAGGATTTTTACAGTCTGGGCAGAAATATTTTTGGCATCTAAACAAGCTTCTCTGTTCACAAAAAGAAAGCTGCAGCTTTGGGGACGTATTAGGAGACTGAGTACATGCAAACATTCAAGAATGTCAGAGACAATAAGTCACCTGGGCAGTAGGGTCACCCAATGCCTAAGCAAATGCTCTTACTCACTATGAGAAGTGTTGATTAGTTGGCTTGTTTGGAAATCTTGAAGGAGAATGGATTTCTTGAAGGAAATGAGGGTTCATCTGGTTCTATATTTGCACTGGAGAAAAACACACACTTAATGAACTTCCACACCAGACTAAAAGCTCCCTACAGAACTCAGGGAATCACGGGACTAAGCAGTTCTAGTAGGCAAAAACAGGATAACTGCTTCAGACCAAGAGTTCACCTAACACAGTAAACATAAGCCTACACCAGGAGAATGGAAGAGGGCAAGAACAGGCCACCAAGTGCAAGGACAGGGAAAGGACTGCATTTTCCCCATATTTTCCCTTGCCCACTTTCTGCAGATGGGGATCTGTCAAATTTACATGATGGGCAGAATTATTTCATTAATGATTTCTTGTTTGAATGACTTTAAAAATATATATATATTAGTCACAAGATTAACAAAGTGTGGTGCTAATAGGACTAGTTCACTAAGGACAGTTCACTTTTGTTGACAAAGAAGGATCCAAAATTGGAAAGACAGGACCATTTAAAAAATCTGAATGAGCTGAGACACTGTATGTCAAGTCTTTATTAAAGTTATTACAGATATTGTGCAATCTAAGACATCAGTCTGCACTTCATGTGAGACCTCAGCTCACTGTGCACATGATGTATAACCTGCAGTGGTGGTCCCCATCAGCCGCACGTAGAATGAGAAACAGTTCTGAGGAGTTCAACATCACACCCACCACTTGCTGGGAGCTGCTAGCCATGACTGTCCTTCAAACTCAGGGTTAGGGTTTGGGCACAGCCGGAGGCTGTTGTTTTCTGACTAACTCAGAGCAATTGACATTTCTATAAATGGATTGTTGAAATGTGCTAGTCATAACATTCTGTTATCTTCTTCCCAACTTCACAAAGCACATGCTTAATTCAGCCATTCCATCTAAATGGTTTTTACTGAGTGGATCTCGGTGTCTTTCCCTCAGCCATCTGTCAGTGGTACTGACACAGTTCACAGGGCTTTGGAATTAAAAATCAGAATCACCACAACAAAATTAAAGATAAGGGGAAAAATACTGAATGTTGTTTTCTTTCTTACATACACGTACACCCAGGTATTATTCATATAGCTGGGTCTTTGATTAGGTGATGCTTAGAATGTCTCTTCCAACTAGAGATAGTCTATGATTTTATGATTTAAAAAAATAAAAAATTGATGAGAATGTTCCATTTCTGTTTCTACTCTTTAACACCACTAGGACAGAGGGTTTATTCTACCCTCCTGTAGAGGGTAGAATCCAGTGTCCGAGTACTGTATTAATATACAGAAGTTCCCTATCACATGCAGGCCCCAGGCCTATGGTAATGCTCTTTATTTAAGCATGAAAAAAAAAAAAGATGATCTGTCAAGAGAAAAGATATAAATATGAAAATACACATGAAAATTAAGGAAGACGATGAGAAAATATTAATACATTCTAAAGATGGTTTATAGATTGACATACTAGCTGTCAATCAGAAACACAAGAGAGCTTAGCACATTATTAGGAACAAACTATCCACAAACTGAGATACAATATGTAAGAGAATGAAGGTGGCCTTTTGAAAATACATACATGGGGAGGAACATATTTGGGACAAAAGTGAGAGAAGAGACCATATATTTGGGACCACAGGCAAAAAAAGCTCAAGACCTGCTTTCCTGTGAAATTTAAATAATTTCCTTAAATAATTTAAAGTGGTACAAATGTTATCCTAAGTTGCATCTTGGCCTCAGAGGCCCCAAAATCAGCTAACTTGTTTCCCCACATCAGACAGCATAGCTCAGGGGCTGACTGCACTTAGTCATTACACAGCAGTGTTATAGACAAAATAGTTTTTGGCACATGAGAAGAATGTATTTTGTAGGAAGAATTACCTTTTATCAGGTTATCTGACATAATGGGAAGCAATAGACAGGCTTCTGAGGATAAAATCTTTCAGAGCACGAAAACAGACTACATTGTCTCTACTCATGTGGAGTTCCTCTTTTAAGATTTTTATGGTGCTTATATAGCCAGGCAATTAACTTATGAAATATTTATATAATGCTGATTAATAGCATATTATAACAATATTAGCATAATAATATTGTTGTTGCCTAAAGTTATGTGATTTGCAGTAAAAAAACCAGCAATTGGATATATACAAGAGAGTGGTTAAACATCAGTAGGAATGCACAGACAAAAGAGACATGGAGATAAGACACTGAAACAAAAGCTATTGGACATCCTTTCAAAGCTGGACTGTTTTCTGCTCAAGTGTGTAAAAATTGATATGAACATTATGTTTCAATCTCTGCGATATTGCTGAAACATCTTATTTTAAATTTGTATTTTGACATCAGTTCCTTGAGGCATATACAGCTTAACTGATGGTGCATTTCCTTGTCAGACCCCATTCACGGTATTTTGCATTATTGATTAATTTTCAGTGAATTGGAAAGAGAAGTTGAGATGTCAAAGATAATGAAATTCCTGCAAATTCCATTAAGAATATTGCTTGGTTAAAGGAGAACACCAGAAAGGGAAAGACAGGCAGAATTCATCTGTTACATGTCTTGTTTTGGCAGCAGAACACATGTACCTACTGGCCAGTCAGCCAAGTGTACTGACTGGCAAACACAAATGTGCACAGCTTTGGGTAGTCACAGCTAATGACTAATTTCATCTGTTCTGTGGTTCTGCAAACAACCTACTCTTATAGCCTTATCTGCAGAAGTGTTGCAATACTAAAAGTTGGCAAAACTGTCAGTAATGTTGAAGACATATGTTATTCTCTACTATCTAGACAAGTCAACTTCACATTGCAAATAGCTTTGCAAGTATATAAAAGCTCCTGAAAGCCATTTCCTGCAGCATAACAACCTACCAAATGCAGTGTTGAAAAGCCACAGGGGTATATTCAGACTTCAATATTCACAAGTTTTACTATCTTATAAACTAAGGCTCAGCATCACTGAAGAGTACAAACAATCTTCCACCTTTAGTTGATGTGTTAGGAACACTGTGGAGTCCTGGAATAGAGACATAGCAAAGGAAGTAACTGAGGGTGCAGCTGCCTAATGTTGGAAGCTGATCTGAAATGCAAGTTTGACTCCAACCCATGTGGTGTTCCTGTACACCCCCATCCCATGACGGCCACCAAGCAATCAGACACTTCAGGGACCTGCAGGTTCTGCTAAAAAACACTTATTTTCCACTGGGTTTTCCTTTTGACAGGATGAACTTCATGATCTGGATGACCACAATGAGTGGTTCAAGAGTCCTCGTCTGGCAGCAAAGGAGGAGTTTGCTCCTTTCACAGACAGGGCAGCCCTAGCTTATAAAACCATAGCTCTAAGATAAACTACTTGTTGTATGTCACCTGAGTACTTTGCCAAAGAAACACATTAGGAACACAGTACTGCAGAAGAGGTGCTAAGAAATATATCTGCCTTAATCTACAATCAGCCTAGAATCTGCATCACATTTTCTGTGCTCCAAAGGGACTGAAGTGGCCCATGAGCTCTGACGAGATGTTTAACAAGGTGAGCCATTTTATTATTATGTGAGAAGGATGTTCATATGGGAATATATATGTAGAAAGAAAAATATCAGAGTGAATAAAGATTCACTAATATCTTAGTTGCAGCAATCAGGTGCGGTGATTTGGGCCCCATTTTTGTTATGGACGACAATTTGTCTTGAATAATTCCTTAAAACATATGCTAGAAACTCTGCTTTATGCCTGTACATTTTTTTTTTAAATATGTCAACAAATCACAAAATATAAGCACTCACCTGGTCACACTGACTATCCCCTTATAACACAATATTTAGCGTTCTGTATATAAATTTGAACACCACAATAATAAACCTTGGCACTATAAATAGACTGACTTGCAAACCCTGAGTTTTAAAAAGTAGAGTTCTATTCTGAGCTGGAACAATACACTGTCCTTGGAAGCCTATTTTTTAAGTGTAGGTTTTCTTTTCTTTGTTCAGTGTTTTGTCACTACAATGCAATGCTCCTGTTGAGAGTAGTAACAAGAGCAGAAAAGAGTTTTTTGCAGAGAAGGTTTTTGTTTGTTTATTTGGATGTTCTGTACATATAAACATCATTGAATGGCTGCAATTTCATTTGAAGGACAACAAGAGGTCTTCAGCTCCTCAGATAAAATAAGTGCTAGAAAATTGCTGCCCTTATAGTATGTGCCTGGCTGCCCACTCATCTCTTACTCACTTTTCCTGTCTTTAATCAGACCTTGTTGTTACAGAGTAACAGTTTTGTCTGCTAAAGAAAAAAAATTATATATGTATAAAAAATATATATACAACTTGTTGTAAATTACTAGAACTGCAGGATTCTCAGATAATGCAATTTCCCTTTAATTTCATTCCACATCCCGTTCCTCAAACAATGTACGGAATAAGAAAGAGAAACCATTTTGACAGAAAGTGCCTTCCTAGGTTTGGTGGTTTCATGAGCATGGCCAGGCTGTGTGTCACACAGAGGTCCCCGTGCACATGGTGTGTCTCCAGCTGGGCTGCCCACAACCCCCAGGGAATGCCACCTGCATGGTAAGCAGCAGGCAGCCCCCGGAGACTGCTTCTGCAGCTACAATTTCTCCTTAATGAGAAGTGGGAGGGGAGGAAGTGTTCTGAATTATACAGGCAGAATGGGAAACCCCTGAAGTGACAAAATGCTGAATTATTCATTGTGCAGTTTCTAATTGTTCTTGAAGTTAGCGGTACCATTTGTAGCCTAATCAGTTCAACATTGCCATTTTCCCTCCTCTCCCTCCTTCCACTAGAGAAGGGAGGAAGAAGGAAAGGTGTTCCTGAAATGCTCCCTGCAGTCCAGCAGTGAGCCAGAACTGAAAACTAAAAGCGTGTTAAATCTGAATGTTGCCAGTTATCTATAGGCATACGTTACAGTCTCAGTTCTGAGACCTAATAAAATTTCTCATTAATGGTCACAGCAATTGTGGGTTTAGATCAGACCACTTTTTTCATGTTAGGTATCTAGTATTAAGAGCTCCAGAGAGAGCAGCAAGGAACCCATTGCTGAGCAATTATTGGCTAAACTGTCAATGAGGAAAATATTTTCCTATCCTTCATGGAAGGAGATGGTGATTGGACAATGCCTGGATGCATAGAGATGTGCATTATTAAAAGAAGAGAATCACAATTAAACATTATCCAGACTAACCTGCAGCTCCAGTCTGAGCAGAACTGAAGTGACATCAGTCATAGTGACTTTAGACAACAACAACTCTGTCCATTTATTAAGTAAGCAGTATGAGAGAAAAAATTACATTTCAAATGCTGGGGTTTTTTTAATTTTTGTCTGCTATGCTCTACATGAGTAAATAGCTAATTAGGGACATCCACTTGACACAGTCTTTGCATGTCATTATTGCTCATTCCTTTATCATTTTGCATCTTGAAACCATATTTTCCCATCTAAATTAACAATTCCCAATCTTTGAATCTCACATTTCTGTTTTCTGAATTTCTGTCCTCTGGCTCTAAGTTCTTTCTGGCTTTATTGTAGCCTTTTGAGATGGTAAGATTAGAACTCATTGATTCGTGTAATGGCATTATACATGCTAACATGTTGTTTCCTTTTTGACCACCAATGCAGAATGAGCAAAGGTCAATTAATCTGACACCACTGCTTATCCTTCTGATCAATACTGCCTCATTGTTTCCTTGTTCTCCCACATCTGCCTGTCTGTTGGTACATTCAGATTGCAAGGTTTTTCAGGCTACAGACTTTTTACTCTCTGTTTTTAATGGATGTGCACAGTAGAGGCCTGATCAGTGTCTGGAGATTTTGTTGCAATACGAATAGTTCATATACAAACGACAAATAAGGGGTTCACACCAGTGCCTTAGAATTTTATTTGTCCCAGAGTGACTTCAGCTAATTTAAAACCCAGTAATATGTCTAAATCAAATTATTTACTGGAATATACATTACTTAGCATTTATCTTTATTGAATTTCTTTTGCCATCAAGCTGCACAACTCATTAGATTCTCTGAATCTCTTAAATACAAAGTCTCAGACAGATATACTCTCTTGGTAAGTTTCTATGCTGCAGATAGCTACAAGCTAGGAAGGTATACCAGGAGAAATATTAACATTTGCTTTTCTTCTTGGTATGTTCTTTTCCTACATGTTTGCTATCAGAAATAGAGTCCTGGAGAAAGCTTATTTATAATCTGACCCAGTATAGCTATTCTAATGTTCTTAGGTCTTTCTGAAGTTTCCTGGGTTGGTTAATATTATTAGCTGTGTCATATGCAGGTTTTGCCACCTTTTCGTTCTTCCCTTCTGTATAAATGTTTTTAACTGTATGTAAACGAAACAAAAGGTCAGGCAATCTCACTCTCTTTCTTTTGATGAAATTTTAAAGCCTTTTGTATCTGTTACCAGGTTATTACTCCAGGTTACAGGACAGCAAACCTTTCAACCAATTATTATTTAGCTGCCTCAAGGACTTTTCATGTGGGATTTAGCAAGCACTTTGAAAACCCCATTCAGTGTTTCCAATCCTATTTTTTGACCATTTTTTTGCATACACTGGAAACTCTTTAGAGCCAAACCCCGTTGTATTCTTGTGTGAAGTCAAGCTTATTTTCCTTTAACCAGGAAGTTTTAGAAATAATATTTGAATTACTGTTTCAACATTGTACCAGTTATTCAAAGAAAACTTGTCAGTATTCAGTGTTCAAGATCTTTCTCTAAGCAATTTTGGAGACTTATGCATCATCTACTCAAACACACAAACTTGAGAACTAAGAAATACAAATCACTTTAATTAGAAGTCACAAACCTCTGCATCGTCACTCTCAAAGTCCAGGACTCAGACACACGTACAGTCCTGTGCTCAGGACCTGCTGCTCATCAGTTAATCAGTTTGTCTGGGTGTCTTTATTTCTAATAATACCTGATCCTTATTATTTTTCAAGAGGTTATCCTCTGCAAGGGGTAGAAATTATTTATCTTCCCTGTAATATTCTCATTAATTGCAAAACAACCAATTAAATCCCTAGAAGCTTTTCTGTTTACAGTGTAGCACTAAAAGTTATTTATTTTTTTCTATTTAGCTATTTGTTATTCCAACTCCATTCTACCACTACACATTTTCATTGCCTGTTTTATGTGTCACATCACTTGAGTTCCATATACTGGAACACATCTGTTTGACTGGAGTAATTTTGAGAGCCTTGTCTGGTACCCATGATAGCCTCCCTTCCAAAACACAGGCACACAAACTTTAGAGTGCTTGCCAGCACTGTATTCTGCTCCCAGTTTATTGTCTGTGGTTACTGCACATCCACTGTGGCCTCAGGATCCCAGAACTGTCGGATGTCAATACACGAGCAAGGGCTCAGCACCATGAGCCATATGCTCAGAACTACACTCTAATACACAATCACAGGTGTCCTCTTCATGTCTCTGATGTATTATTCATGAAATACCTTTAAAGAAGCATCATTCTGAAGGGTGATATGTCTCAGCACTGTGGTAGATTTAAAGAAACAGTACTTTGTCTTTAACTCCAGCTTTTCTGACAGTGACTATCATTTCTTTCAGGAAGGGCTACTTTATCGTTCCAATTGTTGGGCCACTTGAACAGCATCAGTGTTTCAACAAATTAACTAGATGCTCTCTAAATTAGCATACTCTGACTCTGCAGGTTGTCCATTAACTGTCCATAACTGATTCATTAATTAGAACAAGGTAGAGCACTACCTACTGTTACAAGGCAGAGTTTATTATTAAGTGAAGATAATTAAATAGATAAGTATGAAATCACTCAGAGGATCATATAAATGCTTCCCTAGAGCACTCCCTAGCTTGGGCAGTTTAAATAAAATGGGTTAGGATAATTCTCCATAACCTCAAAATTGTATTTTCAAGAATAGAAGCTTTTATGCAGGTCTAGGAAAAGGGAATTTGAAGTGCTGCTCATATTGAGGTGAAACCATTCTTGACTATTGAAACCTTCCTGCTTCATTTGTTGTTGTGCTGGCCACAGTTCTACTGGCTATATCTACACCAGTAAATTAAATGGGCCATGGATCATTCTTTGGACCTGAGGCCAGCTGGCAGTGCACAGCTCCTGTTGGTCCACAGGGCTAAGTACTCTTCCATCCCAGAACACAGCAGCCAAGTCCAAATGGCCTATTAGGAATGATCTCCTGTCCCCAGTGAGTTCCTAAGTGTGCCCAGGCACACCTGGCACACAACAAAATCAAGCTAGGGATCATGCTAACAATTAATAATACTGTTAAACACAGAGAGCTCTTGAACCTATTCCTGAACTATTTAGCTTTCCGGCACAAACTTAGTGACTGTGTTTCCAAAAGGACTCAATAAACACTTTTGATATATTTACAGTCTCCCTCCCCAAAAAAAACCCACAAATGCCTCATCGTCTCAGAACTTATTATTTATAAATTGTAAAAAAAACCTACAAGTGATACTTTCAGAACATGTATTCCTTGATCCTAAAAGTGTATATTTTCTCCTAATTCTACCTTAAATTATGAAGAATCTAACTTCGGGGAGCAGTTCAGCTGGAAGCACTGTCAAGAAGATAGTGGGATGGCAGGTTAGCTAGTAGAGAATAAATTACCAACCACCAGCTGAACTACAAAAAGCTGGTGTTTATGAAGGAGATGAGCTGAGGGTTTGGTGTATCAAACCCCCAATTCATCTGCCCAGAATTTATATATCTGTGACCTGTCAGTCATGGTAAATCACTACTCTGTGAAATCAGCTGCATCAAAGAACTCTTTTTATGGGACTTAGAGAAGGGCTCTTAGAGCTTTTCAGATTAATCCTCTTTAGACCCATAACATATGCTAAAAACAAGTGGCTGTGAGTTTACTTACTGCAAACTGAGAGGATGGAATAGTACCTGAAGGTTTCTCTCCGTTTTGTCATGTTCCAAGAACTTAAAGGAAGACCTTCAATTAAAGGAGAAATAAAATATTTGATTACAGATGATGATGGATGGGAAACAAGTTTTCCAGTCTATAAAACACTGGTATGGGTCTCTTGGTTCAAGACTGGGGAAAGTACAGAACAACTTACAAAGCTTTAGAGAGGAGGAAGCCAATGTATAGAAGAGCTAATGACCAGGGCACTCACCCTGTGAGACATCTAAGTACATGCTATGCATCTGAGAGAAGAGGAATTTCACCTTGCTTATCATTCCTCAGGCTTATGACCTAACCACCAGACTCATTTTTAATGAGAGATTTTTTTTTCCCTCACATTTGGCCAAAAATGTGTTCCCTTCTGTGCCGGTTTTGACTGGGGGAGAGTTAATGTTCTTCACAGTGGCACAGGTTTTGAATTTGTGCTGAACCCGATGTTGATGGCATAGAGATGTTTTTGTTATTCCTGAGCAGGGCTTACACAGAGCCAAGGCCTTTTCTGCTCTTCGTGCTGCCACACTGGCAAGGACACTGGAGTTGCATGGCAGGGTGGGAGGAGATACATCTAGACAAGTGACCACAGCTGGCACAAGGGATATTCCAGACCATATGATATCTTGCTCACTTTATGAAGTAGGAGGAAGAAGGAGGAAGGGGAGGAACATGGACTGATGGTGATAAAGGTCTGCTCTCCTGGGAATGTCTGAACCCCTGCCTGCCCATGGGAAGCAATGAATAATTCCTTGTTTAGCTTTGCTTGCATGTGCAGCTCTTGCTTTTCTTATGAAACTGTATTGAAGCCTACGAATTTTCTCACAGTTACCCTCACAGTTCCCTCCCCAGCCCTGGTAGTCGGGAAGGGACAAGTGGCTGCGTGAGGCTTGGTTGCTGGCTGGGGTTAAACCACAAGACCTAAAAATAATTTTTCAGATATACTGCTGGAAGTAATACATTTCTCTTGCAAAATTCAATTTAACTGAATTGGCATTTTTCCAAACAGAAACAATCTTGGCCTGCTCTAGTCATGGGTCCACATTATTATAGGTTGTTTGAAGAATTTCACTGTGCAAAGTGCATTGCAACAGATACTTTATTCTGAAACACTGAAAAATTGATTAGCTATAAATGTCAACAAAATCAATAACTAATTTCTTTAATGCTGTTAGAATTAAAATAATTAAAACAGCAAGGAGAACTGTTAGTTCTCTTGTGTTCCTCAAGTGAACATTAACAAAGATAAAAAGAAGAAAAGATATAATCAAACACTTGTGCTCTGAATTGAATAGCAAACATACTTTCAAAATTATACAAGTTATTCCTTATCCAGTCTTCTGAAGTACCTTGCAGTTCATATTTTTTTCTTTGGTCACCTCTATTTCCTCTGCAGTTCTTTTTTTTAGATATTTTAATAATCTGATATATTTTGTTTTTATGGAGTATTAATGTTTTATATTCCCTCAGTACTTTGACCTCTCTCTAGCCTTTGTGTTACATCAGGTAATATTAAACCAAAAGATCCATGTACTTAGAGAGATTTCCAAGAAATGACAGGTTAATTTTGGAGGTATTACCAATCATTAATGGTCACATTTGGTTTCTTTACTCCAAAAAAAAATACTAAAAGTTGTTTCATTTGATAAAGAAAGCAGTTTATGAACAGCTGCTTTCATATGCATTGTATTAACGTTGCCCTAGTCTAGGCAATAGTTTACTATCTCATTCTAAACCACCAAAAAACAAAGTTTCTGACTTTTAAAATCCAGCAAAAATATTCCAGATTTGCACTGTATATTTTCTAAAATTACTTTCTTGGTCATGTCGCTGAGTTTTCAATAGGTTGAATGTTCTCATAAACAAAAAAGCATTTATAGATGTTGGAGTTCTGGAAAATAAAATCCTTCATTTCTGTTGTTTAACTTCTTTTTTCATGATGGTTGAATATTTCAAGCTTGAAGGTATTGGAAGTAATGTAGCAGATTTGTATTTTAAAAATACTTTGTATATGCCAGCCATCATCATTAAATTTTATATCATTCAAAATACAATCTAAAATGTGTTAACAGTTCTATAAGACAGCCCATTAATATATAACAATTTCATTGTGATATTTGCAAACCAAGTAGCATTTTTTGTGTTCACATGCCTTTTTTTCCATTACTGAAACTGCTAACCTTGTCCAGTACGGCTACACTATATGCATTGTCATTTCCCCTCCATATCTTCATCCAGTATTTAATTCTATTCTTTGCAATATTGCCAGCATCATCAATGTCATCATATTTTTATGTAAGTTATACTGACAGATAATGACCTCAATTAAGTCAACAGAAAACACGAAAAGAACATAATGATTAGATTAAATAACCATAGTGAGTAAGTGAGCTTCCTATGCCTAAATCAAAGGCTTCTGCTTGTTCTGACTGAATCAAGCATGACAGTATTCCTGTCAATAAACATAATAAGTTCAATGTATTGGCAGGTATCCTTCACAGAATGAGGTCTACAGGATTCAAATACATCATCACAAGCTCACTGTTGTGACTCCAGTGGTGTCTGCTGTCATCTGAAGGAGAACTGAAAAAATTCATTGGGAATAAATTATGAAAGGGAAACCAGAAGAAACCTTTAACAATTATTATAAATTTGTACTGTGTAAAAATTAACAACACATTTTTTTTAAAAAAAATGTGTCTATAATTCAAAGATCCTTTACACTTCATGTCTTCTTTTTGAAAATGGTTATTCTTATAGCTGCGATACATATAAATAATCTTTTCAAAATGTCATCAAGCTCTTGGCCTCCATCATGTCTCAGGGTCTTTCATCTCTCTTGTTTTTATTAGTAGTCATTCTTCTTGCATTGACACGATGGAAAAAGGGTATCTGACATCTTCCAGTATCACTGTTTTTAACATATTCTGACCAGTACTCTAAGTCTTTGAATTTTCACAGAACTTGAACTTTACTAGGCAACACAATATGGAAACCTGCCTTTTGGGTGGGTTTGGTTGTTTGTTTCATTAGGGATTTTTCTGAATAAATCCTCATTCTTGCAACACAAGACACACTAAACAAGGTCTTCAATATCTGCCTTCTGGGTGCCTGGCCAGCTCCTTTCTTTCACTGCAATTACAGTTCAGGCAAGTTTTTTACACAACTATGCAACCATACTTCTGTCTGGCATATAGTAAAATATTATATAGGGTAAATTACTATTAATGATAAGCACTTAAGTAGCTCTTCAAAATCCTTCAAGCATACTAATTGATTAATACTCAGCACTTGCACTGGGAGTGAAATGCCTTCATAGTGAAGTCATAATGTACTACTAGAAAGTTGTGCTGTAATTACATAGAGTTCTTTCTATAATATTTATTTAGGATGAGCATCTGTTTTCCCCAACTGTTTCAAAACACAGACAGCATTTACTTACTTTATTTGCAAAGCAACTAATCAGGAATAGGCAATTCCTTCTCAGTAAGTAAGATTAAATTTTTACAAACTGAAAGAAATGATAAAACGCCAAAATCCTACCAACTCTATATAGAGTCCAGACCTCTGCAGTAGGATTCTTTATGAGTTTTAACTTGGAAAAAACAGTCTAATCTCTTTCTATTTATCATAAGTCTATGCCAGGAAATATATCAATCATATTTTCCTGAAGGAATTAACAACTAGATGCATCAACCTATCTCTCAAATTTTTATATACCTTCAAAATGAAAACATTTTGTGTTTTTATTTAGACTACTATAAAATTGTCTGTCTCCTTCCTATAACAGATGACATTACAACATTAAAAATGCAGTATATGAATGTCCATAAGCATATAACACCTGCAAAACTGATGCTAAAAAAAAACCAAAACACATTGTGATTGCAAAGTCAAGCTTTCCAAACTTAAGTGAGGACAGTTTGCCTAAGTATTCATAATGCAGTTCTCTATTATACATCCAGTATAGAAAAGCCCTATTCTTGGTTAATGTAGTGTTTTTCTATAAGACTTGATGAACTATGTTCACAGGATGAACTATGTTCACTTAACAAGCGGCTCTTTAATATTTTGCCTTTCTTTATTGTTCCTCATGGCATTCTGTGCTTTGTCTACTGCACACCACTAAAATTCTTCACAGTAAAAGGCATCCCTTTGCTCACAGCCTTTTCTACCACTAGCACCACTGTCACTGCTCAAAAGTTTGTTAATGCTTATACACCTTCATCCCAATATTGTGAGCTAAACAATAAGGATTAGTATTGCAGATAAGGAACTAAGATAGTAAGAGACCAAAATGCTCATTAATTTTGCTTGAAAAGTCCTGGATGTTTAGAACTATGCAGCTCTGCTCAGGGCTGTGTGTATTTAAAGATCATTTATCAACAATTTTGCAGAGAACTCATTCAGAAGAAAAAGTTTAAGGCAACTTTTAAGCAATACAAAGCAACCCTAAGGCATAACCAAGAAAGAATTTGTCCTGGTGTTTGAGACAGGATTTAATCATATTACTCACAGGGCAGGCTTTGTGCAGTCCCTGACCACACCTTTTTTATATCCATCAAGTTCTGTAAGAAATGACACAAAATCCTACAGGCAAGAGCATCTTTCCTTACATAGCTTTGATTTCCAGCCTGCACTGAGTGGAAGCCTGAGGGAAAGGTACTTTAAAGGCTTTTTGGAAATCTCAGTTATGATAGGTGTATTTGAAAATTATGTTCTAGACCCCTGAAGGTTATCAGACAACACTGCTTTGGTTTCATTATGAATTTGACAGATGTGATAGGAAAACTTTCATTTACTACAACTGTTATATTAGCATTGAATGAAAAGCACTACTACTGGAATTGAATTTATATCACAGGCTGCAATAATTACCACATTTCCAAAAACCTAAAAAATTTGTGTAACTACTTAATTCAATTTACTTAAAAATATATTGCTAACTGATCTGTAAAGTAACTTTACATATAATACATGTCATACAGTAAGATAGGTGGTCAGAACAAAGCAAAAGTTTAAGATACAAATGTGTTGTCTTATCTAACAGCAACCCGTAAAATATTTTTTACATATATTCAGTACAGTGCATGTAAGAAGGACAAAAAAAGGACAAAAAAAGGAGGAGGGGGAATTATTTACATATTTATGTCTGTATGGTTTCAACAATGATTGACTGATAGTATGTAATACCTTTGCATCTGTTTCTGCTTTCATATAAAGAGATGTGAAGAAGAATTTAGAATAAAAGTGAAATTAATCAGATAAGCTTTTGCTGGTTTTCTACTTTGTATTTCACCCAAGTGCAAAATGAATGAACTGAGATCACATTTCTGCCATAAAGCTGAGCAACTGGGTAAAAAATTTCCACTCCTAACCCTAACCCTAATAATTACTCACTTCAAATCCTAAAATACTGTACATGAGAAATAAAACACAAACAAAAACAAATTGCAACAAAATACCAATTTGCTGCTTCCTAAACACTTCTCCAAAACTGCTTTTAAATATGCAAATAAAATTTCAAGCAATAGCAAGCACAGTGCTAACTGTTTTTTAATTAAAGTAAATATTACCATTTCTAGAAGGAAGACTGTTATAAGATAATTTACATATATAAGAAAGACTGACATATATCTTTGTCAAAAGTGGACATTTTTTTGAATGAAATATGTTGTGAATTAAGTTTATCAGAGCTGGGTTTCATGACTCCCTGATATAGGTTCCAAGTAGAACATTTTGAAGTTGCCCAGTTTTTGAAATAATTCTGCTACACAGGAAAGGGCAAAAACTTGTGTAAGTGAATTGTGACATTGGTACTTTATGTCAGGCAAAAGCTTATGAAAACAGCTTGTCTCAAGAGGTTCCTGACACAGTGAAACTGGCATTTGGAATCAGCTCTGTGAGCTTTGGACACTGATTTGACTTCAACATACAACCAGGAAAGTGAGTTTCAATATGCGAAATTTCATTTTAACCCACTCCTACCCTACTAGAATCCCCAAATATATTTTTCTTCAGTTTTGTCTTTTCTTATACCATGAGACATCTCCAATTTTTCACAAAATTAACATGCAGCTATATTTTATATACTTAAAGTATAAGGAAGACCACATAAATATGTATCAGACATTTCTTTTCAATTTTGATTTATAAAACAAACTTGAAGAAAAAAAAGGAACAAGTGTTTCAGTGGTGTCCATATATAGCAGGCAGAACTAAAGATTCTGCTAGGCTAAAATGACTTTACCAACACTTTTTATTACATGTAATTTCTTCAGTTTTTATTACTTTGCCTGATCACAAGGGATGAAATTTTCATTACTAAAACTCTTTTTCAAGTTTTGCCTCTTACAAAAAGTTTAGCAAAAAGAAAGCCTGTTGTTTTAGAGGATTAATACACAGAAACACGTATTATCTTGCCAAAGTTAATAAAAAAAATTTTACTTTTTTGAGCTCTAGCATTTTTTGTAGTTCTAGATAAGGGAAGGAAAATTTAGTGATATGAAATGTTTGGGACAAAGATATTTTCCATCTTCTTAATAAGCTATGTGGATGTTCCTGGGAAATCCCTGTTTAAGTACTCTTTATAATGAAGGACAAATTCTTAATTTTCCACAAATCCTTCCTCCCTTGAACATCAGTTACAGAACTAAAAATATTTTCCTTCAATTTCTAGGACCTGTTTTTGGGCCATGAGTTGGGAAGGAGGTTGGGAAACTTCCTTGAGGTCCTCCATAACCTTATGACAATGAGCAAAGTAAATTCTCCAAGACTTTATCTGTTTTCATAAGTCTTCTTATCTCACAGATGGTTCTAGAGACACAGAAATATCTCAGGTGTTAGATTAAAAATCATAACAGTGCAGTAGTACATTCGATATTAATACTGATTATCATAGCTAACCTGATTTTTCTCTATATAAATATCTATATAAAATTTCAGATGGAAGATGTATTTCTTCTGTCCATCAGAACTCACATGACTTTTGGCAAATGGAAGCATGGAACTTTTTGCAGTTCAAAGCTTAGAAGATAATGTGGAGGTACCTATTTTAAACATCTCTCGTGAGCTTTTTGTATCATTAATTGCACTTCATTTTTAAGGGGGCACAAATAGAGAGAGACTACAGTGAGTATTGCACAATGAGACAGAAATCTGTTAGTATCTAAAGAGTTAAGAAACACCAGGTATCCAATGACAGCTGACTGTCCTCATGCACCTTAATGGTATTCTCTCTTCAAAAGTGTTCCTCAAGTTTTTGTGTTGCTTACAAGAAGTTAAAAATCTGAATTATTTTCTTTCTATTGCAAAAGCAGAATTTATTCCATATATTAAATTTGTTTTCCTAAATGTTTAAGGATCCCCAGCTATTGTCTTTGAATGAAGAGAGAGACCAAACTTGGAAAAAAATTCCAAAACCACAGTCAGTTCTCTTTCCTACTCCCATGTTTTAGAGCCTTCACTACTGCTTAGAGTATCAGCAGTGGTCAAAAAGACAATAAAGAGGAGGGAAGAAGAGGAATAACAATTCTCCAAGTAAACAGATCATCACAAGTTACCTAAAATGTGTGTGAAAATTTAAAAATCAATCTACAAAGGCATCCTTAAAATGCTGTATGTAGGTATGTCTTTTATTTAGCAAAGATAATTTATAAATTAATAGCAGAACAATCACCACTTGTATTTCCTTCATGGTTTTTGCATTTTGCCTAGCAATGTATTTGCTATTGTGTGCAATATTTTAATGATTTATTTCAGAGTAGATCATTAATTTTCTAATTATTAAACAGAATTTCCAGTAAGGCCTTCATAAATTGTATGTGAGTCATGAAGGACTCACAAGTCATCTTTTTGTGCTGCTGAATTCATAGTGATAAAAATTTGCTGCGTAGTTTAATGACATTTATAATCAATTTTCTTATTACAAGTCATAGCTTATTTTCCCTACTATCATGATCAGTCAGAAGAAAATGCAACCTACTGCTTTGTACTGGGTCTCGTTTTGGCCAGAGAAGTTGTAGATGTCCCATTTCTGGAAACAGTCAAGGTCAGGTTGGATGGGGCTCTGAGAAACCTGATCAAGTTGGAGATGTCCCTGCTCATTGTCCAAGAGTTGGACTAGATGATCTTTAAAGGTCCATTCTATAATTTTATGATTTCAGACTAAATGGGTTATATGGGTTGCTTCTAGAGTTAATTGACATGTAAAACTCTGAAAAATAATGCATCCTTTATGAAACATATATGACTAAAATTGTATCAATGGCACTTAGGGGATAAAATAACCCCAGCAAGCTGCAGCTTATAATATATAACTCACTCTTAGAAACCTACAGGATCTCTCCAGTGGCTCAACACTTTCTTAGCTGCATCGCTCTTTTTTCAGCCTCAAATCTGAAAATGCTGAATATATTTCAAATAAGATGCAGTACAGTAGTGTTTCTCAGCCTCCTATCTACAGACTGCTTATGGTGTATGGTCTGAGAACACATGCATAATGTTGTATATATTTTGTTTTGAAGGATACATGTTGCCATGAATTTTCCTGGTTTGCTAAGCGTTCATATTAAAGGAGAAACGTGCAGTTTCTCACGCTGGTGAATTGTAAACACAGGACCATGTTTTGTAAATATTGGCAATGTTATGAATACTTTCTCCAAGAGAAGGGGAGGCTGAATGACAGCCTCCTGGACCAATGTGACAGGAGAGGTGGCAATACCCTTCTCCAATCCATGGTCACCTTGACACAGATATAAAATGGAAAAATAAACTAAGGGCAGGTCTTCTGCCCTGCTGCTGTTGTTGCACCCAGATCTGTGTCCCCAGTCTGTGTTCCTGGTTGGGCCTCCACGGTGATAACTGGCGCCTATACGTGGTCAAGTTGCAAGCTAGTGAGGAAAGAAAAAAGAAGAAAAAAAAAAAAAAATCTGCCTTCTACAGCTGCAAAAAGAAGAAACCCACGATGTTCTCAGAGGAACGATTGATGATGGAACTGCTCCACTCCTTTTTGTTGTCCTGTGACGCTGACTTGACCAGGAAACACGTGAGAGAACTATTTAGCTGGGGAAAGAAACTTGGAATTTTTTATAGTGCTGAAAAAGCACTCTCAATCGACCCATGGAAAACCCTGGGAGAAAAACTTTTTTTATCCGTTCTGAACGGAAATATGAGAGCTAGCGCTCTCCTAGGGATCTGGGGAACAGTCTTCCCACTTTTAAAAGAGGCTGGGGAGGACTTTGAAGTTGATTCTGGGCTTTCGACAGGAAGCAGGACTGGCTCCCCTGTGAGCTCCGTCGCTTCTGACGAGGATTGCTCTGATGCAGGGTTAGAGCCGATGCAGGAGACCCCCACCCCCATGTCGGGGGTTGGGCGCGCCCAGCGGGGTTTTTGGAAGGGCGGGGAAGCTTTTTTCGGTCCGCTCCCCGCGCGGTTGGCCGGGCGGGGAGCTGGGGTGCCGAGGGGGCGGAGCGCTCGGCATCGGGTCCCACGCCGAGCGCGGGGGATCGCCCGCGCCGCCCCGGGCCGCCGTGTCGCGGCGACCCCCCCGCTGGCCGCCACCGCTGCGGGGTCCGCCCTGCAGCTGCCGCGCGGAGCCGCGCCGCCTCGGGCCCCCTGCGGGGAGCCGGGGGGGCCGCCGTGCACGGCGTGCACGGCGCCGCCCCCTGCCGCCGCCTCCCCGGCCCGCCCCGCCCTGCCGCGACCTGCTCCGCGCAGGATTCGGCAGGCGAGAGCGGCGGGGACGGCCCCTCCTTGCCCCGTCCCCCCGCCGCGCCAAATGCTGTGCGCGGGGTCGCCGCCGCCGGCGGTCTGTGCGGTGCCCGCAGCGGAGCCGCCGCCGCCGCCCACCGCGCCGCGCCCCGCCCCACGCGTCCGGTGCCGGTCCGGCGCCGCGGGGGGAGGGCTGGGCGCAACGCTGCCCGCTGCTGCGGGGCCACCCGCGCTGGACAGCCCCCCCGCGCCGCTGCGCGGCCCCGCCGCATGCCCTCTCCGTTCAGAGGGGACGGGGCCGAGCGCTGGAGCCGCAGAGCTGCTGCCGGCTCTGGCCCCGGCCACCGACCCATCGGCTGATGGAACAGGAGCTGAAAGCTGTGGCCGGTCGGCCACGCCTCCCTGCCCAGCGCGACAATCGCCCCCCCGCTCAGAGAGGAGTCTGAGCGTGTCACTGTCCCCCGCCCGCCCCCCCTACGGGGCCGGGTCGGCTGTGGGAGATGATAACGGGGCAAAAGCGTTGTCTGATGTGCACGCTTTTCCTGTCATGAAATCGGATGAGGCTTTTAGTCCGCAGGTGAACCAGGCTGCTGACCTAATAGAGCTGCTGCCTGAAGATGCAGCTTTGCCCAAGCCAGTTCAGGGACCTGTGGTTTTGGGTCCACAGCATCATAGCCATGATGACCCATCATGGGCAGTCCCGCTTCCCTTATCAAGGGACGTGGCAGAAGATAATATAAGCTTCACTGAGGCAATTCAATGGATCAGTGCAGAATTTGAGAATCTGATCTTTCCTTATGTAATAAGAGGTCTTGCAACAATGATGCTTGAACCTCAACAGGTTTTTACCTTTGAAAGAAATTGGAAATTCCTAGCTGGACAAATGGCTGTCGAAAATAGCCACCTGCCTCAAGATGATCCCTTGTTTGGGGTCGGAGTTGACCTACTTATGGGGAGGAATCAATATGCTTGCCCTGATGTGCAAACTGGCCTTTCTCGCACTGTCTTAGAATCGTGCAGATACATAGGGATATCTGCATTGATAAAAACCAAGTTATCCTTCTCCCCAAAGCAAGACTTCTCAGATATAGCACAGAAGCCAGGTGAACCTTTTCATCGACTTATAGTGCGTCTGATGAATTTTATAGAGGTGAGAGTTGAGGATAGCACCTTAAGAATGATACTATTGGAGCAATTAGCAAGAAGCCATGCTAATTCTGCTTGCCAGAGGCTCCTGGAAACCATTCCAGAGACTTCTACTGTCCTGGAGATGGTCCAGACCTGTGCAGTTCTGAACACCTGTGATTCTATGGTGATGACCCCAACGGCTGCTTCACAGCCGGCTGAACAGAGGCAGAATGCTGGACACGAGACACAGGCAGATATTCAGCCTAGTGGAGAACAGGAAAAGGAGGCACAGAAAGTGACTCCCTTGTTTTTCTGCGCACAAGGTGTGGGTCCAGACCATACTGCAGAAACTTGCAAAGCAGTGGGTCATGCTGAGCCCACGCCAAGCCCGAAAACTCGGAGGCGAAGAAAAAGACGAAGACGTCAGGGGGACGAAACAGTTTCCCAAGCTCTAGAACAAGAGCAAAATTCTCTGGCTGGTGTACAGCCATCATCTCAAGTGTAGGAAGTGTTGATGTTGCCACATAGCTATGGTCAGTTTTCCTTGGACCTTGCAGTGGGTTTCTACGTCCACATCCTATGTTGCATGCATTCTTTGAGAAAAAGTCAATTGCTCAATTTGTGTTTTCTAAGTTCTCTATCCTCAGGTTCTGTGATCCATGCTAAGAAGGTGGCCGCTGAAAGTCTGCTGAGCTGCCTCAGGTGCATTGGACTGATCCTGTTTGATCCTGAAACCTTGTGCATCCTGTGCCACCCTAGTGCCACCCATCACAGAAGCCTCTTCGAGATCTGATTGACATGGACACAGACTGGCATCTTCTCTTTTCCTATATGGCCTCCATAGAGACTTTGGATCCTGTGGAGCTGCTGGACAAGGACAGACTGAAGCAGTGTGATGCTGAGAGCCAGCGGACTGTTAATCATGGACTCAGAGGAATTGTTTGCTATGGCTCAGTTTTATGTATGGTAGCCATTGTGACCTCTGTGGGGAAAGGGCACGTTGTTTGGGGGTTGTGGTTTTGGGACAGAACTTTTGGGGTTCAGAATTTTCAATTGAGTGGTTAAATCTTTCTTGGAATGCTCCTGCCTTTTGCACCGTATATTCCCTTGTATCTTATAAAAATTTAAAAATATGAGGGTGTTGGTTGAATTATGTTAGACTATGCTCGAGATATTTTGAGCAGGTTATTGCAAGGGGTTCAGGGTGAAACCCTGGGTAGCAAAGGCAGAATCAGACCAACATGTAGCCCTCACACCGTCACCTAAATGAAGGTCGGTGAACTTTATACAGGTTTTTTTTTTTTCTTTCTTTTTTCCTGTCATAGAATTGTTCATTTTTCTTTTTCTGTTTTCTTTTTAATATACTTAAAAGGGTGAGATGTTGCCATGAATTTTCCTGGTTTGCTAAGCGTTCATATTAAAGGAGAAACGTGCAGTTTCTCACGCTGGTGAATTGTAAACACAGGACCATGTTTTGTAAATATTGGCAATGTTATGAATACTTTCTCCAAGAGAAGGGGAGGCTGAATGACAGCCTCCTGGACCAATGTGACAGGAGAGGTGGCAATACCCTTCTCCAATCCATGGTCACCTTGACACAGATATAAAATGGAAAAATAAACTAAGGGCAGGTCTTCTGCCCTGCTGCTGTTGTTGCACCCAGATCTGTGTCCCCAGTCTGTGTTCCTGGTTGGGCCTCCACGGTGATAGATACATATCTGGGCAGCCTGCTTCTGCACACCTGAGTGGTTTCTAGCAGGTGCTATCTCTATCTGCAGACATACAGTATTAGATAGTTAAACGTGCAGGCAGGTCACATTAAACAGGTTTCAATCTCAATAGTTTCAGAGGAAACACTTGCAGCTGTAGCAGTTACAGTTTGGTACTGAAAAGATAAAGATGCTTTCTTAAACGATAAGTACTTTAATTGTCATTCCTTCTGTACCTGCTGAATCATTAAATGATCATAGAATGAAAAGTGTTTGCAGATGTGTTTCATAATGTTTAGGCATAAAAAAAAAAGCTAACAATTTCCAACATAGCCTAAGAAATGGTTTTGAAGGTGTGGGATCAATATCAAGTAGTGATGCATCATACTGATGTTAGGTTTACAAAAAAAAAAAAAAAATCTGTACAATTGGCTGCTTATTCTCTGAGAACACCACAGTCATCATTAGACAGCAATTGCACATCATTAGCTAACCTTTCCTACCTGGTCTTCTTGAGAAAGCAGTTAACTTTTTTTGTCCCTGGGGTCAGACAGCAAAGACATAAAGCAATAATTTATCTAGAATTTGATTTAAATAGAAGAATATTTTAATTACCAGTGCAAATTATTTGTATAAGCTTTTTGTTCTCCCTTATTGTTGTTGTTATTTTCATGTGTGTATGCAAGTGTGGAAGAGAGTAGAGGGCTTTGGGGTTTTTTTTGAAGCCACATCTTTTTTTCCTTCTCTATGTTTGACACACAAAGAAATGAGAAACATGCCACCTTCTCTGTGGCTTTTATCCTTTGTGAAGGTTACATTCATTGTAACTGTAGTAGAACATGATATGTTATTCAGCTGGGATTCTTGAAGTCAAGTTGTTTACACTTCTCTTGTGCACTTGTAGTCTCAGTCCATAGGTCTGTTTATACTCTCCTTGCCAAGCTGAAGGTAATTCTGTCACTGTGCCGTGGGTTCCTACAGAAGATTTAGCATTGCACTGGATGAGTCACTGGCACTGGCAGGCAGACAGATTTCATTGCCACTTCAGGTTTTCTGGCATTTTGCTAGTGGCCAGGTCAGGTTGCTATAAGAGATATAACAAAGAAAAGCTTTTTCTTCTTTTCAAATTTAGTTCATTAAAGCTATTCTTTGCCCAGAATGTTAGGTGTACATAAACCCTCCTGACTAAATTCATTACAGGTAATAAAGTTGTAAAAGCCTGTTTTAAATGCCTAGGAATCACATACATATTTTCTCATCTTTGATAAAACTAAAAAAGTGGGATAGACTAAAATAGAGAAAATCAGGATTCTTTTCCAAGTTTCCTAAGTATTGATTCACTCTCTGCAGAATAAAAGCTTGCAAGGAACATATAGTCTGGATTTAATATAAAACTTGGTTAAAAATTAAGCAATTATCACTGACTATGGTGAGATTTTCTGTTATACACTCATTGGGCAAAAGCTTATGCCTTAAATTTACTAATGCTTATTTATTTCTACACATTATTAATGCCTACTGATTATGCTAGCAGTTTCCACTTCAGTTTTCTTTTCCTTGATGTTTCAGTCTATCTGAAAACTTTGACATTTCTCCCAGAAAATGAAAAAGAAATGCTACCACAGCTCCCCTTACTGTCTCTCATGCTGGTATTTGGAAGAAGTTGTTCAAATCTCTGCCATGAATGAAGATTTAAGCATCTTAAAGCATTTTGAGGTACATGACAAGCAGCTAGAAGTTTAGGAGGCAAAAAAGAAACTTCTGACAGAATTTTGAAGTCTTTAAAAGTGAAGCAAACTGAACTGATAAGAGAATGAGCATGTTTTGCACCAAACTGTGCTGGAGAGAGAACCAGGCATTTTCATGAATCTGTGATGTATTCCAAATCAATTAAATCAGCCAGTGTGATACAAAGTGTTCAGATGTGTGTCACAGTAACCTTTCAACTGTTCTTGGGCTGGTTGCTTCACATCACTTTGGCTCTTCTGCTGACCATAGCTCTCTTGTGGGAAATCACACAATTCCTACTGGGCAAAGACAGCTGAAGTACACAGCAGCCTGTCTCAGGAAATGGAGAAGACAAGGGGAAATAGAATGGTTTACCTAATTCTCTCTTTTTTTTTTTTTTTTTTTTTTTTCAAATCATGCTCTCCCCTCCTCCTTTTCCTCACTTCTGCCTTTTTTTGCAAATGTTATATCCGTTAAAAAATGTTTTTCCTACACAGAAACACACTTATAGAGCATTATTTACAGCATAGAAACTCTACTTTATATACCAAAATTAATTCAAGATGCATGCCTAAAATTAGCATCATCTTATTTCAGTTTGCCACAAGTTCCATGTCTAATTTAAGTTGTTCATGTAGACTCCCTCTGTAAAACAGGAAAGGAAAAAAAAATACATCTGTATGTCCAGAAATCGACCTGTCTCACCTGAGATGTATTTTATCTGAGATAAAATGCTATCTGAAATTTCATTTTTAACTCTTAGCTGTAGAGGAAACCTAGACAAATTGTGCAGATTAGACATCAACATTTTAGGAGGTTGAAGATAATGAGCTGAAAATTCACCTGTGTTTTATCCAGAAAAGCTTCACTCCATCCAAGCACAAGCAAAAAATCCTCTCTGTAATACATTTATTAAAAGAGAGGGTGAATACATTAAATGATGCTAGAAGCTTTCAATACACTATGTGAAAGTGTGTGGATGAACTGGTCAGTGAGTGATAAGAGAATATTCTCCTTTGCAGTAGAAGGATGATCATCTTTCAAGATCATGTAATTTCTCTACTGTGAATACACAAATTGATTTTATTAAAACAAGTGGATGACAAAACATTTATTAAAACAATGGATGACAAAGCAGCACCTATAAATTTCAAAAGGGAGGCATACATCTTCAATTCACTTAGTGCCCTAGAAAATTTTAACAATTATGGGAAGGGGCAAAGAAGCCAATTCAGTCAAAATAGAACTCAGACTTATATTGAATCCAAAATAAGTCTATTTATAATCTCAAAGACTCCATAAGAATTATATATATTTTTTTTCTGGGGAATCAGTTTAAACTATGTTAACATCCAAGCTATATATGCCATACTGTGTCTCTAAAGCCATCAAGAGCGGCCTCAGTGATCAACAAGCAGCTGGACACAGAGCATGATTGCTTCTCAACCCTGTTTCACCACACCTGTCAAAAAGATGTAACTGCATTTGATTTGACCAGAAACACTAAAGAATTATAATGTCTATTTATCAATAATCTAAAATCTAATTCAAATTATACAAAAACATAAGGAAAAAATAAAACTTGAGACAGTGTGTTTTGCTCTATAAACTCCTCTTTTGAAAGGCATGAAAAAAAAATTAATTTTGCCTTCCATGACATCTCTCTTTCTGCTTTATTTGCTGATGTGTCCAACATCAGACAGACTGATCAACTCTGCAGTTGCCCCAGAAGGCCCTGTATCAATGCATAGCAATTATTCTTGAGATTTGAAATCAACAGTAGTTTAGCTCAGTTTTAGGCAGGAGCATCTTTAATTGAGCTACAATTGTTTACACCCAACTAGGCCAGCTCTGTGGGGCTGGGTCAGAGTCTGCTCCAGGGAATGAACCACTCCTTTTGGCCAGTTATACACAATGTTAGGTAACAATGACAACAATGCATAGCCAGTCAATGCAATAAAGGCCTTTCTCTTAGAAACTGAGAAAAGACTATCTTTAGACTGAGAAATGACACTTTGCTTTGACAAATCTTATTACCTCAGATTAGCTGTTGGAGGGACCAAATGTTCCCAAGAACTGAACTTTTCTTTAATTTATGAATTGAAATAAGAAACCATTCCACACTCAAGAAAAGCTGCAATTGGAATCATCCACAGCAAATTGAAACCAAACACTTTCAGTATTGCATACCAGTTTTTCTCCTCAGTGACTCTCCAGCTGAAGGTCAGATATGTCTATATAAACACACAAACACACAAATATATATATATTCAGATGACAGAGAGGGAGACCAAGTAGAATAACAGAATAGGTCAGACTTTACTCTGAAAGTACATCAAATTTGGGTGGTGAGGCAGCCTATCCAGCTTCAAGAGGACTATTGGGTCAGTGTTTTAGACTTCCTTCTACTTTTTAAGGCAGCAGATGTAGAAAAGAAATCCATATGGGAATTTTAACTGCAAAATTCGGAACTGGCTGGCATTTGTAAAACTGACCCAAAATTGCAAAACAAAACACATGAAGAGTCTATAATTAATGAAATTACATTCAGTAGTGAAAGGTTTCTATGGAAACCAAAAATAAGACTTGTGATGGAAACACCTATTCTGGCTGCAAGGAGTGCTAGAGTATCACATGGAATTCTGTTTCCATATAATGTGTCTGCTGAAAGGATTATTTATACATGATTAAATCCTAACCATAGTTTTGTGATATTTTGGTATGAGAAGCCAGTACAGTAATTATAGTTAATGTACCTGAATAAATGTAGAGTTCAAGCAGGCAAGAAAGATACGTTACATCTCTGCATAATTAAAATTGTGCATAATTTTATTTTTTGCAATTGAAATGTGATCTAGAAGGGATCATGCAGAAACCCCAGCTTAGCATACAATGTTAAAAGCAAGAAAATTAACCAAGAGCACATTAGAACTGGTGTAGCCATGTGTCAACTCAAAGAAAAATAATCAAGATTTCTCAGGACATGTACTATTCCATACTTCAGCTATTACCTGAAGATGGCTTAGCTAGATGTAGATATGATGTGGAACAACAAGTCTTCACACTGTGGCAGCTTTGAAGGAATAGGTTTTACTTCTTCCAAAAGGTTAAGGAAAACTATTTTAAAGTTATCTTCTTCAAATTGAAAAGGTTTCAGCAAGGATACCCAATGATTACTCGCTCTCACATACTCCAATTTCTTCATAACTGAGCCCTTATGAAGGTTTGAGAGTCAAATTTAAAAGTTGTTGCCTGTTTATATTTCACATATATTCCTGTAAATAGAGAGAGAGTGGTTTAGTATATCTCTCTCTTCCTAAGGTTTCCCCCCCCCCCCCTTTTATCATTAGTTTCCCTCCACACTTTTATTCACTTTATTTCTTCCCTAAAAGATAGAAACAAGGCGGGGGGGAGGGAAAGTTCTATATTTTTCTAAAAGAGTATTACTTTTCTTGTGGTGAATATCTTCTAGTCTCAGGTGACTAGAACTGAGCTGAGTGTAATTTAGGCACCCAAGCAGGAGCTATAAGGAGAACTGACACCTTTCCTTCACCTGTATTCTGAGAAAGAAGCAGCAATAAATTAACTCTTCCCATCTGAGCTCTATCCATTCTTTTCTATACTTTGGAACTGGGAGGATCAGAATCAAGGTTTCTCCTCTCACTCTCAGTTATTTCTCCAGCTGTCAGTTTGCAGTAGGATGTGTTGGATGAACAGACTTTTTTCTTACCTCTTTCAAGTGGTACATTTTAGCCCTTATGTAGCTGAGGATAGCTTTGAAATGTTCTTGCAGCCTTTTCTCACAGGAAAGAATCTTCATAGAAAAATATGTCAAGAGTTTTTTTCTGAAGCATCTCTTACTAAGCACAAGTTCACACTAAGTATTATTTTATACTAAGCAAAAGAATTCCAGTTCCTAAAAATAGCTTTAGTTAGAGGTTCAAAAAGCTTCCTCTCTGCCCTCTAGTACTACTTAAAAATGAAGAATTAACTCCTTACCTTATTTTATTTTTTTCCTTTTTTCCAGCAAAGAAAAAGAAGCCACCTATCTTGCAAGATAATTTTGAATATTAAAATATATCAGTACATATGTTCTGATGTCAATAAGCTATAGTTGGAAATGAATGAAAAATATGAACAACTAAATCACATGTGATTTGGAAAAAAGAGTCTCTGGTGGAACCTATAAGAATTTGAAATACTAGCACTGTATGGTAACTATTATTTGTGCAATGACCAGCTTTAGCAACCCATGATGCCCACTTTGAGTTCTCTGCCAATAGTCCCTGACAGCCCCAATGGAACCTTGACCTCTTCACAAATTAATTTCCCCCAGAATTGCATGCCCAGTAGCTGGATGCTTGTTCTTGGGACCCAGACTCCCAAAAGAAGCTATCCCCCTCTAACATAAATCAAGATATCCCACAGGCTGTGCAGCAGACAAAATCTTTATACATGCAGAAAAAAAGAAGCAGTAACATTCATTTTTGTTAAAGTGTTTTAAATAGGACAAATACATCCTCATATGACCTTCTTCTTTCTCTTTATTTTTTTAACTCTGAAGTTTCTTTGTTGTAGAGGCAAGGTTTCATTCATCTTGGTTGACACTGAAAAATATTGCAAGCCATACAACACATGATACTTCTATTGGTTATTGGAAACATGAAAAAATTTTATAGAATGCTTGAATCATCATTTTCAAACTGATTTTTTTATTTTTTTTCTAACATAAGTTTTTAAAAATTGTATTGCCTTGAGGCATCTAGAGGCAAAGACAGAGTTTAGCTGACTGGCGTTAGTCAGAGAGAAAATGGTAAGCCATTGGAACAAAACTGAGCACCCACTCACACACACATATACACACACATGCTGGCCAAGTAAGACATTGATTTTCTCCAAAATAAATTAGTGTTTTGTTGGTTGGTAGTCTAACAATAAGCCTTTACATCTTAGCATTCAACCTACCTGCATTTCAAACTATTACAAAAGTGTAGATACACATTGTATATGTTACTTGAGTGTGAATACTACTTTACATAGAAATAATATTGTGCAGGCACATGCTTATAATTTCCACAAGCTTGTAACAATTTTATGTCTTGGAATAAATATGGGTAGCATTTACAAAAGGTGTAAAAATAGTAGACTTTTTCTAAATTTAATACATCCATTTCAATCCTTCTCCAGAGAGTCTGTCTGCAAGCTACCCCTGAGTATATCTGTTCTTTGAAAGATATGTCAACAAGCTCAGGCATATCTTTATAAATGCACAAAAGCCAGCATATTATGTCTAAAAACTCAGGAAAGGGTCCTATCTGAGACAATAAAAGCATTTTTTTCTTGACTAAAAAAAAAGTGTCACAGAGCCACTCTGTGCTGGAACCTTATCACATTTTCTGCTCTGTATGCATGACAATCCTCAAACTACTGTGGTAAGTTATTTTTATTGATTTTTTTTTTCTAAATGAGTATATTATTAAATATAAAACCTATTCTTATACATAGCTCCTTACAAAAATTCTTTTTATAACTTTTTATAACAGACAAATCTGTATTTTTATACAGAGGTATCAAAGTACTCCAGTAATTCCTTATCAAAAACTGTCTTCCTACAAATGAGAAGAGACTATGCAAGGCACAAATTTGGCTCTGGATACTGTACACCAAGCTGAATTCAGTTTGTCTGCCTGGGGCATGTGGCTGTTGTGAAGGAACACCATTACAAATGGGAGGGCATGAACTGGAGAAAATGATAAGATGTGGTACACAAAGCACCAAAGGGCTTCAGAGTATGAAGCTACACTATGAGAAAGTTTTCAGAGATGGAATAAATGCCATTATCACTCCATAAATATATTTTGGAGATTCCAAGTTTTTTATTGTAAATAGTTGACATAAGAATGGTTTTACAATCTGCCTGAAATAAGAGGAAATATTTGGAACTCCATGTGTTCCAAAGGAAGAGGAAGAACTTTCCCCAACTTTCTGCAGAGAAGGAGTTAACTACTTCTCTTCCCCTTACCACCATTTCCTTATTTTATTTTGTGAGAATCTGATACACTGAAACTTCCCCTACTTAAATTATATTAAGTTTCTTGTTCTATAAACTCATTTGAACAGTGGATTAACTATTGCAATATTTCAGCTATTAATAATTTATATCTATTGGTCACTTTTTCAATATTAATATACTTAGAAGAGTATGTTTGGAATTAAAGTCTGTCTTAAAAAAAAAGCCAACCTGAAAAAATGTATAAAAATAGTACTTTTTAACACTTCTCTGTTTAGCAAAGAGCTAAAGTGCTAGAATTATATCTGTTTTGAAGAGGAAAGGAAGTATCCTACCCAGAATCATGCAGCAAATCCATTATGAGAAGGGAATTGACCAAGCTCTTAACTGAAAAGGATGCTCACACTATATGTATAAAACAGACCTTTTATTACCTAATGGATTAGATTGATGAGAACGTTATAGCAACATTTTAATTCTGCAGTTTATAAATCATCTCCAAAATAAAAACATCTCATATTTCACAGAATTATATAAGCATTCTTTATTTATACAAACTAGGATACTTGCAAGTCCTGACTTAGGATAAACATGACTTAGCAAAAAAACAAAACATCAATGTGTTATCAACACCATCCTGAATACAAATACAGAATACAACACTGTAACAGCTACAGAGAATAAATTATCCCTACCCTAGCCGAAAGCAAGACAATAATGTAAAAGTCAATTCTATTATGGACAAAGAGAGACAATTTTATTAAAATATAATCAAAAAAAATGGAGACTAGTAACAGAGGTAGTCATTTAAACCCTACCACACCAGAAAAAAGAAAACAAACAAAAAAACCAAAGGAATGCTTGTATTTTGGAACATGAGCTGAGTGTTAGCCCTTACTTTTGTTTTCAGGTGAAACTATGGTCTGAGACTCTGACGTGCAAAAATAATGGGAAAGAAGAAGATGGATGTGGCAGAGGGGTAGATTCAGGTATCCTGAGTCTTATCAAAAAGATAAGAAAGCATGCAGAGTTGCAGTCTGATCTTATTAAGCAGGTGAGCTCTGTATTTCAGTCCATGGAGGGCTTTCTGAATTCTGACAAGTGCAGCACATCTGTCAGTCTTTTCATGTTTCCCTTGAAGCCTTGTCTAACAGCTGTTTTCCCTTGGCACTTCCTTCTGTCCCTCATTCTCACACTCCTCCACCTTGTTTTTGTGTTGCCTTCTGGCCCTGTTGCAGGTTTTCAGGAAAATCCTGTTCTCTTGGTAAAGGTAGCTCAGAAATTGATGATTTCAGAAAATGCTTTAAGTTTGAGGATACATGCTTTTAATCTGAGGATATATACATAAAGCAGCTTCTTTAAAAAGCTACTTCAAGAATTGGATATCAGTATCCCTGTGATGAATGTGGAAGTAAAGATATACATGCTACTTTAAACTGAGAGGCAAATGGACTCTCTCTTTCAGACTTTACAGCCTGTATGAATAGGAATGCAGCATATGTCCCCAGGAATAAAGAGAAATTCAAAAGTTACTAGAGTTTTAAGAGTAAAGGGAAAGAAACAATTATGTTGATTGATAGATAGATAGATAGATAGATAGATAGATAGATAGATAGATAGACAGATGGAAGATCAACAATTTTTTCACTGATTTTTACTAATTATATATTCATTATATAAAATGCTGTATGATTGTAATATTTCTAAATTTTATGTATTTTATTTTTTTCCTAAAATCTAGCCAGCCAACAGAAATAAAACTCACTGACACCTTCTACTTTAATTCTGATTACAAAAAGAAACAACGTAATATGTATTTGAATTTCTAACATTACATACTTAACACTTGAAGAAAACAGCAAAACAGCTTTTTTTGTGTGAAGTTAGAACACTATTTCCATATATTCGAGCATAGAAAAAGCCATTTAAGTTTTAACAAGTAAATTCATAGGTATCATGTTATGATGCGGGAAAGCTGAAGTAGTTAAGAGGCTAGATGTGTCAAGTAAATTGAATTATTCACTGACTTCCACATAAATGGAAGCATACATCTCATACAAGACAGTCATTTAAGTGAGCCTGGAAAGAGAGGTGAGATACAAGAACAATGACAGCAGTGCATTTCCACAGAACATACAGAATATTTATCAGCATTTTTTTCTTTTTTAAATCACTATCAGGCATATCTATTTTGCTTAATGTGCATCTGCCTTCTATGAAAACCATGAATACACTCCATAGCAAATCATATCCAGCACTAAATATTTTTGCCACTTTTCTCACTACATACACACTATATGTGACAAGTTTTCTCAGCCTGAGGAAGCCTTTCCCACCCTTCTTCACTTCCCTTGCAAGGTTTTGAGTTTTGGGGGGTTTTTTGCCTTTGGCCACACTCATATCCTCTTACTGTCAGGAATAATTTATACGGATTTATTCCAAGCATCCATAAGTACCGGATCTAATCCATTAGCTGAAAAAAAGATCACTTATTAAATATGTAGTGTGAGCATTACTTCAGTTATGAGCTTGGTCAATTCCCTGCTCATAATTGATTTGTTTCATGATTCTGCGTGGGATACTTCCTTTCCTCTCCTCCTCAAAACAGATGTAATTATTCTTCTCCAGAAAGAACAGACAACCCAAACTTCTTGTAAATGATAGCAAAACATGCACAGTTCAATGTGTAACCACACTGAAAAGCCCAAAAATACAATCATCTTCAAGCTGCAAAAAGATTAAACTAAACAGCAAAAAAAAAATCTTTTGTATATATTGAGTTTATTTGCAAATTTCAGTGCTAAAAAACCCCATAATTATTTTAAAATACATCAAGGAGACCGAGTTTTCTTTGCTAACAAAACAAGGGTTAGTTCCAGCTGAGCATAAGCCTTACACTCATCACACTGAACTCAATGATAGAGTCCATTCACTTTAAACAGAGAGCAAGATTCCTCAAATATCTGATTATGCCACATTTCAGATTGTGCTATATCATTAGAGGAAGAAATGGTTTTAGCTTTGTTTGCAAACCAACTGTTTGCATGTATACTGCTGTATTCCTCAGGGATATGGACTGGTCTCATACCCTGAGGATATCTGCTGTGCACCTACAACTCTGAGGGTATAAGTGTGCTTTTAGTTTGAATATTCTGATATCATGGCATGTGTACATTACATTCTTTCAGAGTAACATTTTTTAGAATGAAACTAATAATTCTTTTCATGGTTAGGGTCCTGAGTGTAGTAGTGGGCTTCAATTTCCCTGGCCAGCCTTTATTGGAACCTCTGCCAATAGCTCTTGTCCATTGGCCCAGGAGAGCTGGACAGTCTAGGTAGCTTTGCACAATAGGTTTTAAATTTTTTTCTCTATCCTCTTAACTATTTTATATTCTTCTTAGGAAGAATTAGTAAAGGAAAACACGTATCTGAAATTTTATATTTTACATTTGACAACCACCAGTAGATGAAGAGAAATCACCAGGGTTTAAGGTTCTCAGAGAATGTAAGACAGCTCCATAACTACAGAAGCAATAGTCAACACTGTTACTCATTTACTCATATTATGACAGTATTTGTTTGTCATGATATTCACCTTCAAGCAGGAACTTTCTAATGAGCAAATATGGGAAATTTTCAGGAAGATGACCAGCAAGCTGGAGCATCTCACCTATGCTGACAGCCTGAGAGCTGGGGGTGTTCAGTTTTGGGAAGTCCTCATTGTGGCCTTCCAGTACCTTAAGTGGAATAATAAAAAGGAAGGAGAGGAAATTTTTATACAGGCAGACAGTGTCAGGACAATGATTTTAAACTGAAGGAAGGCGGGTTTGTGTTAGATGTTAGAAAGACATTCTTTATTCACAGGGTGGTGAAGCACTGGAACAGCATGCCCAGAGAAGCTGTGGGTGTCCCTTCCCTGGAGACCCTGACCTCTCATCTAATGATCATAGAATCACTTATATTGGAAAAGGCATCCAAGATTATCGAGTCCAACTTTTGAACAAACATCACCCTGTCAACTAGACCAGAACGCTAAGTGCCACATCCAGTTATTTCTTGAGCTCTTCCAAGGATGGTGATTCCACCACTACCCTGGGCAGTCCATTACCATGCTTGACAATCTGTTCAGCAAAGAAATTCTTCCTGATTTCCAACCTGAGCCTCTCCCGGAGCACCTTGAGGCTATTTCCTCTTGTCCTGTCACTTGTTGCCTGGAAGAAGAAGCCAACCCTTGCCTGGCTACCCTCTTTCAGGCAGCTGCAGAGAGTGGTAAGGTCTCTCCTAAGACTCCTTTTGTCTAGGCTAAACACCCTCAGCTCCCTCAGCTGCTCCTGATGGGACTTGTGCTCCAGACCCTTCCCCAGCTCTGTTGCCCTGCTCTGGATGGCCTCCAGCACCTCAATGCTTTCTTGAAGTGAGGGGCCCAAAGCTGGACATAGCACTCCACAGTCCTTGAATGACATCCGTCCCCATGGCAGGGGGGGTTAAACTAGGTGAACTTTACGGGTCCATGTCCAACCCTAATCCTTCTATGACTCTATTCTATTTTGAAAATATTTGCTAATTAACTGACAGAAGATGCTATGAAGTTGGTATGGGTTATCATCTCCAGTACCCTTATTACAGAAGAAAACACTTACAGAATAACTGTTGTTTGGTTTAGATATTGCTTAACAACTGGGAAATCCTTTTCTATTGAATCTGAACATATTTGATATGTAAATTATCAAGAGACAGTAACCAGGAAACCTTCTCCCCACCCAGACTGTCTTTATGAGCAAGCTCACATTTTAATAATTTAGCTTATGATACAATCAATACTGCCATTCCTTCCCCTTACTACAAGGAACTTTTATCTTCGATATAATAAATTAAAACATCTTGCACAGAACAGAAGCGTTTTCATGGATATGAACATGATTTGCTATATTAATATATCCTATAAATATTACACTAACTTTGCATTTAGAGATCTAATAACCATCAGGGAAAGAGATTTACTGGGACACCTTTTCCAACACAAACTTTTCTGCTGGCAGAGTTGTGAACACAAGCATGAAGGCACTATGAAGAGACCAGCTTCAAGACCAAAACACAGGCAAGACTGAGGTTTGGGAGGTTTGCCTTTCTATATAGCAGTTGTATTTATAGTATAAATTTAGAGCATTTTTATGCACATTTTTTTTCGGAAAACAACTGTGTTGATCAGAATTTGTTTTAGAAAAATTTCAATTACTGTTCTTCAGCTTTCTAAATAAAATGCATCTCTGTGATTTTCTCTGGTATTAGTGTTAAGAAATAAAATAATAAATTATAGGTATTAATCTAAAATCTCCATTCAAAACCAGGGCACTGCACTTAATATCATTTGGTCTCACTGGAATATAAAAATAGAGAGATCTCTTCAGGATTTAATTTCTCTCAATTAATGGATAAAAATGTCATCAATTTTTCCCTGGACAAGAAAAAAAATGCATTTTGATATTGTTTTGCATGTTGACTCCAACATATCAATGTTACTGAGTAAGGAATGTTAAGTCACACAGAGGTAAAAGATTTGTGCTCAACATACTGGAACTTCAGACAAGCTGATAGAGCCAACCTGCTTGCTAACAATTCAATATACAGCATTTTGCTATTGATTAAATCATTCATGACCTTTCTGGTTTTATTACCAACAAGTCACAGTTATGCTTAATTGATGTTTCCATATTTTTGTCTACAGCTGCAGATTTACAAACATGAAAAGAGGCTAACTATCTTTCTCTTATATTAGATAATCCTCTACACTGACACTTCTACATTTAAGAGTTGGCTTTGGTTCAAATTGTAGAAAGACCCATTTAGACAATATGGCTTGATTGTCATACAGTAATTAAGCAAATGGTCAGGAAGCATTTTATTAGACTGGTAACTGGCTCTACACTCTTTTGAGAGTTTAGCAGGCCATTACATACAACATGGTAGAAACCAGTAGAGCATAGAGAAAGAGGAGGGAGAGTAACAGAAGAGAGAAGCTCTGTAAAATTCCCAGCTCACAAAGATGGTACATACCAGCACATTCTTTGTTCTTACACACCAGAAATAATCCTCTTTCCCCACCAAGTCTAAATACAGTACCAGAGGGATGGGAAATTACTGGCTTGCTATGGTAAAGCAAAGCAATCCTTCCTCCCCCAAAGGTAAGTTCAAATTCTCCACTTTCAGAATTTTACAGGAAGATACTGGGTTTTTCTCCCTGCCATTACATTGCTCAGGAGACTTCAGCCAGAATAAGGAAAACATAGCACTGTTAGCTTCCCTTTCCAACTGCCCGGGTACTCATTCACACAGTATCAACTCAGTTTAAAATCCCTAGACAGTCATTCATAGGTATCCTGCCTTTAACACCAAAGTAAAAAACGGACAGGGATTTTAAATTTAAATTGATCAGTTTTGTTTAATTATTAAGTACTATGAAAAATAAACACACTGGGAGCAGATTTTCTTATTAAGTTGTTGACAGGAGAAGGTGAAAGCTGTAAGTCTGTGCAATACTATGTTACCAGGATCTTCCTACACCAACTCTTGTAAAAGCCACAGATGAAAGAGCTTATTTTCCACCCCGAAGAGTTTACAGTCTGTTTTTCCAGTATCAAATTTCTGATAAAAACAAGAAAAATCTCAGCATAATAACCCTAATATCAGTTCTCTGAGAAGTTAGTGGGTATTAGATTTCTCACAGGAAAATTTTCACCAATAACTTAAAGGGTGGTTTTTTGAATATTATTTGAAAGGAAGTTCTTGAGAAAGTTCTTTCAAAGTATGAGAGGTAGTATGACAAAAACTGTGAAGCTGATAGAAAATTCAACATACAAGTGATCCAAACTGACATCACAGAAAGATGCTGCCTGCAACTTGTCCTGGTGTATGCATGAGGATAGTCTATGAAGTGTCCTAATGATGATAAAACTTTATGTATGTGTAATGTGAGCAGAGGTACATATCCAGAATTGCAAGCTGGATGAATACAATCTCAACACATTCAGGTTCCAACGAACCTTTTTATGACAGCTTTTGTCAGTTTGGTTATTAAAACAGTGAGGAAAATCAGAACGTTTCAATAGCAAAAAAGAAGTACGAACTTCAGACAACATAATATGTGACAAAATAAACATTTTCTGTCCACAATATCTCCTCTCCAACTTTCTTGTGTTCCCTGGACTACTTCTACATCTTTAATTTTTTTGGTTTTCTTCATAGGATCAAACTATGCTCAAGACAGCTGGAAGTTCTTTAATTCTGCAGAAAAACTCCTTTCATACATAACTAATCAGAAATGCAACTCTACATGGTAGTAACAAGTGCCAACTTCCAATTTTTAGAGAGGTGAGAACTCACAAAAAGATCAAAAGCATCCCTCTAACAAATTGATAATTCTTATTTTCACGAACTTCCTAAGTTGTTTATTCACATAGCATGAAAATTTCCCCAAGCCGAAAAGTGAAAGAAAGCAATTCCTTCCATATGTCAGCTTTTTAATAATCAATTAAGTTAACAAGAGCTCTGCCATCTGCACCTGATCCAGTGACAGAATAGCACTCCCAGAGGGGAAGCATCTTCAGCCTGCATTCACCTGAATCACAACTAATTAGGAAGATAAGCAGAGGAATCAAAGGGAATGAAAGAACAAGCAAGGTAAAGTCCCAGATGGAGGGAGGAAGCAGAGATGGAACTTTACCTGACTAGCAGGAAAACATTCAATCTGAAGTGTTTCACTGTAGAGAAATAAAACTTCAAACTTTCAATAGTGGTAAAAGAGTAACTTCAGGATGAATAAAAGGCCTCATTTACAAAGGCTGGCCATATGCCAGTCAGATTAAGGTTTTTTTAACTTAATAACAAATTTAGGCCTGAAGAGGATATACAAGAACAAAACACTGGTCCAAAGCTCAGAGTACCAGAGGTGAATTTGCCACTCATCTGTAGAGTTTTACTGAGCTGTATCTCTGTATGGCCTACAGTGGTGGATATAGTGTTGTCTCACTGATCTATTGTATTCTTCAGCCCAAAAAAACCAACAAAAACAATAACAACAACAAAAAACTCATGCACAAATAAGTATGTCTGAATCCAGGTATAGAGGAGATGAGCAACAAATGATACCTGAGAAACTTCACTGACAATTGAGTTCATTGCCCTGAGTCGCCTTTTCACCCTACATCATTAGAAAAATAGCCGTGCATCTTAAGTTTGCATGGTCAATGAAGATGTTAGAGTTGAGAATCCACTGACAGCAAAAATACATAAATTACAGATGACTTCTGTCGAGTGGCTTCTGTTGTGGCTCAGTAGAACTGGGAAGTAGAGGTCCAGCAGAGGAAGTAGCTGCTACACAGTCACAACGAGGTAAGGCTCCTACAGCCCTGCCACAATTTGGTGAGTGAGCTGAATATTTTGGAGAGCATGAGGGAGGGACAATTGGATGCAAGAGCAGGTACTGTGTAGAAATGGTTTGTTAAAGCACCAGCACCTGCACATGCTGCACCCTGGCTGAGCTGAACTGACTGCCAGCCAACAGCCCCTGGTGAGCTTCTGGCCTGGGCCAGCTCACTCCTCCAGGTGGTCATGGTTCATGAGCAGCCTGTCCACTGTGGTTGATACAAACACTGCCATAGGTGCAGGACATTTCCTTTATTCAGGAATATACCTGGACATATTGAACTTGCTGGTATAGAATATGCATTAAATGTGCTTCACATCATCCAGTTCTCTTTTGCAAAGAAACAGAAAACCATGAGGAGAATCAAAATCCTTTCTGAAATCTTTCTGAAAAGGACATAATCACCAAGGCATCCAGAGTGGCAACTGGGCCTCATGCTATAAACCACCAACCACAGCCCTGTTGGCTTTGTGCTCCTTAAGCTTTAAGGCGAATCAGTGCAGAAAGATTGAAGGTCTTGCTTCAGATCCAGATGGCTTTAAGTTTTTGATGTATGTGAGGTCAAATCACAGCTAGCATACTTCAGCTAGATTGTGATCCAAAATTAATTCACGTTTTGTACATGTTCCTCGCACTGATGACCACTGCCTCTCGGCTGTGGCTATGAGAGCCTTCTTAGAACGAGGCAAACAAGCCGAGTTAAGGATAGAGAAACACAGCTTGGAGATAAAAAGGAGCAGCAGCAGCAGTGAGTATTCAGCATATATTAAAAATACATATTTCTTCCTGTAAAGCCCACATACACTTACAAATTCTACTATAACACAAACCAAGCACAGACAATGAGGAAAGATCATTCTGATATTTGAAATTCTTTACAGTGTCCAGGTAATATTTACTGGTCATTATCATATCTACAACTGGCCCTCAAATAAGATTGTTCTAAGATGAGAAAACTGTTCAAGATACTTGCATTTATTACAAATCATATCAAAGATCCTCAAATTAGGATTGAAAATATACAGCTGTGATACTTTTAAAGTCTGTGCTAAAGAATTTGTAGCATAAATTCACAGATTAGGAAGAAAACTCTCTATTTCTGTAAATTTGTGTTTCAGCCTTAAAACATACATGACAATTCCTAGCCTTGATTTTATTTTTATTCTACCTACCCTGTAAAGTTCAACAGTATATAATTTTTTTAAATCTGAGTAGTTATAGCCTTAGTGTTAAGACAATGATTTGAATAGCAAACTTTGGCACCAAAAAACAATCCTTAAATACCAAACTAAACCAAACCACAAAAGAACGCAGAGGACTAATTTTCAATAAAATGGCTCTGATATTTAAGCTCAGCTGAAGTCTTTCGTCTGAGCCTTCAGTTCTTTTTCATGTAAAGGGAGTTCTTTGTTCAGATTCACATGCAGACCCCAGACACACTCATGCCAGGGCAGCATCAGCATGATTCTATTTAGTGAAGATGAAGCCCAAAAGCTTATTTACTTACCTCTACATGTTTCTACAATACAAAAGAGAGAATTGTTTTCCAGTGAAATCTATCCCCACCTCCAAGGCAGGACTTGGTAGCAGAGTATTTTCAGATGACTCTTGTGCTAGACCATATTATGATCTGGAATATTTTGAGAAATTCCACATGAGCTATGGCAAATAGTAATCTGCTTTATTTTACAGAGGTAAAAATTGCTAAATCTGAGTTTATTTCTTCATCTGAAGTAATTTACTTGTCCTTTTTCAGCTAGAACTTTTATTGGTGTAACTTAATCTACCATCTACTTATAACCAAGGACTGTTAGTAGGATAAATATGTTAAATAAATCATCCCCTCCATTTAGACCTGTTCAGAACTCTGGAGCAGAAAGCTTTAGCATGACACATGTTGTGTGAAAGGGAGCAAAAAAATACAAGCCAAAACCAAACCAACCAACCAAACATGCAAACAAACAAACAAACAAACGCAAAAAAAAAAAAAAAAAAAAAAAAAAAAAAAAAAAAAAAAAAAAAAAAACTGGTGATAAAGATGCCCCCTTATTTTAGAGCACAATGCTTTGGTGAGTAGGCAGACTTGCCTTTGTAAACAAAGTAGTCTTGATCTGCTCTATTAACAATTTTAAGAAATGGAGCTGAACCGATGAGGCAATCCGGCAACTATGGCATAGAAGCACTTGAGAAGCTCTAAAACTGAAAAGTCATTTTACAGTCTTGCAAATCAAAGCTAAATAGAATCACAGATGCATTTAGAAATAGCTTAAACAATGACATATTCCATTTTTCCACCTCAAAAGAGACAATGCAGATTCTATTACACTGGGTTGAAAGGCAGCACACAGCTACTGTGAGTAAATCCTGTCTGCTGTGAAAACATAACCTGGAAGTCTCTCATGTAAACCAGCCTTAGTCTTCTTTATGTTTTGCAATAATTAAACAATCTTTTCATCTTTTGATATGTTAGAACATTAGCATGCCTTCATTCAAGGCTGAAGAGGTGGAAATTTAGACAAGAGTGTACTGTCAGGGCTGTAGCCTCTTTATTTTGCCATCCCACCTCAAGCATACTATGTGGCAGGAGGACAAGAATTTGTCATCTTCTTCCTAAGTGTTTTCACTTTAAGAGTTCCACAAACTGGGGCTGTTCACTGAGATGAAGTCATGGACAACACTGGAATATCCCAGAGATTCTCTAGTGAACTATAACATCTGCCCAGTAATCTTCAGGAGTTCACAGGTCCATCACTTGTCCCTGTAGCATGATCTGCTATCACCCTGTCTGCAAAAGGTGGCAAACAAATGGGTCACCAAAGAAACTCTAAGCTGACCTCTAGGGCATCTCCTGCTGACTCGTTTTAGATCAGTAACTAACGGAAAGGCATATAGAGATTTCTTAGAGTTACATTTATGAAAATGTCTGAAAGGGATAGGCGTGGAAGAATAAGAAGAGGAGTCCATCACTGGCAAATGGTTTAGATGTAAAAACAAGCTTTCACTCTCCAGAAATTCTCTGCCCAAGAAAACTCTTTGCACGTATTTATCAAAGACATTATTAATTTATACAGATAACATAAGCAGCCATCCAGAAAATATTATACATTTATTGTTACTGTTTTCCATATGGTGGGGATTGCTGGACATTTAATAATAGTCTGTCATATTTTTCCATTATTCTGACAAAATATACTGAAGAACCTTTTACAATTTAAAATAATAGAATGCATTTTGTCAGTCTTTTTAAAGTTAATTCATTGAGCTAAATTTATGAAGCATATTGTCTGTAAAAACAAAGATAGACAAGTATGAAATCACATGTCAACCACAGGACATATATTCAGTGTGGAGAGACAGTGATAATTCTGATTATGAACTTAATAATCCTCTAAAGTATTTTTTTAAATGGCAGACAAATCAAAAGGATGTAATTTTAGCTTATCAGCAACCAACAGCACCACGATAGCTAAATTTAGCTATGTGACTGCTAGTCCTGCTGCAAGTTTAGAGTGCTTAAAGTTAATCATAGGACCTTGCAGCTGTATAATGTGGAGAACTATTCCTCAGAGAAGGGCAACAAAAAATATTCTTTTCAAGCAGTATGACAAACGTTGTAGGTTTGAAAATAAGATTTAACATAAGGGCTTGTCATATGCAACCTGTCTGTTTGGCACCTAGACTTTTCTGGTCTTTCCCATCATCTGAAAAGGATAAGTGCTCAGATTTTCCAAGATAATGAGGTTCTAGCTGACAAATGACTCTATACTGAAACTAATTTCAAGTTACTTTAATGCATAATTAACAATGCCCACTCAAGCGTTCATATGCTTATGATATCCAAATCCCCCAATAAAGTCTTCATCTTAGTTTCCTTCAGCTGACAGCAGCTCTTCCAATGCCTTTGGTGTATTTGGTCAGAAACCCAAATCAATAGAAAGAAAAGCATAGGAAAATGTCTGTAGGTCATGCATCTCTGGGGCAATTCTAAAATTTTTCTTATGCAGAAAAGGAAATTGCATACAATTTAAGAGTAGTGTATTATTCATTTGTGTTTCTAAGCAAAAAATGTCTTATCTGGCAACTATGAACAACTCAGGGTCCTTCAATGTTTACAGCAGTGGAGGTGTGTTGTATATTACAAACCAAAAAAATGTCAGGGGAACTTTGTGATGAATTTTCATTCTTACATAGCAAAGTATTGCCAGTAGCAATTAATGAAGCTTCATGAAGCACAGTGTAAGCCCTGAAAACAAGCAGTTTTGTTGAAGGCAAGTGACATGACTAAGGCACGGAAGATTCAATGTCAGACTTGGATTCAGAACTCAATTGACAATCTTTCAACCTATAAAGTGCTGAGAAATTTAATCCAGCCATGCTTCCATTTAAACAGCACTTGTGCTTCATTTTCAGCCAAGTTGAAAGGCAACAAACATATCTGGAAGATTACAGAGATTATTCAAAAATTATGGATAATCTTGAATTGCAGCCAGACACTCCAACAGCCACTTTCTTATTGCCTATCTTCAAAAAATTGAGGAAGAAAAAACATGAACATGGCCATGGGTCAAGATGAAGACTTGGCAGTCAGCACCACAGGCAAAACAGACTTGACCTTGGGAAAATTAATTTATTTTATTGCTCATTAAAATATATTTGGATAGCAAGGAGCAGACAAAAAATAAATACCTTCCTCTCTTCATCTTTTCCCCAGGCTCAATCTCATGCCTTCATTCTCAGCTCCAAGTGGCTAATGGTGGTTGTGGTCGGCCCATAAGAAATCCTTCCTGCTCATCTTTCCTCTCACTTTTCCCCTGCTACAGTGTGGGTCCTTCCCACTGCCTGCAGTCCATGAACAGCTCCAATGTGGATCCTCAAAAGTCACTGACCAGGCCTTCCCAGTGATGTGAATTATATGAATGGAAATTTATTTGCAGTCAAATATACTAGAGAGAAAAAATAAAGGAAAATGGAAAAAAAATTGAAACCCTGATATTTAGTTGAATGGGTCAACCTGACCTTGCAGAAAGTAGTGATGGGAGAGAAAACTTGATGATAAATGTAGCTGAGAGACTGAAAGCCTGAGGAATGAACTCAGAATTGTGAGAAGCAGAATACCGAGTAGAGAAGGAGGCAGTGGGTGACACTTCAGCTAGCTGGGCACAGCATTCACCCAAAAAAACAACTGCTATTGAAGTGGTCTGTGTGAAGGGGGAACTGGCAGCCATTTGAGAAAGTGTCAGTGACAAATTCATTCCCTTAGATAATGCAGTAGAGCACTTCAGAAAAGAAAGATTAATAGATCATGGTGGGAAAAGCAGAGAGGCCACTGATGCTGAATTTTAGTTTAGTTGAGTGTGCTCACATAAATGGTTGCATAAAGAGTTTCAGCAAGGGCTTTATGTGAGATGAATGTTAGATTTCTGCAATAAGGAGTGTCTTCTCATTTGTCTCCCCTCCTTTTGCTTTCTTATCTATTTGATATAATAACAAATTGAATGAAAACCTGTTCTTTCCATTTTCCAAATGTAAAAAATATATTAATTTCTTACTTTTCATACAAAAAATTAACACTCTTTGGTTTTGCTTCCCATTATTCTGTTTTGGCTTGTCAATTTACTCTACAGCTACAATTTCTTGGCTTAGAGTTTATCTTCTACTCTGCTTGGACTTTTGTGCAGAAGAACCTGAGCACTGAAGTGGAAGACCAATATCAGATATATAGTCAGCAAACTTCCTCTAACCCAAAACAGCCACTGTCCTGATCTTCCAAAACATTTCTGTGTAAGCAGTATCTAATAATTGTATTCTCCAAATGATTGAGTAGTTCTTTAGTGGAACTTAGTTACTGTATGTGTTGTATTCCCTCTACTCACACACAATTTTCAGCAAAGAAAAAGGAATGGACTTCATGCTACTTATAGATAAGACTAGAAATAAAAGTATGTCTTCTGCTACATGATTTTAGACGTGCATCTATGGCCAGGTAGGCTGATTGCAGGGCTACAAAAATTAGTTATTAGTAATTACTAATTAGTAATTTTAATCAATTTAATTTTCCGGCAATGAAGATAACAGGCTCACAGAAAATAAAGTCATTGAAAGTGATATTTGTTAACTGAAAAGATTAACAGACCTTCAAAAAACTGACATTCAATAATGTTGTTCATCAAAATGCCCTTGACACATTTCTCAGTCACAATTATCATGAGAAAACCACATTTACACATTCAGTATGTGATGAATAATATCTTTTATTACCTCCAAACAGTATAGTTATTGCTGTTTATTCAGTGCTATTTTAATCTCTTATTCATAGGAAAAATTTAATATGCTCTATAAATATCTTGTACTGCCAGGTATTGCCTGAAGTGTCAAAATACTCAGTAGGTGTAGTATGATGCCTGCCTTAAAAACTGTTTTGTAAATATTATGGGTTCTATTAGGACAGGTAAAATGTAGATATCAACCTGTTTAGCAAAAATCTATTTTTATTGCTGTTTGGAAATTAAATATTTTGAAAAGGCTTTTAGATATTTCTGCTAAATTTTAAATTTCTGTCATAACTGATTGCTTTCCAGACAGTTTCTAGATTTCAGCAACTTTAAGAACTAAATTTAACATGTTAGATAATTCCAAACAATTAAATATACATTCTTTTTCAGGACCAAAATCAGAAGTCTGAAATATCTGTCCTGAATATTGAAAATATTAGGGCATCATAAGAGATACTCTGTCATTGATATGGTCAAATGGAAGTTGCAAGAAGGGCAGTGTTAAATGGAAAAGCATATGAGTGATTCTAAATAGCCTTCTGGAACTTAATTTAGAAAGCTTCTGACTTTTTATTATAATTATTTTTAGCATCCTCTCATTTACTTCCTGCTTCCTTCAATCTGGAAATGCCATATTTTCTAAAGAAAGCTCATCACAAGCAACAATTAGTTTATGTAGGATCTTGAACAATTAAGCTATTGTTGGCCTACAGCTACACTGCTCTAATTCCAGATACACTCACATGATGATACTATAATTAAAAACAGAGAGGAGAGAGTGTAAAAGCAATGCTCAGTCACACTATAAAACACATCTTCAATAGCTACTGAAGAGGTACACGTTTATAATCGCATCAAATTAATAAGAATCTAAAAATAGTTGTGCTTGTTTCCTGTGCATTGTGCACTGCACATCACTAATAAATACTTTCCACACTGTGTTGCAGTTCACTGATGAATTAGCTATAAACATTCTGTCCTCCTGAATAGATTAGTTTATCATTAACTACATGAATGCTTTTCCACATGACTCTTAATCAGGAGTTAAGAAAACTGTGCTCAGGCTTTATCGCATCTAATCCAATATAAACAATCAGTGCTATACAATCATTATAAAAGAAATACATTCTTACAGTTTATTACTTTAATGGGATTAATTGATCTATTACAAGATTTCATTATACAGAAGATTACAGGGAGTGTTTTATTCATGTTCATCATAGTCCAAATTTAGAGTGTAAATAAAACCACAGCAAAAAAAAGACATCTTTTAAATTATTTCCCTTGACATAACTGAAGAGTCCATTAAAATACTCAAGCTAGAGTTTATACTAAAATAAGAGGCATAGAGGCCTTTTACAAAGAGCATAAAAGTTACTGGACAAGATGTACTGTAGTGGGCTGTAAGTCTCGATGAAATGTAGAAGGGTAACTGCATGTTTCACATTCATGTTGTTTCACTCAGTAGCACCTCCCATGATTAGATACCCCACAGCTCCTTCTTTTCCACTGAGCAATGACCATTAACCAGGCTGTCATTACTACTGGGTTTTAATCTTCCTGACTGCTGTTATGGACAAAGAATTTTTTTTCTTCAGAAGCTATAGACGATTTTCAAAGCAAAAAGGTCACACTGATAAACTTTGAAGGAAGTAGCATGTTTGGTGAAAATTTTGCCCAGCAAGGAATATAGGTGTAGACTGAAAATACATTTCTGGTGAGGGATTGAACAGAACTGACCTGCCACTTCATCATCCCTGCAGAACTGAAACAAAATGCCTCATTCAACCGAACTGTCTGACAGCATTTTTTTCAAACTTTTCCTCTGAACTGGGGTCTACCTGTCTTAAGAGAAAGCACTTTTTAATTACCAATGGACAAGAAATAACTGAATTAATAGTTTTCTTCTCCATTCAAATTGTTGCCTGTCCTTCTGTAATACATACTATCAGAGCATCACAAAAAATGCATCAAAATCTAAGGCCTACAAGAAGACATGGTCCTCTGGGCTGCTCTGTTATATCCTGATTTCTGGTAGCAAAAGAACAGAGCCATTTTTGACTTATAACTCTGGTATTAAATAACAAAGTTTTGAGATAAATTATCTATATGGGTTATTGGAGCTGAAAACTGAGTTGAGATTTAAGATTTTCTCAGGCTGAGGAGATGAGAGCTTTGATAGCAAATGAAAACAGTCTTCTGATAAGTGTCTCTGTGCCAATCGTCAGTCTCTTCTCATAATTAACAAAATTGCCATAGTTTTTCTATAAAGAACAAGCTAGACATATCAGAATAGCTACAGACTTTGAATGGCATGGAAATATATTCCACTTCAAAATGACACTTGACATTTTAGCACACAAATCATATGATTTTCTTTAAAGTCAAAAGGCACACTGATAAAACTAAAGAGGAAACTAAACATCACCTCTACACATGCACAAAAACAGGGGCTCCTCCCTTCCTATCTTTCCTGTTATCTCTTACTGTTTCCTGATATTTGACTCCTTGCTTTTTGGAATAATAAAGATCCTACTTAGTCATAGGTAAACCTCATTTCATGCTGTCTTCTAAGAAGTTACCAACCAAAAGCAATAACTTTTTATAATTGGCACGGTTCTCAAAACCAAGCCATGTTATAATGGTTGCAGAATAGAGCAGGCAAACAAAAGGAATAGGTAGCTCTGCAGACATTTAAGCCCAGATAAGTGAGTATATCCCAGAAATTAAAGAATTCACCCCAAAATAACTTCAGATAGCTGTCCCCCGAAAGAAGCCCAAGATTACTTCTTGCTCTGAAATTGTTTCTTGTTCATGCAACAAAAAAAAGAATAGGAAAAAAAAGTGTCAAAGTTTGGTTGCTTTTTCTTTTTCATATTATCTTGCATACTAAAAATCCCATAAAAATTGTAGGTGCTGCTGAGCAGTAAAAACCAGCTCAAAGAGATATGACTTCCAACAAGTCATATCAAGCTGTTCTGGCAATTAGTAACAAATGGATTAAAGATGGCAACTAACTATGGGAATTTCAGCTGAGCATTTTTTGCAACCTTACTTGACTTAAAAACATTGCTTTAGACTGGGGAGGCATTTGCCTAGCAATTTATCTAGCAAAATGGAATTAAGGTGATAAGAAGTGAAACATGGGATTGACACTGGAAACCTCATGACTACAACCAATTTGCCAGTGGTGAATTAACAGAAATATAAACCTGGAGCTCAAAAAAGCTAGTCTTAGAATTAATGAGGAGAAGAACACATAGCATCTAACAAATATAAATAGCACCATCATGCTATTCATAGTAAATTCAGGTGTAACAAGTTGATTCAAATTCAGCTACACACCAGTGAAGAAAGAGTAAAGGTGTGAAAACTCACCAGGAAACATTTAAAATTACTCCAGGTGGACACTAGAATGAGAAAGAAGAACCTGGTAACATGAACAAAATCTTTTTTTTAAAGTGACCAAAACAGCAGGTGAATATGGAGCATAATAACATGATGAGGGATAGAAACTGATATGCATAACAATTTTAATTGACTTTTTTCCCTTGGATTTTTTTTCAATAATTACAAATAACTTTGGCTAACAATTTGATTAGCAGATATTCTTTAATTAGTCTGCTAAGACTTCATTTTTACTCACAATAAATCCTCCCTTTATATGTAGGTATACTATCTCTTGGCCCATAGACAGGATTTTAATAATTATATTGGACAAAGAAGCTTCCTTTGAAGCAAGATACACATTCAGATGATGCAAATAAATTCAAAAAATATTAGAAAAGCCTCCATCTTGAGTTTTTTAAGCTGACCCACCTCAGTATGGATGTATATATTTAGTCATAGCAATATATCAGATTTCACCTGACAGACAGACACAAAGTAGGTCTTTCTGAGAGTAAACTGCCAAATCCATCTTCCTCACAAATGATAGCTCTTTTTAAAAATAGCAGTTTTACAGAGCCCAAGTACCAGGTTATCTTATGTAAATGTATATAGTTTTGTATAGCACTCTTTAGGCTGAAAATATTCATAAGTTTACATATACAGGAAATTGCTGGAAATCACTTTTTCCTTGTCTGAATGGCACTGTCTAAAAAGAATTTTCTCTTTTCTTCAATCTAACAAAAGAAAGTAAATTTTAATAAAGCTCTTTCATTACTCCTTGAATGCATTGCAAAAATGCTGAGTAAGGTTTGTTTCAGACTGGTACAAGTTCAGGATCTCATCATCAGGCCCAGAGAGCTCATTGCAGTATCCACTGCTTGGCAACCCAGCCCCCAAATAGCTTTAGGTTTGTAACAAGAACGAGTGTTACATGATTCAGATAGGACTGGAGCAAAGGTCCTAAGCAATCCTTAATGGGCAGTAAGTGACAGGTCAGCTCTTTTTTTTTTTTGAAGAAAAGAATTACCATTCCAACTGTTCCATTGTGCAAGAATGGGAGCAGAGGGTAAGATAATCAGATTTCTGCTCCTCCTGGAAAAAATAACAAAGACAAAAACAAAACAAAACAAACATTATTTTAACATGGTTTCTGTTTCATTATTTGTGTTTAGATGGACTGAAAGCCTCTAACCCGCATAAGGAACTTAATCACACATTAAAACTAAGTTTAAAAATCAGCCTGAAGCTCAGGAAGCCAGACACACGGCTGGACACATACTCTCTTTTATTGGAAGAATATTCTGAGTCTACATCAAAATCCCTAGTGATGTCTTTTGCAGAGGGCCCAGAAAATTCAGCATTTCTGAGGAGCAGGAACAATCTAGAGGAGAGTTAGCTATCTGCATATTTTTAATAGAAATATCTTTGCCAAAATCTCTGATGTGAGTGTGGCAAAGGCAGCAACAGATGAAGAGAAATGTTCCTACATCTGCAGCAGATCCACTATTTAAAACGTGCAATGTCTTTACATTTGACAGACAACAAAAAACAAGGTCCTTAGTTTCGGTGTGCACAATTTCTTTTGCTTGGACTACTGCAACTCCTGAAGTGTGTGCTCAGTACTACTTTTGTTTGAATTAATATTCTTACATTGGAAAGTTAGAGGACTCTGGTGTCAAATTTCAAAATACCCATTCACTCTCCAAAAAAAAAAATCCTAGAGATATTCAGGAATGTTAGTAATTTCAATGTGAGTAGTAAAATTTTATCTTCTTTAAAGGCCATCAATGCAATCTCAGTATCAGGCTTCAATCCTGAACACTAAAATATCTACATGCTAAAACATCATTAAAACTTTCAAAAAATTTCCTTTCTAAGAGACTACAGTAATATGTTCTGGATATTCCATTGCTAATATGGGATGCAGAAAGTAGAAAAGCATGTCTGGTAATTGTTATGGTTTCTTTGTTGTAACTGTTTGCAAATTTATCACAACACTACCAGTGGCAAATGTTCTGCAGTGCTGTCCCTAACCAAAAATGTGTGAGGATGCACAGGGATCAAAAAAATTTCAAAGCCCAACATTTGTCCTTTGGCACTGTGCACTGAGAACTTGTATCTTACTCCAAATTTGCATTTCCAACATCTCAATAGATACTTCTCAGTTCCAACTTCTCTGAGTAAAGTCTGTCTCCATCCATGCTACCACCTGTCTTACTAATTTCCCTTTTTTCCCAACAAAGGGATAGGTATCCCACTTTTCAGCCTTTATGTATCTGTACATCTGCTAGCCTCCACTCTAGCACAGGCTTATGGAAATTTTATATTCGTGATCTTAAAAGTGATGAATTTATCTCCCAGCACCTGAGAGGCACTGAACACTGTTTGACCTGCCCCAACCTACGTTCCAATCTGAGAACCCTCTAATATGAAAATATATCTGTCTAACCTGAAAATTCATGGCTTCCTGGGAGTTTCAGCTGGTACACATTATGTGGAAGGAGGTAAAACAGAGGGGGTGCTATTGTATCCAGAAAGGTGGAAGAAGGGGATGTTGAATTTTCCCTAAGGAAGGGATAAAGATGGGCAAGAATCTTAGGAGAAAAAGGGGAGCAGGACTTTAAAGGAAAGGAGGGGCACAGACAGGAATAAGATACTGAGGGAAAAGATACTACTGCAGAAAAGATACACCAGCCATGTCTGTTGTCAGCTCTTTTCTCCAGAAACGGAAAACAGCAGATTTACTTTGTTACTTTTTCACTTTGCAAAAGAAAAAATACATTTTAAAAGGTTTTCGAAAGGCTTTGGGGCCTCAGGCCTAACTTGTATTATCATTTCTCTTCGAAAGTGTCAGGAGTAGAAGACATGCTGCTTAAACTGCACTTAGATCTTTAATCTCCAGTCTGACCTGTGCTGCACAGATGAAATACCCCTTATTTCAAAACTTTACAGCTCCCAAGGTTCAGTAAGAATACAGTATGTGTATGATAAAAGACTGGCCTCTTGCAAATAGCAACAGGATAGCCTATGGGAAATTTTAGGACAGAGGCCTTAAACAGATTGAAAGAGGGTCAGTGGCACTTATTTTTCATGTTGCAGAATCCACAAGAGCTCTGCCAGGGTAGCAAAACACTGCTGCATCTAAACCTTCACTGTGATATGTCATCAGTAGGTACAAGCACTGGGATTTCTCTTTGTTTCTGAGCTTTCTACTGCACTTCAAGTAATGAGAAAAAGCTAATAAAATGAAAGCAAATTCTTGTTGGGTTTTTTACTATTATTTAAATATAGTACAGATTTGGAGTGAGGTATGCAGGTTCCTCCCTGTGTAGAATAAATTCTGTTATTCTACCTCTTAGGAAAAGATATAAGAAGGCAGTTAACACAAATATACATCCTTGGAAATGGAAGTGATGTGGCAAAATTTCTTCTGCTTCTCTGCTCTTGGGAAGGACACACCAGGCTGGCTTTGAAGTGTCAGCAGGATTAGAAGATGGCAGCATGCCCTTGCTTCCTGATAAAGAATCAGCTTAGCCAGCACAGGACTTTATGTCCAAGCAGCAAGGGCAACACATACTTTTCTGAGCTGTTCGTTCAAACATCACTGTTGATAAATAAACTTCAAGCATATTTAAAAGCTATCAGTGAAAATTTCTCAGGCCATTGATGTTCTCCAGTATAAACTTTGAGCTTCAATAAAAAATTAGTGGTGCCGCAGCTGTCCACATTCTACACTGCTCCAGGAATGATAAAATTAATTTGTGAATATCTTGTACATACACATCCTACTCTTGTAATCTGTTCACAAAACACCTTCACAACTGATACTCAGGATGATTCTAAGTTACAAGAAAGATGGAGAGGGATTTTTACAAAGATATGAAGTGACAGAACAAGGGGGAATGAATTCAAACCAAAAGAGAGTAAGTTTAGACCACATATTAGGAAGAAGCTCTTTGTTTTGAGGGTGGTTAGGTACTGGAACAGGTGGCCCAGAGAAGCTGTGGATGCCTCACCCCTGAAAGTCTTCAAGGACACATTGGATGGGGCTTTGAGCAACCTGGTCTACTCAGTGAATATTGTAAACAGGGAATCATTTATCAAGTCTGAATTGATATTCTTTGGTAATTATAGTGGCTGTAGGAAAAAAAAACCCATTTTAAAATGCCTTCTTCAAATTCTTTCTTATATTCTTCAAAATCTGTTGATTGATAAAGAGTTTACAAGAACTCCAGGACAAAATTTGACACACCAGAATTAGAATGTAACATTTTGATCAATTTCTCTATTTTATGGTTTTATACTTTTTTTCTATGCTTCAAGGAGAAAAGAGGCATTATTAAAACTTACTTTTTAAATAGAATCCTGTAGCACTAAAACTACAATTATATTTTAATACAACCCAGTTTTGCTTTGTGACATAAATACAAAAATCAGCAATAGTTTCTCATCACCACCACCAAAAGCAGATGCCACCATACCATCCTACTTATTTGCCAGATTCCAAGACTTCTGCCTCTCAGATTCAAATTGCATAAGTAAATTTATTTTTCTTCTGTCCCATAAACAAATGTTTCTCATTGCCCACCCATTATTTCCTTTTCATGCATAGAAATACATGCACTAGCAAAAAACAAGTTCAAAAGTGAGAGTAGGTACGACCAAAAAATATTTTCCTACCTTTATTCCAGCAATGAGCCTTTTAAAGATCACTTACTCTAATATTTTGCAGTAAGAAAAATCTCTTCAAACTCTAAACCAGATGTTTGTCTTCTATTCTCATTTAAGAAGAAATTGGACCTTTAAATTTCTCTAGGATTAGACATTTTGACTTGCATTAAATTTTCTGAAAAGCAGTTGTATGGGAGAATAAATTTATAAGGATAATTTTGAGTCTTGACTGCTTTGATTCTTAGGCTCCATTAAAAATTTTGCAAAAAACTTTTATCATCAGCACTCCTGTCAAAGGTAATTTTAAGAGCATCAAAGAAGTAATGGAGAGCAGCAGAAATCACCATCTGTAATTCATCCTGAGCAAGAAAACCCTGCATTTTTGTAGTAGTTTGATTCCCATTAACAGGCTATATCTATTAATGAATTACATGCCTTAAAACAGGTAAGTCTGGGTTACAGCAACAATTCTTTCCAACTGCTCATTCATATTCAGGCAAAGATAACAGTATGCAGCAACACTTCTCACTTCACACAGGAAAATGAAATAATGACCTCTTTTTTTTCTCACCTCTTAACCTCTGTAGATGGGAAGACTGTAGGGGTCAACATAAAGAACTGAAATTGGGTTTGGAATGGTGAAGAATGACAGCTACTCACCCCCCCACCTGCTAGGAGATGGAAATGTTCAAGACAGAAACAAAGACCTATACTCTAAGCATCACTGGGCGGTGATCCCTAGGGGAGTTAGACTGACAAAGTTATGACCTAATTAAAGAACATCTCCTACACTTTGTCATTGTCCCTGCAAGTCTAGGACAAAATAGTTCTTCCATAATGTCTGTACAAAGACTGGAGACAAGGTACAGTATCACATTGGCATTGTGTCATGACTCTAAGGTGGGTGTGTGTAAGACCAAAACACAGCTCCCAAGATCCCCTTGCATTCATTTGGCTTCAAAAGGATATGCCTGAACTTTGAAAAATGTTGTGTTAGTTATTTTTTATTAGCATATCAAATTCAAATGAAATAATGTTAAGCTAGTTTTCCTGTTAAGCTCTGTGGAAATGTGCCATCGGTGCTATTTTGCTTAGAAGCTCAGGAATTAGAGATGAACAGCAACATGAAGAGCTACTGCAAAGCTGTAGCTTCACCACCACAATAAAACTTGGTAATATGGCATTGTAAACAACTGAACCTCTGCTTCCTATGCCTATTTCTCCCTTTTAGTTCAGCAAAGTTTGTTGTGCAGCTGCAGTGTAAGTCACATAAGATATCTGATCCAGATCTTGTTAAAACAGGAGGAAAAAATTCCACTCACAGTGAAGTCACTAGTACTAAATGAAAAACCATGAGTTTTAATATAGGCAAATGTAAATATGCCAAGCCTATCAAGTATAGTTGGTGTACCCACGTTGCTAATTAAGATGTTTTTTTCAGTGTGAATTCTGCCATGTAACTCCTCACTGTGTCTGTAATATTTGCCAGTATCTAATTTGTTTCATTAGCACTGTAAGGGGCACAGTAAGTAATGCAGATTGACAGCGATTTTTCACTTCTCTCTCTTGCTCTTTCTCAAACAAATTTTTATGAATTGTTATTTTGTGCTCCAGGACAATAAAAGTAAAGAACCTGAAAGGGTCTTCAGACATTTTTTGCCTCATGAACCATCAGGATATTTTGTAAAAATTGACAGGAATCAACGAACTATAGGGTTTACACATTTTTTAATAGTAAAGTGGACTCTAAAAAAGTTTAAGCTAATCAATAGAATTGAACATTAGATGTTATGTATAGTTTCTTTGAGAAAAACAAAATGTGCTAGCTAATTGTGGAGTAATTTTTCATTCATAAGTATTTTCTTCCAACTGTCCAATGAATTAGGATGTCAATAAATGTCAACATGACCTTTCTATATGATTTGCACCATGTCTGAAATGAACTTAAAACAGAAATTTTTCATAATAAGCCCAGTTGAAAGAGGCATTTTATATTCTCAAAAATGGGATGATAAACTCTTTTCTCAGTTTCAAACAATTATAAAGGCTCAGAAATAGTAGGTTGCATTTTAAAATTTACTCTTAAGGGATATTATACTTTTTAGATGAAAACAAAATTAAGCACACTTCCTAGGAAGAATTCTCTACTATCAAACTATACTAATTGCAGCTGAGATATCCTCACCTACAATTCCAAACTGAGAGTAGATGTAGAGTTAAGTAGATGGGCTTCTAATGCCAGAGAAGATCCGAGAAAGATTCACCTGCATGAGGAAAGAGTGGAGTACTTTGTAAGTTATCTAGATAAGGGTGGAGTGACTTAGAAGTGACCTTTGAATACCAGCAACAGAGGAAAGGGTAGGACTGAATCCAACTAGACAACATTTGAATGAGCATTTTTGAAGTTTACACAATAAGATCTATAGGCGCAAGGGCATCTTCCTCATAAATACAGCAGTAGATATATTTGAAGATGGACATAATTATGCAAAGTAAAAGAAATTTTCTAGAAAACTGAAAACACCTAAAGACTATGTTCTCATTCTTGTCAAAAAGCATATGTAAACAAGACAATATCATGGACTATCAAATGCAGTGTCATAGATCTCATCTCTTTTTAAAGAAAACTCTAAGCGTTCAAATATCAAAAGCTGTACGAGGGAGTGCCTTTGTCTTATATTCTTTACTTAAATATGTATTAGTCATCACAACCAGGGACAGGTTTCTGACGTAGGACTCCTCACTTCACCAAAGCAAATATTCTTATGTTTTACTACATTTTTTCCATTCTTTTTTTGACAGAAACTCATTTGTCAATCAGAAAATTAACTCACAGTCGTACAGCTTTACTGGTTTGTTCAACAGAATTTATAATCAAAGTGGTTGTATTAGGAACATCTTGCTATTTTGTCAAAGATCCAGCATGGTATTAAAAGAGAAACCAATAGTTACTAATGTAAATACAATGCAGATGGTTCCCTATTGATCAACAATATCTTTCAGAGAATAATGAGTTTGTCTGGTGCCAATTAATGTTCAGCACATGCTGCTTCCTTTGTCAACATTTCATGTACTCCAGAGGAAAGTAAATGTAAGTTATCTCATGGTAGGTGATCACTTTATGGGCACAAAAAAACATTCACTTGGTGTCCATATGGACCACATATGATGTTTTGTGAAATCTGTGTGATTATGTCTTACATACACATGAACCTAAGTCCACTGTCTGGGAATGGTGGAAAGATCAATAGCAAAATACTTATCTTTATGAAAATCAGAATATTTGTCATATTACATATGTGTCATTCTGGTTTGCTTGGTTTTGGAGGGTATTGCAAAAAGCTACATTGCCTGCATCTTCCAGTGGAATTAAAGATCAAGCATGAACCCCTGTATAAAATGGAAGTGGAAATTTAAGACCCTATAAAAAAGTCTCACTGATAAGACTTCTTTAAAGTTAATTAATTTTATTATGATAAACACTAAGTGTGAAGTTCTCAAAAGAACTCCGTGCAGCTAAACCCAAGCAAGCAGAGCTGGAAGACACCTGCAAAAATTACTTTCTTCATTTCCTTCTTTGAAGGAGCATCTCTGTCATTTGCAAGTACAGACAAGGTGTTATGAAGTCTTGCTAGTCCAGGACAAGAAATAAGATTTTCAACATAAAGCTTTACCTCTGAATTTTCCTTTTCTAAATTTGTTTTAATGCTAGTCCAACTTCAAATTACTTTTTAATTTTGTTTTGTTTGTAAAATTTAAAACAGCTTTGACAAGACAATTTTAATCACAACCTTATTTAAACAAAAATCAGTATAGCATGCCTAAAATCATAAGAATCATATCTGAGAAAATCTATTCATTTACATAATCTTTATCTTGGATAAAATCCATCTGAGAAGTACATTTTTCATTTGGGGTTCAACATAAGTAAATAGTATGTGCCCCATAAAGTCATTATAGGGGAAGAGGGGAAAAAAAGCAAGTTCCAGATGACAAAATTAGTGTCTTTTATTATGTCAAGTACTGCTTCTGAGAAGTAAGTAAACAAAGTATTGCAGGCTCTGATACTGAACTCTGAACTGTTTTAGATTCTGCAGCTGGTAACCTGGGCCAGGTTAACCTAACCTAAAAGTTAGCTTAGGACTATCAACAGAAATGTTTTACTTCAAGTAAGGAGTGTATTTCTGACAGTTATCTGGATATTGGTCCTATATCAGAGTTCTGCAAGCTTGAGCTGGAATCTTCTGGGTGGCATTATTCTGGAACACGTGTTCCAGGATCAAACCAAGCACCCTCTAGCCACCAGTGGGCATTCAGACCAATGGACAGTACTACAGTGAGCCTGAAGATAAGGAAAGGCATAAGACTGATATTTGTAAAATAGTTCCTCATCACTATTTCATTCTGCACTTCTGCTCCTAGTAGTCTGTACTACTCGTTAACATAGACTTTAGTTTTAAAATTCCTACTTTGTATAAAGTGCTTATAAATTCAGCAAATTGAAATGTTCTTTCTTGAGAATGCACATTCTCTTAATTTTCTAAGGAAATGTCATCTATAATCTTTTAAAATAAAAGCTGACTTTCTCTAGAAGATTCCCAGCTAAGGCACTGACTTACAAGAAAAATCAGCCTACTTTCAGAACAGGCCCCAAGCTTTGCCTTGAGTCTGGTACTTAATTGACTATGGATCAATGAGAAAAAAAAGCATGCTTTGCATACTAAATTGTAATCTATATTACAGGGGAGTAGTTGTCTTCCAAGAATGATGCTGTGTTGTTTTATTTCCTAAGGAGGGAATATCTGCAGGTTCCAATGGCTAACTTCCTTCCTGCATATTTAACATCTGCTAGCTTACCTTACAGAAATAGTTCAGTAAGTAACTAGTCCAAAGACAAAAAAGAAAAATAAAAAATAACAATTTAAAATAAAAAAAAATAAAAAAATAAAAAAAACCCAAGGAGTGAGCAAATAAAACAATTTAAATATCATAAATTCTTTTTTTTGTCACTCCAATTTAGTGCAAAATGCCAAAGTGTTACACAAAGGAAGGCAAAGAAAATTCTTCCCAAACAGTCTTTGAGTTTTATCAGGTTTGATTTGGCATTTTCCGTACTGCTAATTTGCCATTCACAAGCATCACAACATTTTTTTGACTCATACTCTTCACCTTGTTGTCCACCTCACACTGAACCTGGGAGCTGTTGCTACTCAGCAGAATGCCCAGAGCTTCTTTTAGGCAATGTCCAACACATGCTGTGAGGAGCACACCACCTGCTGCTCCTTCTGCTTCTGTTACTCTCCTGCAAACACCACCTTTGGTGCCAGAAAGCCTGAACAAAAGATAATAGAACACACAGCACAATATCGGGATGTCTATAATTGAAGTTCTCACATCTTCTTTCTGTCTTTACTGTTGTCTGTATTTTCTCTGTTCTGTTCCTATCAGCACTGATTTTTAGTTTATAATCTTCTGTGAGCTACAGTTTCTTTTTTTAAGATTCTATTAGACATACCCAAACATATATACTTGTTCCTTTTATACATCAGTTTAAAAGCAAAGTAAACAGAAGACCACCTGGCAGATGATCTCTTGGAAAAAAGCAAAGACCTTCACACTAGATTTGTTATCTTTCTCCATTTATGTCCCTAAGGAGTTTCATTATAGTGACCAAAATGAGCTGCTTTTCCTTACCTTATTGGTTTTTTAACTGCTTCACAAATGTCTAAAAATATGTTAATCATTGAAATAAGTAAGCCAAAGAAGATATGTGTGCATATATAATTTTAATTGTTTTTAATTATCTTCTAGTAATTAGACAGTGGAAGCTTTCATTAATTTACTCTGTGATTGAGAAACAATGGGGTACAGGACACCATCCACAGAGGACCCTTGGATGAACCTTGCCTGGTTCACCACCCTGAAGAAATCATTTTGTGCCTTCTGGACTCTCACAGCTAGCACTGCTGTGCAAACTTTATCAGCAGCTTCCCTGTCCCCAAGGCAATTGTCCCATTTGGCCAGGTGACAGGATGCCCTTGGAGGCCAGGAACCAGAACTAATATATTTTTGACTGAGGGACCCTCAGAATTCCAGGGTCTTTACTGGCATTTTTTCTAGAGCAAATGTAAAAAGCCTATTTTTATTTTATTTTATTTTATTTTATTTTATTTTATTTTATTTTATTTTATTTTATTTTATTTTATTTTGCCCTGGTCTTTGCAATGAGAGATTGTTAACTTGCTTTGACTTTCAGATCTGTGCCAACTAAGAGGGACAAAGTTGAAATGAAATTTATTGCTCTGTCCTCACTGTAATATTTGTATTAATGTCATCTAGGATAATGCAGTTTTGTTTTCACTAGGTTTTGCTGACACAGGATTCTCTCATTACTAATTTTTTTGAGGCTAAAGTCTCTCTTTGCTTCACCACCCATGGAATGGATGATGAGCTAATCCTCTTGACTCACAGTGGTGAGACATGCTTTGCACAGAAAAAGGTTGTGTGGGGCCCAATACACAGAGGCTTCATCCAGCTGAGGTCTCTGGGTCTATGATTATATCTGCATTAATAAAGCACTTTGGGAGCAGGACCACATTGGTGCCCATTCAGAGATCTAACAAACAGCAGCAGAACTGAGCACAAGCTCTTGTGGCTGTATACCACTAAACAGTCCACAGCTCTCAAACATCCACATTGGTTAAATATCAGCATGATCCCTAACACAGACTTGAGTCATGCAAACAACTCCTCTTTCAGATTACATTTGGACATTGTTTGGATGTGCTGTACATACCAGAAATTATTCCTAAAGATGTATGACAATTGTCTTTGTGAAGGGTGAAAGTCTGACCAATATGAGATAGGACACAAGCTCAGAGCTAAGAAACAACTTCTTCCGCTTTATTTAGGAGTAGTCAGTAGATCAGCTTAAGAAAATTCAAAAGAGGCTCTTGGGCTGTTGATCTGTAAGGTACTCAAGATACTTATCCCAGGAGGAGAAGAAATTTCCTATAAAATTCAAGTGTTTCCTCCACAGATGCCTCCTAGCGATTGGAGAGTCAGAATGGATGACTGCTCCCAAGATATGAGCTGGTGCTGAAGAACACAGAATAATAACTTCTGTTAGTGCAGTCTAAAAGAAATCTGTATCAGACCAGGAATTCATGTCCTCTGTACAGAGAGTTATCCTGAACTAGACCCCTCATGACATTTAGCGTCACAGAACAGAGCACAGTCTGGCATTGGGGTTCAGTAGGTGACAGTGAGGCTTCAACAGCAACATTTTATAAGAAACAGAAATTGCCTCCACGAGGTGAAGGTTTATATCAGCAGTTGTTTGCTGACAGTTTGCTGGGTCAGTACTTTTTGCAATATAACCAAACCAACTCAACTTCTATATTACTGAGATAGTAGCTGGAAAATTTTTAGTCCTTGGCTATTTTTGTTCTAATTCATAAAAGATATTTACAGTGTCTTGATAGTAAAATGAAGAACATTTCAGTTTACACTGCTGTTGTGAACTATACGTCCATCAGCTGTACATACTTGGTGTGCTACTGGACACATCGTCACCTGCAGAGACATTAACTTTCTGATTTAAAATTCCATTGATCTATAAGTATGGAAGATCTATGAGTAGATAGAGTTTTTTAATAAAAACTGGTACAACATGAAATAGTCTGAACATTTTAATAAAAAAAGTTATAATTGCTTTTCTATGTTACTTCGCTGGGTTTACAGCTGAGACACTGAAAAAATGAAAACTCTTTTGGATCTATTGTGAGATCTTGCTTTATACCCCAGCAGGTTTGAGCATATAAGTTGATTATACTGCTTATCCCTTTGCTTAGTTAAAAACAGCACAGTATTTCCATTAGAGACATCCCTTTACAAAATCCTCACACAATATAATAATCTTAGATATTTCTTCAGTTTCTTTTCATTTGCAATCTATGAACAACACAATAAATCCACTAGAATTACAATGATCTCAAGCACATGAATCAGGGACATCAAAATGTAATTACATGTATGAGACTACATGAAGCATCCTTTACTTTTGTTTCTTTTCATGAATGCAATTTCTGTTGCTTTTGCTTGCTAAAGTTCTCATGAAATAGACTGTGGAGTTCTATGATGGCAATTAGTACAGGAGACAGAAAAGTTATCTTTTTACAGCTGGATATTATTGATTTTTTTACCTCATAGTAATCATCCCAACATTTTGTAGCCTTATAGATCTAATAGTTATAGCATTTCTTAGTGTTTTATACTGTGTGGTGATAATAATAAATATGAAGAGCTTTTTTCAGTCTTCAACAGTTTTAGTCCATGATACTAAATATCCCCTAGCCTGTTGTAAATTTTGGAGCTTTCCTATAGTTGAAAGGCTTGCTTCTGCAGAATATTCTATAATGGCAAACATACAAAAAGCTACATCTGCAAAACTGTATGCAGACAGGTATGGATTTTAAGCACAACATACTGAAAGGCACTTGAATCACTTTGCTACTTTGCATGATTTGCAATCCTGGAACATAACAGCCAAAAATGGATTTATTTATTTATTGCTAAAGATTCAGCTAGATTTGAGAAAAAAAAAAAGTTAGCAATCAACCCCAATCGTGAGTTGATTGAAATCATATAAACATTATTAAACTGAATTTATACAGATATTTCCTTTAGAAATATGATCTATTTATTCATTTGGGTTACAATTTTTAGGCTGACACTTTTCCACATCTCTCCCAGTCTTGAGTCTCCATGCCTGGAGGTATGTAAAAAATGTGTGGATGTAGCTCATAGGGACACGATTTAGAGGTCGACTTAGCAATATTAGGTTTGTAGTTGAAATCTCTAAGCATTAAAGCCTTTTCTAACCTAAATGATTCTATTAAATATAGACTCTCTCCTTGCTCTTCAATTCTGAGATAACCTTAGCTGAAGAAATTCTTGTACTATACTCCTTTGAAAAACCTTGAATAGTAATGTCTTACAGTGGACTGTAGTTCTATACATGTACATTTATAAAGGCCTGGTGCACAATGGTCCTCTGAGTGTAATCCAGTCACACTAGTGGAAAGATTACTAATGGGGGTGAAGCGATAATTATTGGGTTTACATGTACAAAAATATTGTCTGTCCATTCTAAAGCTTCATAGAGCCAGCCAACTACACTCTGTATAGTTAAGGTGATCGTTTTAGTCTGTAGCGAGGAAACAAAGTCAGGAAAAGGCTAGAAAGAGCAAAAGTACTCTTGGAAAGCAGTTTTAGTCTGAATGTTCAAAATAGCTTTTTGAAAGAAGTGGAATCTATTCCCTTGTTATAGCATGAACAAACCAGGACACTCAACACTGAAGTCGTAGTGCTTAATTTGGTCATTTGCCTCTTAAAATCAAGTCTCTTGGTACTCTGCAGTCCCTACTGTCTTGAAAAATGTCCCAATTAAGAAGAAGATGGAGAAAGTAGGGCCACCACTTCTCAAAGAGGTGAAAAACACAACTTGCAATATAAAAAGAGGGCCACATTATTTGTCAGTAGGAAGGTGGTGATGCATTAAAGAAAGCCAGCCTAACCATAGTAGGGGGCTGAAGTTGCAGGAAAGCTCCACAGGACGTGGAGCTAGGTCAGGATTCTTGCTTTTGGGGAGCTGAGAGCCCTACAGTTCTGCATTTTGCAGACATGGTGTGCCTCACTAGGGTGAGATTGCTGCACTGAAAAATGGACAGTGGCATGGGGCTAAAACCTCCTTAACATTCCTGGTTTATTAGCACAAAAAAAAAAAAATCATACTCCACACAATTCCCTTGCCTGTAATGAATCCAAACATCCAGGAGTGTATGCATGTACGTGTGTGTGTGTACGTGTGTATGTATGTTTGTGTGGGGTTGTCTTTACATATTTTTACCTTTTTTTTAATTACGCTTTGTCAGAAGATTCAGAAAATGAGCATTCCAAAAGGTTTTCTTTCCTGAACCAGTTCAGCCTGAAAGACAAGAAAAAATATTACTATATAATCACAAACATTCTGCTGAAAATTTAATGCAAGGAAATGTTCACACTTCCAAATAAAACTGCCAATTATGGTATATCAGATCCAGGATCCTTATTTTGCTTTCTTCATCAAAATAACCTATATGATTCTCCTTTCTACAATATTTTTTTTATTACACCTATTGACAGCAAGGATGGTTTCATATCTCAAAACCACCACTGAAAGATAAAAGCATAGTTAAAAATCCTTTTCTTTTACAAAGACCATAAATTTAAGGCCCAGTATAGAATTTAATGGGAATACTTTCAGCTATAACTTTAAAATTAAGCATGAAATCTTAGTACTATTAAAGTAGGTGCTTTTTTTAAGGAGCAATTCAGGTAGAAATTAGATTTTATGTTGACCTTCCCTCACCCCTGAACATGACTAGAGACATGAACAGAATCCATATTTTATTTATTCACAATTTGTTTTAGGTTCTTACACTACAGTGCTGGGTGTGGCACGAATATCTGATGAGACCTGGTTCCTAGATAAGCTATTTAAGACAACAGGTGGAGGGTGAATAGGCTGGGTCAATGTCAGTGCTGACAAACAAAAAAGGAGAAAGTAAAAACCATTAAATAACTGAGACAACATTCATAGAAAAAGATGGGCCAACTGTTAAGCGTGGCGAGGGTAGGTAACATTTAAAATTCCTCATGCAACCCAGCCAATTATGTGTTTAAAGCATATATTTCACCATTCTTTATTTCATTCAAGCCTGTTCTCTTTTTTCTGATCTACTTCTTTGGTTACTTCTCTGAGGAAAGTAGGTTTTTTTATCTCTTGGTCACCCTACCTGCTTCCAGCAATAGCTGTGCATCTTACCACCAAATAGGTTTGATAGGAACAGTACCAAATACACTAAATGGCATTTCTCAACTGTTCACCAAAAGGACCACCTAACAATCCTGGAAACAAAAAACCACCAGCTATTTTATATTCCAGTGGGGTCTGGAAGCCTGGGGGAATGATGACGTTAAAAAAATGGCACAACTTTGCTTACCTGTTTCTTGCTGCAGAAGATGCAGTTGCAGTAGCAACTTGGTTGTGACCTATCTTGTGACCAGTCACCAGCCAAGGTGTGGTGGATGGTGTGAGGTGGGAAGAGTTCTGTCCTCTTTAACACACTGCCCCCACAAAGACTGTCTAGACCAGCAATACTGCTATAGATGATGAGCTGCCCCTCTGGGATTCTGAAAGCTGAGATGTGGGCAGCACTCATAGGCAGCTGCCAAGACAAATTGTGGCTCCAGAGTTCAGTAAGTGGAGACAAGTCACTTAATCTACTTAATGCAACATTTCATATCTAGCTGTTCTGGGGCAGATGTGAATTAGGCAAGGAGAGAGAAGGGATGGTTCTTCTGCTTATGGATAGAACTCAAAGTGCTTTGGACTTTTGTAATAATTCAGAAGCTCTCAAAACAAGTTCACAGATGCAGTTTTGAGACACGACTTCTAATTTTGACCACAGAACTGAAAATTTAAGTAATAACGGGATTAAAGCTTTTATAGCATTTACTCATTTCTCAAATCTATGCAGGTGTAAAGTCATACTGTTGATAGACTTGCTAAATTCAAACTAACTTTTTGCTTTACATGATCATGCCATTGACAAATCAAACTGTGTTGAACCATGACTAGACCATTTATATGGCATCATAATGACATTGCCAGTAGCAGTACTTGTACCTCTCTGAGCCAAGGGAAATACCAGCAAAGTTTTTCAGATACTTCAAAGGAGTGTGGGTATCTAGAGCACAATATTTTATACCCACCAGGGTGAAAGAGAGGGCCAAGCATCAGATTTAGTTTGGGAGCTTTGTCCTTTTTATTGGATTATCTAAAAGAACTTTGAGCTTTATTTCTAAAAAGTCCTATTTTGAATCACTAAAAATTCAAGTGTCTGGATTCTTGAAGATTTGGCGTATATTTTACATGCAGGCATATAACTGGATATTAACATTTTAACATCTGTTGCATTTTCTACTCTAAATATTGGTTTCCTATTTTTCTTCCTGTGGTTTTATTTGTCTCAAGATAATGTACAGTATGTGACAGACCAAATTTCCACAAACAGTCAGAGACACTGATTTTATTTTCTCAGGTGAGTTTAAAAGGAATCACAATGGTCATTTAGTCTAATCTCATTTACTGCTTTCAGACAACGATTCATGCATCTATCTAGATTGTAGCCCAGATTTAAAGGCTTTGCCTGCCTGAGATTTAGCCTCCTACCCTGCGAGCTGTGTTTGGTACCTGGTTATTCTCACTCACAAAAAAAAAAAAAAAAAAAAGGAAATTTGATTTCCTGTTAGAGGTCTGACCTTAAATTTTAGACATTTTACACTTTTTTTTACACTTTTTTTTTCTGTTAGGTTATAGAGTCGTTCACAAAATTTAATGATCTAAGAAATACACCATAAAACAAATTCTTCCCCTATGTCATGACCCATCCATACAAAAAGTTTGTGTACATCAAAACTATAGTTCTAAGAAGTTTACACTGTATACAAAAATAAGCAGAATTCTAATAGATTAGGAAGCCGAGTGTATTTCAAAACTGACAATGTCAACTGGGTCAGTTTTCACTATCAACAATAAAGAGTGTGTCTCCACCTAATTTGATGTGAGAACACAATGTGTGGGACACATTTAGTGGGCAACCATGGTTGAAACAATGAATACAAATAACAAATCAGTAAACACTGAAGGGAATATAACCATTTAGAAATTTAACAATTTCTTTCTTCTTCAAAAGAAAACGCATGGGATCTATGAGCCCTGTGTGAGAAAAGACAGTTTGAATATAACAACACAGACAAATTTGAACACAACTAGCACAGCATTGTTTTCAGTGACAGAGATGTTCTTCATAGGAGCTAATAAAATACCATGGAATGAGAATCCCTGGGTCATCTCCTTGGACTAAAATGACATTAAACCTCAAAACATGAGCAGTGCTAATATATGTATATTAAAAAGTCCCGTTAAGTAGTGAATATCTATAAGGTGGCAAAATTAGAAATTCAAGAGAGTGCAGAAAGTAACATAACAAATCATACCACACTGCCAGTGGCCAGAACTTAACATAGGATCACTCATCTCTTTAGGAAGTTGATTGAGTCATGTAAAAATAAGAAAAAGTTGTCTAGTTTTAATCATCTTTGTTTTAAAGCAAGAAGATATACAACTGCTTATCATTTCAGGAAAAAAATATTTATATACATACATATATACTATATATACATATATGTATAGATACAGATAGCATTTTATATCTTACATTAATTTCTGTATTTTGCAATTTATGTCTTTGTATTTTATATCAAATATGCATCACAAAGGCACTTCTGTTGATATGAGTAGTCAGGGCAGATTTTGCAGAAAGTGACAGAACTCTGCAAATGCTGAGCTTCAGACTCCTCAAGTAATTCTGTGTTTTGCAAGAGAGGTCAAAAAAGGTTTTGGATATGAAAATATTTTCCATTGGGTTGGCAGGAAGACACAAAAATAAAAATCTTACTGTTTAAGATGAAGAAAAGATGGTCAGTAGGTCAGTATTAAGTCAGTAGTCTAGTAGGGGGAACCATTAGTCATTAATGATATTTATGCACTTGGGAGAGATAACAAAATAAATCCTTCTGCAAGTTGCATACAATAACTTGAAAACTGTAGAATAAACATTCAACTTCAGTAGAATATTGTCCACTACTTATTTAAAAGCTCACTAGCACAGACAATGTTGAAAACATGCAAACACAATATCAAGAGAAAATCAGTCAGCATTAAACAACTCCTTGCAAATGGTTGAGAGTTACAGCAGAACAAAGGACCCCTTATCCTCTGTTTATTTCCTTGAGCCCTTTAGCATTCATTATGCACTCCACTGCAGCTAAGGTTTCAGCTGAGCAACCTGTGCTTTGTCCCAGCTTCAGGACTGGTGGATAAAACAGTAGCCTTGAAGGTGCCAATAGCTACCCAGCACAATTTTACCTGGGCACAGGTCTGATTCTTCTGTCAAGATTTAATCTGGATTTGGATGATTTGGGAGTACTTGCAGACAGTTTGACTAAGATTCCACCCAGTCAATTTTTAATGAAATATTAATAGGGCTCAGTAAGAGAGAAGAATTTTTACTTTTTTTTTTTTTTCTATTTTTGTTGGGTTTTGACGAAGTGTTCAGGCTAAATGTTCCACTTCCACACAGACCATCTCACAAAATTTGGGTCTGTCACTGTTTTCTCAAAGCTGTGCAAGTTTCTGAGTTTTCAAATCTGTTGATCAAGATGGCTGACAGTGTGGCAAAATGTAACAGATGCCTGGAGTCTCAGTTTGCAGAGATCATTAAGTCACAAGCAATTCTCTCCAAATAATTTCTGATAGCCTTATATAGAGATTTTATCATTGCTTAAGCAAATTGATAGGATATATAAACTGCCAAGATTTAGTCTGTCTTCATAAATTTTCCTGATGAAAAATATTTGCAGATTAGAGAAAGCCCATTTACTTCCAGTTTAAAAATTAATATTTGATACAGTAAATACATATTTTTAGATTGCTGTGTATTTTTCTGTAGCAGAAAACATCCTTGACACTTTCTTTTGCTTTAGAAACTCATAAGCAATTTATGAAATACAAAAATATATATTTCATAAATGTAATAAATATTTCATAAATATATGAAATAGATGAGATAAAAATCTTTAACCTTATTATAATAAACTGAATTATTTCACATGCTTTATGGAGGGCTGGGCCATCAGATTTATTTTTCAAAAATAATATTAATTAAAAAAAAACAAAGTGGTGATCAATTTTATTCTGTCCTATTTTTAAACCTCTGGAATGAACTTTTGCTCTATGATAAAATAACGAGTTGCCTTGGTTGACCCTAGTAGACATAGTCTTATTTATACTTGCTTATTGAAACAGGAATTACACTCAGGCTTTAAAAATAGAGTTTAAAGGAAAATATAATTATGAAGGAAAGCTTAAAATTTAAAATGCCTTGTATTTTGTTTCCTAAGCATCTGATTTTCTTCGTCATCTACCAAATAGCCAGTGATAATTTCAAGTGAAAAGGACAGAACCAGTCATTCTCAATAAGCAGATCAATACATATTGAAAGCAGATGAGACATGATTTAAATTCAATATGTTTTAAGACCAAATATTTTGGTCATTCATCATTTCTCTCTACATCCATGTGAAAAAATAAGAATTAAGTTTTGTGGAGTGACCAATGTCTTCTCACTTCTGATTCACACTAATCTCGCCTTTAAGGAAAAGAGATTATTTTAGAGGGGGAAAGAAACTGTGTAAGAACCATTGAGCATTGGGTGGGGATCAGGTTGTTACCTGCTGTTTCAAATTTATATTTACCATTGGACTGGTAAATAAAAACCATGCACAGATTGAACAAATGTGGAAGAACTGAGGAGACCTATAGAGGCAACAGGAAATAATTCATGGTAATGTGGTTCCTTCCCATCTCCCCAGCCTCTTTTTTCATATGCAGTTATTAAGAGAAACAGCGATTTAATTAGAATATACTGTTTCAGAAATCATATACATCAATGACCGGGGTCCAAGCAGGTACCCAGGGTCAAATCAGGCCATTTCAGCAACTTGATCAGATACTAATGGGGGTTGTCAATTTTTCCAACCCACAATTTCTATATTTCACATAAAGTCTCAGGAAAGGGAAGAGCTGGCATAAGTATCTCTGCTGCATTAAGAGGTTTTATAGACCCTGCAATGTCTCTGTGCCATTTTTCAGAACACTAATAAAATTATAGCTCTTGTCTCCAGGGAGAGGGATATCTAGAGCCATATATAGAGCTATCAAAATACCATCTGCTAAAAGGGAAAGTGTTCCTACCACTTTTATTCACTTATGAAGGGGTTTACTCCTTAAATAGAACGATTTTTTTCTAAGCTCAAATTTGTAGGAATAAAAGAGGGAGAACCTGGCTTGCCATAAGCCATTTGTCACCCCTGAAACTACATTTACATTTTCCAGGGTATGATTAGAACCAGAATATTTGCCAGAAACATTTGAAGTTTAAATACATGTTATTGCAGTTTGGTATCTGTAGAGGTTACTGGGCTGTATAACATTTAAAAGTGGAAAAAAGCCAACATTTTCAAGTTGTTTGGATTGTAAACATTTAGAGATTACATACTCATGTAAAAAAAAATAAAAGAACTTTGTTCTATTTACATGATCAGCCATTAAATACATTATAAAGAAACCTCTTCATGACGATGTTGTGCTGTGTTAAAAATTGCTTGTGTTGAACGCATTATGTTTCTTTTTATAACAAATATCTTTAGGCACAGGACTGCATTAGAAGGGCCAAGGAGGCATCCACAAGGGAACTCTGGGGGATGAAAAAATGGCTTTAGAAGTTAACACACTTCCATCTTTTTCCTCTTATTCCTAAGAACAGCCATATTATTCTATGGGCATCCATAGAAATTGGCTGACATCTAAATATTGGTGCCTCCAAACCATCTCTTTTTGTAACACTTCAGAGGCCATTTCTGAGATTCCCCCTGCCTGAGACACAAGTACATGAATCAGAGACATAGAAACACATAAATCATAGACTCATAGAATATTTTCTATTGAAAAGGACCTCTAAAGGTCATCCAGTCCAACCCCTGCAAGTGAGGTTTCTCAGAGCTTATTCCAATCTAATCTTGAATGTTTTCAGGGATGGGGTGTCTAACACGTCTCTGTTTCAGTGTCTACCATTATAAAAAATTACCTCATTACAAAAAAAATCTTCCTCCTTATATCTAACTTAAATCCACCAATCTTTGGCTTAAAACCATTGCCCTTGTTCCTTCACAACAGGCCCTACTAAATTATTTTGCCTCCATTTTCTTATAAATTCCCATCTTTCTTATAAAGTCTCATTGGAACCTTCACGTCTCCAGACTGGAAAACCCCAGCTCTTCTAATCTCCATGGCCTTAGTCTGGACCTGCTTCAACAGGTCCATGTCTTTTCTAGGCAATCTGTTTGTCTGAGGAAAAAAAATGTCACAATCTTTATATGATTTAGAATAATTTCCACTGGAAGTTAACTGAAAGTCTGGAAAAGATTTAGTAATGCAGGACATAAGTGCAGGAGGCAGTTTTAGCCACAAATTTTCTTTAGTGGGAGTAAGATTAACAGTTCCAAAGAAAGTGAGGTTTGCATACTGTAGTATCTTATTCCTAAAAGGAGCTTAATTTGGTCAAGCAGACAGACATTCTCTTGTATATGATCAGGAAAAACTAAAACCTCCTGATCTGACTATCAGACAAGTAACAAGCAGGTAGATATTCACAAAAAGTACTATTTGTCTCTTACTTTTGTTGTAGAAGTTCTAGTTAACCGTAGACTGAACCTGTGCTCAATATTGCAAGTCCAACCCTAGAAGACAGGTCATTGCATAGCTAAGGGCACTTCTGTGTTTCCAAACATCCAGACTAATTAAGTCAAGCTGACAAGAACATTTACTGGATGTATTTTCCCTTTATGTTGTGCACAGCCCACAGCCATAGGGTCGGGGAATACTTTCCATTTTGATTTAGGCTTTCTTGGCCTTTTATGTGTCGTCTAGTTGGTTTCTGTATGTAATTTTTTAACAAAACCATGAAAATAAACTTTTTTCATCACTTCTGTTCCTATTGCTGCTTGTCTTTGACATAAATCTGGTCACAGAGGGCATCCCTTTTACCAGACATTTTTGTCAGAAAGACATGGCTGCCTTGCTTACTTGTTACTGTGGACAGCCTTGCACCTCTGTCTCACGTATTGTTAAAGGAGTGTAAGAGGCAGTTCACTGGAACATAAAAATAATCTGTGTTCAGTAAATAAGAGTTGTATAAATAAGATTAGTATCTACTAATATCTATTCTATGGAATCTTCATCTTTCCCCATTTTTAACCATGTTTTATTTCTGTCCAACTTATTATTAAAAAATGTTCCCTTTTTTGTCTGCTTTTCTTTTCCACCTGCTGTTTTCAAGACGACAAATTCTCTTGAAGGATAAAAGTATACTGTAATAAGGAACTATGGGATCAAGGCCAAGGTAATAGACTATCAAATGAAATCCATCTGAGAAGATGCTGAGCTTTTCTTTTTGAAAAGGACTGAGCTGTCTTTTTCATTTTGCAAATGGAACTAATCGTCTAAAATAGTGCATCTTCATTCCAGTGCAAAGGACTACATTAGGACCCTCCCTAGATGAGTAAAAGTGACTGTTCACTACATATACATAGAAATTTGAGCAGCTTTTAAAATGAGTTCCTTTTTGAGATATCTTAATTCATGTAGTGGTTTCACGCTTGCAGAATCTACTCCCATTCTGTGGAGATTGGTGTAGATTGAAAGAGGTGAAAATGTTCAGAGAAAATAAAGGATTTCATTGCCATGCTGTTAACCCCTGACTGGTGAATTGCTGTATCCTGCTCATGGAAAAAACTCAGCTTGTTATGGGCATTATGGGCAGATAGTAAAATTATGGGCAGATAGTAAAAGGGAATGTTGTCTCAGTGCAGCCTGCCAGACCAAAGCGTGTGAGTACTTGTGTGTACACATCTGTCTATGTTTGTAGGGCCTCAGTATAGTACTGACCCAAAGGGAAGTGTTGATCCTTATGGCATACATGTCAGGAACTGGTTTTACAACATGTAGGGGGAGAGCACTTCAGGCATTCTTTTGTTTAAAGATTTGAATAAGCAGGTTTTTCGTTTTCATAGGATGAATTGGTATACTACAAAAAGGAGATGTAAATGCAAACATATTGTATCGTATCACATTACTGATTAGTTTGTATTTCAGAATATTAATATGAACTGTAGCAAACACACTGGGTTGTCTCAGTTAGATACACACTGTGAATATGAATGGCATTTGCCCCAGGATTTAAGCAGGTCTTGAAGCTGAACAGCAGAAGAGTTAATTTATGGCACACAGTAGGACTGCAATGCCTGGAATTCTCCATCAAGAGCAGAATCATTGGAATAATTTAACTTAAGGAAACTGGGCATGCAACATGATCCTGGGGAGCTTTGCAATTAATGTTCTGTCTGCCACATTAAAGATTTACCACTGAGATGGTCCATTTGCATACAACATACCCCCAGTGCCAGGAAAAGCTTCACTTACTTTCACCACCCAGTACGGCACCAGACAGCAAGAGTGAGATGCTGTTTTGATTCAGTTACTGCTCAGCTGTATATCAAACATGTTAGAGAAACAGGCCTTGACTTCAACATGTTTGGTTTGGATCAGTGAATTGAGCACTTGCAGAGCTCTGGAATACAAATGATCAACCTATCTGTCTGAGCACTCTCCCTGTTGGTGCCATCCTCTCGCTGCCTATGGCTAATGCAGTAATATGTATGCAGTGCACAGCATCCTATGTGACTGCCACTTGACAAAATGTGCCAGATCATCATTGTCTCCAGACGAGACAGATTTATTATAATTCAATATGTTCCTAGTGAGCACTTTTTTCTGTCTTATGTTACAGTCTGCATAGCATTCAGAATAATAACTACATGCTCTCATGACATTGCCGCACTGAATTCTTGTGGCTGAAAAAATCATTTCCTTGGCTCTGACAGAAATTCACCCACAGCAATATCTTCCTGTTGCTGAAAATAAATGTGGGATTTCCCTGCTCCATCCCAAAATAATAAGTTCATGAATTAAAGCTAAGTAGAGTGATTTTTATTTTTTTTAATAAAATGTGTTCAATATTCAAAAACTGGAAAGCCAGCTTTGCTGCGTCGCATTGCAGATAAAAGCCCATTGTACAAGGGAGTGAAATTATGAGATTCCAGATGCAGTTTTTTGTGATCTCAAAGTCAAGTAAGGCATAGCAAGACTCAGGAAAGGCTGGACAGGACTAACAGCTGTTCTTGTTAAATTAAAGGTACTCTATATGTTGGACACCTGATAATAAAAACAGAAGTGTTTACAAGTGGTCCACATAGACTACTCAAAAATGCACAGGTTTCACACTTTCTGAGAGAATGATGATCTTTTACAGTGAATCAGTCATTTTCGTTGACTTTAGATGCCAGGATGACCTTTACAAAGTGGTATAGATAATAACATTGAATATGCAATACACCAAACATGAATATTGGCACAATTTGGCTCATGAATATTTACCATCAAGACTGCTGCTGACAGCATCTCAGCAGCCCTAATCTGTAGGCTGGCAGTCAGCCAGGTTTCCCACTTTTCCCAGACATAAGGAGGAATTTCAGCCCTACTGGCCAGGAGGCAGAAAAGGATCTGGCATCCCAATACGATTTGCACTCCATCTGTTAAAAAATAATAATTCTCTTGTTAGAGGTAATGATGAAAGCAGATTGTCTAGTATGCACCACACCCAGGATCCCCCTGCAAAGCCTGTTAATGCCAGAGCAAGCATCACAGTGTCAGGCAAAAATGTACTTTGCATCCCTTTGAAATTTCCCTAAGGCATCAACCGTACCTTGAACAGTTCATTGAGCTTTTTGGGGGTGCAGGTAATCAAACCCCTTTGTGAATATCAGGGCTAGACATTTCTGTCATATGCTCCTGACTGTAAATGACACCTGGTTGTTGTGCTTCCCTGAGAGTTTCCTGTATCCACCACAATCATCACCCCCTTTTCTCCCTGACCATGCCTGGAATGATGGCACTTGGGTCACATCACCTCAGACCCTGGCTCAGGGACACCCAGCCCTGGGCAGCCTCCTCACTGTCTCACAGATCCTGCTCTTACCCATTTCCGTCTCTCCTTTACCTTTAGTGTTGCTAAATAAGCCAGTTATTTTCCCACTCCAATGAATATAAAGGACAACAAAGCCAGTGATTAGTTAATAGACTAATTAGTAATTATTAGTAATATTCAAATTCCTTGTCTCCTTCTGAGGATTTTGGTGGGTTTTTCTTTTTTAAGCACCCCATCTTCCATCCCCCTACACCATTCTCACTGTGTTAACCTTCCTTCACGTGTCATTTTATTTCTGTTATTGTTGCTTTCCGATCTGAAGCCCAGATCTGGATGTGTCAGCTGAGACTTCACTTGTTTAGTGGCAGATTTATCTGCTGGATGAGGTGTAACCGGATGCTGGATGTTTTAGTGATGCGTCCCAGCAAGGTATTTGCCTCTTTGAGAGAACACTTCATTAACTAGCACCTGTGAGCTCAGATCTCAGTTGAGTTTTTGCAGCACAGATCATTATCTGGTTATTGTCCATTTTGTATTTGTGCATTTTGTTTGTCCTACAAAAGAATCCCTCTGCACTGCTCTTTATTGAATATCATCTTATATATTACAAACCCTTCACCAATTTTCACAAAATTTTGAAATCTCAACTTGTATCATTCTCTTCCTTCCCCCTCTGCTTATTTTAACCAGTATGGTATTGGCATTTTAAAGGATATCTCCTATTATGCCATTCATGTAACAGTCATGATTAAGTAAAACTCAACAGGTAATAGATCCTGACAGAACTACCAATGCTCAAACTGAATATTTAGCATTTTTCTTTACAAATTTCATAGCAAAGGCAGAGAAAAAGAAGCTTGAAACCTGAAGCCTTTATGAATTGGAAACATTTTTTTCTTTTTATGGCAAGTCCTTATGGCCTCTTTCCTAATCCTGTATGGAATAATCACTTAACTGAGCATGTAATGAAAGCAGTGATCACAATGGCCTTCCATTACTTATATTTGTCAATTTGCTTTTACCCTAGGCCACCTATAACACCTACAAAAAATGCTAAGATTTAAAATGCTTGAATCTCTCAGTATACATTATAAAAAAAGCACAAAAAACTTTTAGCAGAAGTGTTACAAGAAAATAAGTTAGGTTGAATATGCAATAGTTTAATAATGACTCATTTCTAATATTTTTCCCCTGAGAATCACCAAATTCTACTGAAACACAAATGAGTCTCTGAAGTAAATCTCTGAGGTCAGATATGGCCCTATATTACATAACACAGGCACTAATGAATTTAAGGGACACACAATGTCATAACGTTAAATACCTAAGTCACAAAGAGTCCTCAAAGAGCTCTACCACCAGCTCCTACTTGAGCCACTGGCACATGTCATATTTCTTACTTTTTTGTAATTTGCCTGTGCTAATATATTGCTCCTCCAGGGTTTATCTGTTTCTGATACTTTTCTTGGTGCTTAAACAAAACAGGACCCAGGAGTTTTGCAGTCTGGTGACTCCAGGTCCGGTCCGGCCAGGGGAGCATGGGGAGATGGAGGGGCAGGAACAATGGAGTTGCCATCGTTGAAAAATAAAGAACTTTAGTAGTGAAAATAAAAAAACATGGAAACCACACAATCTGAGGGGCGACATCCAAGCACCTGGGGGCTGAAAAAGTTAACAATATATAGGAGTATCTGAGGGCAAGGTCCAATCCCAAAGACGAAACAGGAACATGACCCTTTATGTGACAGGTCCCAAAGCAACTGAGATCCAGAACTAGAAACATGGCCTGTTATGGAACGATTCTATTGGCAGACAAATTCCCATGGTTACACTCTTCTTACCATAACCTAACCAGATTCCTCCTTTTCAGTATCCCTCTTCCCACGGTCCCAGGTTCAAGTCTCCTGCATAAGCCACTGAGGCTAATCCCCCATTCATCCCAGCTAGTTTGGTTCCCACACAGGAGGTTCTTCCAACCTACACACTGGCAGTGCCAGGGCCCACTGCAAGCCCTCTGAGTGACCCCTCAAACAGGTGGAGGTGCTATGTCAGGTTCAGTGCATTTCTCACCACTGCATCCTTGTCTTCGCACACAGACTGCTCCACGTGCTGCACTCAGCTCTCTGCTCCATCAACAAAGCTGTTCAAGATTAGAGAGGATTGTATCTGAAATATTCAGTAAGAGCACATTATGTATTAATGTAAGGATTGTTCTGGCAAACCTCCATACAGAGCATTATCTGTCATTGTCCCATTTCTTACTATGTCTGCTCTGAGAAGACGCTGGTCTGCTTTGCTCTCAGTTACTGGAGATGTGTGCTGCTGGCAGCAAGGTCAGTACTCTACCTTGTCCTCTGGTAACTGGTGTGGCCCAGACTATAGTCTTGACACTTTTTATTGTAAAGTCCATTTTGTATTGTAAAACCCACTTCTAATTGTAAATCCTTTGTTATTTTCATAACAAAACACAAATACACTATTTCTCTTACCCTCTGTCACAATCCTCAACCTCCTCTTTCTTCTTCAACTCAGTGAATATTTTTTCATTCATTTTTAAAAATTTTTCTCTTTTTATTAATTAAGATGAAATGGTATTCTCCTATTTTCTCTTACAAAGCAGAAAAGAGATTCCATTTTTATAGGGAGAGATATTGGTGCCCATCTAATAGAACAATGGCCTTGAAAAAGTAAACAGGATTTCTATGGCATAGGAAGTGACAGTATTTCAAGATCACCTGTTAAAACAAATTCAAGGGAGAAAAGATTATTTAATTTTTAAATTGATACATGTCAAAGCTTTTTTTTTTAATTCAACATGAACATCCAGAGCACTGTTCTGATAAGAAAGAAGAAAATCAACCTAATGACAATTGACAGACTTAAAGATAGAATAAATTAAAGAGTGCAGAAATTTTTCTTGCTTGGCCTTGAATCTTCATTTCAAGAAAGCTGTACAATCAGCTGGAGAGAGTTCAGAGAAAAGACACTCATGCAGAAGGGGTCAAGTACTGAAAAACAAGGTCTCTAAAGGAGGCTTTCAGGAGTTATCAGAAAAGAAGAGTTTGAAAGTGATTACTCTGTAGAGGTATTTTACATACAAAGGAAAAAAAAAAGCCTGTGACAAAAAGAGGGACTCTTCAGCCTTGCTGACAAAAAACATAAGGAAATAAATGAAAGGAAGAGCTGGATAAATTCAACCTTGAAAATCTTACCCATAAAGACAGCCATTGTATTATAGAGGCAATGAAAGAAAATGCATCTCAAGGTTTGGAAAATATGAGCAGAGAAATGGTTTTAATGAAAAAAAAAAAATAAATAAATCTAATCTCGTTTCTAATATCAATTTTTGTACTGTGTTTGTACTATTCTTAATTGTCTCTATCACCACTCCCTTTAAAAAAAATACAATTTATAACTGAACTGAGATAAACATAGTAAGGATTATGTCAAATAGGAAAACTCATGTACACTAACATTTTCCTCCTGCATTAGAAATTCAATTTATGAAACAAAAAATTACTGCGGAACCCTTGCATTTTAGCAGCTCACCAAATGTGCTCTTGTGATTTAGACACTATTCGTACACAGCACAGACTCCCAAGATCTTTCCAGAGAGCAAGGACTGTTCAGTTCCTCATATCTTAGGCCCTCAAGCCCTAAAGCAGTGTGCTGAAAAGATGGGACCTGATAAGAGGAAAAATAAACTTCACGTCTTCTCTTCACCCTTTCCCAAACAGCAATCATTCTCTCTAAGGCTCCTAAAAGAGGATAAAGAAAGGGAAAGCATATTTCCAACATTTTGCTATCACCTGGGTTGGGGTTTTTTCCAAGAATTGCAAATATTTCCTAGGAGATGGAAATTCCAGTTTCCACTTGGTTTAGTATAAACCCATGCAATGATGTAAGTAATAAAATAATTCTGTATGTGAGCAATTATTTAAAATATACCATGGAAGTTTGATTCCCATCTTTTAGTCACGTTTGACAAGATTGGCAAGACCTTCATCCTACATGAACACTATGTATGTCTACAAGTCCAAAGTGGCTCTGAAAGGAGCACAGATCAAAATATTGAACTAAAAGACATCATAATTATCTACTAGCTAGAAACTTTGTGATGAGTGAATGCAGAGCTGACCTTTGGCAAATGGCCTGGACATTAGCACCTGTTAAGACATGGAGCGTATCCAATGCAAGTGTAAATGCTCAAAACTATCTGGAATAGCATTTCCCTCCAAACAGATCAGATTAAAGAGAAGACAATTACAAATATTTTCAAAAAACAGGAGAATTCAACCTGAAAAGAAGCATCAAAGTGTGAACATTTGTAATTGGGGATAGAGACCTTTTAACAGAGTCAGCAACAGTCAAAACTTGGATTGACACTGGGGCAAGCTGCCTCCAGCATCTCAACCTAAGCCTGAATCAGGCAGAGTGCTTCTCTGTAGGACATTATTCACTGTTTTTTGGCTAATTATATGTCATTAGTAGATCAATGACACACTTTTTAAATTTAAACTACATTATTTCAATAGGTTTTCCTTGCAACAAGACCTAATTAAAAAAATCAAGAAATATTTCTAGTCTTCCTATTCACTGAAGCCCTCCACAAGCTCTGTTTTCATCTAGCCCCACACTTAGAGGGATTCCCTTAATCCCATTTCTTAAAAAATGCAACACCTGCTACACTTCTCCCTTTTTTTTTGATTGGATATAGAAGTTCAGGTGCTAGACCTTGGAAATGCAGGCAAGGTTTTGTTAATAATATCCTCATTTAGGTGACAGAAATCAAGAAAAATTATGACAGATTTGGAAAAATAACTCTCCAAATCAAGCAACAAAACACATTGGTTAGTCTGGCATCTATTCATCCATAATACACCTACACTTTAATTCCAGGCTACTTTAGGTTGTTCTTTGCCTGTCTAGAATGTGTTTCATTGTATTGTTGTTGGGCTGTTAGAGAAAATGTTTCTTTCTCAGATCCACAGTACCCTTAATTGAAAGAGGTTCTTTGGACTACAGAAAAGCTGTACTAAATGTTGGCACTAAGCAACATACCACCCTAGCCATTCCTTTAATATCAGTAAATCATCTAGTTTGCTGTATGCATCTCTGTGGGAATGTGCTCATATATTGCCTCAACTTTCAACAAATTCCATTCAGGCTCGAGTAAGGGGAGAAACAGTTTCATTTAGAGACAACTTTAAGACATCTTGACATTTTGTGCATCAGATATCTTCTACTAAGATATTATCTGATGAGTCAAGATAACCTGACCACCAGCTAACAAGCAGGAGAGAATAATGTCATGAGAGAGACTACATTTATTTTTATCCTCCAAAAGTTCTTTCATGACACTCACAGATCCTCCACAAATGCAGTGGGGGTCTTTTTTGTAAACAATCTGCCACTATTAACTTTTTGTATAAACTAGGTCTTGTCCTGACTTAAATTGTGTCTCCATATATTTAAGGAAGAAATCTTTAGCTGTACATTAATCTCATCCCCTTTCTCACTTCTTAACCAAGTGCTTCCTACACTTGAAGCACAACACTGACCACTTCTCAGCCCAAGGAGCCAAGAAGAGCTCCTTAGCACACCAAAATATAAAGTGAAATATATATTTCATTCATTCAGATATATTTTTATATATATATAAATATATATATGAAATACACCTGGCACAAAGGCATTCAGAGCAAAATGAATGATCCTACCACACCCTGCCAGCGTGACGTCCTTTTCTCCACTGCAGCCTTGAGCTGCATTCCCTCCTTTCTGACCCAGCCAGGAGGAATGTCTCACAGCATAAACCATGGCAATATACATCTTACAATGTGATGACCACAAAATATATGTCAAACCCTCAGTCAGTTTAGAGCAGCATCTTCCTTGTGCTTAGCAGGTCACCTTGTCACAGTAACTACTACATTGGTATGACAGATTGTCTAAGAGTACTTAAAAATTTAGAACAGCACTCAGTGGGGGAAGAATTTCAGGCATCTGTATTTTGTTAGGTTTCATTAGTTTAATTTATTTGTTGTGGGCTACTGATACACAAAATTATTTTTTGTGGTTCCTTTTCTCAGACACCAGCTAGAAAGGGATGGAGAATATCGTGAGTCTGTTACAGAACTTAATGGCAAATCCTTGTTGAACTCGGCAAAAGTGAAAGAGGGCTGCAAGAGCTGAAAACACAGCAGTGCTCCAGAGTTAACAGCCACAGAACTTTTGGCAGTACTGACTTTTTTGTCCTGTCATCTAACAGTGTTCAGTTTAGAGAGTCCAAGATTCTTGAGACATAACAACTGCGAGTGGAAACAAGTATTAGGAGACTTTATTAGGAGACTTTCACTATTATGTGACAGAAGCACTAACCTTTCACCTAGTAAACTGGAATACTGTTTAATCATGTATTTTATACTGTATGTATGCCCTCTAATGGTAAATAAGAATAACTCCTATTGTTTCAAATGGAGCAGTATTCAACTACTTCTTGACAGAAAATTCTACCACTTTTTCACCCTTTTCTTCTCCCATCTCAGTGTGATTGAAGACTTCTGAGAGATTTATTCTTGCAACTTGTGAGGTTTTGTTCCTAATGCAAGACCTGCTGTTGAAAAAGGCCTGAGTTGAATAGCAGCAGTGCTGTGTTGCAGTGGAACAGGCTGTGACCCGAGGGACTCTAAATCGAAGGAATCCTTCCAGTAATACTCAGACTGCACTGGGAATAAACCAGCATAGGCTGGGAAATTCAGCATCTCAGCACCAACTGAAACCAAAATATATCTGAGGAACTGGAAGTTCAGAATCATAATATTCTTCTCTTTGTGTAAATTACAGCAAGATTGCTCCATTTGACTTAGTTTCTAGTCTAAATTAAGTTTCAAAGCTAAAGCACTGAGGTCAAGTTGGCTATATTTCAACTACAGAGTTTTTTGTTGTTGTTGTTCTGATGGTGTTATTACATTAAAACAGAAAATTTCTGGTTTTATTATATCAGTTTATCATGCCTTTGTAAATTTTTGGATATTATTTCTGCAAAGGAATCCTTCCAGCACATGATATAATATTATGTCATAGTATTAAGATCCCAGTTTTTCCTCTTGTTTTCCCCAGTAGAAAATTAGAATTATACTGTATGGAACTCATTTGAGTCCAGCCTCAAAGTTCCAAATGTCTGTCATAATAGTAAGATTATGCATGAAAATATTAATTTAATAACAATCAAATAAATAAAGCTAGTATTTTAATGGTTAGTATAAAGTAAAAGTAGATTGTGAATGGTTTGTGGACCAGTTTTTATTCTGAGTTTAGCCACAGAAGGAATGTTTCTCAAATAATGCAACCAAATCTGAATTCATTGTCTCTCATATAAATCTGTCACTTTACACAGTCTTTAAAAATATTAGTCCTCACTAACAAAGATAAACACCCTATATATTCCACCTCTCTGCAACTGTAAAATTTTAGGAATTACCTATATTAGTCAACTGTCTTAAAACTAGAATTTTAGCATTTTGATGTAACAGTAGAACCAACAAATATTTTCAGATGATTTTGACTGGCGTTACAGACCACTGTGATCCAAGTCTTTTTTTTTTTTTAACATTTTCTTCCTTAACACATTTTTACCTTTTAAGAACAGTTTTCCTCTTTAGTAGCTGTGTTTGTCATTTCATGATGCTCCCTCTATAACAAACTTTGGACAGAACAGAGAGGAGACACGCTAACCACCTTCTTCTGTGCAATCTGTTGTCCAAACAAGAGTTTTCAACACAAAAAAAAAAGGATAAAAGAAATAATTGACTTAGAATGAAATACAGACATTATAAAAACTTCATCAAACTTATCAACTTATCAAAACTTATCAAAAATAACAAAGCATTGGAACAGCCTGAGAAGGTGATGGAAGTCTCCAGCATAAGAAGGCTACAGGTTAAACAAACACCTGGAAAAAGCAATATCAGTGGGATTAAAGAGCTTTTGAGATAATTCTGCCCTTACACTCTTCCTTTTAATTTTTTTCCCTTTTTCCAGAGTAATTTCTTTTCATATCTTTGTGAATCAGACACTATTTAGTACACTCTAAAGAATGTCGAAACAAAAGGGTGGCTGAATGGATGAAAGAATAAAATAGATGGAGTGTTGTATTCATATTGCTGGATTTCAGACAATAGACTCTAAACTAGAGGATTTCAGTTAACTCCTGCCTCACAAGATTAAGTAATTTAATTTAACTTTATTTTAAACTTCAGTCCTTAAAGTTACATTACAATCATTTATTTTTCCTTTTTCAAGGAAATTACATGTTTATACTGATATTTAGAATAAAAATTTATATTGTATCAACTGGGAATATTTATATTGTTTCACTAACAATGTCATACTATTAGGCATGACAACTAAACACCATAGTAGCTATGCTTTATTTTTATAATCAGATAATTTACAGTTCTGTAAATATGAAAGGAACAGTGAGAACTACAGAATTATTTAACTCATAAACATAAAAGGTTTGTGTAGAATATTTCAGTACCAAGTTCTGGTAGAAATAATCTTGTTACTCAAACATTGTAGATAATCTGTAGGTCTAATTTTTTAGACAACTTAATTTGTATTTTTCCATCATTTATGAAAGGCGTGAAAAGACCTCTGATGCAAAAGGCAAACAAATCTGAAAGCCATAAACATATTTTCCATCATTTGAAAAAAGAAATGTCATTACTGTCAATAAAACTACAGCTGCAGTGAGCGTCTGCCACAGATTTCCTCTCAACTGATAAAAGCCAGCTCAGATTGTGGTCTTACAACATTAGCCTTTCCTGCCAGGGGGACCTGAGCTCTTGACATCATGGTTGAGTGCTTGCTCTCAGCCCTAAGTCCTTTGATCTGTTGGATTCTGCAGAAGTGAATTTCTGAAAGATTTGGGAAAATCAATTAATTCAATGAACTCTTTAAACCAGTATGAAATCGACAACAGAGAATTTGCATGTGGGAGAGAGTGTATACATAAAGTGCACTTTCCTCAGGTAAGTTATTAAAGAAAGGACAAATAGTTTTCAAACAGTAATATTTTCTTCCAGTTAAAATTGTTCAACTAACAACTGTTCATAGAATTTGAGTCAAAATGCATTTAAATGGATGTCATGTTAAGAGCCATCAGAGTATTCATCAGGACTATACTAATTTCTATTTTTCTGTCCTGAGAAGCTCCATTGCCCTTTCAGCAGCTGCTTCTGGAACAGGAACTGCCTTTGACTTAAACTCTTGTAAGAAGTTAGAGCCAGATTCTGATCTCTGACAGCTGCAAATACGGATGAAATAGATTGGTTTCAGGAGGATAAGTTATATTTTGCAGAAGTAAAAGAATAAAGTTCATGAACTTTGAAAAACATTTTTCATGTAATGTCCATCTACATAGTGTAAACTCCTATAGATGAAGGAATGGAAGATACTGAAGTTTTGGAGACAACATTGGTTCAGTAATGTCAGTGTTTTACCATAACCCTTACCTGACTCTATGTGCACCTTAGCAAAGGGTATTAAGCCACACTGCTTGCTGGTTTTGAGTTTTACTATATTTTAGATTACACATATGAGACAGTTCTGCATTTGTGTTGACTATGCCTTAGCCATAGCTTAAAAAACAAACAGTAACCAAAAAAATTAGATCCATTGGAAGAGAAAACACATCTGTGCTAAGCTGGTGTGTGTTACAGGAAAGATCAGCCAACATGAGGCAAAATAAGAAAGAAATCTATATTTGCTTTCAGATATTTCAGGAACTATGGTTATGGATTATTTCTCGTTTAGTTTGATAACGTAAAGAAGGCAACTGAAATTCCAAGGCCTTTAAAGCCAACCATGGCCCTTAATAAGGCTTAGATAAAATCAAAACAGGTAGTAGCAAAATTTGTATGGTTGCCCAGCATCTGTCATTAGAGAACAAGAACCAATGTGGAAATATAACAAGCAATCTTTACACTCAAAAGTACATTAAAATGAAAGTTAGGAGCAGTGTTATTTTTGAGCACTGGCCAGTACCCTACCAGCAGTGAAACCATTGGTGACTGCACCTTCTAACTCTGAATACCAGTTATATGCATATTCACCATGCAAAATATAATTTAAAAGATACAAAATCATATTTAATGCATGTTCTGATGATAAAGAATTGTAATGTTAGGGTTTTGTGCCCAAGATGTTCCTCTAGAGCAGTTCTACATTTAAGAAATATGATTATAACCTGACAGTGAACAAATGAGTCCATACTTATTAGTCCATGGACAAGCATTAATTCACTTCTGCAATCTATCATAAGCATCTACATAAGATTATATAGGAACAGCCATTTCACAACAAGTCAAGCATTCAGCCTGCTATCTCACATTCAAAAATAATTAGTAATGGATGCTTAAAGAGGAGTATAAGAAATAGACAGGCATTCAGTGATATATTTTAGGCTACATCTCTTAGAACTTCATTCTGCAGTTTCAGAGGTTCTTACACCAAATTTAATACTCTTCTGTTCAAATATCTTTGATGGACTTTTTTTCTCCACTTATTTATCATATTGATTTTTGAATGCATCTAAACTTTGGGCATCTTTAGTTTAGAGTCACAAAGAGATTCACTATTTAACCAAGGGCTATATTTATGGCATAGGTCACAGATTACATAGCTGGGCATACAGCCCCCACAGTTCACATCACACATCTATAAAATGATTTTATGAGGATCCTCAGCTGCAACAGTAAGCTAGAGAAATAGAATTAATAATAAAGAAAAAAGCAAAAATAAAAAGGAACACATTAAATTATTCTGGAAAAAAGAAAATAAAAACAAGACAGATAATAAAACGTGATATGATGCAATTGAAAGGAAGAAAAGATGAGTATGGCACAAGCAGAAGACTAGAACATGTTTACAACCCATGGGAAATTAACACAATCCTCATAGGCTGGGTTTTGTTCTATACAGAGAATAATGTATGACATGTTTTCATGTCCACAGATAAGATGGCTATTTTGCTCTGAATTAAGAACAAATGCAAATTTTCAGCCCCCTAAAAATCCATAGTTACAAAACATAATTTATGTCAAATACGATTCAGACAAAACAGTCTCTTAAGAGGAATGTGAGCTTTTTGACTTCAGCTTAATTCTCTTACAGCTTCTTACAGTATTTTCTGGCTGCTATTGCATAGATTCAGCACAGTGCACATATAACATCAATAAGTATTTGTGGACTTTTTAATGGACACGGCATTTAAATGTAGTCTCCTCTTCTGCCAGGGAATAACAAAAATAAATTTTAGTTGGATAAGACAGTTGAAAAATGTGAAAGATCAGAAAAAGAATGAAAGCAGATATCAAGGTGCTAGAGCCATGATTTCCACATGAGGAACTTTTACTGGTACCTATTGTCCCTGGACAAAGTTGCCAACACTGCAATTTTGTTAGAGTACACTTGGCTGCCTTTGTGCCTTTGTCAAGCCAGCACATTTCACAGCTATAAATATGTGGGCAACCCAGCATAACTCAGTACTGTTGCCTTTCTTTCTTGACTATTTTGCATCTCCACTGGAATGTCAGATTAAATGCCTTTTTTTGGCAGGTATTCAGTCACTGGGTTTGCTCAGGGAAACCCAGGATATCTTTCACTGCCTTTGGGGGTGGGGAGAGGAACAAAAAGTTAGCTGAGTTTTTCTACTGAGCCACATTTATGTGATCATGGGGACTGAGCTGCTAGAAGCATTGAGAACAGATTTGATGACCAGTCACTGCCATACCAACGCAGCTGGTCCAGCCCTGTAGCTATAATGACCAGTTTTTCCAGCATCAAACGCTCTGTTCCTACAACAGAACTGGTTCTTTGTCATGGGGAAAAACATCTTAACTGGCATGGTTTAAATTAAATCAGGATGGAAGCAGTTTATTGATTCACTAATGGTGTAATTAACCAATGGGAGAACTCTATATTCAGGATAAGAATCAGCAATAGAAAAGGCACTCCCTGAGTTACACAGTGTGGGCAGTGCCTGCCCACCTTGTCTGCCCCACTTGCTCCCTGGGGTCTCTCCCTTGATCTTTGTGTTTCTCCTGTGCTGCTTTGCAAATTAACTCTTTTCCAGAGAGTTTTATTGCTAGTCCCTTGGGTATTGTTTAGATAATGGTCAGCTTGAGCCAACCTGAAAATTTTTCATTGCCCTTTGGCATCATCAGTTTTGGGACAAAGCCCTTTCCAGAACACAAAGTTTGGAGTGCTCCTCACACACACCTAATATTTGCATCCACTCTTCCTACTCAGGCCATGTTACTTGTCTAAAACACAGAGCTGTACCAGATCAGATTGATTGATTAGTATAGACTTGCTCTTCCATGGGCCAAATTTAAAAGAAAGTAGTATAAAGCCCTGTTTTCAGCATGCTTTCATAACGTGGATATTTTCTAAATGTTTTCAGAAATCAAATATTGCCAGAAAAACTGTGCAGTGTATACCAGCTCAAGAAAAATCATGACATATATTCATGTATAGTTCCCTGGTAAAGATGGATAAAGCTTAACATTTTTGAGTAATTTTTGGCAGTGCAGCTTGAATTTCAATTAGACCATTGAACAGATGCAAAGCTTTGGCTTTGTGGTTGGGCATCAACATGGGACTCAACATTTTGAATATTACACAGTTATCTTCCTTGCACAGCATCTGGCAAGTCCAGTCATCTGGGTTACTAAGTAAAAAATGGAAATAAAATCATGAATTTAGATTCCTTCAGACAGATTTCAATTCAGTGAAACAATTACAGTATATATATGGGAGATTTTTTCCACAGGTTTTACTCCTCTGTTTAACTATTTCTTTGAGAAACTGGTTAGATTTCAGCAAGCATAACTTGAGTGGTGAAAACTATTTCTGAATTGAAAAAAAGTACATAATTGTATTGACCTATTGACTACGAAATTAGAGAGAAGAGTGACAGTTAGAAGTGTAACAGTTTTTAGGTATAAGAGGTTGTGGGGGGAAGAAATATAACAGCTGCTACACTGGCAAATGAAATAAGACAGGAAAATTTTTGGAAGTAAGACAATCTTGCCCCTGCAAGATTTATGAATTTTTAATTGAAAAACTTGAACTGTTGTAATGTTTTGCTTACTATATCAGTAAGCAAAATTTTCCCTGAGAAACAAAGTAAAAAAAAATCATTCTGATTGAGAAATGCTTAATGTACCTTGAACTGTCATTTCCACACAAGACACCTTAGCACAAAGGATGTACAGCCAGATGGTAAACTTCAGTTTTGAAAACCACCTCATGTCTCTCAGTTCCTGACTTTCATGTACCTAACAATTTAGAAGTCACACTTTATTTTAGACACAAAATTGTACAGAAGATTAGGCAGTACTTGGGGAAGGAACTGTCAAGCACTCTCACAAATGGGAAAGGCTAAAGGAAGATATATTCATAGAAAAATGCAAATGGAAGTGAACACATGACACTGAATGAGGACCTAGAAGGAATTGAAATATTTAGACTAGATAGGGTCAGCATTTAAAGAAAAAAAGGACCAGGCTCTGCTGGGGCATAAGCATTGCAGCCTTTGATGAAGCATACTTAAGCACTTTTGTGGATGTAGCTGTCATATCCCTTTTTACTACAGACTTCCCTAGTGATCAGATCAGCACTATCATCAAGAAAAATATGCAACTGAGATCACTGCAAATGGTTACAAACCGCTTGCCTGACATTGCTCCATCTCAGTGAATAAAACCAGCCTGCCCTTGGAATACGGCCATTTTTTTAAATTGAAGCATTCAGTCAGAATTGGATTATTGTATGAGATGCTGATTTCTCACACACACGGTGAGAAGTATTTTGTCCTTTGTCTCTTCTTCCAGATTTCTGTGATATAGCAGCCTATTATAGCAGTGACACTGCATGGAAAATCAGCTTCCCAACTAAACAACCTTTACCAGCTCCCACCACTGCCTGCATTGAGGTGTCCTGCATTGAGATCACGGTATTGTGCTCAGAGAGATTCCAAGTCCTTTGATTTGTGTCCAGTCTTACACAGTGGCATGGCCGAGGGCACTGGGGTGTCTGATTTTTTTTCACTAATGAAAGGACCACTGAATACAGAAGGTGAAGGGGGAAAAGCACAGCAGCAGCTGCTGTGGGAGGGAAACATGACCCCTCTAAAGTGGTGTTCAGTCCCCTGAGTGGGACTGACAACCCAACCATGCAAAGGAAAGAAAGTGCTGTAGGGGAAGGAATGGTACCATCACACGGGAAACCATCGTGCTTTCACTTGCCACACGGGAATAGCAGAAGAAAGGTTTCATCTGCTGCTTTAGCTGAGTGCATTGGAGTGTGATTTCATTTGTGTGTGTGAGTGCGTGTGTGCAACAGGAAGGAGCACTTAGTTTGATTGCACTCTAACCATTTGCTGATAATGTGGTTGAAAGCAATCGTGTCTGATAATTTACGTTTTTAAAAGCCTGACTTGCAGTAACTGCTTTAAAAACACTGAACAAGATTAAAAGAAAAAGGTGGGGATTGGCAAATTAAATCTGTAAATGGAAGCTGGAATTGGTAATCTGTCATGCAGTGGGGTGAAATTACATACAAATTGCTTTGTATCTTAAAGCTTCATGTGAAAACAAAGATCTTGTTTTTCATTACACAGTTACCTAATAGTCTCAAAAGATGGATGCCTTTCCACAGGGCAAAAAAAAAGAAAAGAAAAAGTAGTTTAGATGTTTGCTTGTAAAGTTTTCTGAATATTTAATAAGGGTAATGAAAATATTTACTAAAATGGGTTGCCCCCAGAAGTTGCGGATGCCTCATCCTGCCATCCTTGGCCAAGTCAGGCAGGGCTTTGAGCAACCTGGTCTAGTGGAAGGAGTCCCTGTCCATGGCACGGGGGTTGGAATTAGATGATCTTTAAGGTGCCTTTCAACCAAAGCCATTCTATGATTCCATCATTCTGTGACATTCTCCTTGACGGCACTGTACTTAAGTCACACTTCAGACAGCCATGGGATAGATAACAGCTTTCTTAGGGACAGGGTCAAGTTCGTGTATCAGCTTTCACTGTACAAGATCAAAAGGAAAAGCTTCTTGAGGAAGGAGACACACAGAACAAAACATGAATTGAAACAAGTAATGAGACCTGGCTTTCTCACAATGCACAACTTTAATGATGCATAATTTTCCCAGAAATTCCAACTTCTCATCTGCTGTCAGAACAGCATATCATTATCTCTAATAAATATATGCAGAGCCAATTCTATTGTCTTGCCCACTTTCTTTGCAAGTATGGGCTCCTGGATGTAAACCATGATTCTTATCTGTGCAAGATTGTGCATTCCTTACCTCAAAAATGGAGCTCCTAGATGGAAACAAATGGGCAGCACATACACTGGTCCCAGGACTGCAGATTTGTATTTAGGATTTGTGCTTCAAATGGGCACCTCAATGCACATTTGTTTTTCCAGAAAAAAATATATTTTACTGAATCCACTTTTAAAACAAAAACAATGTCTATTGTTTCACTCAGCTTCTTCTCTGTATTCAGAAAACCTACCATTTTTCAGATATCTCTAGTAATATAGTTCAGGTTCTAAAAGCTCAAAATTTGGAAAACCTTATGTCTGTACAATTTGAACCTTCCAAATCTTAAAAAAAATTACTCTTTGAATCAGGAGGCTACAATGCTGAAAAGTTTCAAGGTACAAGTTGTATTTGGTGGCAGAAATAAGCTTTAATTATAACAGAGAAAATATAGAGAATGGAAAATAAAAAGAAAATTGGGCAACTTTCTTATGGATCCACTTGCTTGTGGATATTGTAATGAGTTTTTTCCATTGAAAAAGTAAAAAAATTGAATTATAAGAGGACTAGGTAGTTATGAGACACACAGTGTCGTATATCTATATTTTTATTGCTTTTTAGTATCAAGTAATTAATACTTAATTAATTACTTAGGTACTTAATTACTTAAGTAAGTAATCACCCTTTGTCATGATCATCACCTCAGAAACAATTCAGATTACAGAAGAGCCTCAAAGAAGAGTTTCCTTAAACACTCATAATTTTGAAACAACTTTAAAAGCAAATTCCTGAGCTATGGCTTGCTCTGGGAGGAAAACCCTGGAAGAAAATTAAATGTTACACAAGTGCTTTAATCCCAGATATCCCAGGCAGGACCTTTTCTGTGCTACCTGGGATGCAATTCTCCAAGTCCATTGTTAATGCCATTTTTGTCTTGCTCAGCTCCCAAACTCAGATTAACAGACCATCCTTGAATGACCAAAGTTCAGAAAATTTCTGCTTTACATTTGGGCTCCTTATTATTGTACTTCAGATCAAACTTTACTTCTTCACTTTTTAAGCTTATAGCAGTGATCTAACAGCTGAACATCTACAAAAATTAGCTTCCCTATTTAATTTTGTCAGCTATATGATTTAATCACAAGCTGTTCAAATTTAGCAATAAAATCTAGGTGAGGAGTGAGCAGGGGAAGGAGCAGGGAGAAAGAAAAAGAAAAAAATTAATACCATTCCATCCTTGTTTCAGGAGTTAATGGATGCCAATAAAATTATGACACCTCCACACTTCACACAGATGTAGTATCTCTGCAGGATTTTTTGGTTTCGGACATTCAGTGATCAGACAGGAATGCCCAGCAGTGAGAGTGAGGTCTGGGTTATGTTTTCAAAGTACAGAACCTAAAATAATATCCTGACTTACCTGTTTACCGGGGAGGATGCCCAAGTTTCAAATGATATTGAGTGGCCTGGCACACCACACAAACGAGACAAATATTTGCTCCAGTATTATGACTACAGATTTCTTTATACTGTTTCAGCAGATGGTTTATAGTGACACCTACTTATCAATTCTGACCAATGCTGCCTTTTAATTGTCTTTTGTTTCATCACTGTCATGTCATCTCCACCTGTTGGCTGCTTTTGTGTGTTTGGGATTTGTCAGAAGCATTTCTACACTGTACAAAGCAGGTGTTAGTGTTGTGCTCAGTGTAAATCTGCATTCAATAGTAAGGGTGGAAAATCAAGGTGGATTATTCCTATCAATCATGAGTTAATTCTCTGAAGAATTTGGATGCTCATAGGAAAAGGCAGGAAAGAACCGTTACAACAGATCTGTGTAACAGATTTTTATTCTCTACATGTAGACAAAGCAATCAAAGACATTTCTCAGCTCTACATTTGCTCAGTGAGGACAACAGTGGGGAAAGGTCTGCTCCATAACTAGGATCCTTCATTCATTTAAAGATATATTTCCCACGGATAATTTATAAAGGATAAAATTTATTGGCGTGTCAAAAGACAGCACAGGTCCAACATCACTGGTCATTCTTTCTCCTGCAGAAGTACTGGATATTGTTATATACTACCTAAAGATTTAGTTTAACGTTTTCATCACTCAAACAGTATATATGTTTGTGTATCTATAGCAGTCAGACCATCAACCATATTGATGACTTTTCATCAGGCTTCACAGAGTGCTGGGAGAAAATGTATCTCCTGCAGGTCACTACTAATTCCATTGCAATGAAATGTACGTAATCACTTTTTGCTGTCAAGAGTGTAATAGCAGAGGTGTCCACCCTGTAGATGATCTATTATATTTTTATGGGTCTGTCTGGGAGGTTTTATAGGACTGAACATAATCCCAGTTGCTAAATTACATGAAGCTGGTCTGGGTGAACAACTTTAAGTTTGAAAAGATTCAAAGAAAAGATGCTACTAACAAACAGATCTATCTTGATTACTAAAGACATCAAGTAAAAATTACCTGACTTGTCTTTCCTTTAAATAATTCTTTTATTTAAAATATAAATAAATATTTTATTTTCATATCACAACTAGGAAGCTGAATTATTCATGACCATTTTGTATGTGAAAATATTTTTAAACATATGGAAGAATCTACAAACATACTGAAAAAAATTATCCTACTAAAAACTAGTGTACGGATTCTTTTGTGCATACACTGTGAAGTTCTCTAGATTTGGGACATATGTGTATGGTGTACACATTAATCACTGCACAGTATATTTCAAGATATGCATTATCCAAATTCTAAAAAGGGGTTTTTCTTAATATATAGACAGGATTTCAGCTAACACAATACAAAAAATAGAAAAAAAAGAAAAAAAAAAAGAGAAAACGAGAAAACAAGAACAGAACAAAAAGAGGGAAGACAAGAAAATAGAGGAAAGACAAGAAACGGAAGGGGAAGGGGAAGGGGAAGGGGAAGGGGAAGGGGAAGGGGAAGGGGAAGGGGAAGGGGAAGGGGAAGGGGAAGGGGAAGGGGAAGGGGAAGGGGAAGGGGAAGGGGAAGGGGAAGGGGAAGGGGAAGGGGAAGGGGAAGGGGAAGGGGAAGGGGAAGGGGAAGGGGAAGGGGAAGGGGAAGGGGAAGGGGAAGGGGAAGGTAGCCCATAGGAGCTTTAGTCCTGTTACGGATGACGTCACCTAGAATAAAGTAGGCAAACTTTGTGCTCCAATATTTTGACACCAGTTTTGCTCATGTTTATATGTCATTTATTCAATTTAATGTAAGCTGAATTGAGTCCCACACAACTTTGGAGCAACAAAAGTAAACACTATTTTGTATAAATGAATTTATCCAATTTCAAAAGAAGAAAAGGACATATTTAGGCTCTATTATTTAAAATACAGTCTAAGGACAAGCTTATTACGTCATAGATTGAAAAGAAGCAGGTCTGGCATGACAGAGATCACAACTGAGTATAATAGAGACATCTAACTAAGCTTTCATAAAGATCCTTATTTCATTTCCCCTGCTCATGCTGGAGTTGTCTTCAGCAAAGATGCTGTAACTGTCAGTGCATCAGTGGCAGTCCCAGAAAACTTGTTCCCAGAATAAATATCCATATGTTCTGCTTTTCAAACAAAAGAAAAATGCAGGGACTCCACAATCAGATTGTAGGTTTAATATTCTCTTTTTTATTTATCCTGCTGAGGGGAAGAGTAGCTTCAATGCATCCTAATCAAAACTTTAGTTGACTTTCAAATGAATGGAGCATGATACAAGATAATTATAGTAAGATGAGAAGCAGTTGTCAGCCAGAAACTGAATGGAAAAGGAAGATATTTGGGGCCATTTATAAAGTCAAGAAATCAAGAAGGATTTATTTGCTTTTACTGAACTTGGTGACTTTCCACTGGGGTTACCAGGAGGTAGGATAGAGAATTTTCATATAATGCAGTAAATGTACACTTGCATCTGATGGTTGGGCCTTCTAGAAAAACAGGGCAGTAGAGTCGGGCCACTGACTGAATATGCTGCCAGACCAACAGGAATAATGTTCATTGTTCATGTGCACATGAATTTTACAGGATACCCAATGAGTCCAAGGTCTCAGACATACTGAGACACACCACACAGGTGGTCTGTGCATGAACAGTCAGAGCAGTATGCCAATTATCTCTTAAACTTACTACACGTTGCCTATGAATGTCTCTCCAGAAAATACCAGAAATAAACTAGGAAGCCTCAATGAAATGCCTGTAATGTGCCATGGGTTTTTCTACAGCTGACTTTTACTGGGAGGCAGTACCTTCATTGGAGGCAGACAGCCTGACCCACATGTATTGCAGGAAAAGTTGAGGGGGAAAAAAGAAGAAATAAGAGTATGGAAGAGGGGAGATAATGGTGAATAGGGATCTAGGTTAATTTCATAGGTTAGTGCTTGCTGAACATTTGTCTCTTATCAACTTTATCAGCTACAGAAGGACGAAAGTGCAGAGTCATGTAGGTTTCAACAACAGAATGACGGCAGAAATCCATGTTAATTCCAGAATTCTGGAATCTCAGTATCTGTCTATGGTGTATTTTATCCCTTAGTGTAAAGTCAATTAAATCAGTATGAATTTACATATTTGATGATACAGCCCAAAGTTTCCAGCATTCAGAGAATTATGTTAGAGAATGGCTGGTCAGATGACACAGCAAGCTTTTCTAAAATAGTTTAACCAAAATTTTCAATATCCTTACTACATCAGCCTCTTAGCACTTGTAAAGCAGCATGGCTGTTTTCAGTTTTTTGAATTTGCAGTGATTTATGCCAATGAAAGAGTAGGCATGGTTGTAAATTCACAGAGTTCTTTTGAATTCCATGGACCTACATCCTTTATGCAAACCAGTTACCACATTATGCAGAGCTGGATGTTTACAATCAGTCTGTGTTGCAAGTATCAATCAATTTAATGCATTTTCAAGCTAGATTTCCAGTCTAAGCTAATCATCTAAGCCCCTGGATAGTGAATGCCAAGAAACAGTATTTTTTTTTCTTGCACTAGGACATATTTCTTTTCTCCTAATGTGGATTCATCGGTTTTAGATGCCTACTTTAAGAGATATGAATCTTACCCTAAAAGTGCCTGTCTCTGTGGAGATTTACAGTCATCTGAACAGATTAATTCCATACCTAGCCTTAAAATACAGTGAGTCGCCTTTTGGAGGTTTTTGTAGATTTTACTGTGAAAATATCCTAGAATATGAATCAGATAAGTAATTTTTAGACACTTACATTTGGGACAGAAGTCTTGCCGTAATTCCAGGACCTTTCAAAAAATCAAGGGGAGCAAAGAGCTCATCAATTTGTTAAATAAGTGCATCTTCTTTCAAACCTACATGTCACCCAAAAGGATACCAGAGTCCCTAATTATACAGAAAAAGTGCTAAAAACATTACCTTTAAATAGTATTAAAAGACAAAAGTCCAATAGCCAGAAGTTCAAATGTACAAAAATATATGGGAAGCCAAATGGATATCGTGAGACAGAAGTACCATTTCATTTTTCTCCTCCACACACACCCTCAGTTTAAAACAAATTAAAAATCTCCAGTACGTGTTCATACTTATGAATGGCAGAGATTGTGATCCAGTCACTTTAGCCACTCTGTGCTCATTACCTTCTGCTTTACTGAACATATCAAAAATGAGTATGGACAGTGGTCAAACACACTGGCATGAAAATGAAGCCTATAAGATTTATTTCATTCTTACAATGTGCTCTGATTAAAAAAATAACAAATACAAACAAACAAAAAAACACATGCAAAAAAATCCCTCCTCATTATATATAAAAGAAATGAAATTAGTAAAGGTTTACAGCCCTGTAAAAGATGGATGAAATTATAGTGTATATATATAGATACTTTTAGGATGATATGTTTGAAAGTAAGTAAAAAACAAACAGAACAAATAGACCCCGGTGCAATAGGAATTTGTAATAGTTGAACACACATATCTCCCACATTCACATGACAGAACCCAGTGTTAAGGTTAACACTACCCCACTGCCAGTAATCACCATAAGTAGGAATGCAGTGCTGAACAACCATCAGTTGCTGCCTTCTGCAAAAGGCTCCAATAGTTTTATATTAAAGACACATTTTTATGTTCACTAAAAATATTTATGGGATTCTCTCCAGGTATTGAATTAGGAGAAAAAGAGATTTAAATTATCCATGTCAGAACAAAGAATGACTATTTTATGAGTTTACTGCTCAGGTGCTGGCATTTGCTTTCCCACCTTGACAGTCTGAAGTAATTTAGTAGATTGTATACCATCACTGCTTTAACTACAATGCTTCACTGGGCAGTCACTTGTGCACTTGCTAAGAATTTTCTGCTAGGAAATTATTCTGTCCACTGCCATCAAGCTATAACTTGAGGACTTAATAACAGAGGTACATGTAGCCAAAAGCTACTCGTGTGGAAAGAAAGACAACAACTACCACACAAAAAAACACTGCAGTCAGATGCAAAAGTTAAATCTCAGGCACCAAACCAATTCCAGTTCTGCACAAACCCAGGCAGCCTCCCAGTGCAGTGCTGTTTTACTGAGGTGCTTGTAACGATTGATTTACCTAATCTCAGGCCCTCCTATTTTCTCCACAAAGATATAACTCATCTATCACAATCCAGAATCTTCCATTTCTGTGATGGTGTGTTTTTCTTTACACATATTTTTGTAAACCCCACTGAATAGTTCATTCCAATTTTTCCCCTGATATTTTTGGTTTTACCCAAAGTTTTCTCCTCCCTCTCCTGGTTGCCATTCACTCCCTGGACTCACCTGTTACCTCATCTTCATAATGTCAATCCTCCCTAATTCCTACCCCTTGTTCTGGAGAGTTCCCTGTCAGTCCTAAATTCCTCGCTGGAATTCCACTATTCCACGAAGCCCTGTTGGTCCATGTGACCCTTTCCACTCCCTTTGTCTTCCCTATTGATTGTCACATTTTGAGTCCCTCCTTAACCTCCTCCCTGTTGCATCCTTGACAGGTTGAAGAATTGTGCCCTCCCCTGTTTAAAAGACTGTGCAGGCACGGGCTTTTCGGGTTTTTGTCACTGTCCCCCTTGAGGAATAAATCCTCTGAGAAGCACAGGGGAGACCCTTCCCTCCCTGTTCTTGGCCCGGTCTCAGACATAGCACTCCCGGCTGCCGTGGGGAGCAGAGCCGCGCTCTGCTCTGCTCTGCTCTGCCCCGCCGCCCGGCTCAGAGCTGCCTGACAGGTCAGGCTGTACATCCTGACACGTTTCCAGCAGGACTTCACATACCTATTTTTTTGTTTCTGAAAATACACTTATAACTATCTTTTCTCTGGTGACATCGAAGTTTTAAGCACCTCAGTCCTCCCTTATCACCCTCTCAAGTATCCTGCAAAAATTGCTTCTGGTTCCAGAACATAAAAAATATAAGTGAAACCTTGGACCAAAATAGTTTTAGCCTCAGCCAGTTCTTTGCTCAGTTCATTACAAAATGCCAGAGTAGTTCCACCAGGGCACACGGTGCTGATGAGCTCTGGAGAAAGGAAAGGTGCACATGTTGCCGAGCAGTTGGTAAGTGTAGCAATTCTGGGAGAGGGATTTCAGTGTCACCGATGCTGGTTCAGCTCCAGAGCATTCCCAAGGGATTTGCTAACACACTGGGAGTAAGTTAGGGCTCCAGCCAAATGGTGAAATGTAAATCCTACCATCTGTACTAAGACAACTGCCTTTGGTTTTTAAGGCAAAGTCAGAAAAAATAAGCATGTATAACTTAGTACCCTGCTGCATCTTTAAAGTGTCATTTATCTTAATTTAAAGAAAATAAATAATTAATGAAGAAAAAAACCAGAAGGAGACAACATTATTTTAAAATGTTTTACAATAATGAACATATGAATAAAAAATACTAATACAGAAATTCATGAATTCAGAATTCATTTTGAAAAAAATAAAAATTGAAGTTTGACATGTATATATATAACATATTATAAACATTTTTAGGACAAAGAAATTTAGAAAAAGTTCCTGGTTTATTTTATTGAATGTTTACAACTAAATTTTCTCATTTTAAATGCAACCGCTTTATGAGGTCAATAACCTAGAAGCAATTGAAATATTTTAATACTTACATCTACATTTGAATCTACAAATTAGATACACAAATCATACGAATGTAAAAATACTGCAAAGCATTGTTGAAGATTTCTGTGGCAATATCACTACAAACACATTTCATGTCTGGACCGCTTCCAATAGCTTATTGAAATACAAGGCAATATTTCATAGCTTTTAAAATTAAAACAATGGGTCATTAACACAAGGTTCCTTCAGACTGTCTTTACACTGATAATGATAATATCAGGAAAAGCCTGGAACTGTTATCTTGCTTTTCATTGTATTCTAAAAAACTCAGATATATTAAGTAAGGCCATACACTTCATGCAGTCAATTCTCAGTGGTATTTCAGCAGAGATTTATCGAACCAGTAGATTGTTTCCTCTCAGATACCACTGAGACATGCTCGTTGAATTCTAAGATGTTTACAGTAAATTAGAAACTAATTAGTTGAACTGAAATGCCAGCACCTGCTCCTGCATTATTTAAGAGAAGAAAGGGGGAAAAGAAAAAAATCAACAGAAAAACATTTAGGGTTTCACAAATTGAGATAATACTTCAGGGCCTGGATTTCTCCAGGCCTATTTAATCATTTGAAAAGGTTGTCAGAATTATTGGGTTATGAAACTGAATCAATGCATCTTAGATATTTTTCCTTCCTGCAGCTTTATAGTCATTATTGTATTAAGATTCTGGCAAACAAGGCCAACAATATTTATGGTTCCTGCCATAACATTAAAAATGCATATCCCATTCAGATTTTATGAATCTTGAACTGCAGCAGGAAATGAGCAGTTTAGATGATAATTGACTTGTAAGGATTAGAACAGTTCAGGTTTCCCCCTGTGCAAAGGGAAGGTTCATCTGAGGTCTTGTAGATGAATGATAATACCTTCAAAACATCACATCTGTCTTTACTAAAAGGTGCTTTTGTTCTGCAGCTCTGTATTGTGACAATAACAGTTAGTAAATCAGATAGAGCAGGCACAACTAGCCATTTTGTGGTGGTAAAATGAGGGTGAAATACAAATCAAATATAAGTTACATGTGGTATTTCATATCATGCATAACCAAATAACCTGCCAATCCTAATGAATTTGTAATTTAATCTGGAAAGTATAGTACCCAAGCAATTCTGGATGGGAATTGTACCATCAGTGAGAGAATGAAAGTAATAAAAATGCTCTGAGGAGAACTATGTTTCACATAGAGAACAGAAGGGAAAATTTTCATAGTACTGGAATTAAGAAGCTCTGCATATCAGAGAAAATTCCCCAAATTACAGAACTTAGAAGGAAAAAATAGTATTCTCCCTTTTCATATGCTATTTTGGTTATAGCCATATTTCATTATTCCATTTCAATGAATAATTACCAAAATAAAATCATATTTTCTTGCTATCAGTGTGCAAGAAGCAGAAATATCTTAACTTCTTTTATATTCTACCTCAGTATAAAGGCACAGGAACCAAACAAATACCCAGGTGGAGTTTGGTATCTCAAACAAAAGCTCAGAAAGCATCCTCAATAACATTAGATTTCATAAATTGCTTAAGATGCTTGTTAACAAATTAAATAATTTAGTTTTCCAGAGAAGTTCTCAGATCTTTTTTCTACCCTTTTCTATACTTTTTTCTCAGCTTACCCATATGTCCTCTTAAATTTTGTAGCTACTCTAATTGTTTCTTCCAATCTTCAATCAACTCATCAGATGTAATCTGCAATACTGGTATGCTTAGAAGTCCCCAAAAAGCAAGAAAACTGGTTTTGTACACCTTGCTAGCTATAAATGCTGCTGTGACTTTCCTTCAGAATTTGTCTTTTAAATCAGATAACAGATTACCTTTTCCAGGGTAATTATTCTTTTAACAAAAAGAATAAAAATTAATTTGCAAAGCTCTTAAGAAAAATTATGTTATAATATTCTATTGGAACATTTTTTAAAATGTGTTCATGATTGTAATTTAACTGAACCATTTCACACACACTGTGTCCCATTTACCCCACCAGTGAGCCTGATGGAAACACACACCATGCAGTGTTACTCTGTGCTCTCCCCACACACTGTGTCGTGTTCCATGGGAGCACCACAGGGGATAGGGAATGTAGATCCAGCTCACAGGAGGCCAGAACTATTCCCACAGCACCACAGTTTATGTCAAACAGAATGATTCCATCAAAAAAGTATAAATATTTCCACATGACAGGGGTGGGAGTGAGTGGTGGAGGTAGAATTTTTCCATTTGTCAGAGACCAGAAACCTCAGATTTCAGTCATCTCATAACCCAAGAGTCTCATACAAAGTCCAATACGTGGGCACCTGGGACACCTCTTCAAAGTGTACAAGTCTCCCTGCATATATTGTGTGACAAATTTGAAGGAGTTCAAACCTCTGAGAATTATGTATGTAATATGCTAACCTAACTTTCTCATGGCTGCAAATAAAAGGTTGAGTTACAAGAATATAGAAGCTTTCAAGTGAGGTGGGATTTTTTTCTCAGAAAAAAAAAGAATCACAAAGAAAGAATGTTTTCCACTGGCTTTTGGTTTTGGAATGTGCCGGTGACTTTGGAATAAACTTACTTGAAAAATACATAATCATAACAGGCATAGGTTAATAACATGGGACCTTTAAGAAAAAAAGCTAAAAAAAAAAAATACATGCTGCCACAGAGTTATAACAAATGTGACTTGAAACCATGAGCAGAGACACAGGCTCTCATTTTTCCTATTTTCATTTAAATTGAAATTTAAAATATATAAAATAAAATAAAATTTCTGGAAAAACAAAATAAGGATATGAAGTAGACTCAGGCTTATCATATCATTCAAAACCGTATTTTATCTCAAAATGGAACTGAACTTGTCACTGTCTTTATTGTTCTTTACAGTTCTGCAAACACTAGCAAAGAGACAAATTATTTGGTTGTACTTCAAGTTGAGTATTTGCTGCTTCTAGCACGAAGGATCTTTGTTTCCTCGTCTCCTACAGTGGACACCTGTGCTAAGCTGGTAACACGAAGGCAAAAGGCAAGCCCTCTCCTTGCTCGGTGGCCACCCACAATCTCACTGCAGGACTGCACACACGTGTGCAGGCATGTCTGCATGTGTGTGTTCAGGGGGGAATCCAGTGAGGGACAACCAGAAAGATCTGACAAGTTTCGGATCCCATCTCCCAGAGCTGTGGAGCTGTTCTTATTCCAAATGCAACATTATACTATATGTTTCTGCAGTTATACAAGACTGTATGTCACCCTCAAGGGCACTTCAAAGAGGCTGTGATTCTCCATTTGTAACACTTCCCATTTCCCAGCAGAGACAAAGAAACCCTCCCAGGCTGAAGCCTGAGCAGCATGCCTGACTGTACCACATGGCCCTTTTGAAACCAAAATATTGTAATTTCCATTATGAAACCAGTTCTGGACTCATGGACTGGTTGAAAAAGTAAGTTTATTGGCTTGAATTCTAATGAAAATTGCATCAAAGGCACTGGAATCAGACAGAAGAAAAAAGTTTGGTCTCTATTTCCTGAAACAGAAATAGCTCTATTATCAATTAATATCCCTAACTGGAGCAATCACAAATAATCCAGGTTTTTTGCTAATCACTTGACAAGTAAATCAGAAAACCCCATCATGCTTCATCAGCAGATGATAAATAACATAATGCAAGTTTATCTAGGCATGTGTAAGGAGTTTGGGAATAAAGAGCAAACCTTTTAAAACTATACTTTCAATACTTCAGCAAGTCATTATTATGATAGTGTTTTATTTATTACTACTTAAAATATGACTCACTTACTTTTTGTTTCACATTAAGTAACATGTACAAAATTTGCATAGTAATTTCAAGGCCCTCTCCTTCAAAATCACATTGCTACATTTTTAATGTGGGTGAATTAACTGTTCCTCCTCTAAGTACTGCTGGCTATTCTTTTTCCAGCTGAAGTCAATGCATTAGTCAGGCTATCACCACCATAAACAAATGTAATCTGTTTCACCCATTGATTAAACCTGCAGAGCCTGAAGGAACATTTCACCATCCAGGAAACCAAATGGGTATTTATAACTTCCATTCATGCTCTTTTTGCACACAGATTGTGAAATCGCAGAGGCGGCATTTTGGTTTCTGACCTAATGCATTCAAATAGAGGGATCAGGCAATTTTGCAAAAGAAGCAAAAAGAATTTAAATAAATGTTTCAAAGTCTAACACTGAGTCTGCCAGTAAGATGCAGTATATTTTAATATAAACATTACACAAGTTCCATTTTGCAACTTGAAACACACCTTTAAAGAACATTTTGCTTCAACTCCTGGACCTCACTGCTGTCACTGCTCCCTAGATATCTGGCCCTGTGAAAAGCAGCACACAACTTGCTCTAAGAGGAGGACTAACAAAAGATTAAACTGATTATAATCCCCACCTGTGGATTTTAAGGGAGGTAATTCAAATACACATATTTCCAGCACCTGTTTATTAAAACTAAATACCCTTGTACCTACTTAAGGGCCATTTGCAAGTACAACTTACCTCCACTAAATCATAATTTTCTGAATAAAATATTTTGTCAGCATTTTAGAGTTTTTGTTTCCTTCATTTCCAGTCCCAGAGGTTTCAAGTAGTTCTGAGCCTAGCTGGGATCACAAAGGATTGTAAAATAAACCATAAGTTTGAGTAGATTGTTAGGGGATTTTTAAGGAAACAAATAGGAAATACAAAAAACTACTTTATCTTGTCTGGAAAAGTCATCTCCACAGCCTGCTGACCAGGCAGGGTCATATTGACCCTGTCATATTGACTAAGGGTCATATTACTTAGGAGGAAACACAGGAAAGCTTGTACCCATTGATTCTTCCCTTCCATTTTGTAAGATTCTGCCTCTATTACAAATCATGGAATTGTCTGAATAAGATCTCTAAGCTCATCAAGTCCAACCCTTAACCCAGCACTGCCCTGTTCACCACTAAACAATATCCCTCAGGGCCACATCCATACGTTTTTTTGAAAACTTCTACCCCTTCCCTGGGCATCCTGATTCAAAGCCTGACCATACTTCCAGTGAAGAAATTCTTCAAAAATCCAATGTAAACCTCCCCTGAAGGCTATTTCCTCTTGTCCTGTCACTTGTTACCTGGGAGAAGAGACCAACCTTTGTTTGGAAAAAATATAATAAAATCCATTTTGAACTGCAAAAATGACAAAAACAAATTAATTATAAAAAACACTTAGAAGATAAAAAGCATCAGTCTTTGTTACATTGCACAGAGTGAAAGGCATAAGAAGACCTTACACCTATTTACAATCCTCTGGAAAAATTTGAATCAATTTATATACTGCATGCAATTATGTAAATAAATAATAAAGAAAGGATAGAAAAAACCAAGATTGTCATGTAGTGGCACTTGGGAGAAAATGGGCAGTGGAAAGGCTGGACAGATTGCAGTATCAGAGCAAGTCTGAAGTTGACAAAACCTCTGTAGTTTGTCAAGTCCAGTCTCATGCTCACAGCAGAGTCAGACTAAGCTGTTTGGATCATGTCCAGACAGTCCATCTCCAAGGACAGACACTCCACAGCCTCTCTGGTCCTGTCACCACACACCCCTGTCTTCACTACCCATCATCAGGTACACATTAATAAGCCTTGTTTTCTCCAGGGTGAACAAGCCTGGCTGTCTCAGCCCATCCTCCTATGCCAAAGGCTCCACCTTAGTCAACCATTTGGCTCTTCAAGGGACTCTCCAATATGTCCAGTCTTCCTTGTATGTCTCGTTTGCATATCATGTTCACAGCTTTGTTCTCCATTTGGTACAAAAGGACTTTTGGACATGCAAATTAGTGAAGACATAACTAACTGGAAAAAAAAAGAACAGCAAACTTTCAGTTAAAAAAAAAAAGGTTAAATATTCCTGACAGAGCTACTCACAATTCTGCATAATTCTAGTCTTTAGCTGTGTGTCGTGGTTGGGGGGGGAGGTGAATTTTTCCAGGGGGATGTGGGCAGTCCAATCAGTGATCAGCTTTTCTGCTGGCACCTGGATTGGTCACTCGGAGGTTTGGACACGCCTCTGAGGACACAAAGAGTTAAAAGCAGGAGTCTGGGGGGTTCGGCCTCTTTTCAGATCTTGGTTTCAGCAGAGGGACGTGTCAGGCCTCCTTCCCCTGCCCGGCCACGAGGCTGGGTGGGGGAGGGGAAACACGTGCTAACCCATGACACTGTGTTTACTTACTTGAACAGAAAACATGGTCATCTCAACAAATGGTTTTAAGATTTTATTTTTGTGCAGGCTGTGTTCATTATAAAGTAGGTATTACAGTATGCCATCAAACTTTCATGAAATACATGTTTGTCTGGAGACAGGAGAGGTAGCCCTTCGCCTTTTATTTTTCCAAAGCAACATGTGTATCTATGATATAAGAGTACAGGCAAAAAAAAAATCTTCCCTCTTCTTGTATGTATTTTGGTAGTGAAATATAATATAGGGATTTTTTGCATAAGAAAAAAAATTACTAGTAAAGGCTGCACTGAATTTATTTGTACCATAAGAGACAGCTGTAGCTTTAGGTACATAGATAAGACACTAACAGTTTGTAAACCCTACTATCTACTATTTTATTATGTCTAGTACTAAATCCCATCTATGACATTTTCAAATAGAGTGGTGGGAATTTTCAAAGGAAGGAATTTTTTTTAAATCGTGAGCTATCTCAAGACAATCTGGAAATGTAATTTTTCACATCAGTTTTCCAGAAAATGTATTACAAATGCTTAGAGCAAGTGTATTCTTCAATGAATCACTGCTATTCACACACGGAAATCCAATAGGTCTCCTCACACAATTAGGCACCTAATTATGTGTGTGGGGAGGGGGGAAGCAAAACAAACGAGTTCCTAAATAAATATCTGTGATAGAATTGCCCATTCATTTCTTGTCCTCATTCAATTTTAATACCATATTCTTGCCTGTACTAGCTATAAAAATATTAAGTGTGTGCCAGTGCAATGGGCACACACTTAATATTTTCAGTTTCAGTTTATATCAGCAATCATTATTTCAGGGTGAGCAACACATACCATATTTCTCTCATGAAACACACATGAAATAATTTGCCAGAGTATTTGACCAGTCAAATCTGGCTCATTCTCTTGACTGGTATTGATCCTGAACAAAGCAGACAGCACTGCATTTTTCAAAACCTAGACTCAATAAATTCACAACCGCACCAATTGAGCTGACAAACCAGAAGCCACACAATACATTTACATTCACAGCTAGCATGCCTTCTCTGATCTTTTTCCCCCAGACATGAGGCTGTAATATGATTTATTCTACTCTATTATTGCTTTCTATGTCCCAGTCCATGTTTTTGCTTAGGGACGCATGATGAATCAACTGCCAGGGGCCAACACACTGCAAAAGTGAGACTATGAAGACGTGATAAGGTGAAAATGTGATTACAGTTCCAAACCACCCCCAAAAGAAAGTCCCTGTCACCACAGTTCATACACCACTATTCAGAAGACTAATGTGAATCAAGAGTGAAAAGTCAACCAGAAATTTTAAGCAGACTACTGAAATAAAATTACAGGGTATGTGCCAAAAAATGAGTTGAAATGAGAGAGGAGAGTAAAAAAATCCTGTATCTTATTCTGTAAGCTGAAAAACCCTAGCCTGCAATTCACCTAATATCAAACATTTTCATCAGCTTGCACAGAACTGTTATCACAACATTTGCATTTCCATAGACTGCTTTCTAGAACAACTGAGAAAAAAAATATTTAGAAACACAGTTATGGTAAGTGTACTTCCCCTTAGCACTGTCAGCTTACTAGAGGTTGTTGCCTGCCCCACTGTGGCAACCAGACACCCCCAGAGCTGCAGCCAGCCCTGGCAGCATCGCCCTGCAGGCTCCTCTTGCTGTGCAGAGGGGTCAGCTGAGGTGAACTGACTGGATGCTCTTGATAACAGGAGAAGGATCATGGGCACCACTGCTGCCCACAGCATCCTGCCATCATTACCACACTTTATTAAGAAAAAAGAGAACCTTTCACAGTAATGTGGAAATGTTTCCTACAGCATGAGGCTTTGCTGGAAGGCATCACACCCAGGTACTGCTCTGCCTCTGTAGTGCTGGACCTCTGAACCTCAATGGGATTTCAGTCATAATCACTTTCGGCTGAAGGCAGAACGAGACTAAAGAGGGCAAAAGCTCACAGTGTGCAAACTGTGTCAGCCCTTGTCATGAAGACAGCTCGGGAAGCTCCTCTCTGTTAACTGGTTGAGTCCACTGTTGTTCCTGCTTACCAACAACAAAAGCCACAGTCATGCCAGCTGTCCCAGCTGAAGGGTGAAAATCACTTTCAAACAACTTAGATGACAAAAGGTAGGATTTTTTAGAGTTAGTTTGCTTCTCCAGGCTCTCATTACTGAAAAAAAGGTTGTCTTTAAATGATTACTCTCTTTGTTTATTTTAGATACATTACTTAAACTGAGATGAATCCTAAAATCATAGAATGTCCTGTGTTGGAAAGGACTCACAAGGACCATCAAAATCCAGCTCCTGGCCCTGCATAAGACTGTCCCAAGAACCACATCTTGTGCCTTAGTGCATTGTCACCCCATGTAAAAATTGGGTGAGTTCTTCTAACTATAAAGATCAGCTGATAAGCGCACGTTGAATTTTTGGAAGACAAAATAAGGACAGTAGAATCCCAACCACACGACAGAGCAGATGGAAGCAGAGCAGCTACTGGACAAACCACCTGGAAGTAGTCTGAACTCAATGCCTCTGATCCTTTACCTTTATCTGACGAGCTGAAAGGCTTGTGGGTGTTTAAGAGCAGACACCAGAACAGTGAACACACATTCCCCCATGTGTCCCCAAGACAGGTGACACTGCTTTGTGGAGTACATAAAGAATCAGATCCAGACCAACATCTTTTCTGCATCTGGATGTGATGATATTGAAGGCAAGCAGACTTTACCAAGTCAATCAAAATCTACCTATTTTTCATTATAATATGAGGAAGCAGCATATCCTTGTCTTTCTCATATTCACAGACAAGTAGGCAGTTTAGAGAAGGACTCTAATAATTTGCATGCATTTTCCCCCAAAACTTATTTACTGACATGCTAGGCACTCCTGCTCTCCCTTCCATCTATCATCAAACTTCATCTGACTTTTTTGCTTGGCTGATGGGGGTTCTGCACATATCTGCATCCGTATGGGGCACTTCCAGGAAAATGTTTCCCCAGCACCACAAGGCTAGTAGTGGAGGTGTAATGGCTACACTTTTTCCCTTTGGCAGAATTAAGTACTCTTGCATTATTTCAGCATTGTATTTCTCCAAATGCAGTACAAACTGACCACTTATATTTAAATTCGATTTTTACTAAAGCTGTCCTAAAAGTTTCCAATGAAACTTTTTCAGAAAAATAGACTGTTTCATCTATGAAATTCCTTTGGCAAAAATTTCAAATCTCTAGAAAAGAATGAAGAAAAGTATCTAAGGAATTCATAAAACTCCAAACTTTTCACAAGGAAAAAAGCTACTTTCTGGTCAGCTCTGTTCCGTCCTCATCATGCCAGGTTTCATGAAAAATAAAGTTATTTTTTAATAAAGAGCACCTCAAATCAATATCAAACAGTTCACCAACAATAGAAACAAGAAATACTTATATAACTAGGAACCATCTTAAAACTAGGAACAACAATAATGAAAATTAGAAAAATAACATCTATAAAATCACATTTACTAAGATAAAAGCAACATTCCTGCAACTGACATGGATACGAAAAAATTCTAAGGTAGAGTCTAATGTGGTCCAGTTTATTTTCTTCAGTTAAACAAATTACATTTCTCCCAACAGTACAGAAACTGTCCCATGATGACAAGTGTGTTCTTGTGTACATTTATAATATATTTAATATTATGCACATAATATGACTAATAGTATACAAGAGTATTTTCAGCCCAAATGCCACTTGATGTTGATCTGCAAGGTGAAGCCTCTAGACAAAAAGAAAGAAAAAAAAATTAAATTATCTCTTAAAGCAAGTAAATGTAGTATCTGTGGCTGCAATTGAAAAGTATATTCTGAACCAAAAATTTAAGATGTTTGACTAGTTCAGCATAGCCCCATCTGAAAAGCTGTGCACTGGGAAAACCAGTTCTTTCCAGTGTTCTATCTTCTTTTCCAGTGTTCTATCTTCTTTTGACCCTGAAGAACCAGTGATGGGTTTATCATATTTCTTTTATGATGCAAATATAGTGCATGCATAATTTCTGTTGCACTCAAGAATTAGATTATTAATTGTTATTTAATATTTGTTTTATTACTTCAACCATTAGAACTTACAGGAGAACATTTGCACTCTAAATTTGTTTACTAAATAACTTACAGCTATAGCAGAGGCTTGCTTTGGGTTTAATCATTTTTGGTAGGCACCAGCACAAAGATTTACAGATGTAAACTGCAAGGTCTCTTGTTGAGTTGCAGAGTAAACCCACTAAAGTTTGAATGGCTGGTAAATATTTAATGAAAAAATAAGCTCCTTGAATTTTTTTTGTAATATTTCTATTCATCTGTTGTGCCTCAAGAAGAATTTCACACATCAAAATGCATGAGGCAATTTAAAGCAATTTTCAAGTGTCACATTGATTTAAAATATTTCCTCTTAAAAGATTCAATTCTTCAAATTGTGTCATGATTAAGCAATAATTGGAAGATTCTCTTAACTTCCCTAATTCTGCCTTTTAACACCAAGACATGTGATGATCAATATGCAGAAGATTAAAACTGTTTTGTGGGATATGCTTTTGTGAAATTAATCACTGATAACAAATATGCATAATGAAATTTCTGATTCAGCAGAGGCTAAAATTACTAAGAGAAAAATAGGATAGAAGGGTATCTTGAACCCTCTATCTCTGATGTACATTTATAAGTCAATTGGCATTTCTGTCTTACTCATTGCAAAAATCCATGTCATTAAACGGTGATATAGCAAGTCCTCACAGTAACAGAGTAGTAGCCATAGTAAGCATGTTAAGGGAAAAAAGTGGAACAAAACTTATTTAAATTTTTGGTGGATATTGTTTCCCCCATGGATCCAATGTGCAGTTCTTCAGTATAAAGATGTTTTATTTTAACATCTGCTGGAGAAAATCGTAGCCATATACACAAAAACTCCCTCTTTGCACTAAAATCCGCAAAGTCTAAGGATGTCTGATTAATTCACCTTAATGCACCCATCTCTCACTTTGGTGACAATCATTAGTGTCAAGCTTATCAGGAACTCCAGATTTTGGACACATGGCAAGGGGTTATCTGGCCTTTTTATTTTTTCAAATACCATAAAGGATTTCTGCACGGAAAACAAACAAAAAGCTAATATATGTCTAAAAATGAAATTCTGGCCTGTCTTTATAAATAACCAGTGTCATTCAGCCAGGGTTCAAAAACATGCACTCATAGGTAAGTAGCTAAACTGAAACTATCAAGAGAAACCTGCAACAAGACACCTTAGGGACATAGGATTATATAGGTCTCCAATATTATGTGGTTGCTGCATCCTGTTTAAGCATCCTGGAGCTCAGGCAAACTTCACTGATGTCCCCTTCAACCCATCCTTACATCCTTAACCAAAATGTTAAAAACAAGATAGTCCAAAAATCACAAGACAGAAAAATCATTGTTGTATGCTTGATGGCTCTTTGTGACTGCAAATGCAAAGCAATCATGAAGCCAGAATATCTGATCAGAAGAGAATTATCTGAAAGGATCTCTGGGATATGTATCACTGGCATAACTCCAACCTTGCTTCTCTAACTTGCTGTAAAGACATTAATAAAGAGAAAAAAGTAGGCATACCCAAGGTATCAAAATACTGTCATACAGTTTTAGCAGGACACAGTTATGCTGCTTAATGCCAAAGACCAAAATGTAATAATTTAAGTTTTGAACTGACTTTCCTATTTTTTTCCACACTCCCTTTAATCATAGCAAACCCTGCTCAGATATCCATCATTCTAAGACTGACTGAGGCAGACTAGATTAGGGGCAGAAAAAAGGTACTCACAAGTCTAAGAGCTATCACTGGGATAGTCTTCCAAAAAAAATGATGCCTCTGTGTCTTGGTTTAGAAAGATAGGTATCTGTCAGGGAAAGTTGGAGCTCCCCTTGGAATGGAAAATATAAACCCCGTCCCACCAAATTATTATAATTTTGAAATTAGGGGCTTTCAGGCTAAGATATGGGAATAGGAATAACAGTTCTTTACTAGGAATATTAAAAATACAAATGCAGTAGTACAAAAAACAAACAAGAAAACAAAAATAGTCTTAGAAAACCCTGACAGAATCAGAGATATGACATGACACCCTGTTGGTCAGGGTATTGGAAACAGTCCAAATAGATCCTCCTGGAGTAACAGATGTGGTTCTGCGGAGTAGAGATGATCCTGTAGAAAAAGAGGTCCAGTGATGGCGAGATGGGTCCAGTCTTGTTCCAGGAATCCAGTGGCAAACTGGCTGCCTGGTGTTCCTATATCTCAGTTTTTATCTTGGTAGGAACAGTTGGCTCCTCCCTGCTGGGTAGAGCATCTCACAATGGGATGGTGTAATGTGTCATGTCACTGGTGAGCCTTAATGGCCCATTAACAGAAGATATCCCCCCCAGGAAGGTGGACAGTGGTGAAAGAGATAGGAAACACTGCCCCACCTGGTTTTAACAGCTGGGTTATTGTCAGAAGGCATCTGCCCCCTCCCCCCTGGAGTTACAAGAGATAAAGAAAAACATCTCCCCAACTGCTTTCAACAGATGAAATAGAATACACTTTTATTTTGGTTACATAACTCAAGACACCATTTTCCCCCAGTGTTAAAAAATGCAGTCTTACATCTTTGTAAAAATTGATGCACCATCAGTGACCAAAGAGTTGGGGTGTGAACTATTGTAGGAACTCGACCCCTACAAACTGATGGGAATAGTCATTATCCACCCAAGTGTTTTGAGAGCTGGCTGATGCTATTGCAAGGGCTTTCCGTAATATTTTAGAAATTTTGGAAATCAGGCGACACACAGGAAGACTGGGAGAAGGCTAATGTCACCCCAATCTACAACAAGGGTTTAAAGGAGGATCTTTTTTACACACCATAACAGTAGGGTTTTGAGCTTTATAGTCACATGCAGCTGGGTTGGTCTGAGTGCTTTTTGTTTTCTGTCTCGGATATTGCATGGGATATAACTAACCTTAAAATATGTTTAGATTTCCTACCCAGTCTTGTCTCAAACATTTTATTTGCATCCCAGTGTGTGACCACTCAGGCTACCCAACTGTGTTGGTCATTATCTCACAGTAATCTCCATATTTCAGTTTTCAAGAGGATTTGTCTGCTCTTCATTAGCCAAGGTCAAACAGGACTAATGCTTGGAAGATTTGTACCTCATTAGCATTATCTTTATTGCCATTATTTCACAAGCTAACAAAACAAAAAGGAATTATTCCCCAGTTAGTCCCAAACATTCCTACCCTTCTCATTAGTATTGGCATAACCCTTTTCTCTAGGGCTGCTCAGAGCTCAGTTCTTGAAGCAAAGGCTGACAGCAGCAAAATTATGGTACCAAAAGAGACAGGCAGAAAACATGCTCCTGATTTATAATCAGATTCCCTTATTGTAACAAGCACTTTCTCATTGCTGGACTACTTAGATCAGCTCATGTAATTTGTCACGTACTAGAAACTACCTCTTTTTCTGACAAAGAAGGGCGTGTTCCCTCCCTATATTTAATCCAGAAATTTAACCACCAAATGCTGTGCAGGATCGTTGGGGCAGTATTTTTATTCAGCTCCTAATAAAAAGACCTACCACTCTGAATATCACTGACCTATGCAGGTGTTATTATCTTTTTTGCACCTCTGACTGATAGGCAAGTAAAAATGCAGTTTCAGGATGAGATGTGACACGGGCTCCCATATGCTTTGGATTCTCAGCATGCTTCCCATATAAAACTTGATGATCTTTGCAATTCATTCATGTCTAAATGCTTTCAAGAGATAAATCTGAGGTATGACCAGCTTTGGAGGAGACAGGCCTAAAAATAAGGCATCTCAAGTGAATAGGAATTTCTACAGAAATTGAAACATTTTCTACAGAAAACCCTCTTAGCAATCAGTAGTCATTTTGTGGAACATCAGAGGATTTAGGCACAGTTTGCTTTGATTTCTTGATTCTCATAAGTGGATCCTAGCTGCCTAGATTTAGTTGACATATATACAAGTAGAAAATAGCTATGATGCCTGGGGAGTTCTCAGATAATGGAGGTATCAGATACTTAGCTACAATTACTTGAAGGAAAACAGGGGGTTTTAGGTAAATACAGATTCAAAAGTGGAACTTATCTACTTCATTAGTCAGTAAAACAATCACCTCCAGAGAGTGATTCAGATAATTTAGATAAGACATTGTTGCAGAAGATAGCTCACTCTTTTTAGGTGTTTACTTCATCAGCTGTGAAAGAAGCTTAATCACTTGCCTCCACATTTTTATGTGTCCCTGACAGAAAACAGAAATCCCCATCCTGGGCACCAACAAGGATTTTCATATCACCAGACAGATGCCTAAGATCTAATTTCCTCAAGTCTTTTTATGTAGAGAGGAAGAAATACAGAACATCAATTTTAAATTACAGTTTTGCACGCTTTTGTTGTTGATTCTTTTTTGATTCTTATTTCTAAGCATAAATTTAAGTAATCTCAGGGTGGTGTTTTGTGAGCAAACATTTGTGTGAGACACTCTAATAGCATAGTGTAGTTATTTAATACAGCTTCTCTCTTAGGAAAAAACCTTCAGGGCAGCAATTCTCCAGTTCATTTGTGTTCTTAAATACAGTGTCTCAGAAACCCGTGTGCTAAACTCAGTGCTCTTCTGCCACACCATCATTACAGGTTTTTGTCTCACCAGTGACAAATGTGCAGAAGGGCTTACAGACACCATTTACACATAACCAGAACTGCAACACCTGCTCGTGGCGTGAGAGGTCATCTGCTACTTCTACCTCCAGTTTCACCCAGCAAGATAGCTGAGGATAAAACCAAATCCTACCAGCTAATCCCCTCATGCCAGTGCCCTAGAAGGCTGACAAATGCAGTGGTTTTACAAGTGGGCCCTACTTAGTAATGAGCACAGATCTGAGTGATAGCAGCCCTGTGATAACCCCCCTCTCCCAATGCTCAGCTCAGCTGGGCCATCAGGGGACTTTCAGCTCCACAGAGCACACAGGGCTCCAGGGGTTTTGCTTGTCATTGTATAATATCCTTGCTGCCACGCATTAGAAACATGCACGAATGTTAAAAATAAAGGCCAACTGGAATGTAGGTGTAGCAGTCTAGCTAGGGGTTTGTAAAATATTTTTCACATTTACTTTACACCGTCTTTTTTTTTTTTTTTTTTCCTGTGAGAGGGCTTGACAGATTAAGGGACTTCTGAGTAGTTTTGTTCATAATGTGGAAGAGATGATTCTGTTCTTTTATTATCATCATAATTTGAAAGAATCCAAGATTACCGAAGGCAAAAGACAGAAAAGACATCTTTACTCCTTAATACACAATCTTTACATGACACAGCATAATAGGCAGCCTGTAGGGAAAGCAAGGAGCCTGCAGCTGAAGTGACTGACTGACACAGCCCACACATTGATTTCACAACTAGCAAATAGGCACTGCACTTAAAAAAAACAGACTACCAAAGTAAAAAGAGGGCATGACAAAATTCAGAGAAGCTGGAATTTCACATTTAGATTTGCTTTTTTATTTATTTGGTTTGGGTTTTTTCCATCTTGACTGACTTAAGGTCATTTACTGACTTATTATTTAACTATAGGGCTAATTGAAAAAACTTTTATTTGACCCTTTTTGCAACCCCTTCAAAGAACCATTCAGAAATGGCAGCCCTTCTTTGCAGCTACAAATATTGTATTAATTCACCCATGAGAAATGGCTTATCCAACACTGACAGTCTGTCATGTCCTTATCTGACCTCATCAACTGCTGTTGTAGGAGACTGCCACAGGAATCATTCAGTGCCTTTCTGATTGATTACAGTATTGATTTTTCTTCTTCTCCTTCTTCTTCTGCTTAAAAAAATGTAAAAACCCCAAACCAAATGATCCATCTTACCAACTGCAAAATCATTTCAGAAGTTTGTAAAGAAAAGGTTGTGTTCCCTTGACAAAAATATGCAGCTCTAAAGCACCAAGGATTGAGAAGGTGTTTGGAGTCTGTTCCTCACACTAGATTTTGGCCTCCTTTAGTTTTCTACAGCCTACCCCTGTCCACTGAAAATACACAAGAGTCATTCTAATAGCAGGATAAATCAGACACTTTTTGAAATTGTATACTCATTACATACTGAAAATAAGGAAAGTAGATTATAAAATTGCAAAAAGCATGACACTTTTCAGGTCCCCATATAAGAATCTTAATTCTTGAATGGGAAGAACCAAAAAATCCAGTTTATTTACAACAGATTTTCTTCTTAGTATACTTTATTCCTATTAGAGAATTTTTCTAAAGCTTGGTAATAATTTTCTATTGAAAGTTCTGTAGTTCTTATATGCACCCTATTTATATGTCGTGCAATTCAAACCATGCAAGGCTTCAGAGTGAGGTCATTAATATAAGCTTATAAGATGCCTGCACAGACCCCCTGCTAGTAACAATCCATCATTTAGGATTCCCATTTGAAAGGTGTTCTAACTTGATTGTTTTTATGTAAGAACTATACTGCTTGTTGAAGCTCCACTTGCACTGTGAAGACTAAGAAGCATAAAACAGCATGGTAAGTGGTACTTTTCATTGTTATGACAGGATTGAAAAGTAATAGTTCAGAATATTCTACTAGCTAAATAAAAAAAAAAGGTTCAACAAAATGCATGAAGGAGAAAAGCTCATCATAATTCAGAGTGTCATAGCTGTAATAAAACAAAAGACTTGTGTGATTATACATGAAAAAAAAATCCTAAATGTCTTTTTATTAAAAATGTTCAAAGGTTGAAAAGGATTAAAAGAAAGAGGATGCAGCTGTGAATTAAGGATTTTGTTTCTCTTAGATTAGATAGGTGTTCTCATTAAAATTCAGTAAGCAATATATTACTCTAGGTATTTTGATTTGATTTTTTTGCACTGTCACACACGTTATACCTAACAAAGCATATTCTATCTTTGCATTAATTATAATGAAAAGTGATAATTTTAAATTACTTTAATCACTTCACATATAAGTAACCAGGTGGGACTTTCTGGTAAATAATAAGAAACATTGCATTTAAATTTGAAGATACTGGTGTAGTAAATTTCATAGTAGTGAGGAAACAGGCACATTAGTTAAGATTAAAAAAGATTATTTTGCATTCCTGAACTTCACTACTAAAAAGGGATAAATTTTAATGATGTAAACATTTGTAGATTTTGAAATCTCTATTGCAAGTCCTAAAAAATATCCCAAACAACCAGAAACTCTCTCCATCGCCAGAAGAGCTAAGAAAGACTGATGATAAAACATCAGTTGCAGAAAAAAGAGGTTTCATAAGTATACAAAATATGAATTCTGAAACCTGTACCTTTTGGTATGTTGCAATTCTATCACTTCCATGAAGCTACAAGATTTATTTATTTCTTGCTGATACAGTTCAAAATAATTTTGCAATAGGACTCAAAGAAAAAAAAAGTGTAATTGTGTCCAAACCAAGGAATATAATAACTTAATTATTTTCAAGATATGAGCATTAACCAATTCAAGAAATTATTTTTAAAAATATCTCTTTGGTATTAATGATGCTTTCTCATTAAATAGGCAGTTATGTCAAATGTGGCAGATTAGACTACTACAATATGGATGCTTTAGTTTTCAGTTGAGGGTTAATATTGATTTTATGTTTGAAGCCTTAAAATTCTGTGATAAACAATCCTTGTCATTCAGAAAAACAGAAAGAATAACCTCCAAAATACTCATTTTTGCTAACATATATTCTAGCATTCTTTATTAGCATATGATTGATTATCCCACAATACATTTGAAACTACAAAATAGGAAACCACAGCAGTCAAACATAGCATTTGTAAAAACAACACACGCAAAGACAGTGAAAATGTTCCTGTCATTTTCAGTTATGCTGAAATATAAAATATTAGTTTCATAACTAAACTCGAGGAATCTAAGATGATTCATGGCATTTTCATGACAGCTGATATTCCTTTGGCTGGACCCAGACCAAGATTCCAAACAGCAGATCAGGTCTGAGGATTTCGGGTGATCTGAGAAGTTATCTGTTTCTACAAGTTTGTTTTAAATGGTTTCTTGAAACTGGTGCAGGAAATTGTCACAAAGGCAATTCAAGAGTGATGGCTGGATAATATAAGCCCCAAAATTAATTAACATATAGGGTGACATACAACCTTATTCTCAAAGGAAAACATTTAAACAGATATGTAGAGGATACTAGCCAGCCTTTTGAGGCTAAAATGAATGTTTCCTCTGTTCAGCTTTCAGACATCATTTTTCTCTAACTCATATTTGCAAGACTACATTTGTAAGGGAGAGAGCTAAAAATATGTTATTTGACTAAAAATGGAAACCCAACTACATTTCTTTGGTGTTTAAATTACTCATGTGGGCAGCAATCTGAGCAGTGCCCTGGCAGCAGGGAGCCTGGGCTCTCCTGGGCTGCATTAGCAGGAGCAGAGCTGGCACATGGAGGGAAGGATGGATTATCCTCCATGGATTCTCCCCTCCATTCAGCAATCCTTGGAGCACTGCTAGAGCACTGTACTCAGTTGAGGTTGCCTGATACAAGGCACCAGGGTGATAGACTGGGTTAGCAGCAAAGGGCTGCCACTCTAGCAGGGAGATGGGCTTCTTCAGCCTGAAAAATGGCTTTGAGCAGAGCCAGCACCTCTAGGGAGGTTGTAGGAAGACAGATCAGGATCTCCACAGTGGGACATGGTGAGTAGAAGAAACGCAAAGAGCATAAAATGAAACTAGAGAGGTTCAGACTGGTTACACATTTTTCCCTCATGAGAATGGTTAAATCTTGGAAGAAATTGCCCACAGAGGCTGTGCAATCTCTCTCCATCCTTGGGAACTATCAAGACCTAGCTGGATAAGACCCTGGGTCAGCTCAAGATGACTTCTCCTTAGGTTCCATCCAACACGAGCCATTCTAATATCCTACCACTCCTTTGATCAAGAAAGGCAGCAAAGATTTTTTTCAGATCTAGTCCAGGACAACCCATCCACTGGGTGCTACTCTTCTGAAGCTATTCTTCACCACTGGTCAAATCCCACATACCTACCTAAAAATACATGAGACCACCCTCTTCCTCACACCCCCCACCAAAGGCATATGACTTCGGCATTCCTGCAGTGCCATGTCTCAGGGCTGCTTTTCCCTGAGATTCTCCTTGGGGTTGCTGTTCCCTGAGGTATGTAGGGTTTTTGAGCTTTTCTTGCCGGAAAGGTCCAGCGCCAGAGCCAGAAAAGACAGAGTCTTCCAGTGCATGTTTCCAAGGTTGTTCATTCTTTCATTATCTCTCAGTTCTTTCTCAGCTCTGCCAGACATCCCCAGCAGAGCAGGACACGTGGCGGACTGGGGCAGATCAGAAGGTCCCAGACCCGTTGTACCATTTCCCTGACCCAACCAACATCCACAATGTACTTTTTATTTACAAAATTTTACCAATACTTACTACCTATGTTCACATGTCATTTCTACTCTAAACCAAACCTTGTGATACAACTCGGCAGAAAATGGGAGATGAGAACAAGAACAAGGAGAACAGGACCAATCCCCAATTCCTCCATCTTGCCTCTTCAAGCCCATATGCAAAAATCCTAGATTCTACATTCACACTCTGTGATAAACTAACTACTACTTATTTTGAATTCTCTCAGCTTGTGATTCTTCATACAATGTGGGCATCCTTTCCCATGGCCAGGGATCAGAGGCAGTGTCCTCCTGCTGGGTTCTGTGTGAGGCTGACTGACCCCCCTGTACATATCCCAGACCTCCCTGTCCAGTCTCAGACCCTTCTTCCCAGGTCTCAGACCCTTCAGGGCGACCAGAGGGATGCCCTGGACTCTGACACCATGCTATGTGCTAGGGTCTTGGTCCCACCTTGCAGCCCCAGCTGGTGGGGCCGTGCCATCAGCAGAAAGCCTCCTGCAGGATGCCCAGGCTGGAGTGCTGCTATCACCCTGGGTAGAGGAGGGAAACTCTCTGGTTTCAAATACAGGTGCTTTAAAGACACATATTGCCTTAGCCTCAACTTTTACTGGTAGGCTTTCTAGCAATGGAGTGCATAGCACTGACAATGAATAAACCTTATCCTGATTGTGCCTTGTTTCACCCACAGCCATTTAAATAGTCAAGGTAGCCTAACTGAAATGCCTGAAAAATCTCAGATGGAAGTGAAAGGACTTGTTATTTATATAGTTGCTCAGAAGCTCATCCACCCTGAGAGCTGCAGGGTTATATTTTTTAATTATATAATGGACTATTTTTGTCTGCAGAAACAAGTTACTAACATTGGCACAAAATAAATAAAAATTTATGAAACAAAATCAAGGCTTACATATAAAAATTGTATCCTAATAATACGCAGCATTAATCGTAAGAGGCTCATGCTTCCATAGCACAGACATTTTATATAGCTTAAAATCTATCAGAAAAGATTCACACCAAGAACCATGTTGTTTGTATTCTGACCATAACAATATTCTTGTCTCCAATAAGATATATTTCATATACAGACTTCCACTCACATGAATCATCACCAAGGACTGGAGTTTTGCTTTTCTGCTTTCTGTGACTTACTATTTTGACTTTAGGAAAAAAAATCCCTCCATATTATGGCCATGTAAAAACTTCACATAATTATAGCTATTCAAATCGCAAAGACATGGCAAATAATATGTATCTACAACAGATACCACCTCTGCAGTAAAAGAGGATTGTGATAGATAATATCTCTCTGCAAGATATAACAGATGATACTTCCACTTGAACAGCATTCATAAAACTATAATTGTGTCAACTACTGTGTTTCAAAAGTATTAAGAAATCATGTACCAAGTTTTCAAATAAGTCATAAAATCACAGAATATGCTGAGTTGGAAGGGACCCACAAGGGTGATCAAGTCCAACTCCTGCCCTGCACAGCACTAGCCTCAAGAATCACACCCTGTGCCTGAGAGCATTGTCCAAACACTTCTCGAGCTCTATCAGGCTGGTGCTGTGACCATTTCCCTGGGGAGCCTGTTCAATGCCCAGCCACCCTCTGGGTGAAAAATCTTTTTCTAATATCAAACCTAAACCTTCCCTGACACAACTTCAGTCCATTCCCTTGGGCCCTGTCACTGGTCATCACAGAGAAGAGATCAGTGCCTGCCCCTCCTCTTCCTCTCATGAGGAAGCTGTAACTGCAGCGAGGTCTCCCCTCAGGCTCCTCTTCTCCAGGCTGAACAGACCAAGGGACCCCAGCTGCTTCTCACAGGGCTTCCCCTCAAGGCCCTTCTCCATCTTCATAGCCCTCCTTTGGACACTTTCCAACAGCTCTGTATGTTCCTTATATTGTGGAACCCAAAACCACACAGTAATTGATTAAGGGGCTTGTAGATTTAGCTTTCTTGACACCATAACCCAAGTATTAAAGTTCTTCATTAAGTTTTTCTGAAAGCTACGAATGTACAATTTTAACTGTTTGGCAATTTTTGACTTGTAACTACTGTGTGTATGAAGTACATACAGTTACTGTAGCTACACTTTTAACTGTGAAATTCTATTGATAAAGTGGATTTTAAATGTGCAAATTATAGGGAGAAAGTGCTGAAAACCACTCCCACCTTCACAGGTTGCAGCCTCTGCCTTCTGTCAGTGCTGCAGCCATAGTATGATTCTCCTTACACTGCAGTTGAACGTTTCTCTTCAGAATTTTACTTTCCATGTTTATCTCCTACTGTTACCTTCTTTTCAGAAATTCCAATGAAGTTTAAAATGAACTTCCAACAGAATGTGGAATGTGCATGTATGAATGCTGCAAGAAAATCAGATGCTTAGTTACACATGACTAACTTCTTAATACAGGACTCATCTCACCTAAATTGGGATTGATGGAAAAAATAAATATTTTTAATGATCTATTCACTATATCTGCAAATAGACAACTAAAAAGATAGGCTAATTATAGCATAAAAATTTTGTGAGTTATTTTCCAGAATCTAAAGATGCTAGAGCTTGTAGAGGTCCAAGTTTGGTCAGATGAATCCTCTGTATCTTGCTGTAAGTTATATACCTTATTTGCAATATTCTCCCAGGTGCCTGGGAACCAGGAGGCTCCACTTCCCTACCCTGAGGGAGATGCACCAAGTAAAATTTCTTAAATACCCAGTGAGATTTGGCAGAAAAATTAGCAAATCTCAACAAAGTGTAACAACAGTTAACTGACTGTTTCTGTTTTAGGGGCTGTGGAAATGCATACAATGAATTACAATTCCATATTCTACTGGAATCATCTCTCCCATGGAACTGTTGAACTCTATTAAATAATACCAGAGGAAAGGAAGGGGGAAAAAATCCTGTAACTTAATCACCTTCTGTAAGATTATGCTAAATGCTCTACTTAATTTCCCTTAGACAAGTCACAGTCAGGGATTGCAAGGTCACACAAGCAGATCTTCCTGTAGCTTGGTGCCTATTATGTTAATTCAGCAATGTTTGTTTTGTTTTGTTTTCTCCTATTATCAGCACAGTGGATGTGTTCCATTCAAAACTGTTACTATAGGAACCCTATGGTAACATATAAAATTTTCTTTTCTTTTGGATAATAAATATCAGAAAATTGATGGATAAGTTGTTTAGGTAGAACAATAGGACATTTGATATTTAATCTGCAAGCACTTAATAAGAAGTATTTCAAGTAATGGCACAGTGTTATTATCATATCACTTAGTAAAATGGCAGCAAATTATTGTATTATTCACATCTCGTTGGGTCCATGCTATTATCACAGAGATGCCTTTAAAGATGACATTTAACATACTCCTTTTACACAGTAAAGTGGTTAAAAGCACATTCAAATTTTAAAATGTTTCTGATCTCTTGACAGCTCACCGAAGCATTCTGTGGGCCCCCCTGCCTCTCCAGTGGTTAACTGCAGCTCTAAAACTTCTTGTAATTATGAACGTTGCAGTCACACTAAATTAGACTGACAGTTGAAATACTGATTACTAAGGACTTATTAAGGACTACTTTGCAACCAATTATGCTGACATTTGACTTGATTTGACAGTTGAATTGAGTGGAAGATTCCTCCAAAACAGTAGAGAAAAACTTAATTTATATCCTCATCATTTTAAGATAATTGTTCAGGACAGATTCATTAATATACCACTACAAAATTTATTTTTATCCCAGCTTGGAGCACCTATGATTCAAATTATAGACAAATAGTAAAAGCATGCAATCTTTACCACATCTGCATTCCCTTATATTTGACTTTTGATGACTGTTACCATGGGATATCTGGCACAAAAAAAACCAACCAAACAAACAAAAATTAAAGCCAGCTTCCAGGAGTATTCACTGACCACCACCTTCAGCAAGATAAAAAATAGGTTCTCAAGTTGTAAAATATTTTTCTTGTGAAATGATCAAAATTATTAAATAAGATTATACTTAACTTCCACTGCTGTACCACTGCATGCAAATTCATTGCCATTATTTAATTTCTCTCTAATTTCTCAAATATTCCTGAAATTTAGTGGACTTCACCTGGAAAGTCTCTGAATCTCATACTTATTTTTTTTAATGTCCAAATAAAAATTAACAGAAAAAAATATTACTTCTTACTTTAAAATCAACTACTATACATTCAGAACAGAATGTATACCACAGTTTGGCTTAGAAGAAGGTTGACAGACATTGATTCCCAAGAAATCATCTTCTCTAAAAGAGGTGAATATATATACTTACTGAAAATCAAGAAAGGAAATTTTCTCAGTGAAATCTCTTATGTCAACTGAAGGGAGGAAAAAAGGGAGGCAACAGATCCTTTCTGCCATAAAAGAATTAATGAAATATTTTCACAATATTTTAAAAGCTACTGTAGGATATAAGAAATGCCAACAACTTGTCTCAAATTAATAAATGAAACACAGAGGTATTATGTATTTTAGGTACACTTTGCTTATTTTTATTTTCAATTTCTGCCTTGTAGATTCCAATGCAAAATTCCACAGAGAAAAAGTTCAGTAGAATTCAGAAAACCATTCTGCTTCTTAGAAGGTATTGATTTCCTTGCATGTTTTCAGGACCAAAACAATTTAATAAGTGAACTGAAGTCTGAGATTTTTGTAGAAATGAAAAAACATACTATAATTGACACTATTAAGAGCAAATAAAGAGAATAATATGAAATATATGGCTAATAGTCCAGGTTTCAATAAAACCTGTTTTATAAGGATTGTTATTATTTTCTAAAGTCTGGTAAGACACAGGTATCAAGCAGGAGGGTTTTCCCAAAAAACTGCACTTCAGTTCTTTCATTTCTTGTCCCAGGACAAGCCCCATAAAGACAAGTAAGACTGTTGTTCTTCAATACTAAAAATGACTAGAAATTTTTCCCAAAACTCGAGGGTCTTATAATGAGCCTAATCAGTTAAGCTTTTTCACAGCTTCAGCACATAGGAAAAGAACAGGATAGCCAAAAAGGCACACTCTAAATTGCAAAAATTATTTCTTACCCTGGGTTCAGAAGTCCTTATGTCCATTAAGATAAGAGCATAAACTAAACCAAGCTGCAGATCCTTCCCTGTCAACAGCATTTAATCACAAGTAAAGAAATAAATAAATGAGAACAGATCTTTCTGTTTTCCCACTTATAAAAAGTTATTCCTCTCTTCCCTATCTGAACTATAAGAATCACTTACAATTTTATACTTGGGTCAGCAAAATAGGTGCTTTGTAATTTACAGGGATATTGAGACTATTGATTAGAATCCAGAGAAGGCTCTGGTATAGTCATGTGAAAGAGCAATTCCAAAGATGTTATACTATTTCCATTACTACATGAACTTCATGCTAGACAGGCTAACTAGGGTCCCTGTGAATTAGCCTGTTTGCCTGTGTACCAGGGAAACATTCTCTTATTCACTCATGTGTGATTTATAGGATGAGATTATTTATATGTCAGTTGAAGAATATAAATAGTTAACTGCAAAGTGAATTTAAACCAAACTGCAAAATGAACTTTCAAGATTTTTAGATATAATCTACTGATGTTAATCTCTGAACACTGATGGACATAGCTGGTTTCACAGATTCATCACCGTGGAATATTTCCTTAAACGCAGGTTCACACAGGAGGTGCTGTGGCATTTTGTTTCCATTGATGGTGTGGAAAGACAAACTTCAAACCCTTGGGAAAATATCAGACTGAGGTAGCCATCTCGTGCTTGGTCCTAGAGACCAATCTCAAGACCAGCAGCTAAAATTAGGTCACAACTGAAAGTGGACAGAATAAGATGCTTTAGTTATTCATTAAGCTCACCAGCCACCCTGGGGTTGAAGAAGTGGGACCTGACTAATTTTTGTTTACCTAGTAACATTTTTTTTTAACTTTGATTAGACATGATTTAAATCAAAAGATTGACAAAAGTCTTTCCAACAGAAGTTTAACATATTTCTTGTATTATTAGTGGTCCTTGGAGGCTTGTTGTTCAATGAGGCTATGTCTTTACGCCTCAAAGAATCATTTGTGTCTTTGCAGAGAACTTGCATAAATTATACTTACTCCCATAGAATCATCAGCAAATATTATGCATTTATTTTTTCGTCTTTCTCTGTTTGAATATCAGTATGGTTGGTGGCAAAGGTGGTAATAACTGGACTGGGGAGAAAAGGCAGCTTCTGAATGGAGAAGAAAATTCAAAATTACATCTAAAAGCTGCTTTGCAGATTGTTTGAACATAAAAATTTTCTCTTCTCAAGCTCAGTAATGTAGTTTGAAAAGGAAGTATCCAAAACAAAATAATTTGGCTTGTGGACACTGAAAAATCAGCCAGGCTTTTCAGGAATGCATCCAGCCTCCTTAGACAGTTTGGCAACTAGGAAATTCTATGGCTAGAGGTGAAAATCAGGGAAAATAAGCAATAATTAAAAGTGGAAATATTGTTTGCTCTTCACAAATGCTGGAAGGGAGATTTAAAATTAAAACAGGTTTTGAAAGTGTGTGCTGTAAATAAGAAATATAGCAGTTTTAAAGAGGATAGAAGGAACTTAGTGATTTAGGGATACAGAGATGATTAAGGGTTTAGATCATCTGATATACAAGAAGATGCTGAGAGAGCTGGAATTTTTCACCGCAGAGAAAACAAGGCTCAGGATTATTTTATCCATTTGTATTAAAACCTCATGGGAGACAGTAGAGAGGATGGAGTCAGACTCTTGTAAGTGGTGCTATCAAAGGACTAGAGGCAATGGATGGACGCTGATATGCAGAAAATTCTACTTTAACATAAGAAAAATATTATTTACTGTGAAGGAGATCAGAAACTGGAATAGATTACTTAGATAGGTTGTTGACTCTCAATCCTTGCAAATATTCAAAAGCCACTGGACAAATCTTTGAATAGCTCAGATGCCCCTGTTTTGAGAATTCTGAAAAACTCAATTATTCACTGTCTTCATCTCAATTACTGGTAACAGGAATGACTGCTTATTACAGCTGAAAAAGTTCCCATGTGCTAGTAGAACATGTAACCATGTCCATGACAGGGTTAATTTTTGCAGAAGCCAGGTGTAAGTTCAGCTGGGACAGAAGGTGGCCAGGCAGGGAAAAGGAGTCTCTTCCAGGGAGAAGGTGTCCTCTGGGGCTGCCAAAGCATTCAGTGTGAATCACTTGCCCCTTTCTTGTACCTTCTGTCATTAGTATTGTTGCTGTTACTGGTCATTTTCTTATCTCATTGCAGGTTCCAGTAAATTTTTATTTATGGTTCTTATCTCAGCCTATGATCTTTATTTACCTTTTGTACCTCCAATTCTCCTGTCCATCGAACCCCATGGGGAGGGATAGTGGGCATTGGCACATGGTTTAAGTGGGATCACTACATTAGAGAAAACTGTTCCTAAACCCCAACAAACCAAAAGAAAAGTGCTATCAAGTGCATTTTCAGATAGAAAAAAAGACAACTGACTAGATAGCCATTAGCTTAAATTTAGGCATTTAAACTTGATACTAAAATTTGGTCAGCTGAATAATTCTCTGTGCCCCTCTAGGGCTCCCTAGTCCCCAGCTAGGGAATTGGCTGAACAAAATCTTCTAACACATTTGAGATTCCCTGGGGTTTTAAGGTCCTGGCAATGTGCCACTTCCTACAGAAGACCTGAGTTCCTCCAGATTTTCATCTGGTCTACTTGTGATACCATAGACCACCTCAGATGATATTTCATATCTGTATTCCTGCAGCTGAGGCACAGTGCTGATACCCACTGATGATGATCACAGCACGATGGAGGCACCTAGCACATTGGAAGATGTGAATGTGGACATACAACCTCAAGTCTCCTAATCTGTGAGCTAGATCTGACACATATCATGGATTCTAAAGGGAAGTAAATATCTTGTAAATCTGTGCTTAAGCATCCTAATATGAGAAATAGTTCCTGAATCTTTAGTGTCTGTCAGTAAGACTGATTTTATTAAGACTTTTATTTCTACCATTGTAGGAATGTTACATAATTAAGATAGACCAAGAACTTCAGCTATAATTTCATACTCAGTAAACGAGATTATCCTGTGATTTTATCCAACTAAACTCAGGACTTTTCTCAGTATTCTTATATAAACTTTTCAGTCCACTGGAAAACAAAACTGTTGAAAGTGATAAAAGTCATAAGCAGGGGGAAATCTATCATTGAGATAAGTCACTTCAAAATCCATTGCATCATGTGCAAATGTCTATTTGTCTTACCAGTTTGGAAGTGTAAGGGGATAATTAGGAAGAATGATCACATTCTAGCTGGTAAAAAAATGCTTAATCATCTTCCTATTGTCATTATAATTTGCTCATGCATCAAGTTCTAGATGACAAATAAGCTATAGCTTAGGATGCAGTAGTTGCATATCATAAGAAGGCATAAAAAACAGAAAAAACATCAACAATATTCTCTACAGTGAGTACAATTCAGCAGTAAATATAAAATAAACCTTTCTCATCATTTTGCATCGTAAACATTTCTCTGTCAAAAGATTTATAGTCTTCATTGCTATCATATCTGGAAACTTATCAATATTCTGTCCTCTTCTCTTTGGTTTCTCCTGGTCTCATACGAAATTCTGCAGTTAAATGAAAAGAGAAGGATTAGGCAATTTTCCTCTGTTGAAGTCCACTATCTCTGCTGAATCAGCTAAATCACTCTCCCAAAGGTAATCCTTACTTGTAATCCTGACTTCACAGAGCAGGGAGCTTTTTCTTGGTGATTAGTTGAGCTTTGAAAAAAGCAGAAATTTCCACCACTGAAAAAAAGATATCCTTTGGAACTGGGAGGTACTCAAAAATTGTACATAATGAAGGCTACACATTAATCAATATAGCTAATTAAGTTCTTTTACAATCAAATTGAAACATTTTTACTTAGGTCAAACTGCTATAAAGCAGTTTGCCAGATGTCTTGCCACTCCTGTTGATTTCTGATGTAAACATACTGCAATTTTCATTTACATGGGAAAATAATTATTTGATTCTATGCATTTACAGCTATCCTCTTTAAAAGCCTTTGCAACTTCTGACATGTGGAATTTATCACAGGCCAGCAGGAGAGAGAGAATTTCACGGAGGCCTTTTGTTGAAGCACTGCAGAGCAAAGCACTCAGTGAAGAGAGTTGTGTATCTTGGACATCTTAGCAAAGTCCACAGCACAGCACAGGCTGAGTGACAGGGGGATGCCTTTATAGCCTCATCCACAACAGCCATTTTACTGAGATGCTGAGCCCACACTGAAAATTGTCAAACAAAATGTATTAACTCATGTATCAGGAGAACCTCTCTCGCTTACGTAAGAGGTTGCTTAGTGGTAATGGACTTTGTTGTATCCCTACACACACAGTGGCTAAATACTCTATAATTAATGCACCAGATTGTGTTTGCTGATGGCATTGCTGTCATCACAGGTTTTAAGGGACCTAGGTGGGGTTTAGGGTCAAGGGGCCAGTAGGGAGAAGACCGGGGAGGGACACAGAGTGAAGTTTACAAAACATAAAACCAATGGAAAGGCTAATATGAGGAGGATTATATAAATAAACCAATGGAGCCTCGAAGAATAGGGAATTCCCCAAGGGGCAGTCCAGGCAGGGGCTGGTACGAGGGAGGATTGACAGGGAACGTTCGGGAATAAGGGTAGATATCAGGGAAGACAGACAACCCAGGCTAAACCACCACCCTGGGTGGAGGTGGGGAAGGAATAAACCAAAAGGGTTTAAAATACAAAACTACACATTGCAACACATTGCTAGCAGCAGCTAGTAGTTTAAATGGTAACCATGAAGTTAAATAGACATTTTTACGACAATATTAAGGACATAATTTTCAAGACCCTCATTATTTGCCTTACAAAATGCCATGCTTTTGTACCATCTAGAGAAACTTCTACATCCAAAAGATATGGCTCTGGTTTGGGTATTCTGAGATCATCTTTATATCAGATCAGTATTTTGTGCTAGCAAAAACTTATTTGTTTTTGCAGGAAATTAATTCCAAGGTAGGGAGTGCATAGTGTTGCATTATTCTTGGAAGAGATTACAAAGGGAACTCTAATTCTAGATGTGGGAGGAATAGAAAAAAAATACTTCTTGTCTTTCAGGTCTGGGTTCTTCATGCTGGACACGCCAATCAAAAGTAGGAATGGGCAGTTCATGCAGTCGTGAACACTGCTACAGTGATACTTGTTTCTTTAGCTTTCCACACATCAACACAAGAAGGGCAAGCAGGGAGAAGACCAGCTATACATAACTGATTTGGGATTAATGAAATTGCCATCTGGTGTATTCTGTGTGAAAGAGCAGGCAAAGAATACAAGATTGCCACAGATAAAATCTGCCATGGCTAAAGGTCTTCTTAGCCCTCTAATAGGTGTACAAAATCACTATGGAGTCTGGGTACAGGATCTGAAATGTTAAAACATACTTTGGGGTGGATAGAAACCAAACCTCTGAAATGTTTTTTAAAAGATGGTAAGTTAAGGGATTTTTTTTCATATTAAGATTGTGTTAAATCGTGTTAAATGCTCTTTCATAAACTACCAAATTAAAAAAAAGTGCAAATCTTTTCTTCCTTAAGGACATGTAACTGAAGAGGCATTTAACTCTGCTAAAAGCTATGTTCACAACTGTTGCAACCACATCCACATATTTAGTATCTAAGCATGCAAAACAGTATGTTACAGAGCTGGGAGCTTTTGGCATGCATAAATACAATTGTGAAAATGTACATGCCCTTTTACAAAACACTTGGCCCCCATATTAAAAAAATACAGTAATCATCTAATCTAATCACAAACTTCATGTAACAAAACACTGCCACTTTCTTTCCACGATTCAGTAAGGTACTGAGTTTTTGCGAAGTTATTACGGGGAAACTGTGCACTGTTCAAGGGGAGAACTGAACATACATCTCTTTACTTAAAAGTAAACAGGACATGTCTGAGGCCTTTTAGCAGGGTATTTATCTAGAGCTTATTTTAAATTTAAATCATAGAAAATCTTACCCAAGGAAAGACAGCAGGAGTGATCATTTTGTGATAGGTTTTTTAATCCTTTCTGAAATAAATACCCCAATATTCTTTTTACTTAAGATTCTAATTTGATTGAGCTATTTCCGAAAACATTAGATATAAAATCATTACTCTTTTGCTCAGATACATTACTGTCCACTAAGTGCTGTGCAATTTGATCAGTGGGTCATATACCAACTAATGTCTTCAAATCGACTTTGAGGAATTAGTTGACTGTTTTATTTGATGGTTCATGCTACCTGGGCAAAATGTTAAATAAAAAGGCATTAATTGTTCACGTTCACAAAATCTTAAAATATTTCCATTGTAGCTCTCAGAAGACAGCAACAACAATAGAGGAGAATAGCAGGTCTTTTTTGCTTATGAACAAGACATTGAGGATTAGCAACTAAGTGTTCTCATTGATGTTCAAGATGGAATTTGGGAAAAACAGAAGGGTTTGATGGAGCCACAGTTTTCATCTGGAAAGTTTATTTTAAAAACAAAGCTTACTGTGTTATCAGTGGGAACACCAACTTCTCCATAAGAAAGTTTAAATGCTCTACAGGGAAAAATCATGTAACAAACTTCTAAGGGAAAATTTCTTCCAAGCTTGAGAAGTTGTCTCTCATTAATTTAATCGGCAAATTAGAGTAGTACCAAACGTGGCTCTTGAAGCATACTGCCAGACAAAACAACAACAACACCATATTGGATGTCTTCTTTATGAAGCATTTATGAACAGTTTTAATTTCCCTTGGGCTTGAAGAAAGAACAATCAGAACTGCCAAAAATGTGAACTAGGAGTCATTGTGGTAGGATTATGGGCTGTTTTGTTTCCAGTTACTGCCTGGCACATTTTCAGCTGCTCCTGTGCTTTACTATGTTTTTGCCTCTGTGCATCAGGATGAGGAATGGAGCACCACTTTCATTCATGATCAATGCCACTCATACTACAAACGCCCGAGATTTAAGAGACTCTGGTATTCTACAGAGTGACATAAATAGTGCATTAAAGAGAGCATGGTAGCTCTCATTAAACCCTGATAATTCTAGATTTAAAGTTGCTTGATATGCTCCATTATAAGACCATATCTCAAGTTAATTATAATTTTTCCAGTTTTTAACCACTGAGTTGCAAATTTTCCCTGCTGAGTGTTTGTTTCAGTAAAAATAAAAAATTAAATTCATGAATACATTAAATATTTTTTAATGTAGAAAAATATAGAATTTTTCCCTATGTTAAAACATTTGCTGTCTGAGTAGCTGAGGGTGATTCATGTTTGTAATTTGGTGAGGCAAGTCACAAATTGTTTCTTCTCCCATTTACAAGAAAATTTGCCTTTTTCACAAGTTTCAACAGTGAGGGCAGCCTAGGAGAAACAGTCATCCCTCCTCTTTACTGTCATTTCTGGCCACTACCCATACTCTAAGCAGGTTGTGGACACTACAACATAGGCGTAAGACAGGGAACTGATAGATCCTGGAAGAACAGGAAAATTAAGTAGATTGGGATCAAATTAGTTCAGAATGTGGAACATGGAAATAAAGCCAAAAAACTTATGGAAGAAGAATAACAAATAGGATAAAAAAGGTAATGAAAAACCTCGACGCAAGAGAAAGAAACTGGAAATTGGTGGACTGTCTTATTGCTGAGATGGGCTGGCAGGGAAGGGGAAGAAGATACTCGATTTATTATCTGATTGAGCATCCAGAGGAGGGAAAAAGCTGCAAAAGGGAACTAGGAGGAGAAATAAAGAAATTGAGTAGGAAAGAGAAAGACAGTGCAGATATATGTTCCAAGCATGCATTCTCTTTCCTGGTCCTTGCGATGACACCTGGGTTCCTAGTTGTTCCTCACAACCACACTCTTATGCCAGGGTCAGGAGTGCATCATGTAGCAGGTACTGTTCAGGGGTCTGCTGGGAAAGAGACCTATTCCATGGTGTCCCATCCCATCATCAAGCAAATCTGAGAAGAGTTTGGCTTTAAACTCTGTACAGAGAAAATGTTGTATAAGAATTTAACATTCCATCCCTCTAAATCTTCTTTAAAAGAATAATAGTTGTGTCTCACAGACCTTTAAAATAAAATCTCCCTGACTAGACCCATGGCCTTTATTCAGTAGTCTCAAGGTCTCAAGGCTTGTCTTGTCACTATCTACTTTGTTTTATGTTAAGATTGTGTAAGATTCATATTTCTGATTAGCTCAAAAGTAACCTAAGTTCTGTTACAAGATTATATGTATATAAATTAGAAGAGACTAATCCTTTCCAAAGTCTCCATATACTTTGGTGAACAAAACAAGCACTTTGTCAACCCCAACAAAGTGCAACTCTTTTCTCTTTCCTACCATACAGTGCTGTCCACGGTGAGAGCAGTCTTGTGCCCTTGAGAAACTGGGTATTTGGAGCCAAGTCAAGCCCATGCTTTATTTTATGTTTATAAAAGTACTGAGTTTTATGTTTGGATTCTACCAAGTTGTAAGCACAGTCATAGCCAGCAATTGCACATGACTGGCACTGAGTGGCAACAAGCTCTCCCAGATTCTTCTAGAAGGATGTTTCCAGTTTCAAGGGAATAAATAGGTATGTTTCACATAGGAATCATGTGCCCTTCAAGGGAAATAGAAAGTTATGGGTAAGAACTGGAGAGCACACACTGCATTTAGGACTGACCATCTCGTATAGAGCTGCCATGATTAGTTTTTCATCCATGAAAAAGAGAATAGCACCATTTCTCTCTGCACAAATACACAGAAGTAGACTTATTGACGTCTAGAAAACAGCAATATCCTATTGATAAGCAAAACAGGGTGCTCTAGAGGGAATTTTGAGAGGTGTGAAAAAAATGAGAGGTCAGACATTGAAGAAAGAAAACAACATACTGAATAGCTGCTCAGTAAGTGAGCAGTGGCTGAGATTGGGATCTCATGAAACATAATGAGTTCCTATAATTAAGGATGATATAATGTGCACACAGAGAAAGAGCAGTAAAAACATGCAAGACAACCTTATTTCCTGCATTTCCTAGCTTTTGGGTCTTTCCTGGCTTCTATTCTTAACAGGCTTCTAACACACTTTTTATGTGGAATACTCTCTGCTAATCCAACACTTTCTTAAACTCAAAGAGCTAGAGCAAGAGCTGTAAACCATCTGCAATTGTTGCAAAGCAGATTGCTGCCAAGAAACCTGTACCAAAGTATGTCCTACCCCAGTCCAGGCCCGCCCTGCATCAGCTCTAAGGCTGCATGACTATAGAAAGACACTAATAAGCAAATAACACTGTATGCTGCCTCCAAAGCCTGCAGTCCACCACCATCGAAACCTCGTTAATATGTCAACATTGAACCATTACTATGAGACCTTTCATGAAAACAGTAATAGCACTGCTTGCTCTGTCTCTTAGGGTCACCAGCAAAGAAAGGGTCAGCCAATTATATCAAAAGGAATGTTCTAAGATGCTCTAAGATCTAGGGTGTTCCTCTGTTCCTTATTAAATATCAAATATTTATCACAATCAAGTCATGCAAAGACACCAGATTTTCCTTTTACAGTCATGTGAACTTTTTATTAAGCATTCCAATAGAGAAATAAAATAACAAAGGGGTTTTTTCTGGTTTGTATTAGTAGCCTCACTTAATTTCTAACTTACTGTATATTATACATCGTTATTAATTTAATATAAAACTGAATATAAGTCTGAAGACTAACAAATATATATATAGAAGAAGACTACCCAAGCAATTCCTTCACACAATTTCACAATGCTAGATGATGATCTTTGGCTGATGGATGACCTGTGTTGACATAGACAAAAAATTCACAACATTTCCTTTATACCCCCATATCCAAAAGCTCAGAGAAGTCTAGGGTTGATTGGATAGTATATAAATCTGCTTATAAATAGTTAGCTAACTTCAAATATGTTTTTATCCAGGTTATTCAGACTGGTTTAGAGCTCACTCCTTGAGAAGTTTCCTACTTGCAAAGCTTTATCTGTGCCAACGAATTTCATCATCACAGTGAGAATGCAATTTCTTTCTTAGCCAAATTTCCCTTTACTAGAAACACTCCAAATTTTTATGTCATGCAGGGAATAATTCACTTGCTCTAATTTTTGGTAATTAAGAGTTAAAAACCCCAGCTTGTCACCTTAATCTAGTCCCTGGGAAGAAGCTGGCCCTTTGAAGACTTACACATCAATGCAGGATATTTCACAAACATATTGTAGGCATCTGTAGGGCAACAAATAATATAAAGAAACATAAAGCAGCCACAGTGGATCAGCCCTAAAGCATGGGTAATCCAACATCCTACCTGTAAAAGTGGCCAAAATCAGAGGTCTAAGGAAGAGTATAAGAAAACAGAGATGACTCTTGATCTAAGTAATCTTCAAGCCTCTAGTTACCAAGGCCTCATTGACTTCCTGACCTTGATGTTTATGTGTTTAATAATATACATTTAATAATATGCATTTAATAATTCCTTTTAATATTTTCCCTATGAAATGCACCAGACTCCTGTTGAACTTGTGTAAGCTTTTAGGACACCCAAATCATGTGGAAAGGATTTCCACATCTTAGCTAGACACTGAAAAAACACTTCCATTTGTTCGCTCAGAGTTTGCCTTCTCCTAGTTTAATGTAACAACCTCAAGTTATTGTATTGGAAGGGAAGGTGATTGGTCCTGGTACAGATTCTTTATGCTACTCTTGGTTTCACAGATCTTTATCATATTGCACATGAATTTGTTCTGCTAAATCTCAAAAACCAGAAAATGAAGATTACTGTATTAACACATATACTAAACTTGAATCATGCTTGTTAGCAGGATTTGTGAGCTCAGATGCATTAACTCTCCAGAATGACCCAAATAAGCTCTCAGATAGTCACAAATACCAAAGTGTATTTAAGCAAAAGTATAGTCCCTGACTTTGGGAGAAAATTAAGAATGAAAATTAGATAAAAAATAAACAACATTCTTTGAAGAAAGGATTTAAATTTCTTTTTTACAGTGAAGTATTTTTAATATCTACAAACAGCTTCCTCTACTGAGATCTAGGAGTCTGGTCACATTACTCCTAAATCTGTAGATTCAAGACAGGAGCATAATTTTTTTAGTTGTCAATATTTTAATGGTCTTTTTCTGATAATTTGATCATAAGAGGACAGATGATTGAAAACACTGAATATTAGAAATGTCCTTATGTGAAACTTTTCTCAGTGAGACAAAGCAAGCACACTCGTGATTACTACATCCATTGTAAAAGATGCATCAAGTGGGGCCTAGGAGACTGAAGGCTTGCTAAAGGAAGGAAAATGTGACTGCTTTTGCTGCCAGTAGTAGCAGTTGATGTGGCATATGCTCTTATACCATGCAACGTGATCAGAAAAAAGCACAGAGGGCTGCATTTGCACCCTTGGCAGATGTCACTATTTTCAACTGCCAGAACAACTTTTGGCAATGCAAGAGTAAATTAGATTTGCCTTGGAGTTGCTGTAATTTAGGCCAACCCCACCACCAAGCCAGAGTGCAAAACAACAAAACACAAAGGTGGCCTGAAACCACACTTGTTCTCATTCATTCATAATGTCTGTATCTCAGCTTGAGCTAAAAATCAAGCCCACAGCCTGTGGAGAAGGGGAGAGAAGGGTATTCACTACCCGATCCAGCCTGCTCATTTCAAATCCCAAAACCAAGGCTGTTCTTTGCCAGTTAACACCTTTCCTGTCCATTCTGCACACTCATTAGCTATCATAACAATAATTAATTAGGATAAGACTTATAAAACACTGTAAAACTGAGAACTCATTTTTCCAAGAATCATGGCCCTTCTTAAGACACAGGAATGCAGTAGTTCTCGTCATTCATGGCTGATTTAACATACATCTGGGAGAACAAGGCTTCCTGGAAAATCTATCTTTCACCAAAAAAACCCCTAGCAAACCACTCTTCTTTCACTCAGTGAGAGGAGTGGGATGCTTGATTCCACTGAGACCAAAATGTCTCATGTGGAGCACAGACAACCTGAGAAGTTTTATGGTTACTTTGCTCTCACTTATCACAATGAGCCTTATGAGTCTTATTCTATAGAGGCAATTGGAGATAATTTTGCAAGCTTTCACATTCCGTCAACATGGAAAAAGCCAAATAAAATATGTCTGTTTCAGGTAATGGTCTTAAATTAGAGGAGTCATAACAGACTCTAAGAAGCAGTGTGAATTGAGTTCTTCATTCAAGTAAAACAGCTACAGGGTGACCTGATTCACAACAGATCCTGGTCTCTTACGGCAGAGGAATATGTAATTATAAAAAAAAATCTGGAAGTAGCAAGGATTGAATTACGTTGCCAGGGCAGCTTGTTTCTAAAGGGCTTATTACAGGCATTAACCGCAAACCTGTGATTTTTCTTTTTTCACATGAATTGATGTCATAATGAGGTTTAAATGGAGACTCAGTGTCTACTTTGCCTCCCAAAGGAGAGGGGTTCCCCCTCTAGCCTGGGCACAGTGCCTCCTTCTGCTGTGCTACTTAATGCAAATGTAAACAAAAAGGAGAGTCAAACCATGAGAGCTGAATTCATTTCCAACTGGCTGTCATAGGTTTTCACTTTGGTCTTCTCATGGTTCACAAGGGTCCCTTTCAAGTCTGGTGTATACAGAAGATGCTTATATGATAAAAGGGTCGAACCTAAAGCAGAAATACGGTACTGATTTTGAGGTAGAAACAAATCTGCTTATAGAAGCAATCCATGTGGAACATTGATTGTAGAAATCTTTAACACTTCAGTTATTGGAGCAGCTGAGAATAAAGCAGGAAATCTCAAATGAACAGCTATTTTTTCTACCAGCCTTGAAAACTAATGTTTTAGTATAAATCTACCCTTTCCAACACATATTGCATCCCCTCAGGGCTAGCTCCTGTGTAGGCAGATTAAGTGGTTGCCTATGGCAGCAAAATGTTAGGCATGGCAAAATGCTCAGAGACTGCCTTTTGTGTGACCGTAAGCTGGGTGAAGCTGACATTTTCCAGTGTTTTGAGGGCGACAAAAACCCTTCAGACACCACCAGCTTCCCCAATTCTTCCATATAAAAGTCAGCAATAAAAATGGCCAGTTTCACATAAAGGAAATCAGTTTGGTAAATTACAAACTCAGTGGCAGAGAATAGCAAAAGCCTGCACCTTATAACAAATAGATAAGAAGAATATAGAGAAACCTGATGCTGTAGCATACTAATTAGTGTGTTTTGTGCTCTAACCTTCAACAGAGTCAGAACCATGTCATTTGTGTGTCAATATATTGAGAGCTACAGAGTCATCATCTTGAACTTTTAGCCATGGAATATTCAAGCAGCTGCTGGGTATTTGAGAAGGCACTTGCCAGTCCCAAAGTGGAATGAACAAAAGTATATGTATGTTTATGCATGCTTAGAATCTGACCACAGAGACTTTTACTCACTATACTTCCTGTAAAAGAAAACTGAGTGACTATTAGTGACACACATTAAAATACTATATTAGTAGAGCAAATGTTTAACACAGAGAAAGAACAGCCAGAGATGAGAATGCAGCAACAGGACAGTTTCCAGTGCCAAATCTGTTTCTCAGAATACATTTCACCATTGCTCTTTCTTCTTGGTTTATACCTTCCTTCAGAGCTAGGTCTGTGCTGAATCAGACTAAAGCATGAGCCTTCAGTACTGTACCATACTCACCACTCCTTACACGACAGATATTTCTACACAACTACATACCATCTATGTTGGCCATGATTTTTATTCAGTAATTATTAAGACAGTGGCTGCATCAGGCAGAACGAGTTACCAGAAGGGTGCTTCAGCTATGCCATTTAAAACATGTGGGACATTCTTGCTCGACAAATATAAATGCAAGGTGTAATTGACTGTCATGAATCAGATATGCAGGTAGTATCATTGCTGAGACTGTAGCTGCTGTCAGTATGTTCATGCTAATTCTCTGGGAATAGCTGACTTGCCGTGGCACAGATACTCACAGCAGCACAGGGCTCCATGCAGGGGCACTGTGTACTCACTCCAGCTGCAGAATGCAGCCTTTGTCACTACACCAGGAGCTTACCCTAGCCAGCTGCACTGAGCTGATGAGTCCATCGCACACTGCAGGGCCTAACTACAGAAATGCACCCAGTCTAGAAGCTATCCACACCTCTAGGAGACAGAGAGTTCCTGAGAACCTTTCTTTCTGGCTAAAGTAATTAAATGCCCTGTGACTTAATAGGGGTCTGGAGGCTGTAAGAAGTCACTGATGTAATGAGCCATAGGCAAGGCTGCCCAGTTTGGTCTAGGAGATGTCCCTAGGACAGGAATAGGGCTGCTTTAAGAGAAGACAGGAGCGAAATTTTAAACACTGCCTGCAACAATCTCCTTGGAAAGTAAATATCATGTGCTGGCCTATTCCAAATTAGTATCCAGGCCTCTTGAACTGGTGACTTAAATGACAGACTGATTGCAACCACAGGAATTGAGGGGTAGATCAGTACTGAAGGCATTCCTGGGTGTAAAGAGCAAGGAATCAGAACAAAGAGCTTGGAACATACAAAGGATAGAAAGGCAGATTGGCATTTGTGGGTTGGCTTTCTTCTACCTTCAATATGTTTTGCTTCTATATCCTAGCATTTTTTGTATGAAGTTATGAATTCTTATTTCAGATTTCTTTTCTTACTCTACAAATGGCAGAAATCTAAAACAAGGTTGAAAAGAGTTAAATAATTCCTACCAATAAAAAATGTACTTCAGCTAAAATGAAAGATTTCTGATCCTCTGAATTTATTATTGTAGATACTTTCCATAAGAATCTGGTAATTTGTGTTTCAACTTACTGTGGTCGGAAATACATTTTTGCTACTGGTTAATCTAATGGACTTAAATATTCTCTAATTCTGAGGAGTTCCAGACAGTACTTTGAATCTATAGAATCTATAGACACTGCTGTGAATGCACCTTTTTGGAAGTAAACAGAACCTTTACTGAATGTCATTAGCCTTCTATCCATAAAAATTATCCACCACAGATAGAAATTTTATCTATAAAAAGTATTGAGTGAATAGCTTTTTGACCCAAATTTTATACATCAAGTTCAAATTCACAGAATTGATTTATATTTAATTTATCTCACCCTGTTCTCAGGATCCAGATCACATATGTAGGGCTCTTTAATATCTCTCCTTTCTCTGAATATGAACTGCCCCCAGGAACAGTTCCTTTGCACTAATTATGCATCTCCAGGGTACACAATTCAAACAAGAGCTACCTTGTACTAACAGGGTTGATTTGCTTGTGCTCATGAAAGGAAGGAGAGTGCTTTTCAGGATGGGAAGAGGAGAGGCAAGTGGGGGATGCTCTAGGTTTTTAGTTAAAGTATTCTTTCAATAATGTTCTGGAGTTGCTGAATGGCTGCAGATTTTCCTCTTCCATCATAATAATCCTGAAATGTCATTCATTTACGAAAACAGAAGTTTTATTTCAAACATAAATTCTATGAAAGGGTTGTCTTGAGGGACACTGTATTATTTATGATTGAAAAATATCACTTTCCTCTGTTTTTCCTTTACATTTTTTCCTCACCCACAGCATACTGTGTTTTTTAGGACTCAGTTCTTACTTTCTACTCATGCATAAACATTTGCAGAACTATGGCCTTCAGTCCTGATCCTGCAAAGTTTCAGTCTGTTCATAAGTCAGTAGATATAAAGGTCTGTCAAGACTACTGTCAAGAACATAATTTCAAAACCCTCTAAAATGCTAGGTTAAGGACTGTATTTTATGATTTTTCTAAAGCATCTCTCAGAAATACATCAGAGTACTTTAAAGTAATTCCTGCTATAGGTTATTTTTTGCATTTATAGAAGTTCATTGCCTCTGTACAGCATCCCATCATTCTCCTGTTCTTTTAAACAGTCATTAGATCACTTCACAGATGTGATGAAAAATTTACTTCTCCAGAATTCTAGTAGGAACCCTGAAAAGTATGTTGGGGTTTTGCCACTTTTTATTTACTAAATCCCTGTATTTCTCCCTTTAATCTTCATTGCTAAAAACCTACAGATTTATTTTCTTAGACTGGATGATAATATCTTCTCCATAAATTAAATTACTTTTTTTTTGTCTGAACCAAATACACTATTCTTTCATTTATTCAAAGGTTTTTACTTCCATTCATAGAGAGGTTATTTTGAGAGACTAATGAAAAAGTAGATTTGAGAGTGAGAGTGGCCAAGGACAGGCAGAGTTGGAATGAATGCATGAGGACCTGGATGGTCAGAGATGAGCCCTGAGGAAGTCTGTGGCAACTCAGATTATCAGTAAAATCACAAGCAGCAGTCAAGCACAAATTATCTGCCAGATCAGAGAAAGATGAATAAACTTCAGCAACCAATTGTACCTGTGTTGGCTTTTTACTTCCATCTTCCAATCACCTTTTTGATCACACACATAATTGCTTCAGCTAAGGTAGAAAAGCAGGATCCTGGTGGGGAAATCATTTCTGGGTTTAATTTGACTAACAGTTCCCTCTGCTTCCCTTCAGTGGCTTAAAAACTTATTTCTGCACCATTGCACAGATATCAGAAGAATAACACTCCAAGACAATCTGTCAGAATCTCTTTCAGAGAACTATCTCCTCAATTCCTGGCAAATAATTGCATTTGCAAGTGTGTCAAGAAGGAAAGAGTGTCACTGATGTTTAGGTGTAGACCACCCATCTTCAGGAACTTCCATCAAGCAGAGTACTACCTAAAAGGCAAGATCAGTAGAGGCAGGGTCATCAAGCAGTGAGCAATAACAGTAAAGCATTTGTCATTACAATGGCCATCAGTACAACAGAGAACCACTCTTGTAAAATGAGAACTGAGAAACAGCAGAACACATGATGATCATCCCATAAACTAAGGAAACACCAGAGTAAGTGATGTGTGTGACTTCTCGGTGCGTGTGACCCACAAGTACCATGGACTAAGAGATACATATTGGCTCATATGGCATATATATATTATCTCTCTTACAAGAGATAAATATTGCCTCCTAATTCACAGCATAGATGCCAGCATTCCTACCTCAAATCTCTGTTGGTAGAAGTGGAATATTTCAGGAGCTGTCTCGTATGTCAGGAGCTGTCATCTTCCAGAATGAAAAAGTCTTCTCTTCTTCTCAATGCTAAATTGAGCACCTTAGGATATTCTGTTGCATTGTCAAATGCACTCAGCAAAGACCTCATGAAACTACCTTTTCACCTCAGTATTCCCCATTCATTGGTTCTCTTCCCATATTTTCAGAATGACACCTTACACCCGGCATTGCTTTTCTCAGGAACACGTGCTTTTCAGCCTTAATTGTATTGCTTCACAAGCAGAGGAACAAAAACCTAGCAGGACATCTGGTTCTTCTCTTTCTCCCAGCTTTTATCCTCTGTCATTGTATGCTTTCCCTGAAAAGGAGGCAATGCTTCTCCCAGCAGAGCCTATTCAAATCCAATTTCATCACCTGATCCTGCTGGAAACAGGGACTTTCACAGGCCTTGCCAACCATGAACTCACGTGGCATAGTACTGACTCCTGGAGCTTGGATAAAAGATGTGGAGAACTGCCAGCCTGGGTGTGCTATGGACAGCAGTGTGAGGCAGATGCAAAGGCACCTCCCTCATGTTCCAGGGAGCATTTCAAAGATGAGGCTGACCGTGGACATGGAAGATCTGCCCTAGAGCTGCATGCAGGCACAGAGTTGTGGGGCCCTGGCACACGGATCACAAGGGCCTCCTCTGCAGCTGGAGACATCTGCTGCAGTCATGGATCCAGGGCACAGGTACAGCCTCCCAATGACACAGCAACCCAGTGAGCTGGAGCTGGGAAGTGGCTCAATCTGGCACCTTGGACAGCCGTAGTGTCAGCCAGCATAAATACCACATCAGGCTCTCTGACTGATTCAACAGAAATACACCCCTGTACAAACCTGTGCTCACACCCGACCTAAGCCTGTGGTCATGAATGTCCAGTCTAGACTTAACCATGATGGGACCATGATTTCAGTCATTCTCTACAGATTGCCAGGTGCAGGTGCAGTGGGTTTGTTTTCTTTCTCCTTTTTCCCCATAAACCCAACATGACAGGACTCATCCAAGTACATTTCCAAGGGTGTCTGTATAAATAGGCTTTCTGAGCACAGCTACACAAAATACTGTACAGTAGGTTACTTGAAACATATTGCAATCCAGTATGGCATGGCTTTTAACACATTTAAAAAAAAAAAAAAAGTGCCGTAAAACAGGCATGTAGAAAACATGAACAGACTCTTCAGATCCTAGTTTACTAGGATCCCTTGAAACTAATTGAAACCCTTGAAGCTAATCTCCAGTGTCTGCATCCTAATACTGTTTATAGCACTTAAAGTTTGTTAGATTCTTCTCTGATTATTTAAGGACTAATCAAAATTCTATGTTCGCTCTGGCATATTTTGCATTTTCCTCTGATGACTAATGACATTCCAAACAAGTCTGAGTACAGGCATTTTTCTGTGACTTTTTTCTCCTTTAAGATGGATTATGCTGTCATCAGCAGGTGTGAGGAAAACACAGAAGCCCAAGTACTGAGTATAACAAGAAAGCAAGAACTGCATTTAAATTAATTTGAAATGCAAAGACAGTATCTCACACCTAAGCAGGATTTTGGAGTGCTGGAGCATCTTGGTCCCTCACCAGGAAAGGATAACTGATGCCCAGACTGAGGATTGTGTCTCCTGGCCTAGTACATGCCAATACATATTTCTCATTCTTTGAGAACTATTCATATCTGTTACATGAATATATAGAGATATGCCTTCTATCTAGCTAAAGTTCTTTTGTGTATAAATATAGGTTTATAACATATATGTATAAAACAACATCAGAACTGTATTATACTAGTTCCAATCCTAAAGGTACAGAACAAAAAGCATCTGTGCTTTAGTAATGCTTACTGTTATCATCTCCCTTGTCTGTTTCCACAGCTCACACTGGGTTCCATCTACACTAAGACAATGCAGCATAAACATTCTCCAAAAGTCCCTGCTACACATGAGCTACAGTAGCTGCTGTCTCAGATGATGCTCCTTTCATCATGATTTATTCTCATTCTACCGCTTACCTGTCCCATTTTACTTTGGCCCACTGATTTTTAATGAATTTAGGGAGGCAAATTACGTGTGACCTACTTTCTAAGCAGATGGTGTTTCACCTAAGCAGGAGTTCCTGAGCCCCACCATCCTGTGTTTAGCACTGGCATCTTAGATGAATCTGCTCCATGCTGCCCACCCTGCCAGGGGTGTTCTGACCGTGGGGCTCCTCTGTCACGTGGCAGAGCAGGGGAAAGGGTGAAGTCAGGGGGAGTCATTAACTGGTCATTAGCTAATGATTCATTCACTAAGACAGAGACAGCCTCCCTACTTGTATTAGGTGTGTCTAATTCACCAAGGCAGACAAGAGGATTATGTAAATTGAAAGTTGATTTACTTTGGAGAGGGATCTCACCTGCTGCCCACTGGCCAAGCCACAGGTGGGCAGGTGGGCGGGCAGGTGGGCAGTCAGAAAGGCAGGTAGATGAGGAAACAGGAGGGCAGGCAGCAGCCTGGGAATATGCAAGGCCTTCACTGACTTATAGCTCTTGCCTGGCTACCAGCCAGCTCATCCAGCAGCCTTTACTGTTTTCCCCAAGTGCTCCACCCAGAACCTGCAGCACATCTCTCTTCCTCATCCACTCTGGGTGGCAGAGCCAGGGCTCTCGCTGAGAAAATGCCACTGCCCTGAAGGAGCCACTCTCGGCCATGCCTCTCCATCCCTGCAGCTCAGCCTCCATCCCTGCCTCAGCCCAGCTCCTCTCACCCCTGCAGTCCTCAGGCTCCCCGTGGCACGGCAGGCATGTCCTGTCTGCTGCCAACACGTCCCTGGAGCTCAGTGCAATCCCACTTCTCCCCATCTCTCCCCATGCCCTCCGACCCAGGTCACATCCTCTGACTGACACACTGGGCTGACGATGGCACACAACAGTCTGATGACAGGATTGTTTTCAACCATAGCTGAAGTAGCACCCACAAAGAGATGTATGCCTTTGGCACCGTGCAATGTCCACATTTTCACATGTATTTCTACATAAATAAGAGTTCCACAATACTCTGAAGCAGATTTACATTGATGCCCTTTACCAGTGCTTTGCAACTAGAAAAAGGCTCGAAAGTACCTGTTCACTGGCAAAGTGATACAGGGGATACTTATGGAAAATGAAAATCAGGGCTCTTACATTTTGTTTTTTAATCAAAGCCTTGCAATTCATCATTTGAAGTATTCTTATAACTATCAAAATATATTCCAGGTGCTTTACACCACAAATGTTGATCATTATGTAAGTACTACAAAGTTTATAACAATTATGCCTGCAGTTCCATCATCTGGGATGAAAAATATGCCTGTAAGGCTCACATACAAAGAATGCAAGCACATCACAAAAAGCCACATTCCAGGAGAAATCAGAAGCTTTATGTAAATTCTTTCAAGTTATGAAAAATGTTTAGACTGTTGTACTGCAATAGGAACAAATAAATGCAATATCATTAGAGTCACAAATCATTTTTATGTTCTTTTTCTGTTTATGCTATAAACCTTGAATATTTAAGGACTGCAAACCAAATATGTAATAATTCTTAGAAACAGTAGGAAAAATTAAAATAGGGAGGAAATAAGGTTTCATAAAATATGAAGAAAATTCAGAGAGGATTTACACAAAGGAGCTGGTGTTTTTTCTCTAGCCCTTGTACAATGTACACATTGTAGTCAGATTCCCCAGTTTAACAAGTTTCACCATTCCTAGTATTTCTTTTTATGGCTCGGATTTTGAACCAAGTTATTACATGAGAATTGCTTTTTCTAAAGAAAAAATTATTTTTCTAGTCCTTTAAAATGACTAAAATTTCAAAAAAAATAAACAAATGAAAAGAAACAAGACCTGTGTAAATTTTAAACAGTTTGCATTTTGTGCAGATGCACTCCTGTACTGACTGCTGTGCAAACCCATGCTGTTATATTTGTCACTTCAACCCATGGTTAGCTCAGCCAAGGGGCACAGTACAAGAAAGTGTAAATTATATTGATGTGGGCTCTTTTAGCAAGTCTGTCAGACTGACTTGCACCTAATTACCAATGTGTGGCTCACACCATTTCATAGCACCTCTTGTCTAGTGTTGCAGTTTCCCAAGCAGAATTCCTTCCCAAGCTGGAATGAGATGAAGGAAGGAAATGATCCTCTAAGGAATGTACCCAGACAAAAGACAATGCAAAACTGGGCTCTCAGTTCATTAACATTTTGTATTGCTAGATTTCCCATTTACTTTCCTTTGACTGTGGTGAAAGCTTATTACAAAAGTAATGAATCACAGAGCAAAAATAATATTATTACAATTACATTTCCATTCTTATCTGATGCTACTCTGAATTTAGAAGAGTCCTGTAGAGCATGGGCTCTTTTTAACTTTTGCTGAGATCAGTGTGTGTCCAAGAATCTATTCCCATTTTTCCACTCACTTCAGAGATATAATCCTAAAGAAACTGCATAAGTCAAGACTTTTCAAGGGAGCTGGTCACACTTGCAGTCATTTTCTTAATATATTTAGGCTCTCAATTTAGACTTTCTAAAACCTACTGGAATTTCACTGCTTGAGGGGTTTTTTTCTGAATTTAACAATTAACAAATAAAAAGTGTTTGACTGACCCACAGTAAACTAATCATAATGCTGATGGATTCATTATGTGCTTATAAGTGAAAGTTGAGTTTAAATCTAAGGTTAGATTAAATAAATAACCTTGATATGCCAGAGTCTTGAAGCAAGCTTTGTATGCAATCTTTAATATACATTCATTTCTGAAACAGGGGCAAATGATATTTATAACACAATGCTTTAATGAAGACTCTTGAAAATGCTGTCTTGCTAATCCTTAATTTCCATGTATGCTACTGAAGATTTTCTGAAAACATTTCTGACCTTTGAAATATTTGGTTTAAAATTTACTTATCTTTATCATTAAGTTCACTTCAATAATGCTGAGCAGGGAAATAGCTTTATATCATAGCTGCCTTAACCATGCACATTTAATTACTTCACCTCCACTGCATCTACTAACCATACTACACTTCAACCTTCTTAGGGCATACCCTGTTATTTTCTTCTCATGTTTCTCATCTCTTTCAGATCCCTTTAGACTTATTTTTCTCTTTTCTAACATTTACAGCACTGTCCAATCTAAGATCACCTGTGATTTTTCTCAAAGTGCTTTTAACCCTCGTTTCCAGAATGCAAATTAAAACATCCAATACAATCAGTTCTTACACATACATTCACACTGATACATAAGCAAATATTGCCAGAAAATCATTAGCTTTATGCTACAATGCACTGCTGCTTACCATTGGTTTGGAAAGGGGAAGTCTTTTTTTTTTTGGTTTGGGTTTTTTTTAATACCTTTGAATTAAACTATTCATTCTGGGAAACAGCAAGGAAAGAAAAAAAGGACCATTTTAAATTATTATAAGCTACATTTTCAAAGACTGTCTAGAACAAATAACTATTATGTAAACAGTGCTTTCTGACCCCTTGTTCATGGAGTTAGGTATCCAATTACTGCTGTGAATGAAATGGAGAGAAAATCAGGAGAAAGCTCATTGTGAATCAGCACTTTCCTTGGTCATGTTCAGCAGTAATTCTTAAGCAACTGGTCACTGGTAAATGATGACATCTGCAATCAGGTCTCTGGTGCTGTAATTAGCAGCTATCTGCAGAGGTCAAAATACTTCAAATAAACAAACCAAGGATCTTGGTTCTTCCTATGTAAAACAAGAAAAAAACACAGGAAAAAAGACAGATGTAGCCATATAAATACATTACAAGAAGTCAAAATAGCCATTTTAGAATGCAGTGCAAGTAATATTAATTCGTAAGCTATCTGAAATTCAAATTTTTGTTAAGAGCTTGCTGATTCCCAGAAAAGACAGTAGGCATTTTTATTACAACTACTTCATTTATTGACTTAATGCTGTATATAATCTTTCTAAAACAAATACACCAAATTAATAATTACTCAAACTCCTGCAATGCTTTCAAAACAGGATTCACTCTAGCTCCGAGTGGTGCGTGTGCATTTTTTTTTACAGGCAATTAAATTGTATCCTTTAAGATCATTAAGGCTCAGGGTCAGACCAGGCTCTTTATTCTTTTAAACAGATGTTTGGGGGATCCTGGCTGCCCTTTTTTTATCACCTTCTGCTAATTACTATCTGCCTATTCTCTCCACTCCCTGGCTTTCAAGCGGCCGGTGGGCCCCTGAATACCATCTGCTCAAAATTCTGGTCCCTGCCCTCTATTAGACCTCACTAGACCTTAGTCTTTTTTCTTTTCCATTATGGAGATCATGCATGCATTAGGTGGGTCATGTTCCTTTTGCTATACACAGTGGCACGTGCCAATGCCCTTGAGGAATCAGCTGCAGGGATAAATTTACATTTGGCTTGCTTTCCCCAAAACAACATTAAGCTTTTGTTCTCCCACTCACAATTTCATATAATTACAGAGATATAACTGTCTACTTTAGATTAGAATGAAATTTTAAAATGTCTTTTTAAAGCAACAGAGTTTAATTAAATGCAGAAAGGTTAAAAAAAAAAAAGCTGCAACATTTAGAATTATTAACTACCTACTTCTAATCCCTGGATTTAAGCAGAATATTTCTCAGCTTCCTCTGACCAAAAACTAGAACAGTTTTCTTATCTTAGGCACAAGCCACTTTTCTCTATAACTAAATTTCTGTATTTTTTATCTTAAGAAACAGTGCGCATCAATTTGAAATTATAAGGAATTTAGTCATATTAAAGGGCATCTATCCAGCACTGCTTGCAACATCTAAAGGTGGTAGAAGGGATTTCTCCTATAGTAAATTGTTTCTTCCTCACTTTGGTTGGCACTGTAGCCATATATATTACTTTGTGTTGGTCATACACTGCAGACTACAGAAAGAGATTCAGGGAGATTTGAAAACACAGAGCAGAGGCTGTTGCTTCCTGTACTGCTATTATGATTAAACCCTGGAGACCATTTTAGGAGACTGTGTTATAATTTGCACATCTTTAGTGTAACATATGAGTCTTTGGATCACCCAGTGGGTCACAGTTGGTTGACTGTCTTGCTTGAACAGTTATAGAAAAGCATTCTCTCTCACAGAAGAGATCAAGCTGAAAGCCTATGAATCAGCCTTCCAAAGCCAGTGGCAGTCTCACTTGTCAGGCTCTTAAAATCTTCTATTGCACTCTTACACTGACATATTATGCAGGATTTATCTAACATTTATATATAAATTATTCTAGTTACAACTATATTACCTCTACCAGCATAGATTAATATTATTAACTGTACCAAAATGGATTGCTATTATCTACAAAATGTTGTTCATTTCTGACTGGCAGAAGTCACAGCCACTCAAAACTGATGCTGTTGGAATGAACAATGCTTTAAGTTTCATAAACATGATTTGAACATGCCATAGTATATTTTATTCTATTTCCTGCTCCACTTGTGCTAGTCCACTTCCACCAGACGTATTTCGATAGTCAAAAAACCTCCCTTAAGCAAAAATTTCATCTACTGGCAAAACATTTTTTTCTCTCTTCCAGTCTGTGAATTTCCTCCAAAATATAAACACATTTGCTAACTTATGACACAGAAGATCAAGTTCTGAGCAAATGCCATTTTCAAACTGGTGACATGTTAGTGATGATAAAGTGTAAACACTTTCCTCTGAGCTACCAATGGTTTGAAGTAAGAACCCATTCCAAGTCTATAGATGTCATTTAAAAGATCCATATTGACTTCAGTAGGCTTTCTGTCAGCTCCTGATAATCTGCCTCCACAGAGAGAGGGATAAAATACCCAGGATATATTGTATGTCAACTGCTTTGATTATGACATGTTTAGAGTTTATGGGCTCAGTAATCATGATGCTTAGAAGATAAGGTTCAATCAGAGCTTCATTGTTTGTCCTGATTCACTGTGAGTTTTCTGGCATGAAACCAACAGAAATACCACAGTCATAGACGTTTTCTAGCTTTCTTTGCTTTAAATACAAAAAATTGTCTTGGTTCCAATTACAAGTGATAAAAGTCATGGCACAAATTTTCTCCATCTTGGGAGAAAAGTTTCATGGTGTTTTCTTCTTCAAATATTCTTCTACCTTGAATATCAGTAGCAATCATCCGATAACCAGGTGATCAGAATGAATAACTTCAAGCCTTTTGGAAAAGTGATGAAAGCATTTTTCACACAAAAAAAGGATTCCCAAATTCATAGTGTTTCATGTAATTTTGAAAACAACTATTTCTATTCTCAGAACATATTTTTGATATTTTTGTATTTCAAATTAATTATTTTAAATACTACAAGACATTTTAGGGATTTTTAAATCTCCCATGGCAATGAAAATAATTTTCCTTATTTTAGAAGTGACTTAGTATTTCAATAACATGAAAGTTTATTTAGCAGTATTGTAAAAGTCTTTAAATGAGACAAACTTCAAAGAAAGGATCCAATTCACTTAATATAGACACCTAATTTGCCCTAAAGTTTTAGGTATGTAATGAACCAGACCTTTTGAAACGTTTGCTTTGATTTCCTCTGTAGAGAATACAGAAACCTTGGCACCACTGAAGTTCTTCAGCAAGAAGGTGCTGACCTCACCTAGGACCACGTATTAAAAATCTCTAGGTTCAATGAGCACAAGATCAAAGGATACAAAATTATGAACTCCAGTTAGAATCAGCACTTAAACTCAGCACTATCTTAAGGTTCCCTCACATGACTTTCTTGTAGTTGAAGCTGAGGAACTGGGAGGGGTTTTTTTCTGTCTGCTTTTTGTAAGTCCTAAGAGGCTACATAATTTTATTTATATGTCAAAGACAAAAGAATTTAAGAAAAGATTAGTGAAAAGAGCCTATAAATCTGGATATGCAATTTTCTACTCCAATCACTGTTAAACCACCAGACTGTGAGAGTTCAAACAAAAGTTAACAAATGCTGACTCAGCTCTAGCTTCACTCATCATTCTTCTTTAATATTTATAAGAAAATTGAGAATATATTGCTTCAGAAAAGTTTGTGTACCATACAAATGGAATGAAAAAGCTATGACACTCTCCTTGGGAATTAGATCTTTTATATAAATGAGAGTATTCTAAAAGCATAAGTATAATAATGTCATTCTGAAGAATGCATATGTTCTCATTAAAGATTTACAAACTGAATTTGTAATGAAAGTGGGACAATATTCTGAAGCCTAATTCAGAATAATACTGAATTAAAGGGCATGTTGTAGGCTTATTTACCTATTAATTGGATTTATGCTCATCCTCAATTCTAAAGGAATTAACTTGAAGGATCATTCGAGACCTGGACTGTTTCTATTTACTGATGTGTCTGTCATCACTGTTACCAGTGAACTTCCCATGAATCTGGACACTTTCGTCACCCAGTGACTCTTAGTATCACACAGTGAAATGATGTGGAGGTTCTTAGGTATTAAGAACTTTAAAAGAACTGAACGTGTTCTTGCTTATATCAATTGTGGCTGGTGAAGCACTCTGGAAGGAGAAAGAGCCTCCCAAGTCTTAAAGTTTTTAATATTTCACTGATCAGAGAACATGAGACTTCTGATCATCCAAAATCATCTTGCTTTCGTTGCCAGATGTATGTTTATACCTATTATTGACTGGTTCATGATCAAGAAGGGACTTTCATGTCAAACCTTTATGCAGTTTCACAAGGTTTCACCTGCTCCAGGAGGTGGGCAGGGAAAGTTGGAGAACAATATATGAAGGATTCATCTTATATATGCTTACATGTCTAGAGTACACACAGCTGCATCTTAGCTAGTCACCATATATTCCCATTACAGCTGATGAAGGAAAATTAACATCTTCAGCAGGTAGTTCATCTAATCTTTATTAAAGTGCTAGTTAAGGATGAAAATAATTATTGTAGTTTGCTAAAATGACTAGGTTCCCATGGCAATCAGTGAAGCCTAAGTCTATGTGTTGACATGAAATAACTACTGTCTGCAGCACAGGATTTTCTCAGGACTCTTCTTGACAAGTCAAATTTCTTATAATAGGCTTTCCAAATGTATCCTATGAAGATAATGGGCAGAGTCTTTTAACTGTCACACCAAAATGCAGAAGTTAAGGGGTTTTCATTTTTCTCCTTCCAGAAATAACTTTAAATGTGGGTCAGGGGAGAAAAAGCCTTGTTTCATTTTTGCATTCTTGAATTCAGAAATAATGGACAGTGGCTGATTCCTCTGATTCAAGAAGATGGAACTGGCCCTCAGAGCTTTCCAGGACATTTCTGCTCCTCTGGAAGAAGTACTTTAGTGCAGAGTCAGCATCCTGTGTAGTATTTCTTACTTAGTCTTTTTTGGTGCTTTTCCCCAAAATCACATTGATTTCTGTGTCATTAAATGAAGCTTTAGAAGACATATGGCTTAAAGGACAGCACCACTTGGGCTCCCCATAGTGTACTAATACAAATTCTGGACACATGGGTTGTTCTTTGATGACTTACTTTATTAGGTTTCCAAATCACACTGATGCCCAGAGGGTGTAAATAGAATTGAAATAGCTTTACACTACCACAGGAAGGTTGGGAGGGCCCCATTTTATGAGGCTGAGGTTAACACTAAAATAACATGTGACAGATGGTCACTTTTTGCTACCCATCCCACTTGACTGGTATTTTTCGAACAGTCAAAAGCAATCCATTTCTCTTTTCTTATCAGAGAACAAATCCATAGAAAATATTTTAACTGATTACTTATTTCAGCTTTAATGTTTCTAAACACAGACAAGGAAGAAAAGTATATCCTGGCAAGTCAGTAATATTTACTATAATATCCTTATGAAAAGGGACTCTCAACTCAATGGTTTTTCACACAATTCCTCTTGTTGAGTAAAAAGCCACTTCCTTCACCTCTAAGAGTTTTCTGTTTCTGTTTTTACAATGTTATTGTTTTGCAAAAAGAAGTCTATCATTTTTGAGTTTAAGATATAATGAGTTTTCGTTATTTAAGACTAAATTTTCTGCTTACTCCAATATCTTGTTTCGGGTAGTAGCTAGGGGCAGATACACACAAAAATATAAATAGAAATCATATAGATAGTGAATACACCTTTGACTTACTTAACTCAGTTGCTGGAAATCAGAAGTCTATGAATTCCCAGAGCTGAATGCTTCAATTAGACTTCTGAGACCAAGATTTAGTCCATAAATTTCCCTAATGCCCTTTCATTCAGTTTGTATTCTGACTATCAGAACACATTGTGATGACAAGTTTTGGGTTTTTTTAATTACGTGTTACAGAGGGAAATGCTTATTTTCCTTTATTTTAGGCTTGCTGGCTTATAATTGCATTGAATAGTCCATATATTTTTTTTATGTTATAAGAAACACTATTAAGCTCCTCTGTAGTTCTCACATCAGTCTGTAGACTGGCCTTATTAAACCATGCCTATTTTAGTACATTTCTTTTTATTCCATATTAGGTTGTGTGATTGTCTGCAACACTTTTTCTTTCTTCTCTTGGAATATTTTATTATTCAAAGTCCTAGTCTGATTACATTAAGAGCCATGGCCTCCTAAGATGAGTATTTGATGAGAAACAATCACCTCCAACCATATTCTGAGTCCCATTGCTTCAACAGCTCCTCTGAATTTTGAGAGCATAGAATGCTTTTAATCACCTTTTAACAAAACACACTCTTCTTTTAGTACAGGAGTACAGCCTATATATAGTTTACCCTAAGCCAGTCCCTGAGTAACATCTGAAACAGGTATTACAAATATTCCTATATTTATTCCTCAGCCTTTTCCCGATTTTCATGATCTTTCTTTCTAGTCTTCTCAGCCGAGTTTACTTGAATCACCTACATACTTTCAAGCAAACAAATCAAAATAGTGTCATAGTGTCCTCTTCAAAATCTAAAAGTTTTTCTTCTTGATGGTGAGGACCTAAAAATATCTCTCTCACACAACCATTTTTGGCACTCTCACCAAGAAAAGATTTACAAATAGTTTTTCTTGTACCACATCAAGAAATACCCTATACCATTGTCTCCTTGCACCACAGTTTTTAACTTCCTGCCTTCAGCAACACATCTCAGCAATTTTTATTATTCTTTATTATCCTCAGGTTGCTTCTCATTTCAAATGTCTTTCTCCTTTTCCTAGACATTTCCAAAATAAATTTTGCAGGATAGGAAATGCATGGTACTCTCACACACTTATGCAGGTTTCAAAATCTTTTCTACTGTAGAGGAGAACCTTATATGACAAAGCAGGAAACACATGTGGAAGATTATATCAACCACAAGACACAAGGCATGTGGTTAGTGGGGCAAAACATACTCCTTTTCCAGGAATAAAAAGGATTCCTCTTAAAACTGCTTCAGACAGGTGTTCAAATAGATGTGACCAACTTCAGAGAGTAAAAGGATGTCATGAGTCAGCTTACTCAAACATCAGTAGTACAAGTAAAGCCTGCAGTGCAGCCCTCCTACCTTTTAACCATACTTCTTCAGAAGGTGCTCTCAGGTCACCTTCAGTTTATAGTTTAACCCCTTGCACAATTTTGGCAACAGTGGTGAAAATTCGACAACAATAATCCTCCACTACCATTGCTATAAACCTCCATATTCCCAAAGGAAATATGGACTTGTTATCAACAATAATTGGTAAAATTTCCATCACCTCAAGATGTCACCTTCTGTGAAGTCTATCAGTCAGACCTGTTTTCATGCCTTTGCGTATTGCTACACAATTGTTTTCAGTCTTCAAGGCCTAAGACTTGCTATGAAATTCGTTATCTATATTTTTCATAGCTTCTGTAACTGATTTATATTACTTATGCCCTATATTCTTTTTACATCATTGCGGAAGATAAAGGAAAGAGAGCAAAGAAGCAGATTTTGGTCCTTGTAATGAGATAGTATATAAGCAGTGGACACTACAGCTAAGGAAGTGAGTGAAATTATAGACATCTATAATAGTGTGCAAATAAACTAGATGAAATCACCATAAGGTCCTTATAAGAATTTCATTGCAATGAAAACATAATGCCACCTCAAGAGCTAAGATTGTCATGTCATATTTCCCATTCTTTTTCTCTTTTATAACAGCATTCTAAACAGCTTTTCTATTTTCATAAATTGGAGTCTAGACATTTTTATACCACAGTGGCTTCTATTCTGCTATTTTCATGCTGTAGGAATAAAATAAGTCAGTTAAAAGCCAACCATAATTAATTAGTTTCTCTTTAAAAAATAGGAGGGAGAGAATTTTTTATACTAGTATGCCAATGTTTGCAGAGGTTTTTATCAGAAATCATTTTTTGCCCATTATTAGGTTAAGGTAGAAGGTTCAGAAGGCATCCAATAGATTTTCTTTTCTAATTACTTTTTTCAGTCAATTTTAAACACTATATAAATCCTTGAGAACTCTTATTTTAACAGTAGAACACTAAACAATACAGAAGACTGAGTGGTGTCCTAGCCAGCCATGTCAGGTCTATATTAGCTGAGCAACCTAATGGGCAACTTTGTTCAGCTGCTCAGATTTCCAGAATCAAACAAAAAACCAAAAGAGATTGACAACAGAAGGACCTAGAGGGGGATTCTTCTTCTTCATATACCTACCTACTTACAGAAACAGTGGCTTCTGAAACAATCCAATTATTCTCAGCTCCCTTTACAAAGGGTAATGGACATGCTTCAGAACAATTCTAAATATCCATTTTTACTTAATTACACTCTATTCTACTTCATACACCGTCTGGATTCCCCCATGAGCAAAACAGGATGCTGCCACAGGATTCATTGTCCTTCTTTTGGCATACACGAGGTGTTACTGACCATCACAGTGTGCAGGCTGTGTTCCTGGTGACCAGAGAAATACCGTGGCACCTGCACTGTGTAAGAGTTAACATCAAGAAGGGCATTCTTAGTAACAGGTACCTGCTATCAAGTCAGGAAGCACCAGTGCTTAGTTTTTGCAAAGACCATTTGAAAGACCATACTTCATTGTTGCCTGATGTTTGTGAAGTACTCTAATACCTTATTTCACTAGGCTGTATATTTTCTTTTTAGTTAGTCTTGGTAGTAATAAGATAAATTAAGGAAATTAATATATGACATTTACTAACTTAATGTGGGAAGCTGAAGATTTAGTGTCCTTCAAAGTAAATGCAGACTTTGGCTTTACATCAACAAAATATTAACACTCATGTCAGTAAGTCTTGATGTTCATTACTTATTTCATGGAATTTCAGCTTAATCTGATTTACAAAGAAAACTAGATTCCAGCTACTGTTAAAGAGTTATTTCAGCATCTTAATAAAAAAAGTCTTTTTGAAGAATTCAACAGTGCAAATTTTCATGATTATATCTTAGCCTCATGGGAATTGTTTTCTCCTTCTGAAGCCATGATTATCTCTTGTAACTGTTGTTCTGTTAAAACAAATCATCCACATTTGCAGTTTTAGAAAAAAAAAGCCTCCTGAAAATATGACATTTAAATGATCAAAACACAAGTTAAATAAAAAATGGTTTGCATTTTCTTTGTTTTCAGCTCACAATTTTTAAGTCAGTACCCTTATTTTTAACACTAGAGACTGGAATTGGAAAAAACAGTTTAAAAATGTGTTTGGTTTATCAATATATGATCACAAATTATTTCACAGAGTAACCTACTTATTTTGAAGACCTGTATCTGGGGCAAGAATATAGATTGCTCCAATATATTTGGGGCAAGAATATATATGACACGTTAGACCCCAGCAATGTGGAATTTCCAAGAAATTGCAATTAAAATATTTTTCTAAAAAGTGTATTGTACAGATACACTATTCTCTGGCAATGGAAAAGCATGTTTACATGACAATCACAAAATTTTGTCTTGACCATAAAATGTAAGTGAACAAAATCTTGAGAATTTCACAAAGCCTATACTCATGAAATCTTTCATTAAATTTAACAGAAAAGTATCTAAGCATACAAGCAAATTCTTTGTATTACCAACTGAATAAAAAATAATAAATGCCACAGCTGTACAATGTAATCCAATGTACATCCTCCAAGATATATCACATTCATTAATTCTCAAACAGTTGCATGTCATCAACTAAGTTCCTATCCTCTGAACAGTTTGCTGCAAACTTTCTGCTAGAGCACTCCTGAGCAGAAAGGTGCCACACCAAGAGCAAGTTGTGTGCACTGCAGAGAGTTGTTCTCAGGTGAATGAGGATTAAAAATTTGCCCTCCATGGCTACTTCCAGCTCACCTCAAGTGAGAGTGTTATAAGGACCCAGAGATAAGGTAGGAGATAAATGGAGATAAAAGGATTGGCACTGGTGTCTTAGTTTTGCCTTGAAGAGCATTTGCACTTTCAGGCTTATACTGTGAATAATGGCCAGACTTGATGAATGAAATGTGTGTTGTATAGTATACACTCCTCACATGCATAATGGATCAAATATCTCGGCTAGATGTTAGTTTTTCAACTCAATTGAGTAAACGAGGCATCAGAAATCCTGGCATAATAAAGTGAAATTCTGTATCATAATCAGCTAACAAAGACAAGTGCGATAGTTGATGGAAAGCAGAATATGAGAGCACAATTAAATCTGGCATGCATATCATCAAGTCAAATTATCACTTGGTTATGGAAAAATGTGGTAGAGCAGCATTCATGAAGGGCACAGCCTTAGTCTTCCTTTCAAGTGTTGTATAAAATTACAGCAAGATTGTGTTTTATTTAGACTGGCAGTCTTCCTAGAAAGCACTAGTTGTGATGCATGGAGCCTGAAATAGTGGCTTTTTATTTGTACTCAAAGCTCCAGAGTATTGTTCTGTTCAATCACTTATAGATCAGGCTGCTCAGTAGCTTTCATAAGCACTGGAACAGTGTGAATAAATTGTACTGACAATGCTGACAGCTCCATACCCTGCCTAAGAAAGACCTGAAAGGCTTTAAACTTTTGCTTTTTCATTCACTGAAGGGTGGTCCTTGTGCACAATACACTGGTCTCCCTACTTTACAAGATTCCCCTCTTCTTCCCACACATATAACATTTTTTGGCAAAATGAAATAAGCTTCCTACCCTCAGGTTCTAAAGAAAGTATTCTAAACCAATCTGTCTCTAAACATAATTTAGAAGACTGAAGGAAAGCTGTGTGAGTACAATAAAATGTTGTTCGTTATAAATTCCCAGCTGGCAGGGGTCCAATTTCTTTGATTTTTCTAATCCTTTCTGAATTTGCTCCAGACAGAAATAAAAACCCAATAGAATTTTCATAAATAATACCCAGTTTGCCAATTCCAGTTCCAGCTAACCCCCCTTTTAAACCTTTAATTTTTGTTGTAGCTGTTGAGGGAGGAGGGGAAGAGGATCTGCTTGTTTGTTTGGGGTTTTTTTTCATAAAATTAATGTCTAAGTCCCTCTAAAGTACTTCCCTTCTCCCAAATAATGATTTCAACGATTTCTGTGTAGTTAAAAATTCAAACTATTAAAAAGGGAATCAGAAACTTAACCATAAAGCAACGGCAGTTGCAAGTTACTGTAATTAAGGAAATAAAAGCAAATGTGTTGATAGGTCTGAGTCAATTACTCTTTTTCACAAAAATTTTAGCCACTGCTTATTTTGGAACTCCACATGCAGATGCAGATGCTGATGTAGGAGCACATGCAATACATTTTTCACCAGTTTACCTACCTGCTTTCTTTCTTTTCTTACAGACAGGATTTGGCTAGAAATGTGCAGCTACATATCTTTTGGTGAATGGACTGCAGTAGTTCAAAGGCAGACAGTATTTTGAAGAGCCAGTATCACAATATGCCACTGTCACTCCCTCACATTTGACAGAGCAGGAATTGCCAGATTTTATGTACAGATGATTACACTCAGCTTCCTGTGGGGCAAATAGGTCATTTTATTCTGCATGCAAATTGGGAAATCTTATTATACAGGAACCTCTACATTTTCAAAACAATGACAGCTTTATCAATGTAATTCTATTACAGGGAAACTTTAGGAGCTAATGTCATCTTAGTTACTCTTTTCCCTCGCTTTCTTTTACAGAAAAGGACAGCAGAAAGCTGTCTTGTGTGATTGATACACCTGAGGGACAGGACACCATCCAGAGGGACCTGGACAAGCTCCAGTAGTGGGTCATGGGAACCTCATGAGATTCAACAAGGCCAAGTGCAAAATGTTGCACCTGGGTCAGGGCAACCCTTGGTATCTAAAAAGGCTGGGGGAAGAACAGATCAAGATCAGCCCTGCCGAGAAGGAGTTGGAGGTGCTGGTTGATGAAAGGCTGCACATGAGCCAGCCATGTGCACTTGCAGTCCAGAAAGTGATTCAAGTCTCGGGCGGTAGCAAAAGCAGCATGCCGAGCAGGGCTAGGGAGGTGATCCTGACACTGCTTTTGTGAGACCTCCCCTGCAGTGCTGCAGCCAGGTATGGGGTCCTCAACACGGGAAGGAGATTGACCTGTTTGAGTGAGGCCAGGGGAGGGCCACAAAGAGGATCAGAGGGATGAGCACCTCTGCTGTGAAGACAGGCTGACAGGCCAGCCTGGAGAAGAGAAGGCTCTAGCAAATCTTAATGGATTTTCAGTAACTAAAGGGAGTTTATAGGACAGAGGGAGTCAAACTTTTTTAGCAGGGCCTGTAGCGATAGCACAGGGAGTAATGTTTCAAACTAAAAGAGTAGTTTTGGAATAGATATAAGGAAGTAACCTTTTACAAGGGCAGTGAAATACTGGCACAGGTTGCCAGAAAGGTGGTGGATGCCCCGTTGCCCTGGAAACATTCAAGTTCTGTTTGGATAGAGCTCTGAGCAACAAATTTGCTGAAGATGTCCCTGCTTATTGATGGGAGGCTGGACTAGGTGACATCTAAAAGGTCCTTTCTAACCCAAACTATTCTATTTTATGATTCTAAGTTCATCTAACTGTCTACTCTATTAAACTTACTACTTACAATGTGATCAGTATGTTGATATTTGTGCCTGACCTTAAACTAAACCTTTAGTTTTTTGTGTGAAAGTTCATCATGTCTGCCACTGGATTCAGGGTTTACAAGCTTATGGTAAGTAAATTGGCTTCCTAATTTTTCTGCAAATCAACAGACAATAGTTGTACCTCTTTGAAGTTCACCACAGCTGCCTGTACACAAAACAGCTAGACCATTTTTTCCCTCCACTGGAGTGGAAAAGAAAGTAACAAATGTGTCACACTGCACTTTGTCCATCTCTTCACTGCAACCATCAGCTTTTCCAACTCAGTTTCATTGTGAAACCTTAGGTGCAGATGTATGGCTGTCTGCACTATTTATAACCAGACACACGTGCATATATATGTGTATTTGCATGTAGTTCTCGAACAATGGGTCAGTGGACCTAGGCTACCAACCTTTTAATAGTAAGTAGAAAAGAGAGAAGAAGTTAGGCAAACCACAGGATCATGAATGGCAGAATGCATTTTTACTGGTGGTTCTCAGACCAATATCTGAGTAACTATGCTGTGATAGGAATGAAATACCAAATGTGCAAAGCCAGAGCTCCATATGATCATAAAGTGGAAGCAGAAAGAATTGTCAGAGCCCCAGTCTAAGGCCACAGTCTGTTGATTATTGTTCTATTGTGAAAAACAAACAAAAATGTAAGCTTGTACAGCATAAGAAAACACACATCACATTGCTGGCAGGATTTCAGCTTCCAAATGCAGCAAATGTTGAAACATATTTAAATTTCCTTCTCAGTTTTTAAATTCTGCTTTATCTTCTGTCACTTGTATGGCAAGGGCTGAAATTTTTGACAGCTGAAATAGGTGCCAGGGCACTACACCCGCAGTCTTATCCAACAGCAGCTGAATTCAAAGAGTGCCTTTTCCCCAGCTTCAGCTGGAGCTGAGTGACACACACCATAAAATAAAAACCCAGTTATTAGGGCACAATCTGAGTAATTAGTTTATGAGTGCATTTACCTCAGATAATCCTCTAGTTCCCTCAATACTCCCCTTGGTCAGCCATGAGAAGTCAATCAGAGTCAGGAAGCTCAAATCTCACATCCTCACAGCCCGCTCATGAAAGGAAGCAGATATCACCTTTGTTAAGGATTTCTGTCTGCTGGTAATTTATTCCAAACCTTTATGGCATTTGTTTTTGCCTCAGAAACTGTCCTCAGTGATTAGTGAAACTGCTCTTTGAGGGTAACAAATGAACTCACCCCTCTCCTACTGGCACAGGAGCACCCCAAGAGCAGAGGGCCTGCATATGCACGATTGTTCCAGTCACATTTCTCCTATAAACTCTTCCCTACCCCACTAAAACTGTCCAGACAGGATTTTAGCAGGGTAGGATAGTGGCAAGGTGGTGATTTTACTCATTATTTACTGCCTGCTTGTCAATATCTTGACACTATTGTGCCTATATTTGTGAGGTAGAACATGTCATGTTAACAGGGAGGAAGAGTCTCCACTCTATTGGAAAGTTTCTGATATTAATATTTTTTGGGGACAGAATCATTATGAAAAAGGTAATACAGTGGAAAAGGTAAGGCATTCTTTGATGCAGAAGTGTTGTACAGTTTTTGGTTGGATTTCAGTATTGAAACCCTGCTATAGAGTAGCAGTTTCCTCAGGTGACAGGCTTTCAGAATCCCTAACACAGCACACGCACGACTCAATGGCAGCTATGTGCAAGCTCTCCTTTTCAACCCAGTAACTCCTCCAGTTCAATCAGTACAGTCTTACCCTGAGAAAAATTTTAAAAAATATGCATTCAGAGAGCAAAATACATAGAAATCTGACACATAAGAGAATTTTTTTTAATTAGAGCTTGGAAAAATCCAAAACATGCTTGTGGGTGCCTGGGTAGTCCCTTGGCACCCCAGCTGCTGAGGAGATGGAGACTTTTGGGCTGCCAGATCCTGGTTTCCAGATACCAACCCCTCTCAGAGATCTGACACAATTGGCACAGCTTACTAAAAATTTTTCCTTCTACAGAGCTAGTGTTGCCCAAAGGAAATATCATCAGAAATGTTTTGTTGGGTTTTACTCACATGTGATGAGGTGCTAGATGGAAAGAAAAAAAATTCTTGCCAGAAATTTGGAGGCAGGAGGTCAGTACATGAGACTCCCTGCTCCTTCCTCAGCACAACTACATGGAGTATAAACACAGTGATATTCTAAGAGATTGTAACTCACTTAAATAAAGAGATAATGTAAAGACAACTACCCTGTCCATGGTAATTTTAAAAGAATGGTTACTTTGCCAGTAGGGTCTCCATAAGAATGATTAGGCGTGTCTGTATTTATATTCTCCACACTGCTTCAGTTATGTCAGTATGGACCAGATTATTCAATTCTATTGACACCAGGAATTCCCCCACTATTTTCTAAGGTATAAATTCCCATTTTATAATTTAATAAACTTTAAATCTCTCATGATCTCTTCTGATAAAAGAAAATAACTCCATACAATCTCACTTCAAGGCTTACCAAAAATTATGCACATTAAAAAAAAATTGATAAAGGAGAACCTAGTCAGCAGAAGAGATCCATATTCAATACACTTATATGTTGTCATGCAGAACCAAACTGAGAGAAGTGCCCAAAAAACAGGCTGTGTAGGATGTGACTTATAGTATTCTGAGTAGTTACCAGTTCGAATAAGTAATTACAGTGGTGAAAGGACCTAATTATTGGCAATATTCTCAAACTGTTTGCTTTTGTGGTGTAAGAGGCCACAGTTAATTTTAACAGAATACTCAATGAACAGCTCGTCACTGGGCTGTATGTATGGCTTGTACTGTACAGTGATAAGACATGGGATAAGTTAATTAGCAACTACTGACATGACCAAATGACATGCATACTTTGCAGTCATTTTATTTCTATCCCTTCTTTCATCTTTGATATTCCACTTGTGTATGATAATGACAAAGTTATGAAAATGTTGTGACGGTCTGATTGAAGAGACTGGGACAAGGAGACAGAAAGATAGAATATATAACAATGAGGCATGTCCCTCATTATCTTAATGAGGGTCTTTTAAAATACTTCTTTTCTGAATACTTTCTGGAGGAATATTCTTTTAGCACAGGAAACAAAACATGCCATACAATTCACACCCTGATGTGTCAACCTTTAGTGTTACTCCTTCACTTGTTGTATCATAACCCCTGTCAATTATCACATGTCATCTTTAGGTGATTTCCAAGTTATGGTTTAATTAAAAACACCAGTCTTCTTTTCTCTTTTGACCAGGTCTTGTTCTGTATACTTTGGAGAAAAAAAAAGGTTATTATTCTGCTGATAGTAAACAGTTATATAGCTTATTTTCATTGTCAGAAGTAATGATTTTAATTACAAGTCACCCACTGTGAAATACACAGAAGTGCACAGTCATTTCTAAATCAAAATAGACTGTATTGTGTTTTCTGATATCTGATGAACTGTTCACAGAACAAAACAAAAAATTGAGCAAGTCTGCAGTGTTTGTGCTCTTAACACTCTTTTCAAGTTGCACTTTTTATCCACTAATGTGTAATACACTAAGGATCTAATCGTGTGGAACTAATTTGTCTTTCTCTGTAATGCATTTCTTTCTCAGACCTATAGTCACTGCAGCTTTATTTTAAACTCTCACAGAGAAGCCCCCCCTCCCCCCTCCAACACCTTTGTTTTTATTGTCTCAGATGTCTGGTGGAGAAATAATGTGTCATATCTCTGCCAAATTAGTTATGTTTCAGACAAAACAACATGACAAAATACTAATATGGAAAAGCAGGCAGAGCACTATGCTTAAAATTTCCTTGGCCTAACTTGGCCTGGAGCAAACTAATTTATTAAGGAAATTTATATTTTCTGTGTGATGCAAGTGTGGGTTTTTTCATTTCTTCAATGAGAATTTTTGATTTGCATACCACATCTAAAGACTGTTGTTACAAATGTGATCCATTGCCAGTGACACTTTCAACAACTAAACCACTAAGTTTGTGGCATTAGTCCTTCCCATTAAAACTGGGCCTTTTTCCTCCCCACTATTACTTAATAACCGCTATTAAGAAAAATTATCTTCAATTCCCTATACTGTGAACAGTACTGATCTGAGATTTTCAATTTCATGAGTAAGACAGTCAGTTTAAAGTTGCCATGTAATTACTTGCTATTTGAAACATATACTGCTCACTTTTCCTTTATTTTCATAATTTTGCAATATCTTCTTCTGACTTGCTGAAATTGAACATTTTCATTTATGTCATAGTGAAAACCAAAGGGTATTCTAGAATACTAATGCACACAGATTCTCATGGGGTAATTATTTGCTGCATACAACAGAATGCAGAATCTACCCCACAGAAAAATGCAATAAAAAAAAAACACACTACAGTATTTTCACTTAATAACTCTCTATGTATTGGGTTTATGCAAAGATCAATGAATATATATAAAAACAAAAAACAAGACCTTTTTCTAAGATAGTGTATTACAACTACTGAAGAAATATTGAGTATTTTGAGTAATTTGAGTATTTGAGTATTGAGTATTTTCTTGAGACTCTTTCGTAAGTAGTAACTTTGCGTTCACTCAACGGCGTGAACTTTTTCATTAACTGAAATCTGTAACTGTTTCCAGTTATGCCAAACCTGTGTCTATACCACACCACCTGTAATAAACCATCGGCTGGAGGGGTGATCTCTATAGTTATGACATAAGGTGTTGGGCTTTTCTCAGTTGATATACACAGAGATAAAATAATCATTCAATCAGTTGCATTTTAGCAGTAAGACAAAAAGTAGTTTTCATGACTGAATAATTCCAACACCCATGTCATGAACCAGTGACGGTTAATTAATAATTTAAAATTAGACCTTCAGGCTCAATACCACCATCTACACATAGTTATTTGGTCCCATTTGAAAGGCCTAGATCTGACAGATATGACATAGTAGCTATAAAAAACCCATTCCTTTCTGGTGTGGTGGCTGGCAACCAGACAAGATACCGTTAGATAGCTCAAATGGCACTGAATGCTAGTGGATGAGCAACAGAATCAAGGCTTTCATCTGATTGAGCCAGACAGTCCAAAATAGGGGACAACAAACTGATTATAATGAAAGAGCTCTGCAAGGCTGATTGTTCCCTGTTGACAGCAGAGAGACTTTGGCTGAAAGCTTAGACAGCATCCAGAATGAGACCCATTCTAGTCAACTGAGATTTAGTCTATACTTGCAGCTTGCTCTAAAACAGGAACTGACAGGTCAGCTGGTCACCCAATTTGCTCTCAAGTTTCCCTGGATTGTATTGACTGGCTTGCTGTTACCTCTAATGGAAGCCTTGACATCTCACCCTGAAGGAGACATCTGAACATAGATACTTTAATGGGCAAGCTCAGTGACATTCTTCACCTTTACAGAGCAAAGTCTATCCAACTTTTGTGACTTTTTCTACTAGGAAAGCCTTCCATGGCTACACACTTTGTTTGTCAGACATATTCTACATTATGAACTTCAAATTACTATTCAGACACTCAAACTTGTGGTCACCTTCTTAGCCTTCTGCTGACACTGCTTGGTTTTGTACCTTTCCATTCCAGCCACTCAGCAATTCCACCATTCCTAACCCCCCCTACCCCCCAGTGTATTCTGCAGCATGTTCTTTCTACCAGCAGCATTGTGCAGCTCTTCTCCAGCCATGAAGGGGCATATCCTGTGCAGAGGAACTGGAATTGTGCCTTCCTTTCCTTAGCCTCCATTATGAGGTAGAGTTCTAAAAAGCTAGGCAGAGAAAACACTTGCAAAACTCAATGAAGAAAGGAAAAGAAAAAAAAAATTAGAAATAATGCAACTCTGGAAAAGTTGTGGACAGGAAATGGAGACTTTGTCATTTAAAGGTGTGAAGAAAAGGATGTAAAGAGTGGGAGAAAAATATCTTCTTCCTAATGGTTTTGTTTGTCTGATTTTCACACGTTTAGGACACTGAGTACATAGGTAATGACTATACACACAAAAGAGAAGGATGATTGGCAACACTCTGACTGGGAACTGGGCCCAATATTTCAGAAAGGCCAAAGCTTTTCTACAGAACTGTTTGTAAGAAAATTTACAGAACTTTACATGTAATGGCAAGGCAAGTTCAGTTTGAGAATGGCTTAGGCAATTCAGGTAGACAACATTTCTCCAAACTTACTCTTGGAGCTGACTAGCTCACCATGATTACTGAGATTCATTCTTGCATGAAGGGACAACAAAAAGTGTAAGCAACTCTCTCTGGGAACTGAAGAACATAACTGAAAAAAAAATTATGAATCGCTGATTTTTTTTTTCCTCCCTCAACAGGAAACTAACTTGACTTGCTAGTCCCTGACATCTGCTGCTATTTGGTAGAGAAGTAACATTATGCTTTTTTATCCTTCATTTCACTTTCTTCCACACATTACTGAATCTATGTGTGTGTGTAGGGTTCCAATAAAGATGCCTTTCTCCTGTAAATCTGACTTTTTCTGGAGTCTTAGGTAAATGTATGCAATATTTAGAAATACACGGGTAGGACAGATAAGATGTTACCCATTCCTTGACTTTACGAGACAGATTAAATGGAAACAAATATCTGATCCTACCTAATATCATGCCCAAGAAGTTGGGGAAGGGGTGGGGGAAGATATAAATCCATGAATAAAGGATTATAGAGACATAAAAGAGAAGAGTTAATTCTTTAGGTACCAGTATGGCACATTTTACCGCTGAATAGATCTGTGGCATTTTGCATGTTCAGCCACAGTTAAGCAGAACTGAATTTTGTCCCTTTTTGCTGCAGATTTCCCTGCTGGGATAAAAAATAAAGCCAGACAGAAATGGGGGATGTACAACATTGCCTTCCTGGAGCTCTGCCTAAGGGACAATATACAATAAAACACCTTTGCAAAATCATTAGTTCACAAAACAAATATATTCTAAACAACAAATCTTTCATTTCATTGAGAAATATCACAGAAAAATAAGACATATACCGCCACAGCTGAGTTCTGTTTTACTCACATATAGCTTTCTGTATTAAATTCATAGACAAAGGAGGTGCCTTTTCAAACACTCACTCAGCCTAGTTTAATTTTGTCATATCATATGATGTTCTCTTAACTGGATTTGTTGTGTAATCATTAGAGTTTACATCTACTGTGTACATTCTGCTGCCCTACTTTTACTTTATCCTATTTCCTTTCCCCAAATAAATCACATGTGAATCATGCACTGCCTCATACAGATAAAGAAAAGAGATGCCCCATTTTTTTTATGAGGATCATGCAGCCCGGAGTAGCATTCTCAGAGGGAGCCAAGATGCACTATTTCCTGTCCTAGTTAGACAAAGCACACAGCATCTACGACTAACTCTTGATATTGTCAGCGATAGGTACAGAGCCTGGGTCAGGTATTTTTCTACAAAAAATGAAAAATACAACATGGAGAACCGGATTCAAGGGCCAAAAGATGCAGAAGCCTGGCCTCTCTCTAGAGAACACACAAACTTTCCAGATTATCCAGTGGTCTATGAATTTTCGGCTTGTGCCAATCAGTCTCCTGTAGCTTTTATATCCTAGACTTCATATTATTCAAATATTAACTGCTTACTAGTAGGTAATAAAAGTTGTAGCCTACTCTTCCTTAAGAGGAGAAAATGTAGAAAACTGCAGTTGGAATAACATTCAGCCTGTACCACAATATGTCCTCAACAACAACTTTAGCAGTGATCTCATCAAAAAAACAGTCAAGCATTTTCTGGAAAGTAACCAAAGGTCTGCTGCAAATGAATCAAATATTTCATCTGCTATTTGGTTGAAAGTGTTGAACACATGGTGCTCAAAAGCATTTTTCCTCCACTGGAATGCAGTAAAAGCCTCAAACATTTTGATTAAATCATTGATCCAGTCCACTGTCCCATCTTCACATGTGACTGCATTGCAATCTGTCTTAGGCCTCTTTCTAAAATTACTGTGCAGCAACAAATGAGAAAGGCTCTTAAAAATTTATATGCGTATATATCTTTCTCGTTGCAGCTACAGTCTCTAAATTCAGACACGTGTAAAGGTCAGAAAAATCAGTTACTGTATGTGTTGGTTTTGACTGAGATAGATTTTTTTCTTCACAGTAGCTAGCATGGTGCTGTGTTTTGGATTTGTGTTGAAAACGAGGGTGATAACACAGGGATGTTTTTGTTTCTGCTGAGCAGAGCTCACCCAGCATAAAGGTCTTTTCTCCTTCTCACCCAACCCCATCAGCAGGGAGCCTGTGGGTGGTGCACAAGGATTTGGGAGGGGACACAGCCAGGACAGCTGAGCCCAAGTGACCCAAGGAATATTCCTTGCCATATGGTGTCATGCTCAGTACAAAGAGTTGGGAAAATAAGGAACGAAGGAAGGAAGGACATCTAGAGTTCTGGTGTTTTGTCTTTCCAAGTAACTGTCACACATGATTCCTGCTTTCCTGGGAGTGGCTGAATACCTGCCTGCCTATGGGAAGTGGTGAATTAACTCCTTGCATTGCTTTGCTTGTGTGTGCAGCTTCTGCTTTATCTTTTAAACTGCTTTGTCTTTAGCTCAACAGAGGTTGTTGCTTTTTGTCTTCTGGTTCTCTCCTGCATCCCACCAAGTGATGACAAATAGCGACACTTAGCAAGAAGCTGCATAGGGCTTAGATGCCAGCTGGGGTTAAACCACAATAATTTGCCTGATTCTGCCAGAAAGGAAAGGGTGCTGGGTGCAATGAGGCACAGCTTGCTCCCACAAGTGTGCCATTGCTCCATACAACTGCATACACACACTTGTCTAGTTTCATAAATGGGGCTCTGCATTTAGCTCTGCAGATCAGAGACTGCTGCAGAAGTCAAAGACGTGTTCTGTGCCCTGGCCCTCGGTGCTGAGGGCACCTTGATTTCATGCTCTGTTCTCTGGAGATGTAACTCCCATGCTCAGACTCTGGAAAAGACTGGGAGTTCCCACTGCAAAGGGCTCAGCACCAGTCCCTAGGTCCCTTCCTCTTGCATTGTTCCAGCTGTAGCACAAGGTCAATTAAATCATCAGACTTCATAACCAGGCACACGAGGGGTAATGTCAGTGACACCCTTACTGCTTTCTTGACTACGATGTAGACAGTAAGCAGAGAACAAAAGCAATACATACATGTAAATGCCCAGGTAGTGAAATTCCAGTTTTGCTTTACACCAGAGGGAAAGAAAGAGGACAGGGTATCCACAGCCTGTTCCACCTTATTCTGGAATACTGTGCTTCTAAGGTGTGCAGAATTGCAAGGTTATGCAAGGGTGAAGTTGGGGGCCAAGTTCTTCATTTTCATGTGGTTAGGCTGCCCTAAAACAAATTATCTGATCATGCTGAGAGTACCCCATAAAACAAGGGGGTGTATTCATTTAAAGTCATCTATGTTAACATTTGGCATTGAGCACAGGGAAGAATGAGGTTTACTTAAGGGTAGTAGCAGAGACCATGGGAGGACTTCAGCCTAAAATAATAGACCACAGCAACTTACTGCTTCAAATTTCAAAAGGTGTAATGGTTTGAAGGTGACTGAATTGAGGTTTTGACATAATATTCTCTTTGTGCACTTAAATTCATGGAAACTCTAATAGTTCAATTTTATAGTTCAGTAGTTTTAAATTAAAAAATACTTCAGGCTTTTGTTCAGTAACATTAACATAAAGTCCTGGCAGTACTTCAAAATTAGCATCCACAGTAATTGGCAGCTTAAACCAACTAGTTAGAATGCCTCTATAAAGCATTACTGCTTCCTCCCCATAAGATTATATTTTGAAGATTCTTTGCATAAAAAGAAAGCATGGCAATCCTACTATCAGCTTGCTTAGGTAGCAATGTTATTTCAAATATATTGTCAATACTTTCTTCTGAAGAGAGAAAATGGAATTAATTGTAGTACTGAACCCAATCATAAATATCAAATGACCAAACCTGAAGACATTTCTCTGCATTTTGTAAGCATCTATTTTTGAAACTAAATAAAAACCCAAGTATTTGTGGTTAAAAATATCTGATTATTATTAACTGTTGAAACATTTTCATATTCAGCTGGTAAGTTCCATAAGAAGTTTTAAATACATTGGGCAACTTAATATTTCTAGTTGACTTTGTAAGTCAAATCAGAGAGAATAGATTTTGCTAATGCTACATGAAAAAGTCCAGAATAAAGACCACTCCCCCACTGCTTTTAATTTTTATATTCATAAATATGATCTGTCCAGAATGGAAGGGTGTTGTCACTGGGCCTAGGATTTGTGTCTGTAGTTGTTTTTCCTGAGGGCAATAGATAGGAAGAGATTAACTTCAGCAAGTAATTATTGGAGTGCAAGGGATTGTGAGAGCTAAATTTTCCTAATCTTCTGACAAGGTCTAGCCTTTTCTCTCTTTGGATTGGAGATCCACAAGAATTGTGGAATTCATGAATTATCTGAGATGTTTTAAAGAAAGCATAAAAGATTCTTCTAAGTTAAAATTCTTTACAATTCTGACAAAAGAAGCTGTAGAAGCACACATGCACACGTCCTGGGACACGTCACCCTAGGACAACACAGAAAACAAACAAACAAACAACAAACAAAATACCTAGAGACTGTAAGATCTACACCAAGATTCCTGAAGGTTTTTCAGCCAAGATCTGCCATAAAGAACATTTTCTTAGTCATGCTAGGAAAAACCATAGCTCAACTAGACGGTTATATTGGATACCATTTTAAAAGGCCTTAACTAAACTGAGGATGATCCAGACAGAAATAAGTTCTGCTCATTAACAATTATATTCATAAATACTTATCTAGGATATTAACACTGGTAGAATCTAATTGTGTGGTTGACATAGGCTTTTTCTGGCTAGATAGTGAGAGCAAATGAGAATAGGATCACTTGATGTTATGCAACAAAGATTCATTGCTGTTCTAAGCAATCAAGAAGTTAATGATTCCATATGAAGTGGGTTCAGTTCCCAAGTAAAAAGACATCATTCCACACCTGAAAGTCCATCCCCTCCACAGCTGCAGTCTTTTAGTCATATCTCACATATTTTGTTACTCTTTCACATTTTTCATGATACAAAAATGACTCGTTTTACACATAACCCTGTCTCAGCTCTCTTGATTTATTAGATGTTAGCCTTTGTTGTTAAAGGTGTGCTGCAATTGCCACAGAGTCAGCCCAGCATTTCTCAGAACTGGATGGGAAACATTCATCCTTTCCAGCTCCCAGCTCTGTGTGGTGGGATGCCAATACAACAGGGTCAGGGAAAGTCAGATGTATAAATCTGGGAGAAATGCTTCCTGGTTCACTGAAATAGCTCTTTGAAGTGAAAAAAAAAAAGCTCTAGAATTACAAAACTGATTGGCTGCAAGAAAATTCAGGGCTTGGCATAACAGAATCAAATCTTAAAACAATTCTTATATATAGATATGTGAGAAAACATCAGTTTCACTTTCCAGGGAGAGCTGCTATATCTTGCTCACTGCTATGGCACTTACCTGAGGTCAAGGAACAGACATGTTTCTGTCTTGAAAAATTGATATTGTAGTTGAGGCAATAAAAATAGAAGAGATATTGAAAAAAATATTGGATCATGCCAATCTGCTAGTATGTGCAAAAAACCAAAGCTGGACTTAGTCCCACATGACAAACATACCTTCAAAATTCCCTACATTGTGGTCAGAAAAGCATATTGCATCTGCTGGGGACTGATTAGTTTGTGAATTAGAACTTTCAGTAATGTGTTTGACACACAAAAGTTAGGAGTGAACAGGCAAATGAGAACAACCTCCCATTCTATTTCAGTGAGGGCACAATTCTGCAGGAGTCAGTTCATGTGAGAGCAGAATTGGAGAAACCATGAGCCCCATGTTCTGATGGCAACCAAAGAATATTTTATTTCAGCCAAATTCAGCAGCATCATTAAAGCACTGATTCCAGGCATGTGTTATTGCTTTTCATAAAACTGTTGAGATACACTTTACCATGAATTTTCAGGATTGTGCCTACAAGCACAAGGAAAAGTGTCTCCTTTTGCAAACCTTAGCTACTATTTCTTTTCGTGGACTGTTCACAAATTCATTAATTTTATCTTTCTTAGCATTTAATTATATTTTTCCATATTTTCACAACAATAAGTACAGATTATTTATAAGGCATCTTGGTTTTACATACTCTTGTGTGGCGACTCCACACTTCTTACATATTCCTCTAGAATATCTAAGCTCTTTAAAATGGAAAAGAGATTTTAACTCTTAGGAGTGAGGAATGCAATACTATGCCAGAAAGGGCCAGGTGGCAATCCATGGCCAAAAAACATAACACGCTATTATGTTTTGCTCGAGTACAGCAATGTACTATTCTAAAAATCAAACGGAAGCTGGTTTCATTTAATATTTATATAGGCAAGGATACAAAGGTATAAAGGAATACATCTAAACTCAATGCAGAAAACATATTAAATGTGTGTGCCTGAAAAGGCAACATCAAAATGGTTTCATTCTAAATATACAAGATGTATAGATGTTCTTTGATTAGCCTAAAATTAACTTAAGGAAGCTTTATATTTCTCATTGTTTTCGAGTATTAATTTCCCTAAGACAGTGACTGTTTAATTGTAAGAATCTCAACATCAAAAAAACCCCCAAACTATTCTGCTGCCTGCCAAATGTACTAATGTTTACCTACCTCTTGAGTTTCTGTCTAAAATCTGTTCTGTGACTGGTTATGAATGAATATATTCCATGCTTGCAAGAGTGGAGAAAATAGATTCCCTGATCTCTGACTTCTGTGATTAATTGATTCCTTTAGGGAAAGTAAATATATTTATCACCTTTAGACTGCAAGACTCCTACAAGAAATTGTCGTATCATTATAATGAATCAGAGAATGTACACTTAGTACTCTGTGCTCTGATGTCAAAAAACATGAGGACAAAGCTAGAGGGGGAAGTTTAATCTAAGACTATCAGGTAACAGCTAGAGGTACTGCATGCCTACCTGCTCACTTTAGTGGCACACTCACCATTCCCTTTTCCTAACAATATTTAGGAGGGTGTACTCTCCACCACTTGAATAGCAACAGTGACAGAAAAAAAAAACCCTTCTTCTTTTCCAAAATATTTCAGGGAAAAAATTAAAATCTAACACAAAAACCTTAGTGTTTTAATAGGACCCAAATTATAACTGATCAGAATGAAATGTTTCTGTATATACACTTGATTAATGCAGTTAGTTTATAGAAATTTCCAGGATTTGGAATTTTACCAACATGCAATATTCAAAAAACACCAAGCAAGCTAAATCCAGACAGATGTTTCACGTACTTATTTATTAAAAAATACTTCTCCTACTTTGACAATGCCAAGCTAATGTCATGTCAAACACGATGTGTGAATATAAATATTGCGCAAGTGGGACCCTACTCAGATATCTGAGGAGTGGGTGTCTAAATGCATCACCTTATACTCCCCTGCAATTAGCAGAAAAAAAATAGTTAAATGTCCCCCACCTCCCCAGGGCAATTCATCACATCTAAAATGCTTATCTAAGACAAGCCAGGTGAATAATCCTCCAGGGATGTCCACATCTCTCCATTTGTTACAAAAGGAGTGTAGGATGACCCATTAAGGTTTTTCACAAAGCTTTCAACAACTAAAGGTGACTGAGGTGAAATCCACTCACAAAGCTTTGTACTACAGACATTTTCCTTACAGCAGTGCAGATCTGAGAACAGGCATGCACTGGAATGCCTCGATCATGTGCCTGGCAGCCCTTCCAGAACGACTTTCCATGGTCCTGCTCAGCTTCACACAACCAAGCATTTTAACTGCTGAATGGAAAACAGTTCAACTGTTATTTAGTGGAACAGACTGTGATATAATGTGATCATAAAATGCTTTGCAGAAGGAAAATTCCTTATTTGTCTCTTGAATTAAAACAAATCAAAGAAACAAAGAAACACGCAAAACTAATACTTTGAATTCCATTTGGTATAATGTCCCTACTTGAGAGAATATTTAAACAGATGTTTAATCTTAAGTCTGTGCCTAAATCCCATTGAGATCAATGGGGTAAAAAACATGCTTAAATTTAGTCTTGTACATACAGTCTTTCTGAATAGAAATTGATTCAGCATGTACTGAAGAGATTCCCTGAAATGGAGCCTGACAGATTAACTTAAATATGTTTTCAGCTGCCCAGCCACAGGCACCCTAGTGGGAAAAATTAGTCAGAAGCTTTATCTTGGTATAGCTTAATGCATGTTGTTTATCACCCTACTGGTCTCACACTGTTCTTCTGGAACTGTATTTTGGTAATCTGTTGGGGTTTATGTTTTTTTTAAAAAACTGTGGTCACTTTTTGCCTTCAGCTAAAGTATAAGAGGAATGACATTTATTCCAAGTGAGGGAAAATTCAACCATTTTCTCAATCATAGTTTCACTCAGCTTTCCTATTCTGAATAGAAAACACTTTTCTTTGCTTTTCTCATCCACACCCTGAGGAGGAGCACTCCTCAGGCAATCTAAGTTTCTCTAGGCAATCTAAGTTACTATTTTGACATGTGGGTTATTAATTATTATTTGATTATCTTATGGATACCAGGAGCATTCAATTATTAGGGCAATCTGTTGCTCTTACTAGCTTGCCCATTTTGCATTCATCATCATGACAAACTCAAAAAAATAAGTGTACACCAACATTTATGTGTTTTACACCCTGGATCAAGCACCCTAAATTCTTACATTATAAAAGAAAGCAAAAGAATGGAAAATCCAGAATTTTCCTACTAGACATATTCCTTCACTAAAGAGCAATGCTATGTGGTCTACAATAACTTTTTCTGTTTCAGATACATGTTCTAGAAATCCAGTGGGCTGGGGGTTTTTAAATGTTAAGTATTGAGAAATAGGCCAGCTTCTTAAATTTGCTGAAAAGAAATAAATAAATACTGATAGTATTGTTCTCATCCTGTAAAAAGATTATAAAAGAAAAATGCTAAACATAACATTCTCTATTAAATGAGGATCCTTAGGAGTATTCTCATGTCACATTTAACTACTTCAGTGACAAATCTATTTTTTCATCCTAGTTGTTCCCATAAGTGATAGTGAAGTACAACCAAAATTATTCCCAAGCAGCATAACCACAACTTCTTACTAAACTTAGAAGACCAGTCAAATTAAATCCATGCCAATTCTTCAAAAGATTCAGGCTTCAGACATTAACCAATAGTAGCAGAATCTAATTGCAAATATTCTTAGAAGATGCCATAAAGTATCACTTGGGATAACTGTGAGTTATGGTTCATTTTTGGAAAATAATTTCAGCAAGTGCTTGAGTCCAATATAAATTCCTATGATCTGGTATACACACCTTTTTAAGGATACATTTGAAATGTTTTCATTTATTTGTATCAGAACATTGGAACTGGATTCAAAGCCAGTCAAGAGCCCTTCCAGCCTGGTCACTGAAGTTTGAATCAGAAATTCAGACTGTGACTTTTACTGTTCCTAAACTCTTTAGCATAGTAAAAATCCTGAAGAAACTGTATAGTCAGAGAGAGTTTTACAGATATAAGAACTATTTGAGCTAAGTACGAGAGGCAGAATCATAGTCTTCATGGAATGATTACAAATCTAGTGAAACAATATATCTAAAGGTTTTATTTGACTTTGAGTAGTCAGTTCATGGTATTTTGCTAGCCTTATTACAGCAGTATCTCCTCTTGCTGCCCTGCTAAACCCCTGGTGCTTAGCAGATCCTTTACATTTTGCTTAATAGTATAAAAACACTCTGAAAAATAAGTCTTCTGAATTATTAACTGGGAAATGACATATACTGCAATATGCGGTGATCTTAAGTCTTTTAATTGAGATGAAAAAAGAAAATAATATGAAAACACTACAACTATATTTTTCCCAGAATGTTTCTAGGGCAAGCATAGATGAGATTCTGTTGTACAATAATTTGTGTAAATTTTACAAGCTAGATATGAAAATCAGTGAAATTCCACAACAACATTACACAGTTAAGCTACTAACATATGACTGTCATTTTCATTGGAATGTGCCTTTCATTGGAAAGTGCCTTTTATGAACAAAGATTACATCTCTCTTCCTAAACCTTTATGCTGAAAACCTCTACAGAGTGAAAGGGTGACTGAATTCATGCAGAACATATAATAGCAAGGTGAAGCATAAGATATGTGAGCCACATTTTCACTTGATGAATAGATAGAATGCATGTAATACAAAATTTAAACTGGTAAAAATCCAATAATGTAACCACTGAGGATGATGGAGTTGAAAGCCTGTTCCTTCAGTGACATTTAAACTATAGCTAAGATGATATAATTCTGCATATTTATCAAGCTACCTTGTATATTTTAAATTTATATCATGTGCTGTATTCACAAAAAATAGTTTTTTTTAAAAAAGCAACTGCGAGGAAATCCAAACATAATCCTTTTCTATAAAAATCAAACCAGAACCAAAAAAAATTTGGAAAATAATTCTATATTTTAATTGCATTGTTCTCAGCAATCATCTTGAATTTCTTCCTGCACAGTTAAAATACATCAAAACACTATTACCCTCACAGCCTTCTGGTTTAGCCAGCCAGGCTTGAGTGCACTTCTGTCTTTAATTAAGTATGGACAGATAAAGTCTTTTGTTCTTTTTCTGATATGTTTGACACCTGCTGTCTTTGTAATCAGGGAAATTAGTCAGGAAGTTCCAGCAGAGAGGCTTTTAGTCAGAAGCAACACCTGGGTCCCTATCTATGCCTTCATGTCACGTAACATTGTCCTGCACCCACAGCATGAGACAAAAAGCTGAACAAGTGGTGAGCTTTCAGCTTCAGATACAAAACAGGCTCAATGGGCTGCTGTGGAAATCAATGGTAAAACAAAAGCCATATGCTAACCCTTTCTTTTGCTAAAATGAAGGGAAAAGTACCTTTCTTTTTTTTCCTCCTCATTTATTTTAGGATGATTTATGAGAGAATGCTTTTGTAATCCAGTTCAAGCAAGAAGGTAGGGCCAAATCTACCAGTTGTCATAGCCAGGTATGTCACAATTCCTTCCAGTGTGATCCTGGACAAAATCTCATTTTCTATGAACTGTCGTCACTTCAAAATTATCTTGAGTTATAGGAGTGCTGTGTCAAGCTTTCTCCATGCAATAAATGCCTTAGCTTAGTGAGTTCAACACAAGCTCACTTCTCACTGAGGGTATGGTCTAAAACTCAGGCAAACATGCCAGATCTTAAAGAGGTTATTTCTGCTTGATTGGTTTTTAGTGAAACCCTGCATCCACCAGGCAAATTCAGGTTGGCAGGGCAAGCCAATGCCACAGGGCATGAGGAAATGACCTATACAGCAAATCAACATATGGCATCTGAAAAAAAAAGGCTGTGGTATTCACCCTGCAGGTCTGAGGCCACACATACTAGTGTCTGTAGGCCCACTATGAAGAGAGGTGGCATTCCACACTGACACTGTTTTCACTCAGACTGATTTTATTTGAGAGAAATTATTGATTTGTATGCAAATTCAAGCTAGCTACAACAAAGGTGCACCTCACAACTACATTGAATTCCTGCACAAATAATCACAAGTGGATAGTGAGGACATAGTCCCTTCCAGAATGAGTAACTTCTGTTAGAAGTCCATCACGCTTCAGAAAAATTTTGCTTTTGTTCACTTTTCCTTTAAATCCTGTCCACCCTGCCTGTACCATGTAAGCAAGTAAGAACTGTCATCATCCTCTCTCATAGAAAAACTGAGGCAGCAGATCTTAAAGCCTACCTATACATAAGGTGTCATAAGCTCAGAGCAGCCCTCTCCCTTTAGCCTTCTTCTCAGTTATTCCCATTTTCAGTTCAATCCCACTCCTCCATGGAGGTCTTTCCCCAGCTTTCAGAGGCTAGCAACAAGGATTTCCCCATCTTCCAGTTAGCAGCTGGGCACTTTGTTAAGAGAGTAACAGTGGGCTGAGCTGCTCAAAACTGTTGGGCTCTTTCTAGCAGTGCCTGCCAACATTTTCCTTTTTTCTCTGCAATGTACTACCTGGTTCTGAGAATCCCCTGAGCACCAGCTTCTCAACTGCCAAGCAGACAAGTCATGCAGGCAGCAGATCAGAGGACAAGTAGGACTGAAGCTGAGCAGGAGAGATAAAGTTTCTTTGCTTATCAAGACCCTGTGTAAAATCATACAATTCAGAAAATTTCTATGAGGTGGCAATCATGATTTCTTCACACAGCATGGCTAAGGTTTAATTACTGTTTAGAAAGCACTCACTTTAAAATTCTCCTAGGAAAGACACCACTCCACCCAAGTGGAGACAGCAGTGCCTTGCCCACAGGTTGCTGTGCTGCTTCCCTGGTTTTAGACCCAGGAGCATACTCAGACCCAAAAAAAACAGCTTTCTCTCGCAAACTGAGCTTTGAGATTTGTGGTATGCTTTCATTCTCATCGGGGTAAAAGAACAGTAAAAAAGAAAGGCTGGTGGTGAGATTAAAGAGTCACAGATCTGTAGGGAGCAGAACGGGGGCTGAGTGCTGCAGGCCAGGAGTATCACCAACCACATACAAGTACTGAGGTACCAGAAAGCAGCTGCTTTGGAGAATGGGTTAACAGTGGTTCCCCTGTGACCACTATTTGTGAACAACATGATAAAATGTTGCTAGCACACAACATTTTCCAATGTGTTTGGCAAATATTAACTAATCAGTACTCTCAGTCTTGAAAGCATTGTAGCACTTCCTCAGAACTGAAGAGAATGAAGCTGAGGATGTTAATAACTTATAGGAAATGTCAGTAAAATAATGTGGTAGAATCACATTTAGAATTATGTTTCCATTTTGTGTTTCTGTGCCACAATCTACATATCATGATTTTCCTGGTTAAAAAAAAAATAGGTATAATATAATGATATTATTTCTCTAATGTTATCTTTTCAGATTTAATGCATTTTTAGACATATGCCAGTGTAATTCCCTTCCTTTTTCCTAAAATTTCTCTCCCAACCAACATCACATAAAATTTTCTAAATATTAAGGATTTCCATTAAGAAATTAAAAATTACTGCCTGCTTGGATTTTTCTACACGTTGACTATTCATTAAATATAACATTTTATTTATTATAATTGGTGATTATTCTTGAAACTTAAATTTTATTTATTATTTTTAGTGATTAAAAGAACCCTTGGCTTATGCACCCTCTTTGAGCTCTAGATGTACATGCATCATTATTAGAGTGAATTCCACTTTGAAATAAGATTCACTGCTTTTCATAGTTTTCTGGATTACCCCAATTGAAAGTATGACAACTTTAGAAAACTGCTGTAATGCTACAATGCCACCATCTGGTTACAGTCAAGGATCTGATCTTGCAGCTGCTAAAGGCGCTGAACCTCAAAGAATTCAGCAAGACACCACTGACAATACAGGTTGAATATTGAATGGATGTATGCACAGAACTGGTCTTCTTTATTGCAGGATTTTGATTAGCCAGAGATTGAGAGCAGTTTAAAGAGTGAGCAATGCATCTTCTATTTCTGTCTTTCTCTTTATTTGCCACATCAGTTCTGCCTAAGAGGCTCTGAATAAATTGTAGACGTAGGTGTGATTGCACGTAGCATGTGAAGAGCAGTTTGCATCTCTCTGATGCCCCAAAGTCTTCCTCTAGGAGCCCTGGGGAGCTGGACTGGAGAAGGCTGAGAGCTCCACCCTCGGCCCTCACTGCCCATCCCAAGGGCAGAGCTGCCTCTGGGCAGGGCAAGCAGAGCCAGCCACAAGCTCCCAAAATCCACATCAAAAGCTGAAAATCCTTTCTGAGGAAATTCCAAATATTTTAGCAATTTTTTTTTTAATTACATCGTGGGAAGTAATGCCATTCTTCTTGGAGCAAACTACAGTGCTTTCTTGCTTTCAAAACACCTGAAGAAGTGGGAAAGAGCAGAAGTTGGCATGGGAGCACAAAGTGAAAGAAAACCAAGATAAACACAAAACTACATAATCTCTGAATATCAGTCACTGCCAAAAGAGGTGTCTTTTTCAGTGTCTAAACCTGACTAGACAGAACCTGATTTTACATATGTTGATTGCAAAGCAGCACCATAACATCTTGCTCAGTTGTAAAGTGCTACTTGGTGGGGAATGCCAAGAAGACACCTTTTACTTCTTGCAACAGAGAAAAATGTCATTAATCTGGTTTGGAAACACATATTACAATTTGTTTCTGTGCTGATATTCTACGTGCTGATTTTAAATCAAGACCGTTTGGGGCTGCTGGACTGATTTCTGTTGAATGTAAGTAAAATACGAAATAAAATGGATTCGCAGCAGCAGAAGCAAGTCATAAGTCAAATGGCAGCCTCTCTTATTGCAACCTCTTATCATGGGCTAAAGGAAACAGAACAGTAATATTAAGAATACAAATAGTTAACAGTAGTGTCTCAGAAAAATATATTTCTAAAAATATATTTTGGAAAATTAAGTCATAAAAATATCTGCTTTTGAGAACCATCAAGGCAGAATTGTGTTCCATGTTATTACTGAGGGGGGATTCAGTCTAAGGACCTGAGTATGTAGGGCCTGGCATATGGCATACAGAACCAGGAAATTACATCTAAGGGAAAGATGATAAAGGCTGTAGGAGATAAAGGATGAAGGGAGGAAGAGATCTATTTTTCTGTCAAAGTTACCAAATGACACAGAAGAAGCTTGTTCAGATTCATATCTTAAAAAAAAAAAAAAAAAAGCCAACAACAAAAAAACTTCACTTATTATTCCTGGGATCTCAGTGAACTTGCTATGATTCGGTGTATAATACAAAATCAGCAAAACATAAATTCACAGTTGAAATATGAAACAGCAGATGGCAAATTTGTCCAGGACCCTTGCTGTGTGCACTAGGATTGTAGCAATTGCTAAAATTCTATACTTAACATAAAAATAGTAGGAAATCCAACAGTAACCCAGAAAAAAAGCATAAAACTGTAGCTATGGATGTTCTTCAGCACGAATTTGAGTAGAACTAAGAATGTTCTGAAAGTGTAATAATCATTGCTTTGGACGTTACGCAAACATGAGCATCTTAGGAAAAAAGGTGTAAAAACACAGGGTTTGAATGTGCCATACTTTGCAATGTGTAGGTGACAGTACCTGGCCAATAAACTTTTGAACAAACAGATGTGTTGGACTCCTGTGTGATGCCTTACCTATAAGTGATCTGTTCAGCTTTTTGACTATTGCAGAGACCATGTTGTTCCCACTCCATCACAGTAGGACCTACTCATATGGGTGCTGTAGACTCAGTGATTTGCAAGACCACTGGGCAGGTGGTACATCGGCTCAATAGAAATGTTTTTGCTTTAGGAAGAAGATCAGCTGGCAAAGAGGTCATCAATTAGCCCTGAAGTCTGTTCTCAATACCCTATTTCTTCTGGGCAATTTGAGAATGGACCCCAATGAAGTGCTCTGGCAAGAGCCCAACTTGGACGTTGTTTCACTAAATGACTCCTTTTGATATTGTTTCACTAAATGACCTACACACTTCTGTATACACCTCCAGACCAACACAAGGAATGTAGGTCTCCTGCAGGTCTTATATGTTAGTGTGTTAGCATTTTAACAGAGAGTAAAAGAAGAATTTGTATTAAGAAACAATTTAATTTTGTCTGAAGAAATATTGTTGGTTTGATTGCTTCCACATTTAGCATTTCTGTTGCCTGACACAGACACACTGCACTAGATAAGACATCTGCCTTTTCAGAGGGGCACAAGTATCCCATAGGTATTAAAGGCACCCAACCAGCCCCATGTGACCAAGTCACGGTATCTTAATTAGAAACCTATCTTTAGACAATTGAATAAAGCCCTGAATATTTCAGAACAAAAAAATCCCCAGCGTTCAACCACAGGCAGGTAATGTATTAGGAAGAGAGAATGACCTAATTGCTGGGACTTTAATTTTAAAAATAAATAAATAAATTCACCCCAACTAACATTTTTAAGCTGTATAAAGTCAGGAGAGTTTAATTATTCTCATGCAGCTTTAATTGGGACAAGAAGCCAAACTGCTGGAGTAGAAGTTTCCTTTCACATCCTTCTTGAACCAATTGCAAACAGAAAGAGACAACATCCAACTACTAGCAATAATTGCAAATGATTACTATTTACAGAGTATTCATCAGCATACACTTCATCAAGACTGTTACCACTGCTTTCTCTTGGAATAAGAGATTGAATTGTGGTATTTCTTATGACACAAATCCAGTTATGAGCCTTTTTCATGCTGCAAATAAATGCGTTATTTGCTGCCTCATTTTTTTTCTATATTCTGCTAAATATATGTTTTATAGGCTAGTTTCTACTCACATTCATTCAGTCTCACAGTGTAGATTTCCTCTGTATTTCTAGTATCTTTTTCTGCAGATCTCTGCAGGTGTTTCTGTATTACCTAGATGACACTAGTGTTTGTAATACTTGTCAGGCTGGTACTTTGAGAGTTTGACTGTCAAAACGCTTTTTTATCCTGCTTTTATCATTAACATCTTTCTTAGACAACGACCTGGATCTGGAAATCCTTGCCAAAAAGTAGTCCTCATGTATATGCCTACTAAAATCAACTATATGATTAAAGACTCCATGGAGAAACTACATTCTCATAAGACAAAAAATACTTAGGGCTGACAGCACAGTGCCCACGAGACATTGTCCCATCATAAGTCATTGCCATTAATCATTACACACTTTACTTTAAAATAGCTTAAAATAATAAGTAATGTGAAGATGTTCAAATCTTTCTTGATTTCTATTAATGTCGGAAGCAGTGTTTTATTAGACTTTCAATGATTCATCAGAGCCTAAATAATGCAGTTATATTTTTATGTCAGATAACTCTGTATACTTCCACATATACTGTGATATGTGTGTTAATACACTGGTAGTCCTGTCATCCTTACCAAATAGGATAGGTAGGACTGAGGCACCATTCTAGGCTGTGTTTGCTGAACCAGGGAAAAAGTAGCAAACTGGATTTTCAGTGCAAAAAAGCATGTGATTGAGTGTGAGATAGACTCTAGTTACAGGCTAGCAGTCTGTAATTGGGAAAGAGTAGTCTGAGGAGCAATCATTGGAAAGGGAAGCAGGCAGCAGGTAGCTGAATGCAGGACCAATAAAAGTGGGGCTGAACAGAAAACTTTGGCAAGAGCAAGCAGAGGAAAGTGGCAAATAACACTTATTTGAGGGCTTTTCCAGGCAAAAGTATCTGGTAAGAGCAGGAGACCAGAAGCTCTGACACTGGGAAGCAGCTGAGTGGTACTTTGAAAATGCCTAGTCCCTTTGAGCAGTGGCCCTCTTCATGCCTTCCTGGAGCTAAGGCATGAAGGGCTAGCTGTGGAAGGGCTAAGACAAAAAGAACCAAGATCACAAGATATTCATCTAGCCAGCTCACCCATTAAAGGCTTTACAAAAACAGTCCAAGAGTAGGAATGAGAAGCCATATGGTTATTGATACTCTTGCATGCTAATTCATAAGATATCCTCTGTTGTGTTGCTCACTGATTTTTAACCCTCTTTTTACAAGTCAGCTCCCCAATGAAGAGCCTTCCAATACTTCTTCATTAATCTAAGGCAGTTTTTCTCAACTTGAGGTTTGCAAACTTAATTTTCAGAGAACTAGAAGTCCACAAACAACTGAACATACTCAAGATACGAATGTCATAGGCATGGAAAAATGTAAGTGCACACAAAAGAGAGGGAAATCAAATAAAGAAATGATATTTCAAGGCTTAGCCAACTTTTATTTGATGGCAAATGAAAACATCCATGGTAAACTATTCTGCCTGGGCAATAGGCAGGTCCTAAAGGTCAACTGAAAAATATTAATCCTTCATAGAAAAATGAAAGAAAACATTGCTCTCGTTTTGGTTATTGCCACAAACAGTTATTAATAATTTTTACCTCCTTTTCTGAAAGGCTAACTTCTGAAACTGATGATATCAGTTATCTTATAGAAAAATGTAAAGATATATGTATTCAAATGTTCTAGCCTTGGACAAAGTTCTTATTTATTCATTCAACTATTTTCAAACTGAGCCCAAATTCTTCTTCTGTTTTGTCACGTTAGGCCTCTGCATCGTGCTGAGAAGCACAAATTATTAGAGTCTTATTACTTGGAGCAAAATCTCTTTTGTAAAGTCAAAGCAATTTCTTTTTTTTTTTTTAGAAAAAAGGTCTGTCATGTGGAATAAAAATTATTCTGATGCCATTTAACTGCAGCTATATTTTTTCCTGTTCTGGGAGCCCATACTGCTACAGTAGTTAACAGAATTTCTGTCCACTACAATACAATAAAGATAGCAGATGTGGAGTCACAAGACCCAGAGACCTCTACCAATTAAAGGTCAAAATCTGTCTCACTTCACAGAATGCAGCATTTGAGCATGAGGTCTTGTGTATATTTGTCATCTTGTTCAGTCAGAAAGATATGACAACAAATAGCTGGTCAAAAGCTGTCAGGGTCAAACTAAGCTTGATAGAGTGCCCTAGGTCACCTCTGTGATTCCAACAGCAGAAATCGCCCTGCTGTCAGCTTGCATTTTAGTCAAATATTACGTGGCACACAGTAGAACTGTATTCCACCACTAATTGCTTCTTTGACCTTCTTGTTAACCAAACATTTTGATTAGAAATATGTACCATGTCATCATGTTCCACGGCAATGTAACAGCTGCCTCTTAACAGATCTGTAGTATTGAATGTCCTCTCACCTCACACCCAGAGGATTCACAATTTAGGTAGTATTACAGATTTCATTTGAATGAGGTAAAAAAGCAAGAAGATAATAAAGCATTTCATATAAAGCAGTGCATACTGCAGAGAATCTTCACATTCCTTCTGGTAAAACAGGCACAGAATTAAATTTTGTTATAATTTTCAAGGTTTGTTGGGTTTTTTTAAACACTGATCTGGCTTGAAGATTGGCAAGAAAAAAGAGAGATGATAAGTAAACTTTTCTAGACAAATGATTATTTCTCACTTCTACAAAAAACTGAAATTCCCCTGCACAATTCTCAGCATGTGCATAGAAATGAATATTGAATAAAGAAGTCACTTGTTACTGCTTTGGAATTCTGAGATGCAATTTATTCATTATTACAGTGAACATGATTCCAGGGAAAGCCTGGACTCATAAACTGTTCTGAATTTGTCCAAACAGACTCAGTAAGCCCAAAGGGAGACTGCAAAGCACTGTGTCCTGATCTCCAGCAGACTGGTTCCACAGCAACTTAGAAACAATCAAAGCTTTCATGCAACTCTATTCCAATTTTTCTGTGTAACAGATCTTTCTTTGTCTCAATTTCTACACACACCTCCCTTTTACTTTCTCTTTTTTTTTTCCACTTAATGTTTTCTTTTATTTTTCTTTTTATATATTTTTTTCTCTAAAGCAGAAGCAGACTTCTTTTCATACAATTTATAAGTTTATGTCAACCCATCTCTTTGCTTTTCCATTCCTCAAAAAGCATTCGTTTACTTACAGTATAAAGTTTTAAATTAATAACAGTTCACTTCTACAATTTTTTTAAACAGGAAAATAAGCCTTCCTCTTTCTGTGCATGCAATAGCAGGCACATGTTGATGCAGAAAACTATTAAAATTCTTTCTTTACTCACAAAAAAAAATCAATATTGCAATAATTTTGCTAGAAGTTTTGTAAGATTTGCAACTTAAATCAGCCTTTAAATTTCTTCCTTTATTAGAGAATGTACTAATAAGAAATATATTTGAGCAACTGCAATTTGTCACACACATGTGAAAGCTTTGACAGCCACCAAGTAGAACTAATGCTTTATTACACTAAAATTTCTTATATTTTTTTCATGCTTTTCTGTTATTCCACAATTTCTCTTTAATTTTTTGTAGAGGTGGTCGTATTTTGCTGCACTGTTATGAATAGTTTTGAAAGCATCTCTTCAACAGAATATTTCATTTTGCACATGTTTGTAAAGGAATAATGGGAAAAATATATTTACACCTGGAGTGGCAGAAGTAAGAAGCCTGAGAGATTTTTTTCACCTTCAGCCTACATGCAAGTAATGCATTTGGCCTCAGAGATGTAAACCTCCAGTGGTGCACACCCATGGAAGCATTCTCCAAAATCCTATGGTTACAGCTATGGCAGCACACTCATGGGAAAGAGCTGGGCCAGTGGTTCTGCAGACCATCCTATCCCCAGGAAGAGGGGCAAAAAGCTGTTAGATGCTGCTGGAAGCAGAACTATAGTGCCATTGAGGTCCAAATGTGCAACTCTCTTTTTCTAGGATGACCCCATTATCCCATGCACAGCAAGGAAAGTATTTTAGCAACCCCACTTTGGAACCACTGGGGAACATTTTATTAATTTCCTTTGTGCTAAATGTTTATGTCTGTGCTTTCATAAATTGCTTTCCTGGCCCCAGGAACTTTTGAAATTTTAATGAAGGAGATCTATCTACGTATCTATCTATCTATCTCTCTATCTATCTACCTATCTATCTATCTATCTATCTATCTATCTATCTAGCCTATCTTCTTGCATTGTCTTTTTGAACACCCCAAAGCAGAAAATTAAGAAACAGTATAAACACTTTGTTTATTTTCCTTTACAAAAATGCTTCTGCTATTGCAATGTTCTTTTGACTGTTTCTTTACAAACACCAGGAGTCCAGATGTGGAAAATAGCCCTTGCTATGGGTCCCTGTATATCAGCATGACCCTCATTTTCATAATCCTAATGCTAAGACAGAAGAAGATAGAAATTATTTAAATTTAAAAAACCTCAGAGCAAGGCCTTGATTCTGAAAATAGACTGTCAGACATATTTAACCTTATATATCTAATTCATCCCAGAGTAAAATCACACTGAAATCATTAATTTGATATCAATAGAAGCCTGATGTACCTCAAAAACATCTCATTGTAGCAAAACAAGCACAAAATCATCCATCTACATTTTTTTTTACTTGTGCCTTTTTATTGGATACAATCTATTTCAGCATTTCAGAAATGATGAGTGCAAATAAAAACACTTTGATCTGTATAAATCTTGTATTGAGTGGGAAAAAAATATAGGCCAATTAGAAGGCAAGATGGCAAATGGAAGAAGGGATTTTCCAGGCCTTCCTTCAGCAGTAACATGATGAGGTGTGTCCATATATAAGAATAAGTCTCCCTCCAGGGCACTTCTCACTGCCACACTGTGAATAGGTAATAGCAATGATTCTAGTGAAGGGAGCACAGGACAAGAGGGAGCTGAATGTTCAGAAATACATACAGGCAAGATCCACTGTGATTAATGGAGGTACATGAGGGTACACAGGAGTGCAGTTAAATTGTAGGTAACAATCCCAGCATGCCCCCAGAGGGCAATGGTAATCTGAAGATCTCCTTCAGGTCTCTCTGTCTGCCTAAGATTGACCAGAGTAACCAGGCACTCAGGCCCATGTTCTGCATGTGCTGCTTATTCAGATGACGCTTAAATGAATGTAAGAAACATGAAGCCACCTGGCCATATGGCAACACAACTCACTGGAAAGACCAAAGGGAACTTGGACCACTGGTAGGATAAAGGGTTACCCAGGATTAGAAGATATGTCTATCAATTCAATAGAACTTGGAATCATTATACTGCAAGGTAGATAAGCTAGGTTATTTTAACTCTTGTCCAATAACTTTTGTGACCTGTGATTTCTCAAGGTAAAATATTAGTACTAATGTGCCTAAAATTTAATCAGTCATAGTCATTTGTGCAAATTGCTGGTGAAATTTTATGAAGTTCCTTAATTAGTATTTCCTTACTTCAAAGTTTCATTTTATTAAAGAAAAGTCACAGAAAATGTCTTGAGCTAAAGCTCGTCTTCTTCATATGGAAAGCATGCAAAAATATACTAGATGTAAAAGTCTTCTTTCGTGTTATTGACATGTATTTCAATTAAATGATCAGGATAACTTATATTTTACGACTTGCTGAATTTGAATGGTTAAACTCTCTTTACAAGACTAATGTCCTGGAGAAATCACTGTATCTAAAATTACCATTGTAGATCCAGAGTTGTCTTGTTAATACTAAAATGCATTGTGGTGGGAATAATATACTAACAAGGCATCGTTTCAATAGTCTTTAATCCTGCCCATTTGTCAATACCCTGAAATTACTTAATGAACTGTCTTTTTTTAAATATCATTCCAATACAAAATGAACATGCTGTGTACAAAATGAAATTCACTCTTAAGTAGATCAAAAGAAAATGAACATAACCTTTGACATGCAGCTTGTTAAGAACTTACAACCATTGCCCAAAAAAATGAAATAACTGAGTTTGTATTGTCTTGTTTAAGACAGTGTGGTTTATAAAAGGTACACCAGAGAGAACAGGACTTGGGAGAGTATCCACTACTCTACAACAGTGAAATCAAGAAGGATTATCTACACAAAGTCATTTTACACATGATTTCTAAAGAATTGAAAAGTATCTTCCTTAGTACTTTTAAAACACAGAGTTTTAATTCTTGTTCTCTAAAAGCACCAAGAGCCTTTCACTTAATTTGGATGCAAAGTGTCTTAGGTAAGATTCTGTAGGGCTTCGAAAAGATGACAATTAAATTTGCTTGCATTTTTACAAATCAAGAATTTAATAAATTCAACAAAATAATAAATGCCAAAATAATAATTTCTGTTAAAAACAAGGTTATTGTAACACTGAAGCTGCAATAGGAAACAGAAGGAAATAGTTTTTATTTGATAAAATATCTTCCTGTTGGCTTCTCAGCCAGATTTCCCTGTTCAGGTGTTATTCTCCATTTGCTCTTATTTTCTAACATCAGTTACCATCCACTGTTTTGCTCCCCAAACAATTTATTCACCTTTTCCTCATCTTTTCATACTGGTAGTTGTGCCTGACTACAGACCACAACCAAATTGATACAGCCACTAATATAATCTAGGCAGAAGTCCAGGCATTAATAGTCAACTCATGTAACTACCTGACTGACTGTATCCATCCAGTGAAAGGAGATGTCTCTCTAGTCAGCTGATCCCAACACAGAAATAAGATACTTATTTTGCATTAATCACATTAAAGTCACTGGGGCATCTCAGTCCAGCCAGCTAGTTACCTCAATCAAAATCCAACCATAAAACAAATTTCTTGCAATCACTAGATTTTAGAATAAGAACGTATTTTCATATAGAGGTCAGGTGGTGTACGTTTCCTTTGAACAGGCAGAAATTTTGCTTTTTAAAACTTAAATAAAGTATTTTTAATGAGTTTTTAGAGAAGATTGATTTTTTTACAATTATTTTCTCCTTTATTATTGTCCACAATAATCCATATGCAGTGAAGGAAGAAAATTACTTCAGGTAAAGTTACAATTTAAAGTTCTTCTTCCTTAGTAATCTGATCAAACATGTTTTACAACAAAAGATGTTATCCCTGCTCCTCCTCAGCTAGAGTCTGAGATGAGGCAGAATGGAAACCATTTTTTAAAAGGCACACTCAAACCTGCTCCTTCCACCACTGCTGATAATTTATCAGATTACCAAAGCTAGAGATAACTGAATTTGAAAAATGTTACACATTAAGACATTATTCACAGTTTACTAGCAGACTACAGAAGCATCTTCTGATGTACTTTTTCATTATTAAGAACAGTTCACTAACCCTCTCAGAGAAACACACCTTGTCAATAAATAGTTCTGTACTGCAGCTAAGTAGTACATTTACATTTGCAAGAAAAATAGGCTCAAATTAAATTCAATTAATTAGTTATTCATTCTGTTATGCTTATTTGTATTTAATGCACATACTAATAATCTGTAAATGTGTTCATTCTTTAACATAAGAAACAATCTGGCTTTAATTATAGTATAGAGCAGTTAGCTGCTTTACATAGTGTCATTTTACCCCCTGATAAATGGATGTTAATTAGTATATGAAAGTATAGGATACCATCACATAGACTTTCATCCATTTTCAGAAATGAATATTGGTTCAATGACAAGATCAGCTGCAGTGAAATTCTTGTAAATCATCTAAACTTGTGAAAAAAATCTTTTCATTAATCCTTCCTGACAGGTTAATTTCATTCCATTTCTAAGTTGTCAAGTTAGAACATGGAACAAATAATCAAAAGCCTTTAAATCAAATATACCAAATCAAGACTAATTGAATATGTTTCAAGTATGTCAATAATAGATTCATTTTTCAAAATTTAATAGGAAAGCTTGTTAAGCTATAAAAATACATGCCCTGCTAAGTCTGGAAGGGCAGGAAAAGTGTTGGCACAGCAAGTTTATCTTTTTGTTAACTGCATTCCCTGAATGTGTGACACAGTGTTCATAAAGGAAATGCATATACATCTTCATATGTACATGCTGTTTTGTCGATCAAATAGCTATGCAGAGTATTGAAGTAAATACAATTGTTTCACGGATTAAGAGCTCTTCAATTTCACATTTTGTATAATTACACTGTTTTACAGAATCACACGCTTCTGTCCAGCCCATTATTTTATCTAGAATTTGGAATGTCTTTCCAAAGAAATGGGACTGGCTTTCATATTACACTGAATATGAAAAACTATTAGTAAATTGAATAGGGCATAAATTTCCAAGTATTTGATCTCCATTCTTAGATCTGGTGTAAAAAAAAATACTTCATCTTTAGCACTGCCAGCAAGAGAAGTTTAAAAAAAATCACTTGAGGGCATGCTAAAGACATTCACTAAATATTCCTAGCATTGTTTAATATTATGCCATATTGAATGGCATTAGTGATTATCTCAGTACTATTGTTGGACAGTTGTCAACCACCATGTTGGGTGGGGCAGTTTTAAATAAAGACTCCCAAAACAAAGAGTCTCCAAGAGCCACTGTCAGCTGAGATATAGAGCTTTATTCTGCTGCCCACATATAGTCCTGCAGCCAGTAAATATGGTACTCAGCTCATACAGTGCAAGTTGCTCTGATCCTTTTAGTTACAAAGCAATCAAGTTAGTACAGTTCAGACTCTGCTGTCACCACTGCAGCTCTGCTCACCCTGCTGACAGTCTGCAGGACTGCACACTTCAGTGAGGGCATGGCCAGAGAAGGGCTCACCTGTGGTGCCTCGTTTGTAGCCCCTGACAGATCTGCTCCTCTTCTTCTGTTCCTCAATAGATAGAGATACAGAGATATAGAGCTACAGAGATACATATCGTATTTCCATTATTAACTTTATGTCCATAATTTAAATTCTTTGGTCAGTTTGTACTGTTGGCAGAAGCATAATTTAACCAGACCAGCACCTCTGGTTGTCCTATTTCACTTGGGCAGGCAAGAACTTCTTGGCTCCTTACAGACTGTGCTCCTTTTTTTCACAAATCACATCACAAATTTCAATAGGACAAGGCACCTAGAGTACTCCAAGACCTTGAGCAAGACCAGACCTCAGGGAACAGGCAGATATGACATGGGATCTCTAAAAAGCTTTCTGGAGCCATCTGGAGTGGCAAATGGAATCCAAGTTACCCTAAGGGATCCAAACCCACTCTATATATCCTGCTATGGAAGAAAGCAATGTAGTACTTAGTGTCAGCATGACCTAAATCTCTTTCTAGATTCCCTAGATCAGCTATCCAAAGGCTACAGTGCTCACATATCCAGTCCATGTTTATGTGCCATGAGTATGTGTCATGAAGATTTCTACTACTTCATGCCTTCATTTGGAGAAGAATCCTACCCTTTGCCTGTGTTATACTTGTATTAACACAAAAAGAGAAATATTAAAGCCCAGACTGCAGCCATCAGTGGCTATTCCTGTTGAGCTCCAGAGGACAAAGTGGACCTGAACTGTAGTCTGTGGAAGTGGAAACCTCTTCCATTCCATTTGTCTCTGCTCTCAGTCTCCAGAGAGTCATTCATATGTGCCCACACAATAGCATCTTAATGAGTTGAAATGAAGCTGCAGACTTTTCTTGGGTTTGATATACAGGAGCCTGTTTTGTGGTAATTAAATAATTAATCAGTGCTACTTCACAATTAACCAAATAAAATCAGATATTACAGTAAAATTAATGAGCTCATTTCAAATTGTGTTCTCTTTTACAGCAAACTAGACAGTTACATTTCTGTTTCTCAAAGTAGTTATATTTTCAAATCAAAATAAATTTTCTAAATTATCATTTGTCAGACTGAGTTATTGCAGGAAGCTGATTAAGTGATTTTTTTTTTTTTTTTGCTATTACTGTTTTGTTCATTACAACTTTCTTTAATTTCTTACTTACCAAAAAAATTTATTCAATGCATCCACTTTAGGCAGCTAAAAGGCCTCTGAAATGCTTCAATGGCAAATTTATTCTGTTATGTACTTCAAATGCTCTATATTACACTTCATCATATTTGAGTGCTTGATATGCTTGATAAGGCATTTAAAAATAGGCAAACAAATCTATTTCACATAAACCTGAGACAGTGCTACAGGTAGGATGCAGATTGCTTTGATCTCACTTCTGGACCTTAAACTACAGGAAAAGTACTCCCTTCTAAATCCTGCTTTATAATGAATCAGTTTAAAAATAGATGGAGTTATTTACATCATAATCTACATTTTAGAGCTGAAAAGATGATTCTGAGTTTATAAGAAAATTTAAAATCTGAGAAAAAAATGGTGAAGTCATCGCTCTGTTTTTTATCTTTCCTCTGAAAGTTTCACAACTCTGTTACAGATATTTTAGTGGAGTTTAAAGCATTTACATTTTTAGTTAAATAATAGTTATCAAAACAAACTGAATGTCCTAATTCAAATAAAAACTCAGCAATATAAGCTTAATTTATTATAAGTCTTTCAAACAGAACATTGCTAAGAATAGTCAGCAGAAAAAGAAGTTCCTTTCTTCCCTATGCAGTCATGTTTCTACTAGAAGACACCTCTTGGGGAAGTTGCTGCAGTTCTCACTTCCATTTACTTAATACTTTCAGCTATTATCTGGTACCAAAAATGTCTGCACATTAAAAGCTATTCTTAGTCCTTAGTTCAACTCATATCTTCATAAAGTATAGTGATAAAATCTTTTTCCTGAACTGAAGAATTTGAGACTTTTAGTTATGACCTCTAGTCTTTAGTGGATAATTACAGCTGAAAACATAATCATAAAATATATCTATATATCTTTTTTGTCTTGAAAAATAAAAATATAAATAATAGATATCATTCCATATTTTGAGTACATAGTAAGACATGGAACTTACAAGGTATACATAAGTATTTCTAAGAAAAGGAATAAACCTAACCAAGTATGGTTTCAAGTCACAGAGTCCCAGAATCATAGAATGGGTAAAGTTGGAAGGGACCAGGGTGGATCTTCTGGTTCTAGTGTTAATATAGAGAAGTTTAAGCATTTAATAAATCTAGATGTAAAATAATTTTTTAAAATGAAGAACTCATTATACAGTTTTAATAATGTATAAAGCTTCTAATCAGTGCTATCTAAATGACTAGTATTTGAAAATAATTTTGTACCTTTGTCTTTTAGAAGCACATTAGTGTATTTGCATAGTTATGGAAATGGCAGTTGCAAACTGATTACTCGCTTTAAGAAAATGAGCAATACAATAGTACTGTATTGGAATCCTAAATCTAGGAATGCATTAAGAACAGGATGGATTTTCAAGGACATATATAAACTGCTCATCTTCCTACATATGACATATCAGATTTCAAAGTAATAAAGACTCATTTGAGGCATGCAAGAGGCTCAAGTCAATAATATCTGCCTGACGCCCTGTAAACGATATTGCTCAAACGTTGGTGGCATTCGAATGGAAACCTGAAACAAGTTTAAAAAACTTGAAAAAAGTTTCTTAAATAATCTCAGTTTGACTATTTTCACATGTGTAGTCACACGTAATGATTAATGCTGGAGGGAACTCCCACGACCTGTGGGCTGCCGGGTGGGTGCCGTGTATTTCCAAGGGCACGGTGGCTGACTGGCTGTTGTCCATCACACAGCAGGGAACTAAGACTCAGGATGTGCCAGAGGTTTATAAAGTTCTTGTAGGGATAGATTGTGCTCCCTTCAAAGTCATAAATATGCCTGTTTCCACCTTTCAGATATTTCTTGCTCTGAATTTCTTCATTCAAGGAATCATTCTTATTCCTTGCTCTGAATGTTTCAATACGAATTTCTCTTAATAGTAAGATTTCCTTCTGAAATTATTATAGCTTTCTTAGAGTGTTTATACCCCAAAGTTTTCAATGTGTCATTGTTTTATTTTCATAGTGTATTATAGTTTTCAATGTAATAATATTTAAGACACCTGTACAAGTTGCATCTGGAAATACAATGCACAACATATAAATGAAAAATCTACACAGAAGTCAGCATTCAAATAGATGCTTAATAATGTGAGATTATGGAAACTCCTTTTCTTCAAGTGAGAGTTTATCTAACTGAACAGATTTAGGGTTAATGACATTCATTTTCATGGCTTCACTTCAAGAGCATCAGGTGCATTACACTACATTCTTGATGGAGTGTGTTATCTTTTCAGCTTCTTGCAATTTGCACAGTACAGGGTAGATCTTGATTGAAAACTGCATGAAGGCATTCAAGCACAGAATTTGTCAAGTTGCATATCAAAAATAGTATTTTTTTTCTCCCAAAATGCAGGAAGGCATATCACCAGAAATCTGCTATTGCAGAACCTGTCTGAAGGTAGCAATTCATACTACAGTGAAATTAAGAAAGTATTTCCTAATTGTGTTTGTTCTAAATATATGTATGTACATTTATATCATAATCACCATAAAAGTCAAAGAAAAAAAAAACCACAAAGTTTAGAATTTATAACTGATAATTAAAAATATTTTTGATTAAAAAATAGTTTAATGAACTAATAAGTATATGACAGTTTTAAATACGCATATAATAGTTATAAATAAGATCAGGTTTTGTGTGAATAAAAATTCTATAATCTCTTTAGAGAGAAGTTAATGCTAAATGCTAATGCATTTCACATAAATCATATTAGAAAGTTAAAGTTGTCATTTACAAGGAGACAAGGCATTTTCTCAGTATTACGAATTTTGGTATTTGTATTTCTAATTTCTCTTTTAAGTTTTGAAATCTTTTTGTTTCTTCACCTCTGAAATTGCTAGCATTGAAAGAAAATTAAACATTCTAGGACTTGTTAGCTGTTTTGTCATAAAAAGGGTGAAAACCCAAACAAGATCTGTGGATTTTGGATAATCTGTTGTAGGTATCTATAGGCAAAATACTGGCATACAGTCAACCTGCATAATTGTGCTGGTGTACTTGTGAAGAGATCACCTAACAAGACATCCATCTAACACAAAATGTACAAATACTAGCACAAAGAAACCAATTCCATCTCGCTGAGCTCTGCCCTGGCTGAACTCAGACTTCAGTGGAATTACAGTTTTTCCCAGTGTTTTAAGATGTTTCATAGCAGTCCAAGCACTCCTGCACCTCTAATGTAGTGAGCTCTAGTTACTTGATTTCAAAATTTTCAGTAAAGCACTTCTGCAAAATCAATGTTATCAGTACATGACATTCTGAAGGCATTACTGTATCATATGGCATTTTACCTCCAAGTTCTCTTTACAACTGAGTAAATCACAAGACATTATACTGCTGAAGCCCAACTGCGGAATTATCTGACTAGTCTTTGAGGAAGCAAAGTTTTACTTCCAGTATTTATATGTGAAAAAAAAATAATCCATGGTCATACCACATTCTATACTCAGAGAGTAATGCAGGTTTCTTCATCAGTAACAGATTATTTACAGAGGAGTAAGAACTCATGGTGCATACCTAGAAAGATCAGAAGCAAACAGCTTGGACAGGTTCTAAAAATATATATTTCATCTGCCTATGTCAAGGCAATGCCTTTACTAAATGGGACTTCAAATAAATATTTTAGTTATTAGAGTGGTCAGACATTCTGTATGAAAATTATTTAATTTCTAAGCATTTTTGCTGCTTTCCTCAATAAGTGGCAAAGCAGAACATCTTCCTACAAAATGCTCCATTGTCGTGTAAATCAACTTTGGTATTTGGGGCAAGGGAACTATTTTCAGTTAATTATTTATCAGCTAATGAAGCTCCTTTTTATTGGTGAAGAAGCTGATTTTTGCATATCTGTTTCACTTAAGCGTTTACACAACCTCCATTTCAGTAATATCAGAGCAAGTCACATTCTTTTAAAACTCCTTTATTGTCATAACACGCTGGTCTACAAAGCAGGTTTACATTTGAAACACCTTAACACATTATCATTATGACTACTATGTAGTACCCCCAGTGGTGGACTACAATCCCTGAGCTAAGCCTAGTCTCTCCTTGCACTGTACTAACAGGGTGCTAAACTCAGTTATCCAGATGTAAGAGTATAATTCCATCTAGATGGTCTGTTACTCTTCTGGCCATCAAACCAGTTCACAAGAGAGCAGCTTTTCTCAACTAATATCTGAATGTGACTTAGGTGGTTCAAATGGCCACAAGCACCTGCGAGCCCATCTACATTGACTGTAAATAGGAGTTTTACCACCTTAGAGCCAGAGACGTCACAGAGAGCATAAGGGGAAGCATAGCATACAGCATCTCAGTCATAACCCTCTGTCCTAAGTAGGTTTGGGGCACATTTCCATACAGTTGTGGCTAGCAAATTACAGTAATTGGTCAGGTGGTGATTCTTTATAGTTGCTTGTTTAAAAAACTGCTGATTTTGTCTGGAAATTAAGCCTCATTAAGGGAGTCTAAAAATAGAAACAACCAAAACCAAACCTTTAAACTCCAACAGTGTTATCTCCTACTCATACTGAGAAACCAGTTATCTAAATCACATTATTTCACTTCACTTGAGGAAATAAAGGCTCTCGTTACTTTCCTTCTTTTCCAGTTGTTAAACATATTTTTACACTGCTGAAGACATTTTCAAATTTTGTATTGCTGTAATTACAGATACATCTGAAATATAAACATCTAAATTTTTGTTTAATTCAAAGTAATTAAGTAAATAAGTTTAAAAAACAATAATTTTTTAATATTTAGCCAAGTCTAAAGTTGGAAATTTTTTCCAAATCTGGTTTTAGTTGCCCAAGCCTGCTTGAGTGTTAATAATCATTAGATATCATAAGTTAAATTACAGTAGTTAAAAGACAAAGAGTGGAAGAAATACAGAGGGTTGGACGCATTACAAGACACAAAAAAAGGATTTGGAAGTCTCTAAAGTTTGCAAGTCCCATTGCAATCCATGACAAATTTCTTTCTCAATCCTTCTGAGTTTGTCCTGATTGTCTACCTGGGATTGCAGTCAACAGACTCAAATTTCTACTCACAACATATGCAAAAGTGCAAAATAATCAAAACAAGAAACAAATTTGAGAACTATGAAGAATTCATGTTAGAAAATACAACTCTAGTGAAGCACCATGGAGTAGGGAAAATAGAACCTGAAACTTTAATAATGAATAACACAGACATAAGAAAATGGAAGGTTTTATAGCTACAAGAATCCTGAGCAAAGCATAGGCTCACTTACACTTTTCTATGTGTCTCTATATGGTTTATGCTTTACTCAAGCAATGTTGTGCCATGTTGACGTGTTATGCCACGTCAACAGGAATGATCTGTCCTTTCTAACTTATTTTAGATGTGATCTAGCCTTGGAAATAAATGTCCCACCATTTGCAGGATTTAGGAAGATGTGAGGGACACCCACTGCATCCTGCAGGCCAGAGATCTTCAAAATTCATCTCCAAAAAAGGAAGAAATCTCTCAGAAAAACAGCCTTCAAGAAGAGCTGAGAAGAGTGTCCTAAATGGGCTCAGTTTAACTTCACTTCAAAATACATATTCTTCAGTTGTTGACAACAAACCAGTCCAGAAAAACCAGTCCACTGCTTTATTTGTAGCTAACTAGTGGATTCTGAGGGTTAATAGTGTGCATCTTTTAAGATTGTAACCAGTGAAAAGAAAATAAGGACATTACTAGGACATAAAATAGTAGGGAAATGTAATATCTTTTGTACAAAGACTCCACTGACAACCATTAGCATTATTATCTGTGCCAACCAGGAAATGAGTATCATTTTAGATACTGTTTGACAGCTCTGATTTATTCCTGGAGAACTCAACTTGATTCTCACCAATTAACATAGTAGATCTATAACCAGCCTTAGACATGCCACATCTATTCACAGGGGATTATCTATAAGCCATTTGTTCCACATGTCTGTCCATTCAAAGTATCTGTATTTTCTGCAAGATTACAGTCTCTCAACATTATTCTAAAGCCAGTTACCAAATACTAAAGCCATTCTCCCCCACTGAAAACCTTGTAGAAAAGAGAACAATATCATTTATTCAGCAAATGTACCTTTCACCAGCTGCAACCATATTTTCTGTACAGCAAATAGTCTAAGATCTCTTAAAAAAAGTCATTTCCCTTCTCTTTTCCTCATTCCTTCTCTGCCTCTCTCTCTCCTTTCTCCATCTTTCTCTCTGTCCTCTCACTCCAGCCCTCAAGATATACACACAATACTCATACCCACATACACCCCAAGAGCAACACTAAAGTAATTTATGGACAGGAACAGAAAAATTTGAACCACTACAATTAAAAATATTGATTTGTATTTACATCATCTGTCACCCCTAAGAAGTCTATGGCACTATAAAAGTCCATGGTACTTTTTCTATATTAATGAATTATCTCACCTAACAAGACCTGCTGTGAGATGGTTCTTGGCAGGCACATAACGGGATTCAGTTATATTATTCAACTTTTATCAGACTGAAAGTGGAGAACATGATAATCCATCTCTTTGAAACATTAGGTAGATAGATTTTACATAGTTTCGTTGGCATCTAGGAAAGTAATTTTTTAGGATCAAAAGCTTTTCAGCGCCCATATCCCTGGATGTTACATGATAACTCTAAAGAATCTTCAACAATGGTCCTGAACATCCTTGCCCCATCCTTGGGTTTTTCCCTGTGTAGCAAACCTTTCTTAACAATTCAGTTAGAACTGTTTAGCAAAATTTGACAATATCGTAGTTCCTCTGAGCTCCTTTGTATGCATGGATATGAGCTTTTCTTATTTAATCACATAATGTAACATACAGAAATGGGGTAATTCATCTTGGCTGATACCAGGAGCTTTGTTAGAGCTAAGATTTCTTTAATTTTCAGTTACTGCTATTTTTAAGTAGACCCAAATGTCATTTCAAAGCCCAGTCTGGTGTTCTCACGTGGGAAACCTAAATGCAGCCCAGGCTAATTTACATATACTTGTAGACCCAGAGCTGAGTGAAAATTCTTCATAGAATCCAAGGCAGGGCTAGCAATCATCTTTCATACATGATTATATGGGTCATGAACCATTTGGTTCTTCCTACATACCAGACTCACACTGTCATTACAAGCACAATACAACCAACATTTCTGCCTTGCACATTATTATCACATTATAATCACTATGCATACACTTACAGGTTATATTTTGTTGCTTTATTATGGTGCAAAGTAGCCATGTGACTCCCTTTGTATTCAAACAACTCATATTCTTGCTCTGATACGCTTCTAAGTGTCCATCATGTGTGCAGAAAGAGGACCATAATGTGTTTGATTACTGTATTCACATATCAACAGAGACTAAAAGGTTATCTACCCACCTGCATCTAATTATTCACAGTACATTGTTATTCACAAGTACACTATTAGTGTGCCACTTCCAAGTGTGCAAAGCAAAGTGCAGAATAGAATCACATCCACAGAGATGATGGTAGCACACATGACTAATGCAGAAAAAAAGGACAGAGGGTTGTTGAACCCATACAGACAGATGACCTCAAAGAGTTGTTTATAAAAAAAGCTGAGAAATTCTCTTTGCTCTTCAAGCACTTGCTTTTATGTTTTGTTCTAGTTACTAAAAATGCACTTCTTAAAATACTGCAGGCATGGGCTCACAGTCTACTTGAGAAAGAAATGCATTCATTCCAAATCAAGCACACAAACAAGTCCTAAAACCTTCATCATATTTAATAAATGTCCCTATCAGACAGGTATCTGTTGTTTGGGGGTTCTTTTCTACTTTCTTTTAGAGGTAGATAAAAAAATATCTCTGTTTCAACACCCTTACTGTTTGGAAATGTTCATTTAGGAGCCTATATACATCAAGCCATTGTGATTGCATGAGATGAGCAAGGTCTGGACACATCTTTGTTTTGTACTTGATTTGTGTGCAAACAGAACATCACTTAAACATATTTTAATTTGCAAATGACAAAATCTGTAACCATTCACCCTTTTTTCACCATCATTCCTTACCACAAATCATCAGTTCACTTTAAAAATTACCTTAAAACATAATCATATCTTGACTTCAATTGCTTCAATAAAATAAAATATTAAAAGCGCTTGAGCACTTAAAAAAATTTCAGCTTACAGGGAAATACAGACACTGTAGGCACTAAAGGAAGTTACAGTGTTTAAGATTGGATCTGAGCATACTAATTGAGCCCTACAGCTACTTTGTCTAAATAAAATACATAATAAATCAATTAGAAAAATATTTTGTCTTCTTGAAAAAAATGTAAACATCAATTATACAACACTACATTATAGAAACAGCAAAAGATTATTAAGCAAAATTGTTCAGTTAAAAACATGAACTTTTTTGTTATGATTCCTTGAAATCAAACTCTAGAGCAGACAAAACAATTGTAAGCTTGTTTTCAGCAGTCTCAGCAGTGTCAAAGTGAAATAACCCTCGTAACCCTTCTAGAAGGAAAATCTTATATTCAGCAATAGTAAAAGCTAATATTCTCAAATTATCAAAGAAAATTGCTAACATAACCCATAGAAAGACTCCTAAGTACATCAAAATGCCACTCTAAAGAGGAAGGCACTTCAGATTGTCATATGAATATCTCTGTTGTCTTAAATGGAACTGCCTAGGGACACAGTTCAGAATTACTTAGGAAAAATCTAAATATATCTAAATTTCAGTGACATTTTAAACAGAAATTAATAACAAATCACAAAGATTTTACTGGAATTGAAGTTTGTTCCTTAAGAACATTGATTCTCTTAAGAGTCTTAAATCACCTTCAGCCTGTGAATTCAGGTGCTCATAATAGGTATTGCTGAGAATAACATTCAGCTGGCTAAAACAGATTTCCCACTGCGTTCCCACTTCAGGTCTTTTAGTGAATAGTAAGGTACAGAGCAACTTTCTGTTTGTTACTTGCCTCTCCTGCTTTGAGCGGCTAGCAGAAATAAGGATATCTATGCACCAGATACAACCTCTGTTTATGGTGGCTGTGTGATTAGAAAACACTGGTAGGATCACTCTTGTATTAGTGAAGGGAAGAGGACCAACACAGCAATGGGCATGCTCCATCTATGCACAAGTAACCCTGGGTCACAGTGGAAACTGCACACACTGACAAGCCCTGGAACACTCTCATATACCTCTCTGTGTAGTCCAGGGGAGAATTCCTCAAAACAGAGAGTTGCCTCAGTTCCTGCAGCCACTAGCAGGATTCCAAAGGTGAGAGCAAATTGAGGAGTATATACAGCTTTGTGTAATCACTTGCACAGAAGCTCGGTGACAATTGAAGAATCTAAAAATCTACATTTATCCATTGTATATCTGTACAATCATCTGCTCGTAGTTACCCTTGGAGCAGTGATCTTATGAAAGAGCACAGTCAGAGAACCCATTGAAAAAAAGAATTTTAAAAAATTGTAAAACTGTATTACAGTCCAAGCATCCAAACTTAAAGCTAAATCAAACATGTAATGGTCTGAAAAGTGTGAATGGAACAGCAGCTGGCAGCTTTTCTGATTCCAATTGGAGCATGTCCAAACCATGTAGGCAATGCTCCATGAAACCCACCAAAGGGAGGTTTCATACCTGCAGGTGATATGCAAGAGCCAGCATACATAGTATATAACCCAATCCTTCTGAGCAGACTGCAAAAATACAAACTCTGCTTCTCAGAAAAAGATATTAGAAAGGCATTTTTAAACTTCTGTCCAAATTCTGACCCTGAGCTCCCTTAGCACTGACTCTATGGATGTTAGATACATGTGTGGTTCAGTGAAAAGCAAAACTTTTTATTACTTCTTGGACTAAGAGATGTGCAATAAAAGATATATCTTTTTCCACATGGAACAGTTACAAAATGTAACCCCTTGTCACAGGAGGCTGAAAACATAAGGAGACTCCTTGTCTTTGAAAAAGTCCAACAGATAGTGCTACCAGCTGTTATTAAGTTCAGTGTTTCAGAATCTTGGTCCAAGACCCTACAGTACTGATGAACCAGAACCTGAAAGTCAGGGCCCCTTGGCTACTTCTCATATACTTGTACAGACTTGCTGAGTACAAAAACCTGGGAAATATTTCCACAGAAATCAAGGAGATTTTTAAAACTACTCTGGTGTCAGGTATACCTGCCTACAAAGGTTCTCCAGGAACTAAGAAAAATCACCAAAAGTAGAAAAGAAAATATTGTAAGACAAATAAATAAAGAGGCAAATGTTTCAATTTCTGAAGATTGGCATGATTAGGATTTGGTGTTCAAGTGACAGAATTTGACAGAAGAGAAAGAATTTCTGATCATTTGAATATTTTAATCAATGAGTTCATCCCTAAAAAAATGCATTCAAAAATAATAAAATTCCATAATGTTTAACATAATCTTTGATTATATAATAAAACATTAAGAATGCCTGAGCCAAGAAGTCTATAGCAAGCATGTAATTGAGCAGTTTGGTTAAAATTACAGTTATAATACTGAGATAAATAGAAAATTAGAATTGAAAGAGAACTCCAGCAGCAGCCTAGTCCTTGACTTAGTGAGATTGCTTAAACACCCTGCCACATCTCAAATGAAGAAGTGCTCCAAGAACTGTGACAGTTCAATTCACTTTTCCACTTCAGTACTTCACAGAGCTGTGAGAAAATATGAGTAGTATGTGCATTTTTGTAAGCCAATAATGGCAGAACAATTTAGTGCCTCACAGCAGTCTGAAAACCCTTTTAGAAAAAAAATCCATAAAGTGCTTATTTGATCAAATTCTCCATTTATTTTTGCTCTATTCATTATCCACTGTGGCATAATTATACACACCCAGACTACTTAGTTACGACACTACTGACCACTGTGCTAATAAGATGTAGCAAACAATCTGTTTACTCTTTTTTTTGCTTTTACTCAACCCATTTTGTGCAAGTTACAGTAATTCAGCGTTATAAATCACACTGTAGTGTTTTGAATACATAAAGCTCATGCACCTCAGAAGGCAGCTTATACTTTATCCAAGTTACAGTTGATTGACTCAGTAATTATAAAATGGAAATGTACATCACACAGACTGTAGGTGCATCAGTGGATCTTTTTGTAAGCAAAATACTCCAAAACGTGATTGCAGAGATAAAGTAAATAGCCAGATCTTATACTATAATACTATTCAATAGGAAACAAGCAAGTTAAATTCTGGGTGAAGAGTAAAGTATACCTGTGGCTGTCTCACGTATACACAGACCTGCTCTTTGCAAACATTCATCTGGCCGAACAGAAAATTTTGACTGGAACGCAGGAAAGCAAAGGAGAGTGTATGACCTTTGGAAAAAGGAGCAGGCAACTCAGCCTAACTACAAGGATGTTGTCAGGTTATGCAGGGAGCAAATCAAAAGGGCCATAGTGCAGCTAGAACTTAAACTGGCCACCGCCATGAAAGACAATAAAAAGGGTTCTATAAATACACCAGCAACAAAAGGAGGGCTGAGGAGAATCACCATCCTTTGTTGGACACAGGGGGAAACATAGCCACAAAAGATGAGGAAAGGCTGAGATATTTGATGCCTTCCTTGCCTCAGACTTTAAGATCAGTTGTTCTGGGGGTACACAGGCTGGGTTCCCTGAGCTGGAAAACAGGGAAAGCAGAATGGAGAGCATTGATGGAGAGCACAATGAAGCCTCAATATTACAAGACCAAATGACAGCGACCTGCTACAGCACTTAGACACAACTCTCTGGGGCTGGAAGGGATCCATCCCAGGGTACTGAGTGAGCTGAGGAAGTGCTCAACAATTCACTTTCTGTTTTTTCCAGCAGTCCTGGCTAATTGGAGAGATCCCAGCTGACAAGAGGTTAGAAAATGTCATACTCATCTACAAGGATCTGAAGGAGGATCCAGGGAACTACAAGCCTGTCAGCCTGACCTCAGTGCAGGAGAAGGTCATGGAGCAGATCACCTTGAGTGTGATCACACAGCACATGCAGGACACCAGACCATGTCCAGACAGCATGGGTTTAGGAAGGGAGGTGCTGCTTGACAAGCATCACCTGCTTAGCAGATGACTTAAAGTCTGTAAACCTTGTCCGCCCGGAATTTAACAAAGCCTTTGCCACTAGGTAAAAAACCTAGTGAAGTTGAACACCCAGGCCTAGAGAATGGTAGTGAATGGAGTTACATCCAGCTGGCAGATGGTCACTCAATATGTTCCCCAGAGATCAGTATTGGGCCAGTCCCATTTTATATATTAATGGATGGTTTGGATGAGTTCTAGGACACCCCCAATCAGTTTGCAGACAATATCAAGCTGGGCAGTACTGTTGATGTGCTGAGTGGTAAGAAGGCTTCACAGAGGGATCTGGACAGGCTGGATTGATGGGCCAAGGTTCAAGAAGATCAAGTGACAGGTCCTTCACTTCAATCACAATAACTTCACGCAGAGCTACAGCCTGGGGAAAGAGTGGCTAGAAAGCTTCCCAGTGGAAAAGGACCTTGGAGTGCTGGTTGACAGTGGCTGAACATGAGGCAGTGTGTGCCCAGATGGCCAAGCAGGCCAACAGAATCCAGGCTTCTATTCAGAAATAGTGTGGCCAGCAGGACTAGGGCAGGGATCATCCCTCTGTACTCGGTGAGGCCACACATTGAATGCTGTGTTCAGTTTTGAGGCCCCTACTATAAGAAAAACATTGATGTGCTGGAAGCATGTCCAGAGAAGAACAGCTGAGCTGGTGAAGGGTCTGCAGGATAAGTCTTATGAGGAGCAGCTGAGGAAGATGGGGTTGCTTAGCCTGAAGAAAAGGAGACTGAGGGGAGATCTTATCACACTCCACAATTACCTGAAAGAAGGTTGTGGTATATCTCTTCTCCCAAGAAACAAGTAATAGCATAAGAGGGAATGGCCTGAAGTTGCACCAGGGAAGAATGGTATCAGAATAGATATTAAAAAAAAAAATTCAGGGAAAGGTAGTATTGGGACACACTGCCCAGGAAAACAGTTGAGATGTCATCCTTGGAAGTATAAAAAAGATTTGTGGATGTGGTGTTTAGGGACCTAAAACCTAGGGTTTTAGTGGAGAACTTGGCAGTGCTGGGTTAATGGTTAGACTTGATGATCTTAAAGGTATTCTGTAACCTAAACTATGCTATGATTCTAAAAGGTTGCAGTCACCAAAAGTCACTCATCAAAAAAGAAGGCAGCCCAGCAGAACTATTATTTTTAACTATTTAAGCTAGCCTAGTTCATTTTTTCTGGGAAAAAAAATGGGAATGTTCATATGAGCAGCATGCAGGCAGATCTGAGGACAATAATCTTTGACAGAGAAACAAGGAGCTGAGGGCAGTAACCTTTACCACCAACAAAGCCAGATGGTTTGTTCATGCCACAAGGCTACAGAAACCTCTAGTGCTCCAGGAATGCAGACCTTCAATTAGAAAAAAATTTTGAGTATTCAAGAGAAAAAAACACCCAAACAAATACCACCACTGCTACTGACAAGAAGTAGACATAATTTATCCTAGCATCAAAAAGGCAGGTGGTTCATCTAACAAGAAAAATCAATGGTATTTGTCATACTTAATGATGACATTTTTAAACTTCTCTGTATTTGCAGGGCAAAGGCCAGCCAAGCTATGCATATTTCATCTGCTGGAAGAAATGTTGACCTTACAGTCTTGCCCTTTTTCAACTCTGACCTTTTAAGACTACAGTGAAGGGGTAATCATCATTAAAGTGGGAATAGATATTCACCTGAAGGATAACACCGTTTTTAGTCCAATTTGTTACTTAATTCTTTTGTTTAGGGAGTAGTAAGATTTTTTGCTCCTGAAACAATACAAGCTACAATATATTTACATTCCCCTTATATTTTGTTGTATTTGAGGAGTAGAAGGCATTAAAGTCTGCTGTAATGGTCCTATACATATCACTTTGACAGGTAAGACAGTAACTAAGAACTAACTAGAGCAATCTGCAGCTTGAATACAGACAACTTTCTTTGCTATATGTTTTTGCTCTGTCTTCAAGCACAGAAACATTTTCTTGCAGTTTGACACGAGTAAACAGTCTTGTCTCAAGGGAGTGAAGCAGCCCATTCATATGTATTTCATTTCCATCCTTCCTGTTTTAAATCATCCTAAGTTACCTTCTCTTGATTTCTTCTTTAAGTAAGAATCTCCTATCTATCTAATCTACAACTGGAATGTATGTAGGCTAAATCAATTATATACCTTTTTTAAGCAAGCTAGCTCAAAACAAGGAAAGCCATATCCCTTTTAAGTAGCCTTAGGCAAAAATAAGCCCTTCAAGCTGCAAGTTTCCTGAAGAAAGCCCTAAAAAGGAGATGAAGACACTAATTATGCATGTAGGAAGCTAAAAGTAACACAAAACCCCAAGAAATTAATGTGAATAATTTCCTAGGATAAGTTTGGGAAACGATAGAAATAAAGTATCATGATTCAAGAGCTGCATGTTTGAATGGAGATTTCTGACTACAAATAATTGCTTTCTGTTTATTCCAACTGTCTAGCAGAAAGAGAGCTCCATATGTGCTCTTTGTTTGGCAACATGATTTCACTGAGATATGCTGGATCCAGAATGTGACCATTACCTTTTAGGGTGGTGCAAAGAAGGTATCCTTGGAAGTTGATTTGCTGCTATCCAATTGTCCTAGGCCATTATGTCCACATTACATATGAACCAGGAAAGAAGTTTGCTCCAGTCCTTGGTCCTAAATGCATGGGCAAAGAGCTAAGCACTCTATAGAGAATGTCATATCCACATTGGAAGTGGAGTACTTCAATGCATGACTTCATCTCTTTAGAAAAGAAACTGCTGGGTGCTTGACTATCTATCACACAATGCTAAGTATATATGCTAATAATTACCAGATATGCATTTCACTGGCTTGATTTTCATGCTCATTCATTTCTAAACTCAGATCTTACGTTGAATTGCTGCAGGTTAAATTGCTGGTATGAGACTTCACTCTATCAACTTCATGTGATCAGGGATTTTCCTGTTAAAAACCAAAAATCTGGCAGACAACCTGAGGGACACTATGAATCTATGATTCTATAAATATACCTTCTTATATAGGTGCATCCTCATGTTCTTCCTGACTGCCAATGCACAGGTGTCCAGGTGCTGGCAGCAGGTGCTGCGGCAGATTCTGCTGCAGCTTGGACAGGATCAAGGTGAAGAACAGGTACCCACACTGCAGCCCAGGGAGGACCCCAGAGCAGAGAGGGCAGATGTTTGCTGAAGGACTGCAGCCTTTGGAGAGGACCCATATTAGAATAGAAGGGAAAGCGTGAAGGGAAAGGAGCAGCCACAAGCTGTTACAGATTCCCCACCCATTCTGTGACACTCAAGGGGGGAAAGAAATGGAGGATTTGGAACAAAGGAGGAGAGTTAATACTGGGAAAAAAAATCAGAGAGGGGAGAGAAGGATTTTATTTATCACCATCCTAATTTATTTTAAAATACAATAAATTAAATTGGTTTTCTCCAAGTCAGGTCTGTTTTGCTGTGAGACTAATTGATAAATGATTTCCTTGTCTTCATTTTGACCCACAAGCTTTTCCATCTGATTTTCTTCCTCTGTCCTTTAGAAGAAAGGGAATAAAAATATGGGAAATGAGAGAGCAGCAGCTAGGTGGGCATCTGGCAGCCAGCCAAGGTCAAAACAATACAACCAGGCATTTTCTTAAACTGGAAAAATACTTGAGAAATCATTTTTGTAATTCAAATTAATAATCAGTTATACACACTCCCTCATATATGACAATGACCATTTGATTTGATCAGAGGTTACTATTGCTTTAAATACATTTTTCCATAAAGAACATTAATAGCTTTTTTAATTAACTTAAAACAAAGACAAAAACACACAAAAAAAAATCTTTTTAAGAACTGTTTCTCTGAGAACCATTTTCGAAGGTGTGCACTGTAGTATCTTGAGTTTCACCTGTCTTTACATATAGCTCAAAACCACAATTTAGCCAGTAATTACTTCAAATAGCTTTTAGTAATCCTATAATGTATTTTTATAGTTCCAAAACCTTTTTCAGTAACAATCTCATCTAATATTTGACTTCAGAATAACAGAGTACACTTCTTACATCCTGGATACACTTGGTTTCTTAAAAAGCACTGCTTTGTCTCAAAATTGACCTGCTGAAGCAGTGACAGTACTTCAGTTACAAAAGCAGCCCTTAGAGCACGACCTGTAACCTACTGCTCTTCATCAATACAAGACTTTACTGACAACCAAATTAAAAGCCAGGTGCTCTTTTGCACCAGCCTTCACTTTATTCTCCTGCTTGTCTTCCTGTCCCTGGAATCTTACCTTCTTCTTTTTCAAATATTTTCTCAGCTCCAAGAAGAGATGTGGAGGCCGCAAAATCTGAGAGCAGATTGGAGCATGAGATTTTGAGTTAATTTCTGAAAGACAGAGGAGTAGTTTTGGGCAAAAAGATCAAATATGAGTTTCTCACTTTCTGTAGGGGTATTTTGAGGAAAAAGGTCACTGTATACAAAAGTTCTACCCCACAAGCCATTGGTGGCCAGGTTATGAACCTAAAGAGACTGAGTTTTGGACTGTATGATTTTTGAATGACATTATCCCTGGTCAACCAAATAACTATACTTTCTGTATTTCCAGTTCTGATAAACAGCAATGGAGCAGCTCTTGGTTTTCCAAAAAAAAGAGAAGTTGGAAATATAGAAGGAATTCTCTCTCATAGGCTTCATTTCATGCAAGGCTTATATAAATGTGCAATTCTACTGCTTGTAGACTTATGCTATGCCAATACAAAATTTAAAACTCTTTATGTTTCAGGTGTTTCCATGGACATTTCTCTAGAAAATTACAGACATACCAAAATGCAAGACATATCAAGTATTACAAAAGCTTTTTTGATCTCTACTGGTAGCATACTTACTGTTTTGTTCCACATGCAATGCCAAAGTGCAAAATCAGTAAAGCCATAGTAATGGCACTTTAACACCATGATGACAAGTGAATTTGTAAAAGCCAGCAAACCACATAGCAATGCTGCTACTACAGACTGCTATGTATCATATAGCATATGATACATATCATTCTGGAAAAATACCACCGACATCATTCTGCTTTTGAATGTTTTCATTTCATCATGGAATCAAGGAAGCTCCAAAATTAATCTGCCCCTTCTTAAAGGTATCAATTCAATGCCATTTCCAGATTCTGTTTCAATTATGTGGACATTTCTAATTTCTGCATAAGAAACCAGATATGTACTGGGCTGGTGCTCAAATACCCTGCAGAGGGAGATCCAAATAAATATAGTTTTGAAAGCTAATTTATTACTCTTATGTTGTTTCTTTCTTGTCACTCAGGAATGGTACTACCCAATTAGTGCTTCCACTGAGAGACTCCTAAACACATGTTGCTTGCTCTCTCCCCTGCTTCCCTCTCCCCCTTTCCCTCCCCAGCAGCAGGATGGAGAGGAGAATTGGAGACAGGTACTACTCTGTCAGTTCTGTACAGACCTGCAAAGGACAATATGTTGGGAATTCCTTCATTTTATGCACACACCACACTTCTATGAATCCACATTCATCTTTCAGCTAGACTGCCACAGCAGGATATCCAAAGGAATCTGCAAACACCTTACTCTCCTTGAGAAAATCTAATCATTTCCACACAGCTCCAAGGCAGACACTTTTTCACAACCTAAACTTTACCCTCTCTGCCTCACCAGAAACTTGGTAACGGGTTTAAAAGCAACCAAAATATTGTCTTCAGTGATTTGCAGTTTGGTGCCCTGGGTTAAAACAATTTATTCCACTTTGCCAGAAACAATCAAAGGTTTTACTCCACTCACCCTTTCTCTCCATTGGTCTCTACACAGTTTAACATTCCTCGCCTCAAACAGTTTTTCCAACTGGAATTTATTCACCTGGGACCACTGGCATTGGAGTTCCTCAATCCATAGAGCAGCTCCAAACAACTCAATTTCCAACAGTTGTTCACGTCTGCCCTCCAAAACAAGATCCAATCCTAGGCAGGTCCTATAACAACTATAACCCCCACTGCAGTACACTGTATGTATTTGTTGAAGAAAAAATAAATGAAGAAGATCAATCTCTCAAAAGTAAGGGTGGGGGGAGGAAGACAGCAGTCGGTGGGGTATAGGAGAGGGAGGTAGCAAGGGGTAGTTTATTTACCATGCACCTTTTCACTTTTAAATTTTTGTCTGTTCTCAATCCACCGTATTGAAGAGAACTCACAGGCATAGGAGAATCATACTGCTGGGTTCTCCTTCCCCCCCTTCCTTTTCATTTTAGTGATAAAATTCAAAAGCTAATAAAACCAGACAGATTATAGCAGCATTGATGAATGGCCATGTCTGGATTTCCTGTCTGGAGACCAGAGCAGGCACTGTCTGAGAAAGAAGACAAGACAGTCACTGCATAGAAAGAAAAGGAATATCCAGCAGATGGATTATGTCTGGCTGGTCTCATTATTAATACTGATCTGTATCAGGCAGTGATGAATACATAGAAGCACTCAGAAATACTAATAGTTTCACCCTTTAAGTACTAATTTCTATCCTATTTAACATTAAAAATGCTCTGTGATCTTGTCATTGATGGAAATGGTTATAATGAAGAGGCAGGTCTCTTGGGAGGAAAGACTATACCAAATTTAATGAAAAATATTAAAATCAGCTTGAGAGGTAGAGAAGTCATAAACCACAATCAGTGAATATCAGAGAAAACTCTTTTCCTCCCAAACAAGTTATATTCTTATTTAAATATAATTTTTAAATCCTAAATCCAAGGATATTTTCAGTTATCGAGACTATGGAGTAAATATATTCTAAGCTACTAAAAAAAAAAGGAAAACAGGACATATTAGGTAATGTGTTGGCAGTAACAATCAATTACACAGCATTCATGCTGCACTGAAGTTAAGCTTACTTTAACAAAATCTCTAAATCTCCATTTTCCTGGATCTTTAACTCTTTTACAAGCCTCTTCTGAGAAATTAAAGAATGTGAATGCACTGACATACAAACAGGTAAAAAAAAATATCTCACCCTAAGTCCTGAAAGTGCCTAAATATCCACTAAATCAAATTGGAAGTAAGCATGCCAGGAACTGTACAATACATATTTAGGTATCAGAACAGGCTTTTAAGATCTACTTGCTGAAAAAGGTTCACTAAAAGTGACTGCAAGGATGGCTAAGGACAGTGGGGAAAATGTAAAAAATCACAAATGTAATGTAGGTGGTATCTATCAGCCAAGATAGTAACCTATTAAATAACATAACTGCACAACGTAACTAAGACTGACAATAAAATTCCTCCTAGTGGCATGATCTGAGGATTGTAGCCACCAGGTGGCTAAAATCTGTAGGTCTGCTTTGTCATTGCCACACCAATATCTGCATCTATCAATATCTGCATTAAATAAGAAGCTTCTCCTGGGCTAAATTTTCTTTATGAAATGACCCATAGACAAAGGCAAAAGAGGGTAATGAGAGTGCTTTCCTTTGCTCTCCCTCCTTCTTTCCTGGAAATACAAGTAAGCATTGGTCTAGATCATGCAATAAAGAGGCAGAGCAGAGACTCCCACATCTGCTCAGGTTCCTGCCTATGTCACCAATCTTCTCTGTCTCCTTTTTCTGAGCCTGAGATCCTATCCCTCACCTAAGGGTATAAACATAGCTGTGGGCTGAGAGAAGACATAAAACTGAGAAGGTCAATCACACAGACTGAAACATTTCTTTCTTTCCAGCCAGCAGATAGTTCTGCTTTAGCTTGACTCTTCTTGTTATGAGAAACAAGTATGGTCTTATAAATCTGTATCTCAAATGCAGGATAATTTGTAGGCTATTTTATTCACAAATATTTGTATAGACATTTTTATTCAGAGGAAATTTCAGCAACTCAAGGATTGTTTTGAACAGATTGTCACAAATGCAGTGTCCCAAGAAAGCCCTAAGAAAGACTACTTCAATCATAAAACATAATTTTTCACACATATTTTGCCTGAAGTGAGACTTCACTATCCTGAGATATAAATGTTTATTCTTTCTTCATTCTGTCATTTGCCACATTTAACCTCAGATTTCAATCACACTGGAGAAGCCATTGTTTTATGCCTAAAAACAAGGACAAGAAATTAATATTAATAACTAATAAGTAAGTTATTTCTATTACTCTGACACTGATTTTGTGTGCAACCCCAGGAAAATCAGTGTCTGCTCTGCGGTTCTCTCATTTTTCTGTAAAGTAGAGGTACTAATACACACTTGTCTTTTCAAAGTTTAGTTGGTGGCTTCTGCCTAAGTCATCAAAGTCTATAAATGCCATCTTCATAAATAGAGATATTCAAATGAATCATTTTTCCCTTTAGTATCTTTTACCTCTAAAATTAAAAGTTTTGTTAGCAAAGCTTCATTTTTACACTGGAGTGTTTATTATTACACACATGAACTCCCAGAACAACATTTGAGAATTTTAAGAAACTTTGAGTCCTTTCCTACAGTACACATAAAAGCTTTTTTAGTTTTTCAGTTTTAAGATAAAAAGATTTTCAGTAGGCTTTCAGGACACCAAAGCTCTTTTCAGTTTTCTGAAGAACAAACATTGCAAACCTTTTTCTCATTTAACATTCAGTAATGCAAGATGTTCCATGCAATCATTGGGGAAAACTTTGATACTCCTATTAATGCTGAATAGCACTTAACTAACTGGTTTCTGCAGAAAATATGACTCAGCATTAGATTCTTAACAAGAAAGATTCTTAGTGTCAGAATGTTTTATAAAGTCTTTCCAAGATAATTTATCTGAAAATGTTTTTAAATCTAGACACACACACAAAAAATCACATTATTAATTACAGAGAAATTACAAGGCACATTATTAATTACAGAGAAAAAACCACACTGATAATAAGGGTTACATCTCTGTTTTATTGTCTAGTGGACAGTGTAATAATATCAGTGCATACACAGATTTTATCTTCAGCACTTCATTCTGATTTTAAAAGCATTACAGTTTATTAATAAATTTAGAACCACTGCATTAGAAAATTTCAGTATGAAATTAAGTTTTTGAAATAACTTGAATAATTTGATAAGGAAGACCATATTTTTCAAAACATAGCACAAGTCATTAGTTAACAAAAGTACTTTAAAACAGCTCTGCCAATGTGGATGGAATTTGTTTTAACAGCCTTGAAAAGCCCATGATTTATGATCTCTGTCAAAAGGCATTATGCATTTTTACAGTTCCTATTTAGATCGGCATATTTCTAATTTCATAATGTAGAATGGAAATTAACTGCTTGGATTTCTCCATTTTGCATTTCAATTTGCAGACCAACACATTCCTTTAGGAACACCGAGTTCCATATGTGTCTCTTTGTTATGTCAAGAGTAAAGCACAGCATGTTTGTCTAAAGCCCTTTACAGTTGTCTTCTATTACCAGATGTTACTGTACATTATATAGCCTCTGAATAATGAAGGCTCTAAATAGTTATTTCAGGTGTGTATGCCGTTAAAACTATACCTTATACTAAATAGTCTGAATGGTCAAGGCAAAAGCTAAACAACCTTCTGTAGAGTTTTTGAGATTAAATTTTAAACCAAAATCAAATACTTAAAGGTACTTCTTTTCTGCAATTTATCCTAATAGGTCAATAGCATCCTTCTTCTTGTAGCTGAAAGCTAGAGCTGAAGTTCTAAATTTTTTCAGGTTAATATCAAACCTTCTGAAAACTTTACAGAGAACTGTAATTAGCAGAACCCACTAATTCCAGCATATGATAGAGATCTGATATTTAAATATCTCTAGAGCTACCTAACCTAGAACAGTCACCCATATATACTTAGCAAGAAGTTTTATGGAGGCATTTTGTAGCTCCTACAAATAGTTCCATTTTAGCACATTGTGTGCCTGCACACAAATATACTCACAGATACTTTCTACAATATGGAGCTGCTTATAGCATTGGCCTAAAATTCATTTAAAAACCAAGGAAGATCTGGAGAGTGTGTTCTTTGTAAATTCTTTCTGCCTGCAGCTGCTCATTCCTATTTCAGCTTCTCCAATCAGATACAATTCCTGGGGTTTTTTGGAGGACTCCAATGTTTGTATCACTGCTATTGCAGAGCTCATTGCATCCAAATAAGCAATATGACCAGCTATGACATTCTCATGCCTCCTGAGAATGTTAAAAGGAACAAGTCCACCACAAGCAAGGAAATAAAGCAAATATTTTTAAACCATAGTTCCTAAAAATTTCTTTTAAATTCTGTAAGCTGTACTTTTAATTTCAGATCTCTCCTCAAATAGGACTTCCTTGTCCAAATCTAGAATGCCTCTGCAATACTTTTCTCTGAAAGGCAACTACCCAAGTGGTATGTCAGGAACTCTGGTTTGTCTGTGAAAAGCTGAAAGAGGAGGAAGAATAAACTGGAAAGGAGGCTGAGATCAGAGTTTGTACAACTGCTTGCTGTGAAGAATACCATGGATGAAGAAGGTCCACCCTCACAAAATGGTAATCACAACACAATCTTAGCTAGACACAATAGTTACGCAGGGTGATAGTGCTGCTGCCATCCTAACAATGGCAAATCCAATTACTTCTCTACAGCTACTTTTAGGACCTAGAAAAATAGAAACAATGCATGTTTTCAATACACTTTCAAAGAGTAAACTATATATTTTAAGTCAGTTCATCAGCCTGAATAATTTGGAGCTTCACTGTAGCACTGTACTTACCATTTTTCTACCTGATCTTTTTCATTGTGTCAGCCTTAAAGACATCCTTGTTTCTTTCTTCCTTCTTCTCTAGTAAAGAATTCTGACCTTGTTTTTACACCAATCACTCAATTTATAAGAGATCTTTGAAAAATTAAATTCTTCATCAAACTCAAAAGAGAAAGGACATCCACTTAACTAAGGGTGCTGAACTTACCTGTGCCAAAAGTAATAGCAGTACCTAAAACAGCAGAAAAGAATCAAACTGAAAACAAGATGAGGTACCTTACATCTAGGCTGTAATTCCTAGCTCAAATTGAGCTGTTCTGTGACTCACAGAAGATAACAGCTTTTGTCTCTATATGGCACTTCCAGCCCTTGCCCACCAATAGAAGAGGTGCATTAAACAGCTACATTGTTTTGTTGGTTTTGGTTTTAAAAGCAAGTTCACAGAAGGAAACTGTGGCAAAATCAGAGAATCTATGTTAACATAACTTTCAAGATATCTTCCTCAGTGATCATAAAGGAAAAGGAAAAGACAACACAAGGATTTGTGAGAACAGTCAAACAGGCAAGCCAAGAGTCTCAAAAGAAATGGTGGAGAAGAGTTTGATTTCTGCATTATTAGAAGTCCCTATCACCTCAGTAAAATAACAAATTCTGTGTCTAAAGAGATCCAGCATTGAAAAAAACGCAAGGGAAAGCACACTTACCAGAAGGTCAGTTCGATTAGCAGTGAGACTGTGAGATAAGGGTCTCCCTGCCCTTCACACCCACAGTGGGAGAACTAACTGTACTTCTGAAGTGTAATAGTCCTCTTCCCTCTCCATATTAAGTCATAGGGCTCTTCAGCTTTCTGTGGTCCACTGCAAAGACAGTCTTGTCCCTAAAGATAAGGAACAATAAAGATTTTTTTAAAGTAATAAAAAATATCTTTCATCCATGGCTTGTCACCTACATACATATGGAAAACATCTGCTCTTCCAAAGAAACAGAAAAGGGGCAAAAAGGTAGAAGCAGTTTCACCTGGCTAAAGGAGGAAAGACCACAATGGGGGAAATGAACAAGAGTTCAAAATAAATGTTGTTAACAAAGAAAAAAAGAAGAGCCTACCGTATGAAGACTCCGCCAACCAAATGTAACCATTTCTGGAAAGGGAGCCACAGTAACAGATGTTTGGGGTTGGTTGGGTTTTGTTGGTTTTGGGGTTTTTTTTCAATCTAGTATTCCTAGTTTTCAATTAGTCAACATACTTGAAGCTGAAAAACTAAATAATAATACAAACATTACAACAAAATGTTACCAACCCTTCCTCCCCCCTGTCTTGGACAGCTTGGGGAAGTACAGTAAGCAGACAAAACCAGCTCTACCTGCAGGTTTTTATACTTCATTTGTGTTACCTCTATACACTGAGCCCTTGCTTACAGGATAGTTGGACAGATTTATTCTGATAAGATTTTATAGGCAACATAAATTTTTAAGTCTTGCCTGTACTATAAGCCTTGTCTTGAAAATGCAATCTGCACTAACAGCATTTAAGAGTAAAAAACATCTAAATCAATCAGGTGAACCAAAAACCAGCTTTTGTGTATTCACTTTTGGATAAGTAACTGGAGAGCACGTCAAAGCTTTTTTGCATGCCAGCCTCTTTTATCTTCAAACAGATCCACAAATGGATTATTTATAGATGTGACAGCAGCCCTCTAAGTTAAGCATAAAGGGCAGAGATTACAAAAGATTGATTTACACAGCTCGGTACTGCCATAAACCTATAGCCCAAGCAGATGCACAGGGGAGAACTCTCTTCCTTAGGTCAGCTGTTCATTTCTGGCATGTGCTTACAAATCCCTGGGGAGGATTAAAAGGACGTTCATATAGTAGTTTGAAAAAGCCAGTAAAGAAGTCCTGTTCCTCTGTTTGCCTCCATTTCATGAATCACGGGGTTAACCCAGAGAAGAGACTCATTTCTACCTGTAGTGTAAGCCACATGTATTCTTGTCTGTGGAAACACCACCACAAACCTTCTCTGCTGAATTCATAAACTTTAGGCAAATCAGCAGAATGAACTTACAAATGGGTTTCTGTTTATTGCCAATTCAATTTGATGAGCAAATACAGAGAGGAGTTTTCTTGTCTAGTTTCCACAAGCAGTGAAAATGTATAACATAAAACATCCATAAATCTAAAATGTAGTGGAACTATATGTGTAATGGAACGCCCTCATGATTATATCCATTCAAGTGGCCATTTTCATTTTGATGAATTTCTCATCTTTCTTATTTGAAACAGAGCTATAAATATACTTTTGACAAGTATTCACTTTATCAATTTTAATTGATTCAGTTTTTCAAACAAGTTCAATTCCTCCCTTTGCCTATTTGTTCCATAAAAGTCAAGAAAGCCTAGAGTAAACAATGGTAAACTAACCTCTCAGTTGTTAACAGGATAATTCTTCTACTGTATCAAAACTAATATTGTTAAGTGTTCAGAATTTTCTGTCAGCTGACAAAAGATATTTCCATTCTCTTTTTAAACTGAATCATTAACATACTGCATTGTTCTTGCATTCGTCACAGTTCCTCCAGTCTGCTCAGTTCAGGCATAGATCCCAGAATGCATAAGGTACCATTTTCATTCATTGTATTCTAAACATAGGAATAAATCAATAAATCAGGTTTCCCCCTCTGAGCAAAACATGCAGTGTCTAGGTGGTGCAAGCAGTCTTCTGCTAGCTTCAGAACCATCACTCTGCAATGCAACAAATACCTCAAACACAACCCACTCAGCACCATAAGCAATTAAATTGACAGTTAGTAGATATTCCTCTATCTCCAATTTGAATACAAATCACAGCTTCTAATTTAGCAGCTAGGCTCTTGAGACACACACACAGCGGAAAAGAAAAGGAAGAAAAAAGGCCACAATGGCAGCTGCTGTCATTGCCAAAACTCTGCACCTCACATTCCTATGGAGAATATCAATCCACTATCAGCAGGGCTCTTCTACTTCACACAGAGGCCAGCTCCTAGTCATAAATGGTCTCAGAGCAAAAACAGCCAGAGTGCTTTACTGAAAATAATTGTCTAAGCCCTACTGCATTTTGACCTATATTTCTTATGGTAAGACAGCTCCTCATTATAATTTCTTATTTTGTTAATAAAAAGGGTTTTAGATTCTGAGGGATAGTAGAGACAAGAAAAAGAGCAAGGGTCTGTGATATTCCTCCAACATGTCCGTGTATGACAGCTGTAATTGAACTCTCCTCTTACACTACAAGTAGGTATTCAGCAGATATGAAACTTAAACTCTCCACAGTCACTTCCTTAGCCTAAGATTAGATTTCATTACAGCTGCTACAATTAGGAAACATACCTTCAGTAGATGTACTTAATATAGTTTCTAGACTGCTTTGATCAAAGATTTTTTTTATTTATTTCATGTGAACAAATGTACTTGGTATGGACAGAAACATAACCATTTTGATTTCCACGACTGTGTGTCTTAATATGTATTAACTAGGTGAAGTTAGCTCCTGGCTGTCCCTAAAATTTAACAATCAGTTGGCATGTAGTAACATACCAAATTGTGCTTATGGCCCAGGTATTTACAGGCTGGCTGATATTCTTTCCTCTCTGTTTCTCTCTGCTCCTGCTGCATCTGGAGACCTAACTACTAAAGTCACCTTGAAAAGATAAAAGGAAAAAGGACATTCAAGGCAATGGGTGGCTGATCCATCTCTAAATAATAACTGATTCTGGAAATTCAAGATATGTGCATCAGGAAAGAGCCATTATTTTATAAGAAAGTTTGGAGCATCTCATACCAATAAATAGTAAGGCACTGTTCCCAAGTTTTACATCGACACTTTCTTTTCTGACAATCCTCATAAAGGCAATATTTAAAAAGTAACATTCTTATTGTAAAAATTCATTGGTATGAATTGAATTGAATTGAATGGAATTGAATTGAATTGAACTGAAATTATTAAAAACACTGGGGATTTTCTGTAAAAATACATCAGATTTCATTATTGCAGTTACATTTTGAAATTTTTTAAAAAGGCAAAACTATTGTTAATTCCAAACAGTCATTTTAACAGGAACTTTTCAAAGATTACTAAATGCATAACAATATAGTAAATCAAATCTCTCAAATAATTTCTTCATGCCAGTCTTCCTAAATAAGCTCTTGTACAAAGATATGTATTTTAATTGCATACAGAAAATGTCTGAAATCAAACCACAGGTATAACATGTTATGCCAGTTTCAGACTTGCTTTTTTTTTTAGTTTTGATCACTCTGTTAAGAATAAGCTGATATGTACAAAGAGAATAATTTTTCTTTTAAATTGTTAATTAAAAGATTCATGCACACTTTCAGATCTCCCCTAAGAGCAATGTTCTAATATCTGTGCAGCTTTTAATGAGGTGAGCAAGAAAGGTCCAAAAACTATTCTTTTCTGTGGTCATATTTTTAGTGTTCATAATTTAGCAACCAGTGCTTACCCTCAAAACCTGCTGCAAATTATCACAGAGACTATGTTGAGATATGGAAATAGCCTGCTCCAGAATTTCAGAGGAATGGAAGAAATGAGGACTGCTCTGTTGGACATCTCAAGTCTCTCAGAGTAACTCCTTTACTGAATACTCAAGTCAGGTAAGAGATTGCTACATGCTGCTACTACTCCACACCAATCCCATCTTCTACCATGGGCTTATTTTTTCTACAGGGAAAATTGATTTTAATATGCAAAATATCCCCTTTCAAGAGGCATTTAGAAAATCTTCTAGACCAAGAATCCCAGCTCACTGCATGTGTCATTTCATATGTCCACCTTCAAAATGCCTAAGTAGCTCAGTGTTTCCAGACTGGGTATGCCTACTCAAAGAGCAATGCAAAACATGCACCTTTTTTCCTTTTATTTGGGCTTCTCTTTTGAAATGTGAACTCATTTCACAACATCCCCAGGGCCATCTGGCTTCAGGTTGCCTTTTTAGGTATATCTGTCCATCCCTAAAGGATTACTTGGCTTGAGCTGAGAGCTTAGGAAAGCTTACCAATAGAAAAAGGCAAATCAGATGTTAGCCAATAGAGAAAGACAAATAAGTTTTTAGATATACTATATTACAGTTCTTATACTCTGGTCACAACTGATACCTTTTCTCTTCACTTCTCTAAGCAGATTTTTTATTATTATTATTTTAAAAGATAAATTTTAAGCTACAGCAAAAACAAAGAAGTCATTGAACCTTTTTTTTTGTTTCTTCTTTTTTCTTTATGCATTGCAATTATGGGAAAAATATAATATCACTTTGGGTCAATCTTCTGTGCAAATTCACAGAGTATTAAATAGCCTTACTTCCCGCATACAGAATTTCAAATTGCGTAAGCAGCAGATGGGAACAAAGGGCCATTTTGGCCATGCTTGTGCATGTGGTGTTAAGTGTTTTATTTCTAGTTGTAGAACCTCTAAAATGCAGGCTTATATAAGAAATTACATAAAATAGCAGAGAGTTAAATTCACCACAGGAATGAAATTCAAGAAATAAATATGATAATAGGATGATTTTAAACAGCATGGTTTCTTGATGGCAGTCTAAATATTGCTTAGTGCATGGAGAGAAAAGGAGAAGTCAGGATGACAGACTGCAGCAAGCACTCCTGTTGCCCAAGGACTCAGACCACTACTAATGAGCTGTGGACAGGATCTGATTTGCCTATTTCTGCCATACACAAAGGAAAAGTACTTAATTAATGGCAATTTATCATTTATCTGATAATGCATATGGCTTCTTGCCATACTCTGAAAATTACTTCTATGGTGTTAAATTGTTGTTACTGTTTTGAAACGTGAGAAGTATATATTGACCAAAAAAACCCACAACAAACCAAACAACAACAACAACAGAATCTTGGTTTTAATCTTATTCCATAGTAGATAACAAAAAGTAGCAGCATGAACAAAAAAGCTGGTAAATTTTTGTATGAAATCAGATTTTTGTTTGGTTTAATCTACGGAGACTTCCTTCTTCATGTTATGTTGTATGAAATTCTTATTCTGCCACTAAAGCAGTCTGGTGAACTACTAATTAGAGCTATTAGTCTTAAATGTCCTTTGAATTTTGTACATTAAGTCAGCACCTATCCCAAACTGTGCTTTGATCTTTGATGCAAATGTAAGAAGCATCTTCACGTTCTCCCTTGAGGAACATTGTGCTGTCACTTTAACTTTATGGCTGATGCTGCCTGGGGTTAATATGGTATTGCTCTCAGAGGCAATAAAGGAAGAGAGCATATTTTGCTGAGAAAAAATAATCAGACTTACAGTCTATCAATTTTAAATGTCTTATTTGGGATTTCAAATTTTTTATTTTGCACTGTATAATTAAAAGAAAATAATCTGAATATTTTTATTGTCCACAGCTACAATGCAATGTTTCATTATGCCAGAGTTCCTTTTCCTTTAAAAGCAGCTGTATGGATGACTTATTTTTAAGAGATTCCTCAGAGAACTTTTTGTAAGACAACTATTGTAAATTAAAGCACAGTTATAATTTATATTGAGTCTATCTAGTTTTTTATTGTTTGACTCTCTATTAGAGTTACTATTAGCAACTCCCTGCAGAGCCTCTTTTTGTAATCAAAATGACAACTCATATCATCACCAGTAAACATTGTCTGAAATGTAATACAACATTTCTTTGAAAGAGGCAGAGGCAATTTTAAATTTACAGCCTAAGACTACACTGTAAAAGTAAATGGAAAAGCTCATCAAATTCAGAGGGCTTCTGTTTAGGACAAGAGTCGTGTAAATGAATCAGTAAACATTTCAAGTGGCATTTTTATACTAATAATTTCTTTGTGAATTTGCTGTTGTAGAGTGTGAGTCCTTAAGACAGGACAAATAGGCAACACCAGCAGCATCCCTTCTCCTCATTCTCTAACATTCCCATGAGTATCCACACTTAGGTTTCGACTTGTTTTTCTATGATGTCTCAAGCTGATCATTCTTTCTGTACCCTTTGTCACAGGCGAAATTGTTCACCCTGCCACCTTAGACTTGCTTGTACCCTGGTTCAGGTCACAGCACTCTTTTGTGAAGTGGGAGTTCAGGATCCATGTCTCTTTAACAAAAGTTATTATTTCTGTCCTAGATTTTCCACTGCTGAATACATCCTCTAACCATTGCACTACTCGGGAGTCAGTTTCTTTACTATAAACTGAACTCATCATCTTCAGTATGTCATTCATTTGCTTGATAAATCAAGCTCTTCCAAGGACTTATGCATAATTTACTCACATCTGTCACTATCTCTGAGACACAGCAGGCCTTGCTTAGGGACTTCATGTTTCTGAACAGTGACCTAAGAGCAAGGGAACAGTTCACATGGCAATTTTAGCCCTTAGTCACTTGTGGACACCTACTTCATTTCAGTCCCTAATATATTTTGGTGTAGCCTGTCTGCACAGATGCCTCTGTATACGTCATACAAGGGCAAAACTGATTAGTCCAAAGATATTGTACATTTGAATTTAATACAAATGCATGCAGATGGCAAGGTATTTTCAGTTGTTTCTATAAGTAGCTCGATCACATGCATCTGCAAGAATGTCAATTCCTGCCTGGTGATCTGAAGAAAGTAGTTTCATAGCTCAGTAAAATATATTAGTGTGCATTCAAAGAGGAAACATATAAAAAAATAATAATAATTTAAATAAAAAAAGAATAAGAGAGCAACAAGGATCACTGGTATGAAATTGGCAGAGTTTCTTTTCTTTCTCCTTTTGAAAATCACCCCTTACAGTTCGCAATTATCTTGTTCCTTACAAATAAGGATCTGCAATCAGTGTGATTTTATTTTTCCCAAAGATAGTGTCTTCAGTTCTAAAGATGATAATTTTATGTATTTATATTGGGAGATGATTTCAATTTGGGGAACTATTTTTTTAAATGCATGTCTAATACAAATGATGAAATGACAGTATTATTATATATGGTGTTAAGCACAAGAATTTGCTGAAAAGCATTTATACATTTTGTCTCACAATTACATAATTCTTATACTAACCCTGTTTTCTACATCTTCACATTTTCAAGAGGTGTGAATTTGACAGATCAGATGTCGGTTCAGAAAAAGTACACTAGAACTTGCAAAAGGTTGGATGCCATTCTGGCTACACTGATTAAAGACTGACACATACTTGGAACATGCTAGTTTAAGACTGAAGATGACAACAAAGGAAAGTAGGAAGACATGGAGGTTATGATTGATGGGTGGTACATTATTCTAAATTAATACTTAAACTGGGAGCTGACATAGTGGAACAAAACAAAAAATGTATTTTGTCTGATATGCTGCTCTTCACAATAGAATACACTGAAGGATCAGAGAAAAATATTGTGTTGTTTATAGCAAACACATAAAATATCACCTTAACTCTTTATAAATATTTCCTTTATAACACAAATGGAACTGCCATCTTGATTTTTTAGTTAATTGTGTGCTACCATCTACCCTGTCAGACCCAACCTGATAAATTTCACCACTTTAGATTCTC